>NC_088375.1:113375000-113975000 GCF_037993035.2 Macaca fascicularis
AGCACTCTGGAGTGGCAGCCTATACTCATCAAATAAGACTGCAACTGTAAACTCCCTACTCGCTGCCCTACCCGTTTGTCTTTGCTCCTCCTTTTCTTTGCTCTTCCGCTTCTCTCCTCCGCCTCCTCAACTTCTTATCTAGAGCCCTCTCCTCTCTTTCCTGACCTTCCTAAACTGGTTGTATTTTACAGACCTTTGCGGCTGATGAAGGCTTCAAAACCTAAAAAGCAAACAGATGCTCCCTAACACCTAGCTGAGAATATTTTAACTCACTACAAAGGCCTTTCAAAACCCCATTCAAAATTTCCCACCAACAAAAAGAGAACCAGTATTTCCCTCTGGAGCCGTCCTAAGGCTGTTCTCCGTGGAGCACTGTCGGAGTGGTTTAGGACTCTCCTCAGAGATGCTCAGCTTGTCTGCCTTTGCCCAGTTGAGAAACCCATCGTGGATTAGAAGTACGTGGTCACTACAGACACTAGAATCCCCAGATTCCTCTTTTCTCTTTTTTTTTTTTTTTTTTTTTTTTTTTTTGAGACAGAGCGCAATGGCCTGGTCTCGGCTTACCGCAACCTCCGCCTCCCAGGTTCAAGCAATTCTCCTGCCTCTGCCTCCCGAGTAGCTAGGATTACAGGCATGCACCACGACGCCCGGCTAATTTTGTATTTTTAGTAGAGACGGGGTTTCTCCATGTTGAGGCTGGTCTCGAACTCCTGACCTCAGGTGATCCGCCCGCCTTGGCTTCCCAAAGTACTGGGATTACAGGCGTGAGCCACCGCGCCTGGCCCAGATTCCTGTTTTCTTGATGAATTTGGGGTGAATGGAGACGATTTCTGGAGTCAGTTACCATATAAGGACAGTAGCCGCTGTGGCGATTTAGAACTTCATGTTTCTATGGTAGCAAACCGAGAGGGTTAAATAAAATCGCAGCGCCCAACGTGGGGCTCGAACCCACGACCCTGAGATTAAGAGTCTCATGCTCTACCGACTGAGCTAGCCGGGCAACCGTTAGCTCGTGCTTCCTATATGAAATCATTTTCCACTGATGTAGAGGTTGTATGATCTAATTGTATATTATTTCCTGTGAAAGAAGTTTCAGGATCTAGGACTGGTGGACACGGCAATAGCCTTTTCATGATAGCTTTTTGCCACGGAGGAATCCGAGGTTTAGAGAGCGATGGGGGCTGCAGACAGCCAGGAAGGCTCGCGGAAGACTCGGGAATCACGAATCCTGTCTGAAACCTTAGTGTTTCCGCAGATTCCTTCCACTGAGGGAACCTCCTCACCGACTTCAGAGGAGGGTGCGAAAGAGCCCGAGGAAACTCAGATGAGAGGTGCAAAGACCTCTCTGCAAAGCATTTTAGTTCTCCATCCTGGAAGAGGCACTGAGTTCCAGAGTCACCAGGGAAGGGTCCTCTCCTCTGCTCAGGTGAAGGCCGAAAGAACAGCCGTGGTCCCAGCTCCGTGGGCCTCCATACTGCTCTAAAGCTTCCCGCCTGGGCTGCCTAGCGCCTTGGTGGGCGAGCCGCAGTGTGAGCCAACTGGAACTATTGTTGTTTGAGACAGAGTTCCGCTCTGTTGCCCAGGCTGGAGTGCAGTGGCGAGATCATAGTTCATTGCAGCCTCTACTTCCCGGGCTCAAGCGATGCTCCCACCTCACCCTCCCTAAGTAGCTGGGACCAAAAGCGCCCGCCACCATCTTTAAAAAAATTTTTTTCTAAGCGTGCGTGGAGGCGTCTCAAGCTGGTCGCGAACTTCTGGGTTCCAGGGATTCTCCCGCCTCCGAGACTTCACAAAGCTGCTGGGATTACCTAATGGCGGGAGCCACCACGTCGGCCTGGAGCTGTTGTTATTCACCGAATTTGTGGGCTGCACTTCCGCGGGGATGCCTTAAGCAAAAGCAGAATTACAAGCATGTAACTCTTTTAAAAGAGTGGATTAAAAAAAAAAAGAAAAAGAAAGGCCACCAAAGCAAGTTAGGAGTAATGTGCCGTGACTCGGATTCGAACCGAGGTTGCTGCGGCCACAACGCAGAGTACTAACCACTATACGATCACGGCGAGCCACCAGCAAGGCGGCGCACTGTAGCTGGATTTAATGCCTCTTGAAAGAGGAATGGCTGTTTCGTGCTACTATTTGGCAGGTGCGTGAGGTCCACATCAATCAATTCCAAACTTTTCCATTCTGCAACCTCGAAGCTCCAACACCCGAATCAGTTCTTAGACGCTAAATCCCTTGATGATAGCTGTAGCACCACCCGCTCCGCCGGGCGGCGGCGGGCCCAGGTCCTGACGTCAGCTGCAACCAGGGACCACGTCGCCTCTCGCCTCTCCGCCTCCATTCCCCTCTTCCCCCTCCAAAGAATCAATCAAGCCCAGGGATGCGAGGGGCAGCCTCGAAGGATTTTACAAATTACATCTGCAGCCTGTACCATGGAATTGAGGTTTCTCTTCCCAGAATGGTGGAAGCGGAAGAAAAACGGAGCTAAGTGAGCTGGGGAGGGGATGAGAGCCCCGTCTTAATTATTTCTTGCTTCCATCACAGGCACAAGAAGCGCTGCGTACTCTCTCGCTGGCATTGTGGGAGCTTGTGCTGACTTCCTCATCTTCACTCATCAGTATATCAGAGCCACCTCTGCAGATTCAGAAAAACAAACCCAACCAGCCTCTATTTCAGACACTTCCCTAGACCCCTAGAAGGAGAGTTATTGTTAACTCAGGCGACGCTGGCGGCCGAACCCATCAGATGGGCTTGGCTCGCACGTGCAGTTATCAAAATACAGATGTTTGCTGTGGGAGGGACAGACCATACTGGTGCAGACGCAGGACACAAAAGTTGTCAAAAGCTCTTTTCCTCTGTTCCCTGCTTTGCTCGGTTTCCAGGCCTACTCAGTCTAAAAAGCTGAGAGGAAAAAGACCAAAATTGCGTTGGCCGGGAATCGAACCCGGGTCAACTGCTTGGAAGGCAGCTATGCTCACCACTATACCACCAACGCTTCTGAAACGAAACTCCTTCCTTTATTTATGAGAACTAAATAACCAGGTTTGGGTTTCCCGTTTATTTCTGGACTAAGAAATTTAGACTGCAGGAAAAACCTACAAGAGGAAAATTAAAAGGAAGCTCTCTAGAATTTCTCCCATTGAAAATTCTGTGGTAGTATCTTGTTTCACAGCTTTAAGAAAAGTCAATTCTAGTTTCCTGGGCATTTATTCCACACATGGGCAAAATTACATATGTACAAGACCATATACGACAACATTTTTTTTTTTTTTTCCAAACAGCAAAGAGCTAGAAATAACCTAAGTGTCTATAGTAGGAAGCTGGCTAAACTAATTACGGAAAATCCATACAACGGAATGCTATATGCCAGAAGAAAGAATAAGGAAGTTCTTCATGTCTAATCTGTAAGTACTTCTAAAATATACTGTTAAATGGAAAAGGCAAAGTGCAGAAAGTATGTATCGATTACTTCCATTTGTACAAGGGGGAGAGAATGTTTAAATATATATACGTATGTATATATGCATGTACTTGCATTTGCATAAAACATCTCTAACATTATAATTAAGAAACTTAACAGCGGTTACATCATTAGAGAGAAAATAAATGGTAGAGGTTAAAGTCAGGTTTATCAGTTCTGTCCTTTTGCATATTTGAATCCTAAACCATGTAAATATATGACCTTTTCGAAAATTCAGTAATTAAATGGAAAGAAAATACGTTACTGAAGGATATTTATTTCCACTGCAAAGTGTTAGAAATATATTGTTAACCTTAAAAATAGCTGGTGTTGGCCGAGTATGGTAGCTCATGCCTATAATCCCGTCACTTTGGAAGGCAGAAGAGGGTGGATCACCTGAGGTCAGGAGTTCGAGACCGGCCTGACCAATATGGTGAACCCCGTCTCTACTACAAATACAAAATTAGCCGGGCGTGGTAGCGCAGGCCTGTAATCCCACCTACTTGGGAGGCTAAGGTTGGAGAATCGCTTGAATCCGGGAGGCGGAGCTTGCAGTGAACCGAGATCGCGCCACTGCACTCTAGCCTGGGACAAAGACAGCGAAACTCCGTCTCAACAACAACAAAAACAGCTGGAGATAAAATAGTACGTATAGCATACATCCACGTTGTTTCAAAATCTAGATATTAAGAGTGGTCTTTAGGTGATAGAATTGTGAGCGATTTATTTGTATTTTTTTACATTTTCTGTATTTCAGATTTTAGTGGGATGGGGGAGATTGACTAGCAGATAACGTTTATTTAAAAGATCCTGAGGGAAAAGCAGAAAAAGTAAGTCGTTTCTTCCCTGACCGGGAATCGAACCCGGGCCGCGGCGGTGAGAGCGCCGAATCCTAACCACTAGACCACCAGGGAAGCTGTTAAGGAGTTTCTATTACAAATATATGATTCTACTAAGTGCTGTGGTTCATGCCTGTAACTCCTGAAACACTGAGGTCAAAGTGGCCAGATTGCTTCAGTTCACGAGTTCGAGACCAGCCTGGGCAAAGTGGCAAACCCGGGCTCCATCGCATCGAAAGCACAAAAAAAGTAGCCGGGCTTGGTGGCGCTTGCCTGTAGTCCCATCCACCCGGGAGGCCCGATCGCTCTAGGCAGAGGTTGCAGTGAGCCGTGATCGCGCCACTACACTGCAGCTTGATGACAGGGCTAGATCCTTCCTTAAAAAAAAAAAAAATTATATGATTCTAACTAAACGTTTATTTCCACTTATTCTTTTACATATTATTTTTCACTGCCTAGATTCTGAGATACTTCCATACTGGGCCTTTCCTATGTTGGGGCTTCTTCCCGGTACTTCTTTCCTGGAGTAGAAAACACTGTGAAAGAATTCTCCAGCCCGGCTCTCAGAGCCTAGGGAGCATCGCGTACACGTGATTACAGTCTCCAAGACCAGAGAAGAACGTCCGGAGAGAAGAGGGTGAGACAGAGAGGAAGCTCACCTCCTTGTAGTTGCAGTGATTTCCTGAATTGTGACCATTAGAAAAGTAGAGACCCAGCTACGTCTTTGCCAAAAACAACCAGGAACTTTTACTTAAGGAATATAAAGGACGTCATGAGAGTAACACTAGGAGATCCTGGGCCCACTGTACCTTTTTTTCATGTCGTGTGAATTGTAGGCCAAACTGTTAAAACAAATATTACTGACAAGTGAAAATCACTCGGCCAACAGGTACTTGGTGCTCAGCAGGATCTGAGCTCAACTCACTAGTGGGAGACTAAGAGAAGCTCAGGGTCTTGAACCTTTAAAACTCACGAGGTCACGGGCGCGGTGGCTCACGCCTGTAATCCCAGCACTTTGGGAGGCCGAGGCGAGCAGATCACCAGGTCAAGAGATCAAGATCATTCTGGCCAACATGGTGAAACCCCGTCTCTACTAAAAATACAAAAAATAGCCAGGCGTGGTGGCGAGTGCCTGTAGTCCCAGCTACTCGGGAGGCTGAGGCAGGAGAATCACTTGAACCCGGGAGGCGGAGGTTGCAGTGAACAGAGATTGCACCATTGCACTCCAGCCTGGGCAACAAGAGAGAAACTTCGTCTCAAAAAAAAAAAAAAACAAAAAAAAACAAAAAAAAAACCATGAGGAAGCCAGGCGCGGTGCCTCAGACACCTGTAATCCCAGAACTTTGGGAGGCTGAGGCAGGCAGATCACCTGAGGTCCGAAGTTCGAGACCAGCCGGGCGTGGTGGCTCACGCCTGTAATCCCAGCACTTTGGGAGGCCGAGGTGGGCGGATCACAAGGTCAGAAGATCCAGACCATGGTGAAACCCCGTCTCTACTAAAAATAGAAAAAATTGCCGGGCGCGGTGGCTCAAGCCTGTAATCCCAGCACTTTGGGAGGCCGAGGCGGGTGGATCACGAGGTCAGGAGATCGAGACTATCCTGGCTAACATGGTGAAACCCCGTCTCTACTAAAAATACAAAAAACTAGCCGGGCGTGGTGGCGGGCGCCTGTAGTCTCAGCTACTTGGGAGGGTGAGGTGGGAGAATGGCGTGAACCCGGGAGGCGGAGCTTGCAGTGAGCCGAGATCACGCCACTGCACTCCAGCCTGGGAGACACAGCGAGACTCCGTCTCAAAAAAAAAAAAAAAGAAAAAATTAGCCGGGCGCAGGGGCGGGGGCCTGTAGTCCCAGCTACTCGGGAGGCTGAGGCAGGAGAATGGCGTGAACCCGGGAGGAGGTGGAGCTTGCAGTGAGCCGAGATTGCGCCACTGCACTCCAGCCTGGGCGACAGAGCGAGACTCCGTCTCAAAAAAAAAAAAAAAAAAAAAAAAGAAGTTCGAGACCAACCTGGCCAACAAGGTGAAATCCTGTCTCCACTAAAAATACAAAATTAGCCAGGCATGGTGTCGCCCGCCTGTAATCCCAGCTACTCCGGAGGCTAAGGCAGGAGCATCGCTTTAACCCGGGAGGCAGAGGTTGCAGTGAGCTGAGATGGCGCCATTGCACCCAGCCTGGGCGACAAGAGCAACACAAAATAAAAATTGCGAGGAAGGAAAAGAGGGAGTGAAGAGAAAGAAAACTGGGGTGCATGCGTTAATGTGTTGCAAATTAACTTCATGAGCGAGAAAAGAAAGCAAATGCGGGCTGGATACGGTGGCTCAAGCTTGTAATCCCAGCACTTTGGGAGGCTGAGGCGGGTGGATTGCTTTGAGCTCAGGAGTTTGAAATCAGTCTGGGAAACAGGGTGAAATCCTGTCTGTACCAAAAATACAACAACAACAACAACAATAATAATAATAATAATAAAGAAAAAAATCTTAGTGAATTGTGTTCACTATATTGTACTTACAGTTTTTCTGTAAGCTTGAAGTTTTAAAAAAATAAAAGGTTGAGGAAAAATGAAACAATTAAAAGCCTCCCCTTCAGGTCTTTTTTGGTCAGATGACCCCAAGTGATGAATTCTGTGCCCATGAGTTCAAGCAGAAATTTTTAAAAGCAACCCCACTCCTCAAACACACTCTTACATCAGAAAATACTTTTGATAATGAATTTAAAAATTGAAAGATTGAATCATCACTGACGTGTGTATATCAGCAGGGCCTGACAGAAAAAAAAAAATGGATGGTGAGATATGGAGTTTGGGGGGATTCTGGTAGTTGTTGTTTTGAGACATGGTCCCACTTTGTTGCCCAGACTGTAGTGCAGTGGTGAGCTCCTACCTCAGCCTCCTGAGTAGCTGGGACTACAGGTTCCAGCCACCACACCCAGCTAATTTTGTGTGTGTGGTAGCAGAGATACTAGGCCTCACCGTATTGCCCAGGCTGGTCTCAAACTCCTGGGCTTACACGATCCTCCCACCTCCGCCTCCCAAAGTGCTGGGATTACAGGTATAAACCACCAAGCCTGGTCTTGTTTTGCTTTTGAAATATCAATGTTAAAACGTTAAGAAACATTGTTTAAATCTTCCACTCATCCAGTCTCCATAAGAAACATTGTTTAAATCTTCCACTCATCCAGTCTCCACCTTTCTATAGGTTTAAATGCCATAAATTAGGAAGACAAGTAACTAAATGCTAGACATTTATTTTCACAAAGACAACAAGAATACTGTTGTGTCACCAAGGAGCCTAACAGAGCCCACTTCCTTTTACCCTAGCAGTTTTCACTGGACAAAGGCTGAAAAACAAAAAGCATCTAACCTTCAAAACAACATCTTGGGATCTCACCCAGGGTGGGGACAAGGTAGCAGAATTTATTTTTCTATGTTGCAGAGGAAGTCAGCCTCTTGTTTTGGTCAACAGTACTTTTTCATCAATTATTCTGCCACCTGCTGGTAATTTTTTGTTAAGAAAGGAGGGAGGAAGAAAACTATGAGCTATGGGAGCTAGCCACTTGTCTCAACATGAAAGCACCAGAAAGAATCTCGTCAAAGCACCAAGACAGGATTAAGCCTCCTCCTCTTGCCAGCAATAATGGTGGATGAGGAAGGAGTGTGATTCATTCACTTCACTCTGAGTTCTATTTTCCTTTTTTTTTTTTTTTTTTTTTTTAAGACAGTCTTGCTCTGTCGCCCAGGCTGAAGTGCAGTGGCGTGATCTCAGCTCACTGCAACCTCCACCCCTGGGTTAAAGCGATTCTCCTGCCTCAGCCTCCCAAGTAGCTGGGACTACAGATGCCCATCACCACGCCCAGCTAATTTTTGTATTTTTAGTAGAGACGGGGTTCCACCATATTGGCCAGGCTGGTCTCAAACTCCTGACCTCAGGTGATCTGCCAGCCTCAGCCTCCCAAAGTGCTGGGATTACAGGCATGAGCCACTGCCCCTGGCCTGTTTTCCTTTTTAAAAACATTTACAGATCATGTGCCAGACTAGGTATTGAAAATATAAAAATACACCTAGGCTGGGCGTGGTGATGGGCATATGAACAAGTGAATAAAAGAGAATGGATCAGGGAGGATTGAGTAGATGTGATCTTCCCTAGTCCTCCTCCCTGGACATTATATATAAAACAACCCGGCCGGGCGCGGTGGCTCAAGCCTGTAATCCCAGCACTTTGGGAGGCCGAGACGGGCGGATCACAAGGTCAGGAGATCGAGACCATCCTGGCTAACACGGCGAAACCCTGTCTCTACTAAAAACACAAAAAATTAGCCGGGCGAGGTGGCGGCGCCTGTGGTCCCAGCTACTCGGGAGGCTGAGGCCGGAGAATGGCAGGAACCCGGGAGGCGGAGCTTGCAGTGAGCTGAGATCTGGCCACTGCACTCCAGCCTGGGCGACAGAGCGAGACTCCGTCTCAAAAAAAAAAAAAAAAAAAAAAAAAAAAAACAACCCTAAGAAGACTGAAATGTGGAGAGAAGGAGGTAGACCAGTTAGGAGCCCCAGAAACAAAGGCAGGACACAATGCTGATTTCTGTGGACTTTCTTTTTGCCTCATATACCCCATACTTGGAGCTGAAGGAATCAGCAACCTGGAAATCTCAATAGGAGCAGCCTAAAAAATCCCTAACAAAAGTTTGTTATCTCTAGCCAAAGGATTAGGAATGAGGCAGTCTAGCAAAACAGAAAACTTTTAGACAATAATTGCTCTATTCCAGCCAAATGCAGAAACAAACTGTGGCTTGTCCTCTCCTATTCCGGCAAAGACTGAATGGGCTGCCTAGACTTCTACCACCAGCAAGTATATCAGGAGTCATCCCTTCCCTTTCCTGTTGGGGTGGTAGCAGAAGAAACTTAATAGAGAGTCAGGATTTTCACCCAAACTCAGTGAGTGGTAATGAGGCTACCCCCTAAGGAAAGAATAAGTGAGCTGAAAGAACAGTAGAAATTACTCAATCTGGACAAGGCACAATGGCTCATGCCTGTAATCCCACCACTTTGGGACACTGAAGCAGGCAGATCACTTGAGGCCAGGAGTTCAAGACCAGGCTAGCCAACATGGCAAAACCCCATCTCTACTAAAAATCCAAGAAAAATTAGCCGGGCATGGTGGCACACACGTATAATCCCAGCTACTTGGGAGGCTGAGGCTTGAACCTGGGAGGCAGAGGTTGTAGTAAGCAAAGATCGTGCCAGTGCACCCCAGCCTGGGCAACACAGTAAGACCCTGTTTCAAAAACAAAACAAAACAAAACTCAATCTGAAAAACAAACAAAATATACTGGGGGAAAAAATGAGCCGAGAGCCTCAGGGACCTGTGAGATTATAACAAAAGCTTTAGGCTGGGCACAGTAGCTCATGCCTGTAATCCTAGCACTTTGGGAGGCCAAGGTGGGGGGATCACGAGGTCAAGAGATCAAGACAATCCTGGCCAACATGGTGAAACCCCATCTCTACTAAAAATACAAAAAATAGCTAGGCGTGGTGGCGCGTGCCTATAGTCCCAGCTTCTGGGGAGTCTGAGGCAGGAGAATCACTTGAACCTGGGAGGCGGATGTTGCAGTGAGCCAAGATCGTGCCACTGCACTCCAGCCTGGTGAAAGAGCGAGACTCAGTCTCCAAAAAAAAAAAAAAAAAAAAAAAGATTTAACATTTGCATCAGCAAATTCCTGGAAGGAGAAGAGGAAGAGAACATGACAAAAAAAGTACCAAAGGATTTGGTACAGGGATAAACTTACAAATTCAAGAAGCTGAATGAACTCCTAACAGGATAAATCCAAACTACTTCAGGCCAAGGCACATTGTAATAGTTTGGATGTTTGTCCCCTCCAAAACTTATGTTGATATTTGATCCCCAATATTGGAAGTGGGGCCAAACGGGAGGTATTTGGGTCATCAGGGTGGATCCCTCATGAATAGATTAATGCCCTCCCTCACGGACAAATGAGTTCTCACTTTTAGTTCTTGCAAGGACTGGTTGTTAAAAAGAGCATGTCATCTACCTCTTCTCTTTCCTCTTCTCTTGCCATTGATCTCTGCCCAAACCAACTTCTCTTCACCTTCCACTACGGTTGGGAGCAATCTGAGGCCCTCACCAAATATAGATGCCCAATCTTGAACTTTCCAGCCATCAGAATCACGACCCAAATAAACCATTTTTCTTTATAAATTACCCAGCCTCAGGTATTCCTTTATAGTAACACTAAATGAACTAAGACACACATCATAGTCAAACTGCTGAAAGCTAAAGACAAAGAAAAAATATTGAATGCAGTGAGGGGAAAGCAATTTGAATAAAAGCAGATTTCTTTCTCTTTTTCTTTTTAATTTTGTTGTTTTGTTGGGTTTTCTCCCATGTTCAACCAAGTTAGAAAGACAATTTCTCATCAGAAGTCATGGAGGCCAGAGGGAAGTGGCACAAAATTGTTCAAGTGTTGTGGGAAAAGACTGTCAATTCTGATTGCTATATCCAGTGAAAACATCCTTTAAAAATGAAGGGGGTGGCCGGGCGCGGTGGCTCAAGCCTGTAATCCCAGCACTTTGGGAGGCCGAGACGGGCGGATCACGAGGTCAGGAGATCGAGACCATCCTGGCTAACACGGTGAAACCCCGTCTCTACTAAAAAATACAAAAAACTAGCCGGACGAGGTGGCGGGCGCCTGTAGTCCCAGCTACTCGGGAGGCTGAGGCAGGAGAATGGCGTAAACCCAGGAGGCGGAGCTTGCAGTGAGCCGAGATCGCGCCACTGCACTCCAGCCTGGGTGACAGAGCCAGACTCCGTCTCAAAAAAAAAAAAAAAAAAAAAAAAAAAATGAAGGGGGTATGATTCAACAAAAAAAAGACAAATAACCCAATGAAAAAATAAATATGTGAAAAAATGCTCAATGTCAGCTGGGTGCAGTGGCTCACGCCTGTAATCCCAGCACTTTGGGAGGCCAAGATGGGCAGATCACATGAGGTCAGGAGTTCAAGACCAGCCTGGCCAACATGGTGAAACTATAATAAAAATACAGAAATTAGCTGGTGTAGTGGCACACACCTGTAGTCCCAGTTACTCAGGACGCTGAGGCAGGATAATTGCTTGAACGCGGGAGGCGGAAGTTGCAATGAGCCGAAATTGTGCTACTGCACTCCAGCCTGGGGGACAGAGTAAGACTCAGCCTCAAAAAAAAAAAAAAAGAAAAAAAAAAGAGTCATTAGAGAAATGCAAATAAAATCACAATAAGATACCGCTTCACCACCAGGATGGCTATAATTTTTTTAAATGGAAAACAACAAGTGTTAGGATAAGGAGACATTCAAATCCTCTTGTATTGCTGGTGGGAATGTAAAATGGCACACCTGCTGTGAAAAACAGTTTGGCTGTTCCTCAATAAGCTAAACATAGAACTAAATATAGAATATAGAACTAAATATAGAATATGACTCAGTAATTTCACTTAGGTATATACCCCAAAGAACTGAAAACAAGCACTTAAAAAAATACTTGTACATGCACGTTGATAGCAGCACTATTTATAACAGTCAAAAAGTGGAAACAATCCAAATTCCATTAATAGATGAATGGCTAAATAAACTGTGGTATATAAATACAATGGCATATTATTCAGACATAAGAAGGAAGGAAGGATTGATACATACTACAACTTGTATAAGCCTCAAAACATTATGCTCAAGAAGGCAGACACGCCGGGCATGGTGGCTCACACCTGTAATGCCAGCTCTTTGGGAAGCTGAAACAGGTGGATCACGAGGTCAGGAGATCAAGCCCATCCTGGCCAACATGGTGAAACCCCATCTCTACTAAAAATATGAAAAAAAAAAAAAAATAGCTGGGTGTACTGGCGCGTGCCTATAGTCCCAGCTACTCTAGAGGCTGAGGCAGGAGAATCGCTTGAACCCGGGAAGCAGAGGTTGCAGTGAGCCGAGATCGTGCCACTGCATTCCAGCCTGGCCACAGAGCAAGACTCCGTCTCAAAAAAAAAAAAAAAAAAAGCCAGACACAAAAGGTCAAAGTTCTTTTTTTTTTTTTTTTTTTGAGACGGAGTCTCGCTCTGTCGCCCAGGCTGGAGTGCAGTGGCGCGATCTCGGCTCACTGCAAGCTCCGCCTCCCGGGTTCACGCCATTCTCCTGCCTCAGCCTCCCGAGTAGCTGGGACTATAGGCGCCCACAACCGCGCCCGGCTAATGTTTTGTATTTTTAGTAGAGACGGGGTTTCACCGTGGTCTCGATCTCCTGACCTTGTGATCCGCCTGCCTCGGCCTCCCAGAGTGCTGGGATTACAGGCGTGAGCCACCGAAAAGGTCAAAGTTATACACAAAATATATAGTGTATAATTCCATTTATATGAAGGTCCAGAACAGGTATTAATAAATCTAGAGAGACAGAAAGCAGACTGGTGATGGCCAGAGGCTGAGGACTGACTGGCTAATGGGTACAGGATTTCCTTTCGGGTTGATGAAAATATTATGGAACTAGAGAGAGGTGATGGTTTGATGGTTGCACAACATTTTCTTTTCTTTCTGTCTTTTTTTTTTCTTTTTCTTTTTCTTTTTTTTTGAGACAGAGTCTGGCTCTTGTCACCCAGCCTGGAGTGCAGTGGCACGATCTCAGCTCACTGCAAACTCTGCCTCCTGCAACCTCTGCCTCCTGGGTTCAAGTGATTCTCCTGCCTCAGCCTCCCGAATAGCTGGAATTACAGGCACACGCCACCACACCCGGCTAATTTTTCATATTCTTAGTAGAGATGAGGTTTTGCTATGTTGGCCAGGCTTGTCTTGAACTCCTGATCTCAGGGGATCCGCCTGGCTCAGCCTCCCAACGTGCTGGGATTACAGCCATGAGCCACCGCGCCCAGCAGACAAAATTTTCAATGTACTAAGCGCCACTGAATTGTACACATTAAAATACTTAAAATCGTGAACTTTATGTTGTATATTACCACAATAAAAAAATAATGAAGGGGGCCAGGTGCGGTGGCTCATATCTGTAATCCTAGCACTTTGGGAGGCCGAGGCGGGCGGCTGGGAGGTGGAGGTTGCAGTGAGCTGAGATCATGCTACTGCACTCTAGCCTGGGCAACACTGAGTGAGTTAAACTCTGTCAAAACAAAACAAAACAAAACAAAAAAGAAGGGAAAATCCTAGCAGGATTTTCTACAGATACAGACAAGATTATTATTATTATTATTATTATTATCATTATTATTTCTTTTGAGATGAGGTTTCACTCTGTCACCCAGGTGGAGTGCAGTGGCGAGATCTCAGCTCACCACAGTCTCTACTGCCCAGGCTCAAGCGATCCTCCCCGCTCAGTCTCCAGAGTAGCTGGGACCACAGGCGCATGCCATCACACCCAGCTAATTTTTTTTGTATTTTTGGTAGAGACAAGATTTCACCATGTTGCCCAGGCTGGTCTTGAACTCCGGAGCTCAGGCGATCCACCCACCTCGGCCTCCCAAAGTGCTGGGATTACAGCATGAGCCACCACCTTGTTTTAAAAATCTGTAACTTTAAGACAAGAGACCGGGCGCGGTGGCTTATGCCTGTAATCCCAGCACTTTGGGAGGTGGAGGCAGGAGGATCACGAGGTCAGGAGATAGAGACCATCCTGGCGAACACTGTGAAACCCTGTCTCTATTAAAAATACAAAAAATTAGCTGGGCGTGGTGGCGGGCGCCTGTAGTCCCAGCTACTCGGGAGGCTGTGGCAGGAGAATGGCGTGAACCCAGGAGGCGGAGCTTGCAGTGAGCCGAGATCGCACCATTGCACTCCAGCCTGGGCAACACAGCAAGACTCTGTCTCAAAAAAAAAAAAAAAAGAATAGATTATTCTAAAAGTTTTATCAAAGGCAAAGAACGGGACATAGCTAAAACAATTTTCACAAATAATTAAATGAGGCCGGGCGGTGGCTCACACCTGTAATCCCAGCACTTTGGGAGGCTGAGGCAGGCAGATCAGTTGAGGTCAGGAGTTTGAGACCAGCCTGGCCAACATGGCGAAACCTCGTTTCTACTAAAAATACAAAAATTAGCCAGGCGTGGTGGTGTGTGCCTGTAATCCCAGCTTACTAGGCAGGCTGAGGCAGGAGAATCACCTGAGCCCCAGGCACGGAGGTTGCAGTGAGTTGAGATCATGCCACTGAACTCCAGCCTGGGCAACAGAGCGAGGCTGTCTCAAAAAAAAAAAAGAAAAGAAAAAGAAGAGAAAAAGAATTACATGAATTAAAGACTGTGTGGTATTGGCAGAGGGCTAAATATACAGATCAATGAAACAATATAGAAAACCCAGTAGTAGACCCACACAAATATACCCAGCTGATTTTTCTTCTTCTTCTTTTTTTTTTTTTTTTGAGACAGGGGCTCACTCTGTTGCCCATGCTGGAGTGCAACGGTGCAATCATAGTTCACTGCAGCCTCGAACTCCTGGGCTCAAGCAATCCTCCTGTCTCAGCATAGCAGGCTAATTTATTTATTATTTTCCTGAAACAGAGTTTTGCTCCTGTCGCCCAGGCTGGAGTGCAATGGCGCAATCTCAGCTCATGGTAACCTCTGCCTCCCAGGTTCAAGCAATTCTCCTGACTCAGCCTCCTGAGTAGCTGGGATTACACGTGCATGCCATCAGGCCCGGCTAATTTTTGTATTTTTAGTAGGGACTGGGTTGGGCCATGTTGGCCAGGCTGGTCTCGAACTTCTGACCTCAGGTGATCTGACCGTCTCAGCCTCCCAAAGTGTTGGGATTACAGGTGTGAGCCACTGAGCCCAGCAAATTTTTAAATATTTTATAGAGACAGGGGTCTCACTGTGTTGTCCAGTCTGGTCTCCCTGCCTCAAGTGATCCTCCTGCTTTGGCCTCACAAACTGCTAGGACTGTAAACATGAGCCACCATACCTGGCCTCCAACTGCTTTTTTTTTTTTTCTTTTTTTTTAAGGTACAAAAGCATTCAAAGGCAGAAAGAGCTTTTTCAACATGTATTGTTGAATAAACTGGACATCCATAGGGGAAAAAAACCGACAAAATAAAACACAAAACCTCAACCTAAGTTTCATACCTTAATATCTTATACCAAAACTAACTCCAAATGGATCACCAACTTAAATGCTAAATGTAAAATCTTTAGAAGAAAACATAGGAGAAAATCTGCATGATCTAGGGTATACAAAGACTTAACACCAAAAGCATAGTCTATAAAAGGAAAAACTGAAATTTTAGATTTCATTAAAATTAAGCTCTGCAAAAGACCCTGTTAAAAGGATGAAAAGACAAGCTACCAACTAAAAGAAAAATATCTGCAAACCACATACCCAACAAAGGACTGTTATCTAGAATGTATAAAGAACTCTCAAAAGTCAACAGTTAAAACAAAAAAATCCAATGAGAAAATGCTAAAACAAGCAAAAATTTATGAAGGGACATCTCATCAAAGACGATATACAGATGGCAAGTAAGCTCATAAAAATATTTTCTACATCATTAGCCATGTGGGAAATACAAATTAAAACCAAAATTAGATATCATTACACACCTATCAGAATGACTAAAAAATAGTTGACGACATCAGCCAAGTGCAGTGGCTCACACCTATGATCCCAACACTTTGGAAGGCTGAGGCGGCAGATCACTTGAGGTCAGGAGTTTGAGACCAGCCTGGCCAACATGGTGAAACCCCATCATTACTAAAAATACAAACAATAGCCTGGACTGGTCATGCATACCTGTGGTCCCAACTACTTGGGAGGCTGAGGTGGGAGGATCCCTTGAGCCCAGGAGGTGGAGGTTGCAGTGAGCTGAGATCACACCGCTGCACTCCAGCCTGGGTGACAGAGTAAGACTCTGTCTCAAAAAAAAAAAAAAAAACAACTTTGTTTGGTAAATTCCTTCAGGTTTTGGTGTGCTTGAAAATGTTTTACTTTTTTTTTTTTTTTTTTTGAGACGGAGTCTTGCTCTGTCACCCAGGCTGGAGTGCAGTGGCCGGATCTCAGCTCACTGCAAGCTCCTCCTCTCGGGTTCACGCCATCTCCTGCCTCAGCCTCCTGAGTAGCTGGGACTACAGGCATCCGCCACTTCGCCCGGCTAGTTTTTTGTATTTTTTAGTAGAGACGGGGTTTCACCGTGTTAGCCAGGATGGTCTCGATCTCCTGACCTCATGATCCGCCCGTCTCGGCCTCCCAAAGTGCTGGGATTACAGGCTTGAGCCACCGCGCCCGGCCGTTTTACTTATTTTTAATTCTGGAATAATATTTTAGCTGAGTATGGAAGTCTAGGTTGGCAATTATTATATGTTGGCTTATCAGAGCCACACCACATCTGTGTTCTCAACAAAATAGGCACAACACACCACTCTGCTACCACAAAAATGACCAAATAATCCCCTCTTCAGACTAACATGAGTAACTAATGCTTTTTTTCTCTTTACCAATTTGGGTTATAATCCTCTTGCTTCCTATATAAGAATCATTTAGACACACAATCACTGAAATGCCTCCACTTCTTAATATTCAATCCCAAATTAGTCCTCACTCAGAGTTTTAGAGACCAGCAAAAACCAAACAAACAAAAAATAAAATCAGCCCTCAATATTCTAAACTCTAGTTCAGAAATATCCAACAGAAGCTGAAACTCTATAAGAGGTTCCTTTTAACCTCCCCTTAGGGAAACAGTCCCATAATTCCTTTGGGGCATTCTCTCCCTTGCTACAGCAAGCCAGTAGATTTAACTTTTTTGACTACAGATTTGTTTCCAGTGGTGTTTAGTTAATGAGCTCTGACAAAGATAATGGTCAAATTTCTCCAATATCAATTAACTATGTGAAGAATATATATATATATATTTGTGTGTGTATATGTAATATACACATATTTATATAAGAACATATTGGCCGGGCGCAGTGGCTCATGCTGTAATCCCAGCACTTTGGGAGGCCGAGCTGGGTGGATCACTTGAGCCCGCGAGTTCGAGACCCGTCTGGGCCAACATGGCAAAACCCCATCTCTGCTAAAAATACAAAATTAGCTGAGCATGGTGGCGCATGCCTGTAATCCCAGCTACCCAGGTGGCTGAGGCATAAGAATCACTTGAACCCAGGTGGCAGAGGTTGCAGTGAGCCGAGATCGTACCACTGCACTCCAGCCTGGGTGACAGAGGGAGACCCTGTCTCAAAAGAAAAACAAAAAGAAAAAGAAAAGAATGAACAAACCCAGGTCATTTGTCCTGTAGAGTATTCGCAAAGTCTGAATTTGCACCTTTGAGGTACCATTTAATGTCTCCTGTATTTCCTGTAAATTAGTAGTTAGCTCTAATCAGATTCAGACTGAAGTTTGCTTGTTTGTTTTTGGTATGGCTACTTCATGCAAGGTGGAGTTATATACTCTATGATCAGGAAAACATGTTTATCTCTGTTTTTATGATGAATAACAGCCATTTTTTTTTTGTTTATATAGAGATGGGCTCTTACTATGTTGTCCAGACTGGTTTTGAACTCCTGGGCTTAAGCAATCCTCCCACCTCAGCCTCCCAAAATGCTGGGATTACACGTATGAACCACTGTGTCCTGCCACAGTCATTGTTGACCATTGCCTAGATATATTAATTCATTTGGAGTTACAAGATGCTGATATTCTAATTATATTATCCCTTCTTAATTTATTTACTGGAATGCTTCTATAAAGAGAAATATCCCCCTCATCTTAAGATACAGTTCCCATAAGAAAACCAGGATAAACACTTGATTCTTTCCAATTACCAGCAGTTTTTAAAATAATGAGTTGATCTGCCAGCATTCTCCAACAATGACCAATGATTTTTAAGTATCATTGTGTTTTTAAGTATCATTGTGAATTCATGGATTTAAGCATATTTTATGAATTTCAATCCATTGCAGATAGTATCCATTTTGATACTTAAATTGTCCCATCTTTGGCCAGTGGGAACTACTCTAGTTGGCTCCTAAGTTCTTTTGTTACAATCCTAACACTCTTTGAAAGCTTCCTTGCCTATCTTGGACAATACCTGCCCCAAACCTGAAATCAGCCACTTACCCAAGGAGTTGTTGGTTGGTTCCTTTTAACAGGAAATGGTATTTACATAGCACACTTTGAATACTAGAGGTGTTTATTTTTACTGGATCATTGTTTCCAGGCCTTTTCAGGATAAAGCTAGGAAAATTTTAAGGATAAAATGCACCATGAGCTCAGAGTTATATTTGCAATTTAAATTCAGAATTACAGAGTTTTCTCTTAACTTCATCAATCATAAATATGTATCTCTTTATTCCACACCAAAAATTCTGGTTCTCAGAGACACCAACATTATTAATCATTTGTTTTATCTCATGATATACCTAAAATAATCTCAGAATAACAATACCAACACTATCACCATAATATGACTATTTAAAAATATTTTTGCATTTCTTTTTCAGCATAATAGTATATTTCACTTGGGCTGTCATAGTCAAAGTTACTATGTTTTAAAGTCACTTGAATAGTTTGGTTAGAAGCATCCTGAGAAGAGTGCTATGTGGGCCTCTAGATTCTGTATTAAAATAGAGCCAACTGGTAAAGATGGCTTAGTGACTATGATGGTTAATACTGAGCGTCAATTTGATTGGATTGAAGGATACAAAGTATTGATCCTGGGTGTGTCTGTGAGCGTGTTGCCAAAAGAAATTAACATTTGAGTCAGTAGGCTAGGAAAGGCAGATCTACCCTTAATCTGGGTGAGCACAGTCTAATCTACTGCCAGCCCAGCTAGAATAAAAAGCAGGCAGAAAAATATGAGAGACTGGCCTAGCCTTCCAGCCTACATCTTTCTCCCATGCTGGATGCTTCCTGCCCTTGAACATCAGACTCCAAGTTCTTCAATTTTGAGACTGAGACTGGCTCTCCTTGCTCCTCAAGCTTGCAGACAGCCCACTGTGGGACCCTGTGATCGTGTAAGTTAATACTTAATAAATTCCCCTTTATATATGTCTACCTATATAGATATCTATGTCTATATAGATATTAACAAATCTAGAGAGACAGAAAGGAGACTGGTGATGACCAGTCTAGATGGCTAGATTGATACGGATATAGATATAGATCTCTATATAGATATAGATATATATCCTATTAGTGCTGTCCCTCTAGAGAACCCTAATACAGTGACCCTATTTGGAATTGGTCCTTGTGTTAATTTCACTTGGCAAGTACTAAAAGATGATGATCTCAGATACGCCTATGGCTGCAAAAACATGACATGGCTAAATCCCTTGGTTGCAATATCTCTTTTTTTTATTTTTTATTTTTATTTGTTGAGATGGAGTCTCGCTTGTTGCCCAGGCTGGAGTGCAGTGGCACGATCTCGGCTCACTGCAAGCTCCACCTCCCGGGTTCATGCCATTCTCCTGCCTCAGCCTCCAGAGTAGCTGGGACTACAGGCATCTGCCACCACGCCCAGCTAATTTTTTGTATTTTTGGTAGAGACGGGGCTTCACCGTGTTAGCCAGGATGGTCTCGATCTCCTGACCTCGTGATCCGCTCGCCTCGGCCTCCCAAAGCGCTGGGATTACAGGCATGAGCCACTGCGCCCAGCCTATCTCTTTTCTTTTTTAAGGGGGATGGGGGGCGGGTCTCACTCTGTTGCCCAGGCTGGAATGCAATGGTGCTATCACAGCTCACTTCAGCCTCAAACTCCTGGGCTCAAGTGACCCTCCTGCCTCAGCTCCCAAAGTGCTGAGATTTTGCAATATTTTTAGTCACAAGATTATGTTATTCCACAAAAGTATCTGTCTGAGGCTAGGCATGGTGGTTCATACTTGTAATCCCAGCACTCTGAGAGGCTGAGATGGAAGGACTGATTGAGGCCAGAAGTTCAAGACCAGCCTGGTCAACATAGTAAGACCTCATCGAAAGAAAGAGAAAAGAAAAGAAAAGAGGGAGGGAAGGAGGGAGGAAGGCAGGGAGGGAGGGAGAGAGGGAGGGGAGGGAGGGAGGGAAGGAAAGAAGGAAGGAAGGAAGGAAGGAAGGAAGGAAGGAAGGAAGGAAGGAAGGAAAAATGTATCTCTTTGAATCTTTTTCTATTTCTCCAAGTCTTTCTTTCTTTCGAAAAATTCTATTCCCATTCTTTCTTCACCTCTTTGCCTTTGTTAACCTTCTCTCTAAGCAACTCAGGAGCCTTTATTTTTTGTGTATTGAGGGAGAGGAAGAGGAATTGCTGTACAAACCAAAGTAATGAAAATGGAGTAGGTAGGAGGATAGACAGCTGCAAGGATCTGAGCTGGATAGACTGAACAAACCCTCATCCTAAGCAACTCATAGCTCAGATTTCTTCTCTGGACAGCTGGCTTTTTTCGTTCTTCTGAAATACTCTGCAAAGATAGGGGAGGGGCTGTGAACTACTTCTGCTATGGATCTTATTTAAAGTCAGCTACCTCCTAGACACTATCTGTAGTACCTAAATGTAATATTCAGCATAGCAGGGATGAAGATGGTAAATGAAAGGTATCCAACTGCCCACTATAATTTTTAAAGGCCAGGAGTTCGTCGTTACTAAAAATGCTGGAGGGCTGCCTGGAGTAGGCAGTGACCAGAGTCACACAAGCTGGAACTGGATATTCGACTTGTCTGTCATATTTCTCTCCTCCCTCCCTGACTTGGCACCCAATACTCCATATTCTTTCTAATCCTCCAACCCTCCCCACTCCCCCAACTCCCACACCCTACCCCCACCAACGTTCCTGGAATTTTGGACTCAGCTATTTTTAAAACCGTCAACTCAGTAGCCACCTCCCTCCCTGCTCAGCTGTCCAGTACTCTGGCCAGCCATATACTTCCCCCTTCCCCCTACACCAAACCTTCTCTGGCTCCCTGACCTCAGTGAGACAGCAGCCGGCCTGGGGACCTGGGGGAGACATGGAGAAAGAGACGGAGGACCCCCTGGCTGGAGCTGACCCACAGAGTAGGGAATCATGGCTGGAGAATTGGATAGCAGAGTAATGTTTGACCTCTGGAAACAGTAAGTCAAAATGAAATTGCAATTCCTTTAATAAGCTTTTATATTGAAGTTAGACTTTTATAAAATTACAAACACCTACTTGGATGTCTCTCGTCCAAATGCTGTGATCTCTCCCTACCAAGGTGCCCCAATCTCCATTTCTCTTTCTGTCTTCTTTCTGGCCTCTGGCCTCTAGTTATTTGAAGTTTAATTCTCCGTCTCTCCTCTGGCAGTCTTAGCCCTCTCTTTACCTTATTACCTCAAGACTTCTGATGAAGTTTTAGAAGGAATTCCCTACGTCCGCTATTCCGTAGTTTTCTTACCAAGGCCAAATATGACCTCTCAGACCTCAGACACCCTTCTATCCTGCCCCCACTTAGCAATGCTCTTCACATTGAGATTCCAAGGGTGGGGGCTGCTCCTTTAAATTATTTCTCCCCACAACTCTAGTCCCTCCATTCTATTCTCCCTCTCACAGGACTCTTCTCCCAATCATATCCTTACCCATAAGACAGGGGAGTTAGGCAGGAGGAATTTAGCCCCTCCCCAACTCCTGTCCTCATTAAAAAAACTGAGAACTTCAGAATTTGAAAGGGAGAGATTAATGGAAAGTGGTTCTTCAGTGAAATTTGGGAAAATACAAGAACTGTTGACTTAGAAAAAACAAATATTGATTTGCATGTTTGGTTTGCATCCCATTATTCCATGAGAGGGGGAGATTAAAATTGCAGCTCGCTAGAGCTGATGAAAAGAGATCAGTTCCCTTTTCGTTTGAATACTGATGTTCTAGAGGGGATGGGTATGCCACCCTTACTCCTTCTTGTGTTCTTCTGACACAAAGGAGGCAAAGAAATGTATGACTCCTAGAAGGCATCTCCTCCTAATGGAGAGGGACAAGTAAGAAGTATGTTTCTGAAATATTTTCAGGTCCTAATTTTATTAGGGTACCCACTAGGATTACTGGTATCTGATCTATCCCCATGATTCCTCCATCTTTGACATATCTGCTGTTTGGTAGCTCAGGATGGAGCAATATAGTGGACTCTGGCCCCTTGAGTTCATTCAACCTTCCCTCCACCCCCACCTAGGGGTATTGCACAAGGGCCCTAAAAGTGGCCACAGGCACAGGGCAAAGAGACTTCACTGCCACACTTACAGTTTGAGGAGCCCCAATCTCCCCAAATTCCAATCTGCTCATCCTTTTCTTGATCTCCCCAGATTCGCTTCACATTATCCTGACCAATCTTCAACTCTTCTCTCTCTCTCCATGTCCAGCCAAATTTCTTTTTTCAGTCACTTACAGGGCTTCCGGTCAAAATTCACTAGGTAGGAGGGTCATCAGCTGGGAAGAACCGGCGCCTGGGGAACCTGGCTGGATAGGTATGGGGGAGCAAGGCCAGTCCCCTAGTCCCAGGTCCTCCCATGGCAGTCCCCCAACTCTAAGCACTCTCACTCTCCTGCTGCTCCTCTGTGGACATGGTAAGGAAGGGCCAGGGAAGGGTTTGGGGAAATCTAGAGGGTAGGCTGCTATGTAAGGGTGGGCACGTGAGCCTGAATGAGTGAGGAGAGATGTGCGCTGAGAGTCCCGGTCACTCGCCCTGCTCTCAAACAGGAATATTTTATTGCCCGTTCAGTTTGGGGAAGGCCACTGGGGAAGCCCTTGGTCGACAGGCAGAAGAGATGTGGTGGGCTTACACATTTTTAGTAAGACAGCCGAGAGAACTAGGGACAAGGGGGTTGGGGGCTGGGGAAGGCCCTTAGTTAGGTTTTAGGAAGACTGGAATCCCCTGATGAGATTTGGAAGAGTTATGAGCAAACTACACTCCGATAGAGCAGGGGTCTGAGGACCGTCTCACAATCCTCTCCCTTCTGTCTTTAGCTCATTCTCAATGCAAGATCCTCCGCTGCAATGCTGAGTATGTATCGTCCACTCTGAGCCTTAGAGGTGGCGGTTCATCAGGAGCACTTCGAGGAGGAGGAGGAGGAGGAGGCCGGGGTGGAGGGGTGGGCTCTGGCGGCCTCTGTCGAGCCCTCCGCTCCTATGCGCTCTGCACTCGGCGCACCGCCCGCACCTGCCGTGGGGACCTCGCCTTCCATTCGGCGGTACATGGCATCGAAGACCTGATGATCCAGCACAACTGCTCGCGCCAGGGCCCTACAGCCCCTCCCCCGCCCCGGGGCCCCGCCCTTCCAGGCGCAGGCTCCGGCCTCCCTGCCCCGGACCCTTGTGACTATGAAGGCCGGTTTTCCCGGCTGCATGGTCGTCCCCCGGGGTTCTTGCATTGCGCTTCCTTCGGGGACCCCCATGTGCGCAGCTTCCACCACCATTTTCACACATGCCGTGTCCAAGGAGCTTGGCCTCTACTGGATAACGACTTCCTCTTTGTCCAAGCCACCAGCTCCCCCATGGCGTTGGGGGCCAACGCTACCGCTACCCGGAAGGTCAGGCACTCAATCTTCCTTCCGATCTACCTCATCAGATTCTTCCACGGGCACCATTCCCCCCCATCGCCACTAGTCAACAGCAGTGCTCCCTAATTCCCTTTTCTTCCTCAACCTCTCCCTCATCTTGAATCACTCCCTTCTACCAAACAGTTGGAGCTGTAAATCACTTCCCCTTGATGGGAATTTCACTCAAATGCAGAAAACACTGAAGAGACATTGAAGAGAGCAGACCTGAGGAGTTTCAGAAGGGAAACTTTTCCCTCTCCTAGGAAGTTGCCAAGGTTAAGTAGAGAGAGGGGTTAAGTAGGGATGAGGTAATACTGGAAGGTAAATAGGAGAAGCAATCAAGGATTGAGGGCCATAATAGTCCTGCATCTCTACTTGAATCAGATCCCTAACTATGTATGAGGTCTGACTGGGGGGAAGATGCACTGAACCCAAAATGAACTGTTTTCCCTCTTGCCCTCACAGCTCACCATCATATTTAAGAACATGCAGGAATGCATTGATCAGAAGGTCTATCAGGCTGAGGTGGATAATCTTCCTGCAGCCTTTGAAGATGGTTCTGTCAATGGAGGTGACCGACCTGGGGGATCCAGTTTGTCGATTCAAACTGCTAACCCTGGGAACCACGTGGAGATCCAAGCTGCCTACATTGGCACAACTATAATCATTCGGCAGACAGCTGGGCAGCTCTCCTTCTCCATCAAGGTAGCAGAGGATGTGGCCATGGCCTTCTCAGCTGAACAGGACCTGCAGCTCTGTGTTGGGGGGTGCCCTCCAAGTCAGCGACTCTCTCGATCAGAGCGCAGTCGTCGGGGAGCTATAACCATTGATACTGCCAGACGGCTGTGTAAGGAAGGGCTTCCAGTGGAAGATGCTTACTTCCATTCCTGTGTCTTTGATGTTTTAATTTCTGGTGATCCCAACTTTACTGTGGCAGCTCAGGCAGCACTGGAGGATGCCCGAGCCTTCCTGCCAGACTTAGATAAGCTGCATCTCTTCCCTTCAGATGCTGGGGTTTCTCTTTCCTCAGCAACCTTCCTAGCCCCACTCCTTTCTGGGCTCTTTGTTCTGTGGCTTTGCATTCAGTAAGGAAGCCATCAGTCCTATTACTAGTTTGGAAATGATTTGGGGATAGAGATTGGCATAGAAGAATGTAAACAATCATTAAAGGAAGCAGGGCCCAGAAGACACATGAAACAATGACATCATCCAGAGTCAGATGAGGCTGCAGTCCAGGGTTGAAATGATCACAGAATAAGGATTCTGGGCAAGGTTTCTGCATTCCAGACCTCTTCGCCAAATTTTCCAGCCCCATTTACAGTAAACAAATTGTTCTTTCCATTTACCGCAGATTTCACCCTATAAGCTTAGAGGTCATGAAGGTTTTAACAATCAGTAAAGACTTAAGGGTTGAGATTTTTAAGAGGCAAGAGCTGAAAGCAGAAGACATGATCATTAGCCACAAGAAACTCAAAGGAAGAAGAAATAATTAGGGAAAGAAGTCTATTTGATGAATATGTGTGTGTAAGGTATGTTCTGCTTTCTTGGTTCAAAAATGAAGCGGGCGTTGTCTAGCTCTTAGGTGAAGGGAGTCTCTGCTTTGGAAGAACGGCACAGGTAGGACAGAAGTATCATCCCTACCCCTAACTGATCTGTTATTAAAGCTACAAATTCTTCACACCGTCCTCTGTTGCCTATGTTGAATCTCTTTACAGATGCTTGAAATGGAGTAAATGCAATGTGTTCACTCCACTGAAAGAGGGCTGGGAAGTATCAGATACTGTTTCCATCTCAGGGAGTTTACAGGCTATTGGAGAGACAAAACCATTCACATGAAAGAGTGATGAGTGTGTAATTATTCACTAAATCCTACAGTACGGTGTGTTCAGACGGGAAGATGGTAGATTTGAACTAAAGTAATAAGAATAATAAAAGGTAACAGAGAAGATGGGATTTGAAGTGAGCTTTGAAGACTGCATAAGATTCAAATTGTTAACGATCTTCCAGGCAACGAAAACCATCTGGAGTTATGCATAGATTCATGATTCAGTGAGGAAATGAACAAAACTCAAATGCAGTAGACAAGGAGTAATGGGACAGGAGGTTAGATGGGCAGAGGCCAGATTATGAAGCACCTTAAAAAGGGGGTAAGGGGTTTAAATTTGATTAATAGCTAACACTTATTGAAGCTTAAAATCTGCCAGGCAATGTTTTAAACCCTTTTAAAATATCGACTTAATTCTCATAGCTCTCTAAGGAAGGTGGTATTCTTATCTCTATTTTTATATAAGGAAACTTGCCTCCAGTCACATAGCTAATAAATTATGGAACTTGCCTCCAGTCACACAGTTAACAAAGGCAGAGCCAGAAACTGAACCTATGCCATTTGGATCCAGAAACTTAATTTTTAATCACTATACTATATTGTCAAGGAAGCAGAGAGCTATTAAACATTCTAGTTGTGGAGCTGGTAAAGATTCTAAAAGGGGAGTTGTGGTGGTCGATGTCACCACAAAAGCGACTCTGAGGCTGGGCACAGTGGCTGACACCTGTAATTCCAGCACTTTGGGAGGCCAAGGTGGGCGGATCACTTGAGGCCAGGAGTTTGAGAGCAGCCTGGGCAACACCGCAAAACCCCATCTCTACTAAAAATACAAGAAATTAGCCAGGCACGATAGCCCAAGTCTGTAATCCCATAATCCCAGCTACTCGAAAGGCAGAGGCATGAGAATCAAGAATTGCTTGAACCGGGGCCAGGAGGCGGAGGTTACAGTGAGCTGAGACCACGCCACTACACTCCAGCCTGGGCAACAGAGTGAGACTGTCAAAAAAAACAAAAACAAAAACAAACTACTCTCTTCTACTCTCTTCTCATATAAAGCCAAAAAGAGAGAGTTGGAAAAGGAGGGAAAGCCCAAAGTTGAAGGAATCTAGTTTGTAGAAAAAAGACTAAGAAGAGATGCTGTTCTAGGTGAGGGTGCTCTAAAGTAACAATGCTGCTCTCAACAAAATTATAAAGGAGGTAACTTTTACATTTAATATCTTCCCGTTTCTGGTCTCATCCTCCCCACTCAGGTACTCCATAGCCGGGGGCCTGTCCTCCCTGCCCTAATCAAGTACTCACCATTATCTTCCACCTCTCCTCTCAGTCCCTGACACCTGACAATACTCCCCTGAACAAATATTATAGTAGGGCCCTTTGTTATCTACTAATTCTGCATCCACAGATTCAACCAACCACGCATTGAAAGTATTTGGGAAGTGGCCGGGCACGGTGGCTCACACCTGTAATCCCAGCACTTTGGGAGGCTAAGGCAGGCAAATCACAAGGTCAGGAGTTTGAGACCAGCCTGACCAACATGGTGAAACCCCGTCTCTACTAAAAATACAAAAATTAGTTGGGCGTGGTGGCAGGCACCTGTAATCCCAGCTACTCAGGAGGCTGAGGCAGGAGAATCACTTGAAACTGGAAGGCGGAGGTTACAGTGAGCCGAAATCACGCCATTGCACTCCAGCCTAGGCTACAAAGCAAGACTCCGTTTCAAAAAAAAAAAAAAAAGAAAAAGAAAAGAAAATGTTTGGGGAAAAAAAAAAATAACAACACAATAATAAAAAAATACAAATAGGCGAGGCGCGGTGGCTCAAGCCTGTAATCCCAGCACTTCGGGAGGCCGAGACGGGCGGATCACGAGGTCAGGAGATCGAGACCATCCTGGCTAACACGGTGAAACCCCGTCTCTACTAAAAAATACAAAAAAACTAGCCGGACGAGGTGGCGGGTGCCTGTAGTCCCAGCTACTTGGGAGGCTGAGGCAGGAGAATGGCGTGAACCCGGGAGGTGGAGCTTGCAGTGAGCTGAGATCCGGCCACTGCATTCCAGCCTGGGCGACAGAGCAAGACTCCATCTCAAAAAAAAAAAAAAATAATAATACAAATAAAAATACAGTGTTAACAATTTTTTTTTTTTTTTTGAGATGGAGTTTTGCTCTTGCTGCCCAAGCTGGAGTGCGTTGGCATGATCTCAGCTCACTGCAATCTCCACCTCCCAGGTTCAAGTGATTCTCCTGCGTCAGCCTCCCAAGTAGTTGGGATTACAGGCGCACGCCACCATGCCAGGCTAATTTTTTGTATTTTTAGTAGAAACGGGATTTCACCATGTTAGCCAGGCTGGTCTTGAACTCCTGACCTCAGGTGCTCCACCCGCCTTAGCCTCCCAAAGTGCTGGGATTACAGGCGTGAGCCACTGTGCCCGCCAACAACTTTTTACATTGTATTTACATTGTATTAGGCATTACAAGCAATCTAGAGAATATTTAAAGTATACCGGGCTGGGCGCAGTGTCTCATGCCTGTAATCCCAGCACTTTGGGAGGCCGAGGTGGGCAGATCTCTTGAGGCCACGAGTTCGAGATCAGCCTAGCCAACATGGGGAAACCCTGTCTCTACTAAAAGTACAAAAATTATCTGGGTGTGGTGGCGCTTGCCTGTAGTCCCAGTTGCTTGGGAGGCTGAGGCAGGAGAATCACTTGAACCCAGGAGGCAGAGGTTGCAGTGAGCCGAGAGTCAGCCAGTCCATTTCAGCATGGGCAACAGAGTGAGACTCTGTCTCCAAAAAAAAAAAAAAAAAAAAAAACAGTATACGGGAGAATGTGCATAGGTTATACGCAAATACTATACTATGCCATCTTATAGAAGGGACTTACGCGTCCTCAGATTTTGGTATCTGCAGGGTTTGGGTGGTCCTAGAACCAATCCCCTTTGTATATCAAGGGACAATTTTGGCCAGTACTTACCAGACAAGGTGTCCTATCTGGTCTGCCATTTCAAATTTCTCCTGCAATTCTTTATCCTCTAGTCCCTCCTCTCCACCTCTTCTAAGGACCACAGCCATTATGTCATTCCCTCAAAGCACTGTCTCTATGCTTTCCAAAATAACCTTTAGCTAATGGAGAAAATAATGTGTTATAATGAAAAAAAAATTGGGGGAAGAGACATATCCAGGGCTATCTCTTCACTTCACAGAAAATATAGGTATTTTAACTCAAGACATCCTTTTGAAGAACTACTGTTTGTATTGGTTCTCTTAAAAGAGTAACTTTATCCCTCAGGTGTGGGAATTCCAAGTAAATTGAGAAGAATTTCACAGCCAGCTGGTAGGTGAAATTCTTTGATGACCACTGTCATGTAATACTCTTCCTTCGCCTAGGCTTAGAGCTAGCCTTATTACTTTTTTTTTCTTTTTTCTTTTTTCTTTTTCTTTTTTTTTTTTTTTTTTTTTTTTTTTTGAGGCAAGTCTCGCTCTCTCACCCAGGCTAGAGTGCAGAGGCGTGATCTCGGCTCACCGCAGTCTCCACCTCCCAGATTCAAGTGATTCTCCTGCCTCAGCTTCCCGAGTAGCTGGGGTTACAGGTGCCCGCCACCATGCCTGGCTAAGTTTTGTATTTTCAGTAGAGATGGGGTTTCACCATGTTGGCCAGGCTGGTCTCAAACTCCTGGC
Source organism: Macaca fascicularis (assembly GCF_037993035.2). Lineage (NCBI taxonomy): Eukaryota > Metazoa > Chordata > Mammalia > Primates > Cercopithecidae > Macaca > Macaca fascicularis. The sequence goes on from NC_088375.1 coordinate 113,404,255, forward strand.
CTCAAGTGATCTGCCTGCCTCAGCCTCCCAAAGTGCTAGGATTATAGGCGTGAGCCACCACGCCCAGCCCAACTAGCCCTATTATTAATGGAGCATTTTTAAATAGGTAGCTCAAAATAAGCATATGAAAAGATGCTCAACATCATTAGTCATTGGGGAAATACAAATCAAATCAAAGCAACAGTGAAAAAATACTACATACCCACTAGAATGGTTAAAATGAAAAAGACTGTTAAATGAAATACAAAATGTTGGGAAAATGTGGAGCGTTCATGTGCTGTTGGTGGGAATGTAAAATGGTACAACTACTTTGTAAAACAGTTTGGCAGTTCGTTAAAAGTGTGGCCGGGCGCAGTGGCTCACACCTGTGATCCCAGCACTTTGGGAGGCCAAGATGGGTGGATCACGAGGTCAGGAGATCGAGACCATCCTTGTTAACATGGTGAAACCCCGTTTCTACTAAAAATACAAAAAATTAGCCGGGTGTGGTGGTGGGCACCTGTAGTCCCAGCTACTCGGCAGGCTGAGGCAGGAGACTGGCATGAACCCGGGAGGTAGAGCTTGCAGTGAGCCGAGATTGCGCCACTGCACTCCAGCCTGGGCCACAGAGCAAGACTCTGCCTCAAAAAAAAAAAAAAAAAGGTAAGTGTACACTTACCATACAAACTAGACATTCCAAACTTAGGTACTGACCCAAGAGAAATGATAACATGTGCTGCACAAAAACGTATATACAAATGCTTCTAACAGTTTTATCTGCAATAAGCAAAAACTGGAAACAACTCAGTGTTGAAATGGTGAATGGATACACCAATTGTAGTAAATTCACAGAATTGAATACTACACAGCAATAAAATGAAATCAATTCCTGATACACACAACATGGATAAATCTCAAAGTAATAACGCAAGTGAAAAAAGCTGTTGCCCTGCAAAAAAAAGAGTACATACCATCTGCTTCCATTCATATCCAATTATTAAAAATTTTCAGCAGATCATGGACTGTAAAAAAATATATATAAAATGTTAGCAAACATATAGTGAGAAAAGGTGATCAATGGTTGCTTAAGGAATGGGCAGAGTGAAGGAGGGATGGCTTACAAAGGGGCATAAAGTAGGCCAGGTATGGTGGCTCACACTTGTAATCCCAGCATTTTGGGAGGCTTAGCAGGGTGAATAACTTGAAGCCAGAGGTTTGAGACCAGCCTGGCCAACATGGCAGAACTCTGTCTCTAATAAAAAGCCCTGTCTCTACTAAAAACCCTGTCTCCACTAAAATGCCCTGTCTCTACTGAGTGTGGTAGCACAAGCCTGAAATCCCAGTTACTCAGGAGGCTGAGGCGTGAGCATCACTTGAACCCAGGAGCTGGAGGTTGCAGAAAGCCGAGATCATGCCACTGCGCTCCAGCCTACGCAACAGAGCAAGACTCTGTCTCAAAACAACCCAAAGGGGCATAAGGAAACTCATGGGGATGATAGACATGTTCATTGCTTTGTTTGTGGCAGTGGTTTCATGGAGAGAGATATATGTGTGTGTGTGTGTGTATATATATACCTATATACGTATATATACCTGTATATGTCAAAACAGATGAAATGATACACCTTGAATATGTACAATTTATCATACATCAAGGATACTTCAATAAAGCTGTAGATTTCTTTTTTTAGTGGGTAGCACATCTTTCTCTTTTTTCTTGGTGGATCAGACAAAAGGCTTAGAATGACCATAGCATGACAAGGAAGATTACAACAGAGACTTTCCTTCTTCTAGGAAACATACAAAAGAAGAGGGTGACAGAACAAAGGAAAGAGCATATTTAGTGATTTTATATTCTCCGCTACTCCTATGACGAGGACCACATTCCTTCCTTCAGAATGTCATTCTCAAAGTCAGAGACCACAGAAAGGAGGTTTTCCAATTTAAGAACATCAACTCTGTGAATCATAATTCTGTCTTTCCACTTCACCAAGAGTCAGCAGGTGGTGCTAGTGACTAAAAAGTGACTTGGCAGACAAGAGGCAAGTTTCCAGGAAAAGAAAAATTACTGTCTAAGATTATCTGATATGTTGATCATTTGAGAGAAAATATTAATAGGCATTTGCCAGAATTGACATTTAGGAAATAAATTGAAGATAGGAACATAGTAAACAAAGTAAAATTTTAAATAAATTATAATTGAACAATAAACAAAGGGTTGTTCAAGACATGCATCAATATATACTACTTGGCTCCTTGATGGGTATCATTTACACAGTAATACTAATGTAAACACTGACTACTGATTCAGCCAGAATTATGCTATAACTTTCTATTGGGAGGATGAGGTAAGAGGAAAGGAAAGGTGGGAATATAGCATGATGTAAGAGTTAAAATTTCAATTACTATAACCATAAGAGAGTAGATATGTCTAATATTTATTTTGTTTCCTTTTTTTTTTTTTTTTTTGAGATGGAGTCTCTCACTGTTGCCCAGGCTGGCGTGCAGTGGCACAATCTCAGCTCACTGCAACCTCCGCATCCCGGGTTCAAGCGATTCTCCTGTCTCAGCCTCCCGAGTAGCTGTGACTACAGGCATGCACCACCAGGCCTGTCTACTTTTTATATTTTTGATAGAGATGGGTTTCACCATGTTGGTCAGGCTGGTCTCAAACTCCTGACCTCAAGAGATCCACCCACCTCAGCCTCTCAAAATATATATATAATGTTAGCAAATATATAGTGAGAAAAGGAGATCAATGGTTGCTTAAGGGATGGGCAGAGAGAAGGAGGAATGGCTTACAAAGGGGCATGAAGTAGGCTCTGTTGTTCTCACTCTGTTGCCAGACTGGAGTTCAGTGGCCCAATCTCGGCTCACCCTATCCTCCACCTTTCAGGTTCAAGCAATTCTCATGCCTCAGCCTCCCAAGTAGTTGGGATTACAGGCGTGAGCCACCACACCGAGCCTAGGTGTATTTTTATATTTTCAACACCCAGTCTGGCACATGATTTGTAAATGTTTTTAAAAAGGAAAATAGGCCAGGCCAAGTAGGTGGTTTATGCCTGTAATCCCAGCACTTTGGGAGGCCAAGGCTGGTGGATCACCTGAGGCCAGGAGTTCGAGACCAGCCTGGCCAACATGGTAAACCCCATCTCCACTAAAAATACAAAAATTAGCCCAGCATGGTGGTGTGGCCTGTAGCCCCAGCTATTTGGGAGGCTGAGGCAGGAGAATCACTTGAACCCAGGAGGTGGAGGTTGCAGCGAGCTGAGATTGCGCCACTGCCACTCCAGCCTGGGTAACAGAGCGAGACTCTCTCTCAAAAAAAAAAAAAAAAGAAAGAAAAAAAAGAAAAAGAAATATGAAGTGCATACCAGACGAAAAAGCTGAAAGAGGGGCAGGGTGTGGTGGCTCGTGCCTATAATCCTAGGCATGGATTTAAGAGGCCTAGGTAGGTGGATCCCTTGAGCCCAGGAGTTCGAGACCAGCCTGGGCAACATAGCAAAACCCTGTCTCTACAAAATATATAAAAATTAGCTGGGCATGGTGGTGTGTGCCTGTAGTCCCAGATACTTGGGAGGCTAAGGCAGGAGGATCACCTGAGCTCAGAGAGTCAAGGCTGCAGTAAGCCATGATCATGCCACTGCACTCTGGCCTGGGTAACAGAGTGAGATCCTGTTTAAAAAAAAAAGCAGGGGCAGGGGCCAGGTGCAGTGGTTCATTCTTATAATCCCAGCACTTTGAGAGGCCAAGTGGGGGCAGATCACTTGGGTCAGGAGTTCGAGACCAGCTGGCCAACATGGTGAAACCTCGTCTGTACTAAAAATACAAAAATTAGCCAGATGTGGTGGTGTGGGCCTGTAATCCCAGCTATTCGGGTGGCTGAGGTAGGAGAATTGCTTGAAGCTAGGAGGTGGAGGTTGCAGTGAGCCAAGATCGTACCACTGTTCTCCAGCCTGGGGCTGAGACTGCCCCACTGCACTCCAGCCTGGGTGACAGAGTGAGATCCTGTCTCAAAAAAAAAAAAAAAGAAAAAGAAAAAGAAAAAGAAAGAAAAAGAAAAGGGGTCTTGGGCTTGAGGGCTGCTGGTTTTTGTAAAATCATTTAATATCATGTGATTTCTAACTACACGATGTTACATTACATTGATTAAAAAGAAGAGCATTTGGCTGGGCGCAGTGGCTCATGCCTGTAATCCTAGCACTTTGGGAGGCTGAGGTGGGAGGATCACCTGAGGTCAGGAGTTCGAGATCTGCCCAGCCAACATGGTAAAACTCCGTCTCTACTAAAAATACAAAAATTAGGTCTGGGTGTAGTGGCTCACGCCTGTAATCCCAGCACTTTGGGAGGCTGAGGCGGGTGGATCACGAGGTCAGGAGATCGAGACCATCCTGGCTAACATGGTGAAACCCCGTCTCTACTAAAAATATAAAAAATTAGCCGGTCATGGTGGCGGGTGCCTGTAGTCCCAGCTACTCGGGAGGCTGAGGCAGGAGAATGGCGTGAACCTGGGAGGCGGAGCTTGTAGTGAGCCAAGATCGTGCCACTGCACTCCAGCCTGGGCAAGAAAGCAAGACTCTGTCTCAAAAAAAAAGAAAAATAAATACAAAAATTAGTGTGGTGGTGCATGCCTGTAATCCCAGCTACTTGGGACACTGAGGCAGGAGAATTGCTTGAACCCAGGAGTCCGAGGTTGCAATGAGCTGAGATTGTGCCACTGCAGTCCAGTCTGGCAACAGAGTGAGACTCCCTCTCAAAAGAAAACCCAAAAACCAAAAAAAAGGAGTATTTCTGGGCAGGTGCAGTGGCTCACACCTGTAATCTCAGCATTTTGGGAGGCCAAGGCGGGTGGATCACTTGAGGTCTGGAGTATGAGACCAGCCATGGACATGGCGAAACCCTGACTCTACTAAAAACACAAAAATTAGCCGGGCGTGGTGGCTGGCGCCTATAATCCCAGCTACTTGAGAAACTAAAGCAGGAGAAGCACTTGAACTGGGGAGGCGGAGGTTGTAGTGAGCCAAGATCGTGCCACTGCACTCCAGCCTGGACAACAATGAGACTTCATCTCCCACTCTCAAAAAAAAAAAAGGAGCATTTCCACCTTGGCCTGAGCTTTAACTTTGTGGCCATCTCAACCACTTCTCAGATCAACCAAACACTTCCCTCCCTACTATACTCCACCCTATGTACTTCATGGCAAGTTCCTTCCCACATTTCTTCTCAAGGAGACAGAGATAATAGCCATAGCCCAGTAATTATAGTTCTCAAAATCAGTGCCAGGAAACCATAACGGCACTAAGGAAAGGAAAGAAGACATAAAACTAGGAAATAAAAGGCCTTCCTCAATTTTTCTGTATACTCCCAAACCAAATTACTAATCATTTTTCCAACAATTAACAGAAGAAATAAGTTACATACGTTTCCTGAGATAAAAGTTATATAAATGGAGGGTGGGCTTTGAGAAACTGAAAAAGAAAAACCAGGAAGGATAACTAGATTCTACCTCCAATACAGGGCTATTTTGGAATCATTCTTTGCTATTGGTTCAAAGAACCTTTTTTTTTTTTTTTTTTTTTTTGAGACAGGTTCTCACTTCGTTATCCAGGCTGGAGTGCAGTGGCTCAATCTTAGCTCACTGCAGCCTTGACCTCCTAGGTTCAAGCAATCCTCCTGCCTCAGCCCCCTAAGTAGTTGAGACTACTGTGCTAGCCACCACTCCCATCTAATTTTTTGGTTTTTGTATTTTTTGTATAGATGGGGTTTCGCCATGTTGCCCAGGCCAGTCTCGAACTCCTGGGCTCAAGCAATCCACCTACCTTGGCCTCCCAAAATGCAAGGATTACAGGCGTGAGCCACTACGCCTGGCACAGAACCAATATTTTTAATATTAAGGGTTTCACATAGTCAGTCTTTGATACAACACTTCTACCTTTGAGAAACTAAGTGAAATTTTCAAAAAAGTAGGCTGGCTGGGAGCAGTGTCTCATGTCTGTAATCCCAGCACTTTGGGAGGCCAAGGTAGGAGGACTGCTTGAGCCCGGGAGTTTGACACCAGCCTGGGCAACATGGTGAGACCCCCGTCTCTACCAAAAAATAAAAAATTAGCTGGTTGTGGTGGCACGTGCCTGTAGTCCCAGCTACTTGGGAGGCTGAGGTGGGAGGATCACTTGAGCCCAGGAGGCTGGGGCTGCAGTGAGCTATGATCCCACTACTGCACTCCAGCCTGGGTGACAGAGCAAGACCCTATCTCAATAAAAGAATTAAAAATAAATTAAAGGCCAGGTGCCGTGGCCCATACGTGTAATCCCAGTACTTTGGGAGGCCGAGGTGGGTGGATTGCTTCAGCTCAAGAATTCAAGACCGGCCGGGCGCGGTGGCTCAAGCCTGTAATCCCAGCACTTTGGGAGGCCGAGACGGGCGGATCACGAGGTCAGGAGATCGAGACCATCCTGGCTAATATGGTGAAACCCCGTCTCTACTAAAAATACAAAAAACTAGCCGGGCGAGGTGGTGGGCGCCTGTAGTCCCAGCTACTCGGGAGGCTGAGGCAGGAGAATGGCGTAAACCCGGGAGGCGGAGCTTGCAGTGAGCTGAGATCCGGCCACTGCACTCCAGCCTGGGCGACAAAGCGAGACTCCGTATCAAAAAAAAAAAAAAAAAAAAAAAAAAAAAAAAGAATTCAAGACCAGCCTGGGCAATATAGCAAAACCCCTTCTCTACAAAAAATACAAAAAAATTAGCCGGGAGTGGTGGTGTGTGCTTGTGGTCCCAGCTACTCAGGAGGCTAAGTTGGAAGGACTGCTTGAACCCAGGAGGTCGAGGCTGCAGTGAGCTGAAATTGCACCACTGCACTCCAGCCTGGGTGACAGAGTGAAATCTTGTCTCAAAAAATAAATAGATAAAAATTTAAAAACAAATTAATTAAAAATGAAAAATAAATGTAGAAATCAGAGAAAGTTTTACAAAGGAGATGACCTTTTTTTTTTTTTTTTTTTTTTTGAGACAGGGTCTCCTCTGTCACCCAGGCTGGAGTGCAGTGGTGCAATCTCGGCTCACTGCAACCTCCGCCTCCCAGGTTCAAGTGATTCTCCTGCCTCAGCCTCCCGAGTAGCTGGGATTACAGGCACCCGCCATCATGCCTGGCTAATTTTTGTATTTTCAGTTGAGATGAGGTTTCACCATGTTGGCCAGGTTGGTCTTGAACTCCTGACCTCAGGTTATCTGCCCACCTCGGCCTCCCAAAGTGCTGTGAGCCACCACACCTGGCCAAGATGATTTTTTTCTAAGGCTCAGGGACTCACTAGGAATTTTGTCCTTGCTGTGTGATCACAGGAGTCATTTGAGTTCTCTGAATCACAATATTCTCTTCTGCAAAATGTCTTTCTGCTTACCTGGTGAGAATAAAATGTTTGTGCAACTGTGTTACAATGCATAGATATAGATATAGATATATAGATAACAAAATATAATTAACAAAGAAAGTATTGACCGGGCACAGTGGCTCACGCTTGTAATCGAAGCATTTTGAGAGGCCAAAGCGGGTGGATCACCTGAGGTCGGGAGTTCAAGATCAGACTGACCAACATGGAGAAATTCTGTCTCTACTAAAAATACAAAATAAGCCAGGCGTGGTGGCACATATCTGTAATCCCAGCTATTAGGGAGGCTGAGGCAGGAGAATCGCTTGAACCTGGGAGGTGGAGGTTGCGGTGAGCCGAGATCGCCCCATTGCACTCCAGCCTGGGTGACAAGAGTGAAACTCTGTCTCAAAAAAAAAAAAAAGTACTGACCTGGCACAGTGGCTCATGCCCATAATCCCAACATTTTGGAAGGTCAAGGTGGGAGGATCACTAGAGCCCAAGAGTTGGAGACCAGACTGGGCAACATAGCAAGACCCCTATCTCTACAAAAAACTTAAAATTAACTAGGCATGGTGATAGTCCCAGTTCCTCAGGAGGCTGAGGCCGGGGGTTGCTTGAGCCTTAGAGTCGGAGACTACAGTGAGCTGATAGCACGACAGCACTCCAGCCTGGGTAACAGAGAGAGGCCCATCTCTTTAAAAAATTAATTTATTTTTTCAAAAGGCATTGATGGATCTAGAAAAATAAATAAATGTTTTAAAAACTTTTCTTAGAAAAGAAAGTATTGTTAATTGTCAGTCTGGATAAAAAAACAGAAACTTGTTTTAATGTATAATTTCTTTCCCTCAGTCATGAACACCACATTTCCTTCATCTGTTCCTTCTCATGATCAAGAATCATCTTTGCCACTCAGGGGAGTGATCTGGGCTGCTTCCGCTCTCAGAAAAGCTTTTACTTGTTTCAGACAATTCTTGGACTAAGAATTTTGACAGTATATTAAGCTGCCCACTAGGTGGCAGAGCTGAGTCAACTGTATTTCTGAATTGTGTAAGAAATAATTTCTCAGAAAAGGGGAAGTTGGGTTGAGTACACAATGTCCCGTCTCCCTCATACTTATAAACACCAACGCAGTCCAATTTTCTTCTCACAGAAAAACAAACCATCACCTCTCGCCTCCTTACCGTCCCTGCTCTGATACATACTTGGGCCATGGGCTTTGAGGAGGGACAAATATGATACAGTTTAGCATAAGAAATTGAAGTTGAGGTGTCAAGTCTAACAGTAATAAGAAATAATACTAGGATCTGAATTAGTGGTATATTCTATCCAGAGACATAACCCCATCTATCAATTCAATCAATCTATCTCTATATGTGTGTGTGTGTGTGTCTGTGTGTGTGTATATATATACATATACATATTTTTTCTTTTTTATGACATGGTGATTCAAGCCATCCTCCCACCTCAGCCTTCCGAGGAGCTGGAACTACAGGCGTGCACCATCACACACAGCTAACTTTTTTTATTTTTAGTAGAGACAGGGTTTCCCCATGTTGCCCAGGCTGGTCTTGAACTTGTGAGCTCAAGTGATCCGCCTGCCTCAGCCTCCCAAAATGCTGGGATTACAAGCGTCACTGCGCCTGGCCTCAATTTATATTTAATAATATATTTATTCTGTGAAATGTACTCTAGTAGATGCTAGGAAGAATACAAAGATTAAAAAGGGCATAGTTTCTATTCTCTAAGAATTAATTAGGAGAGAAAAGGCACTTTACATGTCAGTGCTATGTGAGAAATATAAATGTGCTATGGAGTATTTCAAAGCAAATGAAAAAATATTTGATTGTAAGGTAAAAGATGAGGGGATTGACTGGGCGTGGTGGCTCATACCTATAATCCCAGCACTTTGAGACGCTGAGGCAGGTGGATCGCTTGAGCTCAGGAGTTCAAGACCAGCCTGGGCTACATGGTGAAACCCTGTCTCTACAAGTCTTTTGTTTTGTTTTGTTTTGTTTTCAAGTTAGCCAGGTGTGGTTGCATGCCCCTGTAGCCCCACTCAGGAGGCTGAAGTGGGAGGATTGCTTGAACCTGGGAGATCAAGGCTACAGTGAGCCATGATAGCACCACTGTACTCCAGCCTGGGTAAAAGAGTGAGACCCTGTCTAAAAAAAGAAAAAAAGTGAGGGGATTGAGGGGATTGGGAAGCAAGAAACGTTTTTGTTTTTGCTTTGTTGCTTTGAGATAGAGTCTTACCCTGTCACCCAGGCTGGAGTACAGCGGCATGATCTCAACTCACTGCAACCTCCACCTCCCGGGTTCAAGCAATTCTCCTGCCTCAGCCTCCCGAGTAGCTGGGATTACAGGCACCTGCCACCACGCCTGGCTAATTTTTGTATTTTCATTAGAGATGGGGTTTCACCGTGTTGGCCAGGCTGGTCTCAAACTCCTGACCTCAGGTGATCCACCCGCCTCAGTCTCTCAAAGTGCTGGGATTACAGGTGTGAGCCACCGTGCCCAGCCAAGAAAGGTTTAATAGAGGAAAAATTATTTGGCTGTCTACAGGAGACTGGGTAAAATTTCAAAAAGCAGAGATGGGGAAGGACAGGCATTCCAGGTATAAGGAAAAATGTAAGCAAAGACGTAAAGACAGAGAAGGATATATTAAGGGAACACTGAGTACTCAGTTTTGGCTGAAGTATAGGGTACATATATGAGGAAATAGTGGGAAATGAATGAGAAAATTTGGTTGAGGACATTTCATGAAGGTTTTAAATGCCAGGTTGAAGCATTTAAATGTGATTCAGTAAGCAATACATTTTGCAGTATTATAGGAACACACAGGAACTCAATTTTGTGAGATTAATCTAGTGATGTTCTATAGATTACAGCAGGAAAATTAGTTAAAAGCTATTAATCTAGGCAAAAGTAACAAAAACATGAACCAGAATGGTGGCAGTAGAATAAGAAACAGGAGATAGGTGCTAGAAACACTAGAAAGACGGCTCTATAGAATTCAGCAGTTGACTGGACGTGGGGCATGCCAGAGAGGAAGGAATTAAAGGCAATCCCTAGATTTTAAGCCTTTATAACTAGGGGAATGTATAATGGTTCTATTAAAACAAACAAGGGGGCTGGGTGCAGTGGCTCATACCTATGATACTAGCACTTTGAGAGGCCAAGGTGGAATGATCCGTTGAGCCCAGGAGTTTGAGACCAGCCTGGGTAACAAAATGAGATCCCATCTGTACCAAAAATGAAAGCATTAGCTGGGAATGGTGGCCATGCCTGTGGTCCTAGCTACTTGGGAGGCTGAGGGAGGAGGATCCTGTGAGCGTGGGAGTTCAAAGTTGCAGTACGCTATGATCCCACCACTGCACTTCAACCTGTGTGACACAGCAAGAACTCGTCTCAAAAAGAAAGAAAGAAGTGGGGGAGGGGGTAAAAAAGGCAAAGAAATGGGTTTGAGGACCAAGGAAAGATCATGAATTCATTGTTAGACAAGCTGAATTTGAGATACCAGCTATAACTTTGGAGACAGGCTAAAAGTATAGCATAGATTTAAAGTAATTTACACAGAGTGATGTACAGATAGTCAAACTGAAAAGTGAAACTTCAAGGAAGAAAAGGAGAAGGCCAAGGACAAGCCCTTAAGAAGAATTTTTAGGGAGTAGAAAAAAAAGAATTGTTAGCAAAGGAGAAAAGGATGAAGTCCAAAAGTCAAGGTAAGTGTTTAAAATTTTAAAAGATGGCAGTTTTCAAATTATATAGAAGTCAAAAGGAATAAAGCCTATAAAAAGTACTCTGATTGGCCGGGCGCAGTGGCTAATGCCTGTAATCCCAGCACTTTGGGAGGCCAAGGCAGGTGGATCACCTGAGGTCAGGAGTTCCAGACCAGCCTGGCCAGCATGGTGAAACCCTGTCTCTACTGAAAACACAAAAATTAGCCGGACGTGGTGGCACATGCCTGTAATCCCACCTACTCAGAAAGCTGAGGCAGGAGAATTGCTTGAACCCAGGAGGCGGAAGTTGCAGTGAGCTGAGATCACGCCATTGCACTCCAGACTGGGCAACAGAGCGAGACCCTGTCTCAAACAAAACAAAACAAAACAAAACAAACCCTACGTTGATTTTGCCAGGCACGGTGGCTCATGCCTGTAATCCCAGCACTTTGGGAGGTCGAGACAGGTGGATCACTTGAGGTAAGGAGCTTGAGAGAAGCCTGACCAACATGGCGAAACCTGGTCTCTACTAAAAATCAAAAATTAGCTTGGCATGATGGCACACCTCTGTAATCCCAGCTACTTGGGAGGCTGAGGCAGGAGAATTGCATGAACCCAGGAGGCAGAGGTTGCAGTGAGCCAAGATCGCACCAATACACTCCAACCTAGGTGACAAAGCAAGACTCCATTTCAAAAAGAAAAAAAAAGGAAAAGAAAATAAAAACTACTCTAATTTCCTCTGGAGACCTTGAAGGAAATCGTTTCAGAGAGACCAGAAGGCAGACTACAAAGGGACAAGTTCAGTCCACAGAGAAAGCTGATACAGGTTATTCTCTTAAGAAATTTGACAGTAAAAGAATACCGCCTGGGCACGGCGGCTCACGCCTGTAATCTCAACACTTTGGGAGGCCGAGGTGGGTGGATCACTTAAGGTCAGGAGTTTGAGACTAGCCTGGCCAACATGGTGAAACCCCATCTCTACTAAAAATACAAAAATTAGTCGGGCTTGATGGCAGGTGTCTGTAATCCCAGCTACTTGGGAGGCTGAGGCAGAAGAATCGCTTGAACCAGGGAGGCGGAGGTTGCAGTGAACTGAGATCAAGCCACTGTACTCCAGCCTGGGTGACAGAGTGAGACTGCCTCCAAAAAAAAAACAAGAATACTGTAACAGCATGAGAAGGGGAATAAGATATTTTTATCATGTATAAAGGCAACTTTAAGAACTATGGCCCAGCCCAGTGACTCACGCTTGTAATTCCAGCACTTTGGGAGGCCTAGGTGGGTGGATCATTTGAGATCAAGAGTTCAAGACCAGCCTGGCCAACACCTGTAATCCCAACTACTCTGGAGGCAGAGGAGAATCGTTTGAACCTGGGAGGCAGAGGTTGCAGTGAGCCAAGATCGTGTCATTGCACTCCACCCTGAGTGACAGAGTGAGACTCTATATAAAAAATAAATAAATAAAGCCGGGCATGGTGGCTCAAACCTGTTATTCCAGCATTTTGAGAGGCCAAGGCGGGTGGATCACCTGAGGTCAGAAGTTCAAGACCAGCCTGGCCAAAAGGGTGAAACCCTGCCTCTACTAAAAATACAAAAAAATCAGCTGAACATGGTGGTGGGTGCCTATAATCCCAGCTACTAGGGAGGCTGAGACAGGAGAATCACTTGAACCTGGGAGGCGGAGGTTGCAGCAAGCCAAGATTGTGCCACTGCACTACAGCCTGGGTGACAAAGTAAGACCTTGTCTCAAAAGTAAATAGATAAATAAATGAAGCTAATTACAAAAAAAAAAAAAGAAAGAAAGAAAAGAAAAAGAAGAACTACCTTTAGGAAGTTACTATAAGGGCCTTCAGAAAGAAAAAAAAAAATTTTTTTTTTTTTTGAGACGGAGTGTTGCTCTTATTGCCCAGGCTGGAGTACAATCTTGGCTCACCGCAACCTCCACCTCCCAGGTTCAAGCAATTCTCCTGCCTCAGCCTCCCGAGTAACTGGGACTGCAGGCATGCACCACCACACCCAGCTAATTTTTTATTATTAGTAGAGACGGGGTTTCTCCTTGCTGGTCAGGCTGGTCTCGAACTCCTGACCTCAGTTGATCCACCTGACTCAGCCTCCCAAAGTGCTGGGATTACAGGCATGAGCCACCGGGGCACCCAGCCAAAAATAACTATCTTAAATGAGACTACAATACCTCCGAACAAGTTAATTCAGCCCCTCTCCCCGTCTTGCCATGACATTGGACAATACTGAGATCTCTGTCCTTTGCTTATCATGGTAGAAAAATTGATCTCAGCAAACATGAAATGTGGGCTTTCAGATGAGATATTTTTAAAAGTTAAAACTAAATTAAAAAACAAGATTGGACATGGTGGTTCATATCTATAATTCCAGCACTTTGGGAGGCCAAGGTGGGTGAATCACTTGAGCCCAGAAGTTCCAGACCAGCCCAGGCAACATGGCAAGACTCCATCTCTACCAAAATATACAAAAATTAGCCCAGCATGTGCCTGTAGTCCCAGTTACTCAGGAGGCCATGGTGGAAGAATCACCTCAGCCCTGGAGGTTGAGGTTATAGTGAGACATGGTCATGTCACTATACTCCAGCCTGGTGACAGAGCAAGATCCTTTTTCAAAAAAAAAAAAAATTAGCTGGGTATGGTGTATGTTCCTAGTGGTTCCCACAATTGAGCTATGCTTGTGCCACTGTACTGTAGTCTGGGCAACAACAAAATAAACTAATAGATAATAAAGAGAATCCTGGGTTTGGAGAGTGGCTCCACCAGATACTAGCTTAGGTCCCAGGTCAAGTCACTTAACCAAAATAAGAACTGGTTTTAAAAAAAATAAAAGACTGCTAGAGTCCCCTTTAACTCTAAAATTCTCTGAGTCTTGCCCTGAAACCTTTATAAGACTGTTGTGAGAATCAAACAAGATACTGTGCATCAAAGCACTGAGAGCCAAGACAACACATTAGAGTACATACTTTTAGACAGACTCGGGTTTAAGATCTTGCTCTACTTACAAAATCTGTGACCTCAGGCAAATTACTTCACTTCTGAGCCTGACTGAACCAACACTGAGTCACAAGGTTATTCAGAGAATTAAATGAAACAATCTAATCTCAAATACTTTCTAGAACAACATGACAGATGACCTTATACATATCACTGACATAATTATATAAAGGACCAGGTTCGTTATAGGTGCTCAATAAATGGCAATTACTTAAAAAGTCACTTGGAACTCTAACATGCTATACAATTTTTTTTTTTTTGAGACGGAGTCTCGCTCTGTCACCCAGGCTGGAGTGCCGTGGCACGATCTCAGCTCACTGCAAGCTCCATCTCCAGAGTTCACACCATTCTCCTGCCTCAGCCTTCCAAGTAGCTGGGACTACAGGCACCCGCCACCAGGCCCGGCTAATTTTTTTGTATTTTTTAGTAGAGACAGGGGTTTCACCATGTTGGCCAGGATGGTCTCGATCTCCTGAGCTTATGATCTGCCCGCCTTGGCCTCCCGAAGTGCTGGGATTACAGGCATGAGCCACCACGCCCAGCCTATTTTTTTTTTTAAATAGAGATGGGGTCTCACTACAATGCCCAGGGTGGTCTTGAATTCCTGGCCTCGGCCGGGCGTGGTGGCTCACGCCTGTAATCCCAGAACTTTGGGAGGCCGAGGCGGGTGGATCATGAGGTCAGGAGATCGAGACCATCCTGGCAAACACGGTGAAACCTCGTCTCTACTAAAATACAAAAAATTAGCCGGGCGTGTTGGCGGGCGCCTGTAGTCCCAGCTACACGGGAGGCTGAGGCAGGAGAATGGCGTGAACCTGGGAGGCGGAGCTTGCAGTGAGCGGAGATCGCACCACTGCACTCCAGCCTGGGCTACAGAGCGAGACTCCGTCTCAAAAAAAAAAAAAAAAAGAATTCCTGGCCTCAAGTGATCCTCCATTTCAGCCTCCCAAAGTGCTGGGATTACAGGCATGAGCCACCACACCTGGCTTACAATTGTTAATTGATTCTTATTTATCTATGACTTGGGCAGTCTTCAAACTCTTAATTTGCCTCTAAATTCCTTAGGGAAAAAATTGAAAGGGAAAAGGGTGCCTATAATCCCAGCACTTTGGGAGGCCGAGGTAGGCGGACTGCTTGAGCAGGAGTTTGAGACCAGCCTGGCCAACATGGCAAAACTCCATCTCTACCAAAAATACAAAAATTACCTAGGCGTGCTGGAGCACATCTATAGTCCCAGCTACTCGGGAGGCTGAGGTGGGAGGATTGCTTGAGCCTGGGATGTGGAGGTTTCAGTGAGCCAAGTGACACTGCATTCCAACCTGGGTGAGAGTGAGACCCCATCTTGAAAAAAAAAAAAAAAAAAGAGAGAGAGAGAAAGGAAAATGAGTAAGGGTAAAAGGGAAGTTTGCAGAGTAGAGGTGACAGAAGTGATTAAAAGGACCAAGAAAGGGCTTTGTTCTGCCTTAAGAACTAAGAGTCTTCATGTCCTAAATGTTTGTCAGGCCACAGGTTAAAGAAAAGAAGAATGCAATCAGTGTCTTGTCTCTGACTGGCAACAAAGTGCTGGCTTTATTCTATCACTTGCAGTAAAGCAAACAAACAACAATCACCACTTGGTTTCCTATTGGCACTAGGACTGAAGAGGGTAGAGAAGGGGCTGATAAAGATGATCCAACTTGCAAAACTCTTGGACTGTGCCCTACTTTGCTGTTCCTCCTTGGCCCACATCTTTTCCCAAACCTCACAAGCGTTTTTATACCCTGATTTTAGGACAAGAGTTTACAAAATGTCTTCTTCTTAGACCCAAGAACTGGGAAAGGAGAATCAGGGGGCAGATTTTTATCAGAATACCAGGTTACAAGGTGAAAGGTTGTAAACAACTGTGTCCAGGAGGGCTCTACTTCAGAACATGCCTTGGCTACAGGCCTGGTAGGCAGCAGCTGCTGCCAAAGCTAAATAATTTTTTGGCATTTAAAGGAACCCAGGCATAACACAGAGCAACATAGTCTGTAGTGAGCTCTGCAAATGGGAAGATACGAGGAAACTAGAGCCCAGGAGAGAAACTTAGAATGAGAGAATTGTCATAGGATTTTTAAAAACTCAGCAATTCAGTACTTCAGAGACGTGCCCAAATAAATATCAGTGTTCCCTTTTTTTTTTTTTTTTTGAGACAGAGTCTTGCTCTGTTGCCCAGGCTGGGGTGCAGTGGCCGGATCTCAGCTCACTGCAAGCTCCGCCTCCCAGGTTTAGACCATTCTCCTGCCTCAGCCTCCCGAGTAGCTGGGACTACAGGCGCCCGCCACCTCGCCCGGCTAGTTTTTTGTATTTTTTAGTAGAGACGGGGTTTCACCGTGTTAGCCAGGATGGTCTCAATCTCCTGACCTCGTGATCCACCCGTCTCGGCCTCCCAAAGTGCTGGGATTACAGGCTTGAGCCACCGCGCCCGGCCCAGTGTTCCCTTTTCTTAAGATGTCCCATATTACCACCACCCTGATCCATCACTAGCCACCATCTTTCCTATTCCCTCAAAATGTATGTAGTTAAGATTTATCAATATTTAACAATATTGACTATGTAGTTAACAATATTGATTCATATATTTGTCAGCATTTTGATGTTTGATATTTACACTTTCATACCCATCAAACTAAACGTTCTCCCAGAAGCCACAATTTAGGAACTTTTAAAATTACTGGCCGGGCGCGGTGGCTCACACCTGTAATCCCAGCACTTTGGGAGGCCAAGGTGGGTGGATCACGAGGTCAGGAGTCGAGACCATCCTGGCTAACACGGTGAAACCCCGTCTCTACTAAAAATGCAAAAAATTAGCCGGGCATGGTGGCAGGTGCCTGTAGTCCCAGCTACTTGGGAGGCTGAGGCAGGAGAATGGCATGAACCCGGGAGGCGGAGCTTGCAGTGAGCTGAAATCGCACCAGTGCACTCCAGCCTGGGAGACAGCGGGACTCTAAAAAAAAGAAAAATTACTTCAGTCAGGCCGGGCACGGTGGCTCACGCCTGTAATCCCAGCACTTTGGGAGGCCACGGTGGGTAGGATCACTTGAGATCAGGAGTTCAAGACCATCTTGGGCAACATGGTGAAACCCCGTCTCTACTAAAAATACAAAAATTAGCTGGGTGTGGTGGCACATGCCTGTAATCCCAAGTACTTGGGAGGCTGAGGAGGAAAGTCGCTCAAACCCAGGAGGCGGAGGTTGCAGTGAGCCAAGATGGGGCTACTGCACTGCAGCCTAGGCAACAGAGTGAGATTCTATCTTTAAAAAAATTACTTCAGAGTCCCACCTCCTCTGCTCCCAGTAACTCAATCAATATTGTTAACCAACTGAAAACACCTCAAGCCTAGTTTCTTAAGCTTCTAGAACAGGGTGCTGCCTCAAACACGCCCTAAGGATAAACAAGTTCCTGGGGTTTAATGCGTGTGTGTGTGTGTGTGTGTGTGTGTGTGTGTTTTCCAAGAGACTCATGATGCCTATTCTTGAGCTTGTTTAATATTGGGGTTGAGTTGTAACTTGTTAGCCTTGGGGTGTCAATCCAGCTAGGGTGTCTGAGGAAGGAAGAAGTCTCCTTAACAGCAATGAATAGGTTTCTTTTTTGCTGACTGGGTAGGGTTTCAATATACTTGAATGCTTCTTAGTTACTTCCCCATCTCAATCTTGGGACATTATCTTCCTTTCCAGCCCAAGGAATGAGATGATAATCTTCTGATACCCCAGCACAGATATGGGAAGGGTCTATGAATCAAAGAAAAGGGGGAAGAATCCCTGCACTTCTGCATACAGGTTTTTCTTATTACATTTAAGAGTAAGTTCTCAGTACTCAGCTCCTAAAGCATCTCACAGCCAGCAGGGGAAAATCCATCTGACAGCTGGCCAAACGAAACCAGCAAAGAATGAAACCAACAAAGGGAGGGTAGGGTCTCTTCTGGCTTGAATTTATAGTGCTCTAGTGACCGATCTTTCTTCTCTTTTCCTTCTTACTGTTTTCTAAACCGTTTAGGGAAAAACCTTTGAAAATATTTTTTAAAATTGTTCCTTCAAACAGGTGTATGGCCATCTCTCCACTGGAAATTTGGATATAAACAAGAGGACTTTCTTGCTTTTAACCAGATTTATGGATGTATATTTGATTTAGTGAGTTGGGAGAGGGGAGGGAGACAAGAAAGAGTGAACATAACTCTGGAAGAAAGTGAAAAAAGTGAAGCATCCTTGTTCCCCCCCCCCTTCCTTTTCCTCCAGAAGCAGGTAGGGAGTGCGAGATTATCAGCGCCTGGACACACCTCACTAAAGAGGTAATGAGGTAAATGGGAAACACAGACAAAGTGTTCCCCAACTTTGCAGGCAGAAATTGAAGAGATAACAGGATAAGCAACAGGATGTAAACACGCCTGTCCTATTTCCGTGCCAGAGAACAGAGAGAACAGAAGAGAGGGTACAAGGGGCGGGGGGTGACGAACAGCACACGCACGCAGCCCCCAGCCCTAGCCCCAAGGGATTGGAACGGGAAGTAGAAGACATCAGTCCTACAGCCGCAATGAGGCCTGAAAGTTCTCCTTTCCCTCAGAGATGGTGGTGTTTTTTTACATTTAATAGGGATGCGGGGCAAGAGAAGGACAAAGGGGCTGTTCCTTAACAGTAACACCAAGCATTCTGCGCTCCACGGCCCCAAACCTAAAAGTATTCTTGGAGCTATGGGATTTTCACACACTTGCTATTTACGAGCCACGAATAAACGACAGACTATAAAGTAATTGCACTGGCTAAGACTAGGCACGAAATTCCCTCATAAGCACATTTTCTTTTTACCTCAAACCACCGCTCTCAGACCAGAAACGTCCACACCCGCCCTCCGATGGCCTGTCGCCCTGGCTAGGTTTTAGGGTCAGTGGTATCCTCCTTCCACTAGGCCCGGGTAAAGACTCAAAAGCCCCCTCCTTCCCCTCATTCCTCTCCTTCCCCCCTCCCTGCGCCGCTCCCGAGCACAACAACCATTTTCCCCGCCAGGAGCACACCGTGTCCACGCGCCTCAGCGATCTCACTGATTGGTCGGGCTCCTGGTAAACAAGGACCGGGCAGCCAATGGGAGGGATGTGCACGAGGGCAGCACGAGCCTCCGACCCAGCGCTCGCGTGGCTCTTCTGGCCGGGGCTTCTATATAGAGCCGTTTCCGCCTGCTGCTTGAAACTAACCTCTCTTTCTCTGTCAAGAAGTGCTTGCGGAGATCGGATCTCTTCTCCAGCAATCGGGGAAAAGAAGACTTTTTCTCTGAAATCGCTTAGTGTAACCAGCGGCGTAAATTTTTTGGACGCCTTTTCGAAAACCTAGTTAAAATTCATTTGTTTAAATCTCATTTTTAAGCTCAAACTGCTTAAGAATATCTTCATTCCTTAGGAAGAGTGAAATAATTTACTGCAAAGGAATTTCCTCGATTTGGTGCATTTTTTTTTTTATTCTTCCACGGTCTTTTCTAACTCTCAAACCAACTCCGTCCCATCATGGTGATGTTCAAGAAGATCAAGTCTTTTGAGGTGGTCTTTAACGACCCTGAAAAGGTGTACGGCAGTGGTGAGAAGGTGGCTGGCCGGGTGATAGTGGAGGTGTGTGAAGTTACTCGTGTCAAAGCCGTTAGGATCCTTGCTTGCGGAGTGGCTAAAGTGCTCTGGATGCAGGGATCCCAGCAGTGCAAACAGACTTCGGAGTACCTGCGCTATGAAGACACGCTTCTTCCGGAAGACCAGCCAACAGGTAAGCGGCCCAATTCATTGTTGGAGGGTGAAAGCTGATTAGAGAAGAGAATTGAAAGGAATACACAAAACTATACGAAATGTTTTAAGTTGCTCAGTTTGAGTGGTGTGAATTGCACGTTGTTACTTCCTTTTTTCTAATTTGCAGACATTCTCCCCCCCACACCCCCCAAAAAAAAGGGTGGTTTGTACAATTTTTTATGGTGCTGTGTCCTAAAGGTGGTTCTGAGGGGCATTGCCTCGGATAGTTAAAAATCTTATGTGTGCATTAGTTGCTTATTCTTTGCCTACTTCCTGTTTGAGATGTTAGTGAAGAACTGTCCTGGGTGAATCTTTAAAAGCATTGCAGGGCAACTTGGGAACTTGCTGCCCAACAAAATACATCAGAATTTCTCTTTAAGAACAACATGGGATGATTAAAATACCTCTCTGTGGGACGAAATTAGGGGTACTTCAATACCTTGCATGCCACCCAAACATTCCTTATCACACAGATGCGTTTTAAGTGTAACAGGAAGCCTAATGGCTACTCGATTATCTTTCCCTTCAGGTGAGAATGAGATGGTGATCATGAGACCTGGAAACAAATATGAGTACAAGTTCGGCTTTGAGCTTCCCCAGGGGTAAATATCAGCTAAATGCATCTTTGAACTTTTCTGTCTAAAATATCTTGCCCTCCTTTGATCACTTACTGTTCCTTGGAGAGCATTTAAAAATTTTCATTTTCTTGACACAGGCCTCTGGGAACATCCTTCAAAGGAAAATATGGGTGTGTAGACTACTGGGTGAAGGCTTTTCTTGACCGCCCCAGCCAGCCAACTCAGGAGACAAAGAAAAACTTTGAAGTAGTGGATCTGGTGGATGTCAATACCCCTGATTTAATGGTGAGATTCATTTTAAAGATTATATTCTCCTGGGTCACAGGGATGATAAATCAGATGTCTTGGGCATTAGATTGAAGCATCTCAAAACACCTTTTTGTCCCCTTCTACATAGGCACCTGTGTCTGCTAAAAAGGAAAAGAAAGTTTCCTGCATGTTCATTCCTGATGGGCGGGTGTCTGTCTCTGCTCGAATTGACAGAAAAGGATTCTGTGAAGGTAAAATCCTAGTGCTTATGGCAGACAGATATAACAGGAACTAGGTTTAGGGGCAAGGGCATGGGACTGGGGTAGAGGAAATGTCATTAACTATACTGAGTATCAGTAAGTTTTCATTTTTCTCTTTGCTAGGTGACGAGATTTCCATCCATGCTGACTTTGAGAATACGTGTTCCCGAATTGTGGTCCCCAAAGCTGCCATTGTGGCCCGCCACACTTATCTTGCCAATGGCCAGACCAAGGTGCTGACTCAGAAGTTGTCATCAGTCAGAGGCAATCATATTATCTCAGGGACATGTGCATCATGGCGTGGAAAGAGCCTTCGGGTTCAGAAGATCAGGCCTTCTATCCTGGGCTGCAACATTCTTCGAGTTGAATATTCTTTACTGGTGAGTAGATGCAGGGTGGGTTCAGCAGAGAAATTGTTCATCTGTTACCATAACTGTCTTGTTTCACCAGAGCGCTCTGGTCTAACAAACTACCATCTTCCTTTTCTAGATCTATGTTAGCGTTCCTGGGTCCAAGAAGGTCATCCTTGACCTGCCCCTGGTAATTGGCAGCAGATCAGGTCTAAGCAGCAGAACATCCAGCATGGCCAGCCGAACCAGCTCTGAGATGAGTTGGGTAGATCTGAATATCCCTGATACCCCAGAAGGTGAGCCAGACCTAATGTCTTTTCTTCATTTCTGGTCTACCTGGGTTTGTAAAATTGTGATGGTCCAGCATTTCTTGGGCAGGCTTCTTATGTGGCCATATTTTCTTTTCTAGCTCCTCCCTGCTATATGGATATCATTCCCGAAGATCACCGATTGGAGAGCCCCACCACTCCTCTGCTAGATGACATGGATGGCGCTCAAGACAGCCCTATCTTTATGTATGCCCCTGAGTTCAAGTTCATGCCACCACCTACTTATACTGAGGTGAGAATTGTCATATTTACTGTTAAAATTTGTCCTAAGCTTTCTATAAGAAGTTGACTTAGGGGGATTGCTAAACTGGTTTGTTCTTTTAGTTCTTATCTGAACTGAAATAGTCTGTTTCTTCCTTTAGGTGGATCCGTGCATCCTCAACAACAACGTGCAGTGAACATGTGGAAGAAAAGAAGCAGCTTTACCTACTTCTTTCTTTTTGTCTCTCTTCCTGGACTCTCACTTTTTCAGAGACTCAGTAGTCTCTGCAATGGAGTGTGGATCCACCTTAGCCTCTGACTTCCCAATGCAGGAGGTGGTCAGCAGGCAATCTCCTGGGCCTTAAAGGATGCGGACTCATCCTCAGCCAGCGCCGATGTTGTGATACAGGGGTGTTTGTTGGATGGGTTTAAAAACAGCTAGAAAAACTCAGGCCCATCCATTTTCTCAGATCTCCTTGAAAATTGAGGCCTTTTCGGTAGTTTCGGGTCAGGTAAAAATGGCCTCCTGGCATGAGCTTTTCAAGGTTTCTTGGAGGCTTTGTGCAAATTGTGATAACCACTTTGGACCTTCAACTTATGTATCTATCATGTGGAAAAGAGCCAATTTAGCAAACTAGGAACATGAAAAGGGAAATTATGGCCAAAACTTTGGGAAAAGGAGGTTCTTAAAATCAGTATTCCCCTTTGTGCACTTGCAGAAAAAAAAGAAAAACCTTCTAGGGCTGATTTGATGGACATTTGGAGAGAGCTTTCTCTGTGATTATAAAAAAAGAAGCTAGCTGCTCTATGGTCGTCTTTGCTTAGAGTGTACTTTAACCTGGCTTTTAAAGCGGTAGTAACTGTGTCCCACCAAAGGTCTTAAAAGCCATTTTTGGAGCATATTGCACTGTGTTCTCCTATTGCAAATATTTTCATATGGGAGGATATTTTTCTCTTCATGCAAGTCCTTGGAATTGATTCTAAGGTGATGTTCTTAGCACTTTAGTTCCTGTCAAATTTTTTGTCCTCCCCCCTCCACCATCTTAAATGTAAGCTGAAACTCGTCTACTATGTCTCTAGGGGTAAGCCCAAAGACAAAAAGAAAAAAAAACTGTTAACTACTTTTGAGATTGCCCCAATGTACAGAATTACATAATTCTAAGACTCAAATCATGTGAAAGGGTTGCTGCTGTCAGCCTTGCCCACTGTGACTTCTCCAAACCCAAGGAGGAACTCTTGATCAAAATACCCAACACTGATCAGAACCTCCAAATACTGCCATGAGAAACTAGAGGGCAGGTCTTCACAAAAGCCCTTCGAACCCCCTTCCTGCCCTGTGTTAGGAGATAGGGATATTGGCCCCTCTCTCACTGCAGCTGCCAGCACTTGGTCAGTCACTCTCAGCCATAGCACTTTGTTCACTGTCCTGTGTCAGAGCACTGAGCTCCACCCTTTTCTGAGCGTTGCTGCAGCCAGAAAGTGTGGACTGAAGGTGGTTTCATGTTTTTGTATTATGTATCTTTTTGTATGGTAAAGACTATATTTTGTACTTCACCAGATATATTTTTACCCCAGATGGGGATATTCTTGTAAAAAATAAAAATAAAGTTTTTTTAACGGGAAAAAAAAATGTTGTCTGTGAGATGGCTTTGGAGAAGGTTTTGGAAAGAAGGTGTGCCTAAAGGAGTCTTCCTCTACTTAACAATCCACACCAGTGAAAACCTTGTGGAGAAAACACTCCCTATGGACCCTAAGGAATGGCGGCAGAGTGGGGGCTGGAGGTGAAGAGGGAAACAGTTTTGAGGCATGTTTCATTCAGATTCACTGAAGAACTATATTGGGATTTTCTGGTTGTCTAGTTTTCCAAATCCATAACTAATTATTACTAAATTCCTTCAGTTTTGGAGTTCATGAGTTCTTGAAATACAGGGAAATGATGTTTATGAGGGAATTTGAAAGAAAAGAGTAGAGGTTCCTTTTTTTTTTTTTTTTTTTTTTTTTAAGACAGTCTCACCTACGCTGAAGTGTGGTAGCATGATCTTAGCTCACTCAGCCTTGACCTGGGCTCAAGTGAACCTCCCATCTCAGACTCCCACATAGCTAGGCTACAGGCACACACCACTACACTCAGCTAATTTTTATATTTTTTGTAGAACTGGGGTTTTGCCATTCTGTCCAGGGTGGCCTCAACCTTCTGGGCTCAAGTGATCTGCTGGCCCTGGCCTCCCAAAGTGTTGGGAATACAGGCATGAGACACCATACCTGGCTGAAGATCCCTTTTTCATAATTTGGTTTTATCATATAAAGTTTCTTCCCATGTAAACTTGATTTATATACTAACAAGGATAACTATTCAGGACTTAAGAGGTTATAGAGCTAGGAGTATTCTTTGGAGGCAGCTAACTATTTTTTGTTTTCACAATTCCTATTCAAGCACATAACTCAGTAAATGTTTGCTAACTATTCAACTCCACCCTCATCCCTTAGATGCTTTGGTGGTTCCTATTCCTTGTAGGGTAATAGTAGAGTACTACTACTATTAGTAATTGGCTAAACATGAGATTAAACAATCCCATGTTTAATCGGTGTGATTTTCATTCTTTTTTTTTTGACATAGAATTTCGCTGTCTCCTAGGCTGGAGTGCAGTGGCCCAATCTTGGCCCACTGCACCCTCTGTCTTCCAGGTTCAAGCGATTCTCCTACCTCAGCCTCTTGAGTAGATGGGATTACAGGCATGAGCCACCATGCCCAGCTAATTTTTGTATTTTTAGTAGAGACTGGGTTTCACCATGTTGGCCAGGCTGGTCTTGAACACCTGACTTCCCATGATTCACCCGCCTCAGCCTCCCAAAGTGTTCACAGGTGTGAGCCACCACGCCCAGCAGTGATTTTCATTCCTAAAGAACTGACCCGTGAGAAACCCTGGGATGGCTAATTTAAATCTTTGCACAGTTCTGGTCTGGGCCCTTATTTGGGGAACGGCTTTCCTGAGGACTTTCACAAACTAATTCCAAATAACAGGCACCTGGAAATTCTACATGACATCAACGTGGGGTGTTATAGCCCTAGCTACTCACGAGGCTGAGGCAAGAGGATCATTCAAGCGCAGAAGTTCTAGATTACAGTGAGCTATGATTGCACCACTTGCTCTGCAGCCTGGGGGACAGATTTTACCTAGAAAATAAATAAATAAATGATAAGCAAACTAAAATCAATGTGAATTTAACAGAAAGTGAGATTTATTTATTTATTTATTTATTTTATTTTTTTTTTTTTGAGACGGAGTCTTGCTCTGTTGCCCAGGCTGGACTGCAGTGGCCGGATCTCAGCTCACTGCAAGCTCCGCCTCCCGGGTTTACGCCATTCTCCTGCCTCAGCCTCCTGAGCAGCTGGGACTACAGGCGCCCGCCACCTCGCCCGGCTAGATTTTTGTATTTTTTTTTTAGTAGAGACGGGGTTTCACCGTGTTAGCCAGGATGGTCTCGATCTCCTGACCTCGTGATCCGCCCGTCTCGGCCTCCCAAAGTGCTGGGATTACAGGCTTGAGCCACCGCGCCCGGCCGAAAGTGAGATTTAAAAGATCCTTTTCTATTTCAATCTTCATTTTTCGTTTATCGTTCATTTTCTATAGCACACTCCTCCCTCTCTTTGTCTCTCTTCCATTACCAAAGTGTCAGTCTCTATTTCTACCT
Source organism: Macaca fascicularis (assembly GCF_037993035.2). Lineage (NCBI taxonomy): Eukaryota > Metazoa > Chordata > Mammalia > Primates > Cercopithecidae > Macaca > Macaca fascicularis. The sequence continues at coordinate 113,429,770 of NC_088375.1, forward strand.
ATCGCCAGGGTGACTTTCACCTGAACTCTCCGCCCCTTTCTCACCTGTTCAAGAATTTAGCAGCTCCTCCCCTTCAAATCTGTGACCAGGAAATTAGGTCAAAGTTGATGGAAAAGTTTTTTCTGTAGCTTGTTTTCCAGGGATTAGAGGGGTGAAGCAATGACAAAAACAGGCCAGAAAGCAGGACAAAGGAATGGAGAGACCATGGAGTACATGAGCCTGGTTGTTTGTGTGCACAATCCGGCTACCAGTACCCAATATGAGAAGACGGATGGCTTCGAAAGGATAGATAACTTTATACCCAAGGCCTCTTAAAGATCTGATCCTGGGGCTGGGCGTGGTGGCTCACGCCTGTAATCCCAGCACTTTGGTGGGTGGATCACGAGGCCAGCAGTTCGAGACCATCCTGGCCAACACGGTGAAACCCTGTCTCTACTAAAAATGCAAAAATTAGCTGGGCGTGGTGGCAGGCACCTGTAATCCCAGCTACTCGGGAGGCTGAGGAAGGAGAATCACTTGAACCCAGGAGGCGGAGGTTGCAGTGAGCCGAGACTGCACCATTGCACTTGAGCCTGGGCAACAAAGCAAGACTCCGTCTCAAAAAAAAAAAGAGAGATCTGATCCTGGAAGGACCAGAACATGGGCATTCCCTCCAGATACCCTTAATATCCTTTATCCAGCTGTCCAAACAGAATTTTCTATGATGATGGAAAAGTTCAATACACTAGCCACTAGCCCTGAAATGTGGCTACTGTGACATATAAACTGATTTTTTTCTCATCTTTTTTTTTTGAGATAGGATCTCATTCTGTCCCCCAGGCTGGAGTGCAGTGGCACAATCTCGGCTCACTGCAGCTTTGACCTCCCAAGCTCAGGTCATTCTCTCACCTCAGCCTCCCAAGTAGCTAGAACTACAGGCACACGCCACCATGCCCAGCTAATTTTTTGTATTTTTTGTAGAGACAGGGTTTCACCATGTTGCCCAGGCTGGTCTTGAACTCCTAGGCTCAAGCAATCTGCCTGCTTCAGCCTCCCAAAGTGCTGTGCACGAATTTTTTTTTTTTTTTTTTTTTTTTTAAACAGGGTCTTGCTCTGTCTCCCAGGCTGGAGTGCAGGGGCATGATCTCTGCTCACTGCAGCCTCCACCTCTCAGGGTCAAGTGATCTCCCACCTCAGCCCCCTAGCAACTGGGACTACAGGTGCATGCCACCAAGCCCAACTACTTTTCGTATTTTTCTTTTTTTTTTTTTTGAGACAGAGTCTCGCTCTGCCGCCCAGGCTGGAGTGCAGTGGCGTGATCTTGGCTCACTGCAAGCTCCGCCTCCCGGGTTCACGCCATTCTCCTGCCTCAGCCTCCCGAGTAGCTGGGACTACAGGCGCCCGCCACCTCGCCCGGCTAGTTTTTTTGTATTTTTTAGTAGAGACGGGGTTTCACTGTGTCAGCCAGGATGGTCTCGATCTCCTGACCTCGTGATCCGCCCGTCTCGGCCTCCCAAAGTGCTGGGATTACAGGCTTGAGCCACCGCGCCCGGCCTTTTCGTATTTTTCATAGAGATGGGGTTTTGCCATGTTGCCCAGGCTGGTCTCAAACTCCTGAGCTCAAGCAATCCTCCCGCCTCAGCCTCCCAAAGTGCTAGGATTACAGGTGTGAGCCACCGTGCCCAGCCTGTAACTGAATGTTTAATTTTGTTTAATTCTTTTTTTTTGAAAAGAAGTTTCTCTCTTGTTGCCTAGGCTGGAGTGCAATGGCGCAATCTCGGCTCACCGCTACCTCCACCTCCTGGGTTCAAGTGATTCTCCTGCCTCAGCCTCCCAAGTAGCTGGGATTACAGGCATGCGTTACCACACCTGGCTAATTTTGTATTTTTAGTAGAGACAGGGTCTCTCCATGTTGGTAAGGCTGGTCTTGAACTCCCCACCTCAGGTGATCTGCCCATCTCAGCCTCCCAAAGTGCTGGGATTACAGGCGTGAGCCACCATGCCCGGCCCAATTTTGTTTAATTCAATTAAACTTCAGCTTTGTGTGACTAGTGACTGCCATACTGAATACCACATCAAAATCTAAAGGAGTAAGCAGCTAGAGCTGTTCCCCCAGAGGAAACCTATCCTTCTCGTACAGCACAAAAACTCCGCTCTACTTCTTTTTGCCTTCTGTATACAATTTCTCCCTCACCCCAGGACATTTTCTGCGTACAGGCTTGCTTTAGTACACTTCCTTGGATAGTGGCCTAGCTATTTCCCCACTTAAGTGGGTGAATATTTTGGGTCTTCTTTGCTTATCCTCTTCTCATGTGCCTTTTAATTTTTAAAGAGCTATGACCTACAGGTACAATCATTAGAGGAGATGTGGTTCTGAGTATCATTTATTCAGTAGGTTCAATCTGGTATAGGGAGATCTGAGAGAAATAAAAAAGAAAACTACCTAAAGAGAGAAAAGAGCAAGACAATAAACAAGAAAAAGGGGCTGGGCGCAATGGCTCATGCCTGTGATCTCAGCACTTTGGGAGGCGGAAGTGGGTGGATCATTTGAGGTCAGAAGTTTGAGACCAGCCTGGCCAACATGGTGAAACCCCGCCTCTACTAAAAATATAAAAATTAGCCGGGCATGGCAGGCACCTGTAGTCCCAGCTACTTGGGAGGCTGAGGCAGGAGAATCGCTTGAGCCAGGGAGGCAGAGCTTGCAGTGAGCCAAGATCGGGCCACTGCGCTCCAGCCTGGGAGACAGAGAGAGACTCCTTCTCAAAACAAAACAAAACAAAAAACAGGTACTTCAACAACCACAGTCGTTGGCTGCCTTGATTGATACCTCTGAACAGACTGGAAACACAAGGATCTAACTTGGGTTGAGGTACTGGGAGGGAAAAATGTGGAGGCGAGGATCTGGACAAAGCACATGTTCAGCAAAAAACAATCACACAAGAGCTGAAGGGCACGAAGTGGAGTCAAGGAGTAACCTTTGCACAATTCTTTTTTGTCTTTTTGAGAGAGGCTCTCACTATGTTGCCCAGGTTGGAGTGCAGTGGCTGTTCCCAGGCACAATTATAGCAAACTCTGACCTTGAACTCATAGCCTCAAGGGATTCCCCCTACTCAGCCTCCCATGTAGCTGAGAGACAGGCACATGCAACCTTGGCCCAATTCTTTCAAAAGACTACAGATCCCTCTTAGAATTATTTTATTGGGCTACCTCTAGGTGATAAAATGCATAAGGTGAGTAAGGAAAATATTTTACTGACCTTCCAATGATCAGAAGTCCCTGCCCCAGGCATCCTGGCCTCAATAGTTTGGGCATGGGGGATGGGAAGTTTTTTTTGTCCTTTCTCTGTTATGACCTCACATCCACCTCTATTTCATAAGCTGAAACACTCCTTTTCAGAGAGCTAAAGATCCAGGGCTGCAGGTCCTGGCTTAATAGGTAAGTCTAGAACCCAGAAAAAGTCCAAAGATTAGTCTTCCTATACTATTAAGAAAAAATAGGCCAGGAACGGTGGCTCACGCCTATAATCCCAGCACTTTGAGAGCCAAGGTGGGCGGATCACCTGACATCAGGAGTTTGAGACCAGCCTGGCCAACATGGTGAAACCCCATCTCTACTAAAAATAGAAAAAATTAGCCAAGTGAGGTGGTGTGCGCCTGTAGTCCCAACTACTTGGGAGGCTGAGGCAGGGGAATTGCTTGAACCCCGGAGAGGGAGGTTGCAGTGAGCAGAGATCATGCCACTGCACTCCAGCACCTGGGTGACACAGTGAGACTCTGTCTCAAAAAAAAAAAAAAAAAAAAAAAAGAAAGAAGAAAGAAAAGAAAAGAGAAAGGAAGAAAGTATAGTATAGTAGTTAAGCACGTGGACCCTGAAGCCAAACTATCTAAATTAAGACCTTTCTTCTACCATTTAACCAGTTGTGTGACCTTGGGCAACTTGTTTAACCTCTCTATGTCACAGTTAGTTCATTTATAAAATGAGAGATAATAATAATGCCTACCTCAGAAGATTGTGAGAAATTTTTAAATATATATAAAAAGTTAGAACAATGCCACATAAGTGATTGTTACCTAAAATAAAAGAAGAGACATATCCCTCATCACCCCCTTGAATAATTTACTTTTTTTTTTTTTTGAGACAGTCTCACTCTATCACCTGGGCTAGTGTGGAGTGGGGCAGTCTCTGCAACCTCCTCCTCCTGGGTTCAAGCAATTCTCTTGCTTCAGTCACCCAAGTAGCTGGGATTACAGGCGTGCACCACCATGTCTGGCTAATTTTTTTTATTTTTAGCTGAGATGAGGTTTCACCATGTTGCCCAGGCTGGTCTCAAACTCCAGATGGCTTGACTCAAGCTATCTGCCTGCCTCGGCCTCCCAAAGTGCTTGGATTACAGGAGTGAGCCACAGTACCCACTTGGCCTCAGGGTTTTCTTTTTCACACTCCCAGTGTGTTTCCCAAGCCTGTGGATTAAACCCTGTAACCTTCTAAAAATTATTTGAACTTTCTTAACTTTTCAGTATACAACTCCAAAGAAAAGCTTCCCATCATTTGGAGTGATAAACTGAGGAACAGAGAGTGCTGGATATACAATGTAATGTCACAGGACTTGCAGACTTTTTCTTTCAAGGTATTGCATTCCATTTGATTTTTTTCCGCGAGGTAGACTAGACTGAGTAGCACAAATGTCAGTGGAGGTGACCCCACGGATGAGGCCCAGTTTAGCCTATTTAGGCTATTCCTGTTCTGTCCTGCCCTTTCCCTTTGCTTGACCGTTCCCTACTCTCTGCTGGGCCTGTTATGTAAAGAGAAAAGAATGAACAGACTCTGACTATCAATTGACTGGTCATCTCCAGGCAACAGAGTGATGGGAGAAAGAAGACAGGGAAAACAAAGGGACAGGATTGTGAATTCCATGTTCCCTGAGTCCTGAGATGTTAGGCAAGGTCCATTCTCAGTCTCTTTTGGGCTATGAAGTTGCTGACAATCAAAGTTAATCAAATGGTCAGTAAACAGGTTCTTGGAAATGTCTGGCTAGGTTCCCAGCTTGGATATTTTTAACGTATTGGACAGATGGATACAGCAAGAATTTCAGCTGCTGAGAGGGGAGGAGGTATTCAGGGGCATGAGAACTGTGCTTCCTTTTTTTTTTTTTTTTTTTTTTGAGACAAGTCGCACTCTGTCACCAGGCTGGAGTGCAATGGCGCGATCTCGGCTCACTGCACCTCCGCCTCCCAGGTTCAAGTGATTTTCCTGTCTCAGCCTCCTGAGTAGCTGGGATTATAGGTGCCCACCCCCATGCCTGGCTAATTTTTGTATTTTTAGTAGATATGGGGTTTCACTATAGATCCGCCTGCCTCGGCCACCCAAAGTGCTGGGATCTCAGGCGTGAGCCACCGCGCCTGGCCAACATTTGTGCTTCCCTTATATGGTTCTGTGGCTAAAGATCCCTCCCTCTCCACTTCTCCAGATTCTGGCTTCCTCCTTCATCTAGCCAGACTCAAGGTTAATCCTTTGCCTCCTGCTCTCCCATTTCTGTTTATTCCCTGTCTTTCATGCTTGCTTCACCTTCCAACTCTGAGGAAACTCTAGTTTCTGTTTTACCTCCCGATTCCTGTAGATCAGGAAGAGGGTGGCTGGGCAGGGCCGATAGCTCCTTTGTTTCCCCTGGACATAGGTATACCTCTGCCAGTGGTACTCTCGAGGCTTCTTTGCAGTTCTACCTCCTCAAGCTGTCCCGCAGGACAGCTCCAAACTCTCCTGCAACTTCCTGCATCCCACTGCCCCCAACTCTTGGGAACAGAATTTGACACCATGGAATCCCAGGCCTATGCTTCATATACTTTTGGAAAGTAGGAGAAATGATCGTGAAGGTCAGAGAGGTTGGAAATGGCGACCAAGTCTGACAAGGCAAGATCTGCTATCTCTGGTTTGGGAAAATTAGGTCACCTGGGAGGTGGAAGAGCTGGGAGAGAGGTTGATCATTAGCAAGTTCAGAATATCTTTTTGACTGTGAGGGTGGCCTGGAGGTTAGGAATGAAAGTGAGGAAGGAGAGAAAAAAATTATGATAATTCCCTATTTGGGGTTTCATCTTCCCTTGGTGAATACCCTTTAAACTGAATAACCTTCTATATCCAAAGACTGCTTCCTTCTTTCCTCTTGTTCTTTCCTGTATCTCAACACCATTTCTGATACTGCCCACCCTGCTTAGTGGGTGGAGGAGAAAATCCCTGACATTAGTGCTCCAAGATTGATGGGAAGCTGGTGGGGAGATGGACTTAGGGAAGGGAGATCACACTGTGATTCGTGTTTCTCTTCTTTTGTCTTGATTTTAGCTGATGATGAACCTAAGCAAAGCTGGAGGAAACACTAAGCCAGAGGCAGCAAATCAGAGGCCCATAGGCCAAACCAGCTTGCAGACATTTCGAAACCCATATTGCCAGCTGGGCACTGTGACTCATGCCTGTAATCTCAGCAGTTTGGGAGTCTGAGGCAGGCAAATCACTTGAGGTCAGGAGTTCGAGACCAGTCTGACCAACACGGCGAAACCCCATCTCTACTAAAAATACAAATTAGCCAGGTGTGGTGGTGCATGCCTGTAATCCCAGCTAGTCAGGAGACTGAGGCAGGGGAATTGCTTGAACTCGGGAGGCGGAGGTTGCAGTTAGCCGAGATCGTGCCATTGTACTCCAGCCTGGGCAACAAGAGTGAAACTCCGTCTCGAAAAAAATAATAAATAAACCAACCTATATTTCCTTTCCTAAACATTTTTGATCAGTTGTAAACATTTAAAAATCAGATTTCACTAACATCTACCATTCTGGTGTCTCTTAAAAAGCAATCATATGGCCAGGCGCGGTGGCTCAAGCCTGTAATCCCAGCACTTTGGGAGGCCGAGACGGGCGAATCACGAGGTCAGGAGATCGAGACCATCCTGGCTAACATGGTGAAACCCCGTCTCTACTAAAAAATACAAAAAACTAGCCAGGCGAGGTGGCGGGCGCCTGTAGTCCCAGCTACTCGGGAGGCTGAGGCAGGAGAATGGCGTAAACCCGGGAGGCAGAGCTTGCAGTGAGCTGAGATCTGGCCACTGCACTCCAGCCTGGACGACAGAGCCAGAGTCCGTCTCAAAAAAAAAAAAAAAAGCAATCATATTTGGTAACACTGAGTCACTTTCTTTCATGGCATTAATCGGCTGGAGCTGAAGGGGCTAGGCAGGCTCTGGTTTGCCAGTTCTCACCACTCTCTATTGCATTACACTCGCATGCTTCGATCTTTTATATCTGCCTGACTCCTGTTTAGTGTTTAGGTTTCTCTTAACTTGTTACCTCTGCTCTAAGTAGAGCTTCTCAAATATTTCCTCTGCAGGACCCCTAAGATACAAGAGAGTGAACCATTTTCCCCCAGGACTCCCAAAGCAGTCTAAAGGAGCCTGTCATGAGCCAGAAATGTCTTTGAAGTACCTATTTTATCTTTAAAAAATGCAAATTTTGATTTACACTGCATAATATATTTGTGTTGGTTTTAGCATAAAAATGATTTATCTTCCCCCACCAAATCTTAAAAGTAAAATTAACACTCTGGAAGATGTGCCATGTGTATTCTGTGGCTCCAAATAGTCCTCACCATATCACCCCAGGAATAATCCAATTTAAACAGCACCGTATAAAGGCATGAGGTAAAGAGAGACACAGAGAAAGAGTCAAAGAGAGGAAAATAATTTGAAAGACAACAAGAATGAGTCTGAGTAATAAGCTCTCTGTCTGGTCCTCAGCCAACCCTCCAGGCCTGGCCCAGTTCAGCCACTGAGAAGTGTATAAACATCCCTGATATCTCTGGACAGGTGTTAGTGTGGCGGCTCAGGGTAGAAAGCAAGACCCAAAAACAGGAGCCAAGCCAAGTAAGGGAGAGGTGAGGGATCCAGAGCAGCCAAGTATGGTCAGATGAGAAAGAGTGTCTAGGTGCCAGGAAAGAGGCTTGGAAAGGAAATGGAAGACTTAGAAAAGGGCTGATCAGCATTTGCCCTTTCTCCCACTGAGCCCATTTTGTGTCACTTCCTCTTATCACTCTGCCTAAGAAAAATGAAGTACAAGCATTAAATTGTCCTCCTTTGAAGAGGGAATTTCTTCTCCAAAATGGCTGTATCTCTGAATACACCAGAGCCTAAGGAGGATGAGTACCAGGGCTTCTTTCCCTGTCCAAATGGGACTCTACCTATTCTCTCCAAGACAGGAAATACCCCAAATCCGCATCCCTAACTTAGGTGAGTTTCTTCCACCTCCCCCTTTTGGTAAGACAAAAATAGGTCTAACCCCCTCCCTCCTAACCTAATATTATCAACACTGCCCTGAGTGTACCAAAGAATATCAGAGACAGGATTTGGATATTTTCCCCCTTTCTCTACTGTAAACCAAGATCAATGAGGAATCACAAGGATGAGAACTATTCAGGAAAGGGCTGGGAGCACAGTCCAAAGCTGAGGATCCTGGGAGGAGGAGAAGTTTGAGACTGGAGAATAATCTCAGACTCTGAGCTCATGGGGACCTAGCCCCTTCCTGCATTTGTTGGGATCAGGCCTGAGGAATCTCTGGACTCCTTCCCCAACATCTTGGATTCCCAAGGTGAGAGCACCTAGCCATTAAGATCCTGCAGTTAAGTTGGATCAGTGTCTTCCCACTGACTCCCCCATTAAGGTTATGAGGGGGGCCTCCCTTCTTTCCTAGATACAAGGAGGCAAATTAAAGTCTGTTAGGGATGAGCCAAAGGCCTTTCTGAGGTGATAGCAGGAAACTAGAACTTATTTCCAGTTTTGTGGTCCCAAATGACCTTGAGGAAACGGGAGCCCCAGAAGGGGAAAGGTCAGTGGAGAAGAGGTCACTACTGGTTTGGCCAGATTAGTTAGTGGAGCTATTTTCATTGAGCTCGTTTCTCTTACCCATCCTCTGGCTGGACATGACATATGAGGGGAGATGAAGAGGACCTGCCCACCAGCCCCTTCTTCAGTCAGAAATCTACTGGTGGCCTGTTTGATTTGAGTCCTGGCTTGCCGATTGTGACCTTGAACTCTGCTGTAAGTGGTGTCCTTTTCTTGCTTGTTGATGGAATTGCTGATCTTCCTGCTACCCGAGCTGAAGCAGGTTCTTGGAAACGACTGGCCAGATGCCTGAGGTATCTTTAGTCTGCCTAGGCTGAAAATAAAGTGGGGAAATCCAGCGAATGGAATATGTTCAGCCAAAGCTAGGCACATCCTGCCTTTGTTCTCAGGCCCATTTGAATTCTTACAGATGGATCAGCATAAGCCCTACTCTGTGAGAGCTAGAAGGGCTCCCATTGGACACATCTAGTCCAAATTTATATTTCACACATGAGGAATACTGAGGCTTGGAGACATACATGACTTTCTGAAGGGCACAAAGCTATGGAGTGGTGAAACTAGGACCATAAAATAGTGTGAAACCCTGTCTCTTAAAAAAAATGAATTGAGGAAAAGAGCTGTCTTTTCCTTACCAAATTATAGGTGCCCAATTACCTTATTCATCTGACCCTCCAATTTTCTTTGGTCTCCACTCCCAATCTAAACTACATGTTGCTTTCAGGTCTGCCATTTAGCCTCCCTCAAACCACTTGAGTCACTGAGTCTGTTTGCAGACCCCTCTTAAACTGCCCACCTGAGATGGGAGGAAATCATGAGGCTAGGGATGGAACATAGCATAGAGAAAAATAGGATTCTTTCCTTTTTTTTTTCTTTGTAGGGGCAGACTTAGGGAAGACTAAGTTGCCCCAAGCTGGTCTTGAGCTCCTCGCCTCAAGCAACCTCCCACCTCAGCCTCCCAAAGTGGTGGGATTACAGGTGGGAGCCACCATGCCCAGGACAGGATTCTTGACAGAGAACCTACCCTGCCTGGGGCCAGTGCAGCCCAGACGGTGGACATGGCAGCAATCTGTTCAACATAAGCCCTATCGGGCGAGTAGTACTGGGCTGAGCAGCTCTGTGTAGGTCCTCTGTAAATGTTTGCAAGCAGGGGCCGGGCATGGTGGCTCATGCCTGTAATCCCAGCACTTTGGGAGGCCAAGGCAGGTGGATCACAAGGTCAGGAGTTCGAGACCGGCTTGACCAACATGGTGAAACTCCGTCTTTACTAAAAATACAAAAATTAGCCGGGCATGGTGGCATGCGCCTGTAATCCCAGCTACTCAGGAGGCTGGGGCAGCAGAATCACTTGAATCCAGGAGGTGGAGGTTGCAGTGAGCTGAGACTGTGCCGCTGCACTCCAGCCTGGGCAACAGAGTGAGACTCCATTTCAAAAAACAAAACAAAACAAAACAAAAAAACGTTTGCAAGCATGGCCTCAACTCCTAACCTCTCAGGGGTTCCTCCAAAATGAATAGGAGCCATGACCCTGTTTACTAGGCCTTGGGCTTCAGGCCTGCCTGATAGTACCTATGGAAAGTAGGGGAAAGGTCAGTGGAAACAAGTCTAGCTCATTCTTGGAACCACTTCAGAATCTGGGAAAGCTGCTGGGTTCTGTGTCCCTGGCTTTGTCCAGCAAGGTCACCTGCAGACAGGGCAGAGTCCAAGAATAGTCTGATCTTTCTGACACTTTGAAGTAATACAACTGATCTCAAGTGGTCACTCCAACCTTTGTCCTCATTTCCCCAGTTTCATGGGAAAAGGATGTGTAAGTATAGGATGTGTGCTGCTTTTCCAGAATCTTCTTTGTTCCTACTCTTTTAAGTTCCCAGGTTGACATTTGGTGGGCTTTATGGGGTGGCTGTGCTCCCAACATAGACACATAATTGACCAGGTTAGGACTTGGTGTGTGTATGTAGGGAACAATGCAAAAGGAAAATTTTCAATAGCTTTTACTTTTGTTTTTGCTGATCTCTCCCTAGTTATAATCACAGGCTGAAGTACAGCTATGGGAAATCCCAGTTACAGGTCCCCTATCTCCTTCCTGCCACTCAACACAACACCTCATGAGGACTAAAAAAGAAACACGTCAATCATCATAATTGCTCAATGACTCTGGAACGTTCTGCTTCTATTCCTGTTTCCTTCGCTGCTTCTACTTTTCTTTTCTTCGAGACGGGTTCTTGCTTTGTTGCCCAGGCTGCAGCACAGTGGTGCAATCATATAGCTCACCACAGCCTCAAACTACAGGGCTCAAGGGATCCTCCTGCCTCAGCCTCCCTAGTAGCTGGGACTACTAGGGAGTGCCACCACGCTCAGCTATTTGAAAGATTTTTAAATATTTTTGTTGTAGAGACAGGGACTCGCTTTGTTGCCTAGACTGGTCTCAAACTCCTGGCTTCAAGGAATTCTCCTGCCTCAGTCTTCCAAACTTCTGGGATTACAAGTTTGAGCCATGGCGCCTGCCACTGCTTCTATGTAAACACTAACTAACACACCCAAACTAGGCTTTTAAGATGCTTTCTCTCAATGGAGTCACACTCTTTCTTCATTCTTTACAATGGGGTCAAACATATTCAACCTTAGATTGCCAGTCTCCATCACTTGATGCTGTAGGGAATTCAGTCGGCCTGCTTGAATGCAGTTGGGGAATGTTTTGAAGGTTCTTCTATATCCCATCTTACGGCTTTCAAATGCTCAGTAGGGTTGCTATGATAGCATGCCTCCTTATTCAGTTCCTATTCTGGACACGCAGCTTGCCCGTGACTGTTGCATGTCAAGTGGCTGGAACCAATCAGCTCATCTAAGGCTTCCTCAGAAGCCAATCAGAGCCTCGGAAAGTGACCTCACCCAAGGGAGAGCTCTGTGGGCGAGAAAGCATCTCTCAGATCTGTGAGTGTCCCTAAGTCACTCCCTTCCTCCCCACCCTCTTTACTTCCTGTAAAATAACACCGCCTACCTCCCTTCCCCCAAAGAAAGGGAGTGAGAAAGGCTAACTAAATTCCACAAAGGGAAGAACCAAAAGAGAAACTGCAACTCAGTCACACACTGGTTTCTGTAACTGGAGAATAGGATATTTAGGGGGGCTCACTCTGCACAGATATACCTTTCAAAGTGGCATCTCCAGGGTCTGGAAGAGGAGGGAGTATGGTGGATAAGTCAGCTCCTCCTCCCTCCTCATACCTGGTTTTCTTGACTTTTCCCACAAAAATTGCTGTAACCATTTTTTGTGAATAAGGACAAGACCAAGGTCAAGTGTGGGAAAGACAGGGTCTGTGTCCTTGTGAACATGTGTGAACAGACACAATCATGTCCTTGTGGCCTGATGACCAGAGGCTCAGAAGTCAGCTGGTCTGCAAGGGGCACAGACTGTTCTTCTCTACAACTTACTCTGCGTTGCCCTACAGATGAGGCCTTGAATATTCCTTGGCGGGGCTAGATTGTGAATATGTATCCCACCATGGGGGTAGAAGGGAAGGGACAAAGGACAAGCGGGCTGTAACCCTCCAGTGTATCACAGCACCCTGCTTAGTTAATCATTTCCTTCATTCCTCCAGCCCTCTATCACCAGGCCTCACCCACAACAGAGACAGATAAAAACACTTTATTTAAAAGTATAAAACCAGGCTTACTCCTTCAAACTGCTCCCATCCTTAATTATCTCCACAAAGAGCTATACAAATTGGGCAGGGGTACGTGTACAGTTATCTCAGCTCTAACAACCCCAGTTCTTCTTTCAATTCTCCTTTCTCCCTTCAGATAGCAGAGGTGATACAAACGTGGAAGGAGGGGAAGCGTAGAAAATAAACTGTCATCATCCTCCATTCCCATCTCCAGGGACCAGAGAGGTTATGTGAACTCTGACCAAATGATTTGCTTGTCCAAAAAAACAAATAACAGGGACAGTTACTCTCTGTAGCCTCAAGAAAGACACAAGGGTCCAGAGACGTTCTTCAGTATATAGCCTCGTCCATATTGTCATCACTGTCACCCCCAAAGTCCTCTCCATTGTCAAAATATGACATGATGTAATCAGTTTCCTGAAATGGAAAAAAAAAAAGTAAAAGTCAATTTGGCATTCACCTTCCTTCCTGTGTACCAGACCCCTCTCCTCCCAGTCACACCATTCCAGGCCTGAGACAGCTCTTCCAGCTGTAGTTTGGAGAAGTGGGCAGAGGGAGTAGAGGGAAGCCCCTACCCTGGGGGGCACTATCTCTGTTGGCATGCCAACCCTCTGAGGAAAGCATCCCTAGTATAAAGAGTTGAGATCCCCAGAGTTTCTGGGGTAAAGGGAGGGGGACTAAGGTGGAAGGAGTCCCCTTCACCTCTTCATGTTCTTCTTCATCATACTCTTCTTCTTCCTCCTCTTCCTTCTCTTCTTCTTCTTCCTTCTCCTCATCCTCCTCTGAAGTTACTTCTTCTTCCTTCTTCTCCAGGGTCTCATGTGGGGATGAATAGGAATAGAAATTCAGGTTCAGTTCACAGAAGGGAAAAATTGAGGCACACATGGGTCAAGAGAGAGGGAATGGATCCAGGGCTCAGAAGGTCTCTATGCACACTTCCTCCTCACCTCTAGTTTCTGTATTGTTTCCTCCTTATCTTCTGTGGTCTTAGGGGGCCTCTTGGGGAGCAGAATTGTAATCCCTGGTGGGGGGATCAAAAGGTGAACCATCAGAGAGCAAATTTTGCCAGCTTTATAGCCCATCCTCATGCAAAGAACATGTCACTCTGCTGCCCTCATGTGGCCACTATGACATCTAGCAACAACACTTGGTAGATTGGGTATAGGAACTGGGATGGAAAGTGAGACCAGCAGCAGCCTTGGCCCTCAGGCTGATGAAGGAAACCTCTCTTCTCCCTCCTTTTTCCAGATACACTTACGTTCCTTCTGTAGCTTCCGCACTCGGATCTTTAGCTCCCGGGGTAGACGCCGCCAATCTGGGAATAGTGAGAATGTAAATGTCAATAGGACCCTGCCTGGGCTCTCCAGTGAATAATGACTGGTTTTAAAGGGGGGATTGAGGGTTTTAAAGGAGAGGAAGGAAGGGGCTGGGTCAAAGTTGTTCAGAACAAAACTGTGGCTTAGATATCTCCTGAGTAGTGGGAACTATTTAATAGCTTTTCCAGGTAAAATCTGAGAGTGTTTTGGAACATAACTAAGGCTCTAGCTTGCAGATGCTGGATCAGGGAATGGGGTGGGGACATGGGCGTGGCGGAAATGGCTTGAAGCATCTCATGCATTTGAAAGAAAGGCAGTCAATGAACGAGCCCATCACCTACCAGGGTTCCAATCGATGGCATTGTCAATCGGACCTGACATCTGGTATTTGTCTGAATAACGCTCCACATCTGAGGGGTGGAAGAGTCAAAGTTTTATCCCTTGAGACCCAGAACAGGACTGTTCCTGAGAGTCCAGCCCTCTCAATACTCAGGAATTATCTGTTTCCTTACCCCAAACTCAGAGCCCAGGGGCTCAGCTTCAGTGAGGACCTTATCTCTTTTTTTTTTTTCTTTTTTTTTTTTTTGAGACAGAGTCCTGCTCTGTCGCTCAGGCTGGAGTGCAGTGGTGCAATCTCAGCTTACTGCAACCTCCACCTCCCAGGTTCAAGTGATTCTCCTGCTTCAGCCTCCTGAGTAGCTGGGACTACAGGCGCACATCACCACGCCCAGCTAATTTTTGTATTTTTAGTAGAGACAGGGTTTCACCATGTTGGCCAGGATGGTCTCAATCTCCTGACCTCGTGATCCACCCAACTCGCCCTCCCAAAGTGCTGGGATTACAGGCGTGAGCCACGGCGCCCGGCCCCTTATCACTCTTCTAACCTGTTTCTTTTCCACCTAAAATTATGATTTTTTTTTTTTTTTCCAGATGGAGTCTCACACTGTCGCCCAGGGTTGGAGTGCGGTGGCGCAATCTCGGTCCACTTCAACTTCCACTTCCCAGATTCAAGCAATTCTCCTTGCCTCAGCTTCCCAAGTAGCTGGGATTACAGGCACCTGCCACCAGGCCTGGCTAATTTTTTGTATTTTTTTTTTTTTGTACAGACAGGATTTCACTATGTTGGCCAAGATGGTCTCGAACTCCTGACCTCGTGATCTGCCCACCTCAGCCTCCCAAAGTGCTGGGATTATAGGTGTGAGCCACCACACCTGGCCAGTGTTTTTTTGTTTTGGTTTGTTTTTGTTTTTGTTTTTTTTGAGGCAGAGCCTTGTTGTGTCATCCAGGCTAGAGTACAGTGGCGAGATCTCAGCTCACTGCAACCTCCACCTCCCAGGTTCAAGCAATTCTCGTGCCTCAGCCTCCTGAGTAGCTGAGACCACAGGCTCACACCACTGTGCCTGGCTAATTTTTATATTTTTAGTAGAGACAGGGTTTCGCCATACTGGTTAGGCTGGCCTCAAACTCCTGGCCTCAAGTGATCCACCCATGTCAGCCTTCCAAAGTGCTGGCCATTACAGGCGTGAGCCACCGCACCCGGCCATGATGACTTTTTTTTTTTTTTCTGTCCCTTAGTTCAAAGGCATGGCTGTATTAAGAAATAGTGTGATGCAGTGGAAAGTATGCTAGGGAATAAGAAACCAGGATTTCAGTATTGTTTTTTTTTTTTGTTTTTTTTGTTTTTTGAGACGGAGTCTCGCTGTGTCTCCCAGGCTGGAGTGCAGTGGCGTGATCTCGGCTCACTGCAAGCTCCGCCTCCTGGGTTTACGCCATTCTCCTGCCTCAGCCTCCTGAGTAGCTGGGACTACAGGTGCCCGCCACCGCGCCCGGCTAATTTTTTGTATTTTTAGTAGAGACGGGGTTTCACCGTGGTCTCGATCTCCTGACCTTGTGATCCGCCCGCCTCGGCCTCCCAAAGTGCTGGGATTACAGGCGTAAGCCACCGCGCCCGGCCGATTTCAGTATTCTGTTGTTGGTTGGTGCTTTTAATATCCAGATTGTTAAAATTTTTGCTGGGCACGGTGGCTCATGCCTGTAATCCCAGCACTTTGGGAGGCCAAGGCGGAAGAATCTCTTGAGCCCAGAAGTTCAAGACCAGCCTGGGCAACATAAGAACACCCCATCTCTATTTTACAAAAAAATAAAAAATATATAAATTTTTAGAAAATACATCCCCCCACCTACACACAAGAAATGGGATTTTAATATTTAACCTCCCGCTGTCCCAAAACTATCATGAGACTCAAAACAAACCATGAATACTATAATGCATTTCAGATGCAGGAGTAACTATTATGATCTCCCCAGTTAGACAGTATGCTTCCTGTGCCTCTCCAGCCCCCAGTGGTGCTGAGCACAGGGCACTCCCCACGGAAGGCACTCAGAATATGATGCTAGCATTCCAACTGACCTCTCTTGGGGACAGCTGGCCGGATGAAGTAGGGGAGCTGCCTCATGGCTCCTCGTAGCTCCTGCTTCAGTGCCAGGACATATTCCCCTTCCTCTCCTGAAGGCAAAGGTACTGGGCGGAACTCCAAAGGCTAAAGAGGCAGGGGCAGTGGTCTGTTCAGGGAGAAAATGCTAGTACAAATTTAGGAAGACCCCTCCTCCCAATTTAATCTAATATTCCCCTGAGCAGAGGGCTGAAAGAGAATGGGGAGAGTAACATATCATTTTGAAAGCTGGGGAGAAATAAAGGTGGACACTTCTTTGACTGCAAAACATCCCTTGTGCATTGGGAGTATAGAGACAGAGAGGGCCAGTGAGGATGGTTTTATGATGGTCCAGGAGGAATTCAGAATCATGTACAGTCAGCCAGGGGCACATGAGAGTCTGGGAAGGAAGTGGAGAGACTCACAGGGAAGAGTGGAGAAGGCTGCAGGGTGGGTGGGGGCAAAGTATCCCCTTTCCCAATGCCCACGGCCTCCATGTTGAAGGTCAACTGGCCCCGGCCACGACCCCGGCCCCCACCCCGGCTGGCCATGGTGGAGGGGGCCTGGGTGTTCAGAGATCCAGTGAAAAAACCTGATAAAGACAAAAACAAAGAGAAAAAGAAATGTAGTAGAATGGACAGGAAGCCAAGGAGGTACAAGACATTCAATCTTTTATCGCTGGGACATAAAAAGTCAATGTCATTCAACAAATTTTGACTGAGAAGGCACAGTGTCAGAGAGAGAATTTCTGGAAACATAAACATGAATGAGACATGGTCCCCCAAACAGGTCAGATAATTACAATATAGTTTAGCACAAAGGAGAAAGTGCTTAGACCCTCGGACAAAACTCTACATCCCTAAGACAATTTGATGTTTATTCCTATCTGCATTTATTTATTTTTATTTTTAGAGATACTCTGTCACCCAGGCTTGAGTGCAATGGTGCAATCACAGCTCACTCTAGCCTCGAACCCCTGGGCTCAAGTGATCCTCCTGCCTCAGCCTCCCAAAGTGCTGGGATTACAGGCATGAGCCACTATGCCCAGTCACTAACTGCATTTATATGTATAACCTTTGAATTCTTTCTATCTCTGGCCTTCCAAACCTGACCAGGCCCCAATTCAATCCAAAGAAATGCATTCAGCGAAACATTTATTAATCATCTACCATGAAAAAGATAGTGTCAGACACTGTGGGAGCACAGGGATGAGTCATCAATTTCATTGTCAACCAGGGGAAAAGAGACATTACAATCAAATTTTATTTTATTTTATTTTATATTTTATTTTAGACAAGGTCTCTTTATGTCACCCAGGCTGGAGTGCAGTGGTGTGATCATGGCTCACTGTAGCCCCAACCTCCTGGGCTCAGGTGATCCTCCTGCCTTAGCCTCCCAAGTAGCTGGAGCTACAGGTGTGTGCCACCATACCTGGCTCTTTGTTTTGTTTTTTTGTTTGTTTATTTGTTTGTTTTTAAGAGATGGAATTTCATTATGTCAAGTGATCCAAATGTCTTGGCCTCCCAAATTGCTGGGATTACAGGCATGAGCCACCACGAGAGGCCAGATTGATCTTTTTAAACACCACTTGGAAGCACAGAATCTTAGAATTCGGAGGACCCTTAGAGGTCATCTAGTCTAAATCCCTCCCAGTGCAGGACTTCACTCTGTAAATGGTTTTGTTGTTGTTTGGTGTATGTGTGTCTTTTTTTTTTTTTTTTTTTTTTTTTGAGACAGAGTCTCACTCTGTTGCCCCGGCTGGAATGCAGTGGTACAATCTTGGCTTGCTGTAACCTACGCCTTCAAGGTTCAAGTGATCCTCCTGCCTCAGCCTCCTGAGTAGCTGGAACTACAGGCATGTGCCACCAAGCCTGGCTAATTTTTGTATTTTTTGTAGAGACGGGGTTTCGCCATGTCACCCAGGCTGGTCTCGAACTCCTGGACACAAGTGATCCACCTGCTTGGGCTTCCCAAAGTGCTGGGATTACAGGTGTGAGTCACCACCCCTGACCCTACTTTGTGAATTGTTATTCAGCTTTTGGTGACATTTCCCTAAAGAGATGGTATCCATTCTCCCCCAAGACAGTATATTCCACTGTGATGAACACTGATGAATCCAAAGTTTCTCCTTCTACTGAATTTTCACTCTGTCTCTTATTGTCAATCCTGAGGAACCAGTCAGAGGCAGCTAGGATGGGGGAATAAAATCACCAGATGAAAAGAAAACTTAAGAGAAATGATATCCCAGCAGCAATGAGCACACTTAGCACCCAGATCTTGGTTTCTAATACAATTTTCCAATAAAAGGAACCAGGGCTCCCTGGACTACTAGCTGATTCTAGGACAGGGTAGGAAACACACAGGATGAGTCTAGAGCATCTTGAGGTGTCAAAAAGTAAGGAAGTGCTCAAAACAACAACCACACTCACATATTGATGGGGTTAGCTGGGTGCAGTGGCTCATTCCTATAATCCCAGCACTCTGAGAGGCTGGAGTGGGCAGATCACTTGAGCCCTAGGAGTTTGAGACCAGTCTGGACAACAGGGCAAAACCCCATCTTTACAAAAAATACAAAAATTAGCCAGGTATGGTGGCATGCACCTGTGGTCACAGCTACTGGGAAGGGTCGCTTGAGCCGGGCAGGTTGATGCTGCAGTGACTCGTAACTGTGCCACTGTACTCCAGCCTGGGTGGCAGAGTAGAGACTCTGTCTCAAACAAACAAAAAACAAACAAAAAGCAGAAAAAAAGAAAAAAATAAACATATTGATGAGGTTATGTCAAAGGGAAATAAGAGCCAACTGAAAAAGCTCCCAATGGTCAAAGCTGAAACAATTTGAGGAACAAAGTAAGTAAAGCGTATTAGATTATAACCCCAAAGTATAAGATAAACGTCTGTGAGTCCATAGTGATATAAATAAATGACTGAACTTATTTAAATGGAGGAGAAAAGACAAATCTCTCATGTAGAATTCCAAATAAAATATGTAGACACACCATCCTAAAAGGGAGAAGGGCAGCATAACTCCCCACTTTTTTTTTTTTTTTTTGAGACGGAGTTTCGCTCTTATTGTCCAGGCTGGAGTACAATGGCGCAATCTCGGCTAACTGCAACCTCCTCCTCCCGAGTTCAAGCGATTCTCCTGCCTCAGCCTCCCAAGTAGCTGGGATTACAGGCATGTGCCACTACACCTGGCTAATTTTGTATTTTTAGTAGAGATGGGGTTTCTCCATGTTGATCAGGCTGGTCTCGAACTCCCGACCTCAGGTGATCCACCCGCCTTGGCCTCCCAAAGTGCTAGGATTAAGGCGTGAGTCACTGCACCGGCTATAACTTCCCACTTCTTACATGTGGACTGTGTATAGGGAATATATATATATATATATATATACACGTTTTTTGTTTTTTGTTTTTGTGACAGAGTCTTGCTTTGTCACCCAGGCTGGAGTGCAGTGGCACAATCTCAGCTCACTGCAACCTCTGCCTCCCGGGTGCAAGTGATTCTCCTGCCTCAGCCTCCTGAGTAGCTGGGATTACAGGCGTATGCCACTATGTCCGGCTAATTTTTGTACTTTTAGTAGAGATAGGGTTTCACCATGTTGTCAGTCTGGTCTTGAACTCCTGATCTCGTGATCCGCCTGCCTCGGCCTCCCAAAGTGCTGGGATTACAGGCGTGAGCCACTGCGCCCAGCCCTCATTCAGTATAATTTAGGAAATCAAGAGGAATATCTTTACAGTGGAGAGACCAGAAAAACACTACTTCAACCAGATGACCAAGGTCAGCATCAATACTCATAAATCATGTTTTCGGTATGTGCCCTTAATATTATACAATACAATGGTACTTCACCTCTGTGATCCTCCTCCTAAAAACCCATAACCTCAGGCTAATACAGAGAAAAACATCAGACAAATTCAAGCAGAAAGGCATCCTACAATATAAACAACTCCTCAAAACTGTCAGTCATCAAAAACAGTAAAGTGTGAGAAACCCGTCACACTTAAGAGGAGCGTAAGGAGATGTGACAACTAAATATAATGTGGAATCCTAAATGGGATCCATGTACAGAAAAAGAGCAATAGCTAAAAACCAAAGAAATGTCAATCAAGTATGAACCTTAGTTAATAATGTATCAGTATTCATTCATTAATTGTAACAAATATACTAATCTACTTTATTTATTTATTTTTTTGGAAATGGAGTTTCGCTCTTGTTGCCCAGGCTGGAGTGCAATGGCGCGATCTTGGCTCACCGCAACCTCCGCCTCCCGGGTTCAAGTGATTCTCCTGCCTCAGCCTCCTGAGTAGCTGGGATTACAGGCATGCGCCACCACGCCCGGCTAATTTTATACTTTTTTTTAGTAGAGAGGGGGTTTCTCCACGTTGGTCAGGCTGGTCCCCACCTCCTGACCAGGTGATCCGTCCGCCTCGGCCTCCCAAAATGCTGGATTACAGGCGTGAGCCACTGCGCCCGGCCTTTTTTTTTTTTTTTTTTTTAGAGACAGAGTCTTGCTCTGTCGTGCAGGCTGGAGTGCAGTGGCGCAATCTCGGCTCACTGCAACCTCCACCTCCCGGGTTCAAGTGATTCTACTGCCTCAGCCTCCCGAGTAGCTGGGATTACAGGAGCCCGCCACCGGGCCCAGCTAATTTGTTTTTGTATTTTTAATAGAGATGGGGTTTCACTGTCTTGGCCAGGTTGGTCTCGAACTCCTGACCTCGTGATCCACCCGCCTCAGCCTCCCAAAGTGCTGGGATTACAGGCGGTAGCCACCATGGTCGGCCAATCTACAATTTTTTTTTTTTTTTTTTTTTTTTTTTTTTACGCGGAGTCTTGCTCTGTGCCCCAGGCTGGAGTGCAGTGGCGCGATCTCGGCTCACTGCAAGCTCCGCTCCCCCGGGTTCACGCCATTCTCCTGCCTCAGCCTACCGAGTAGCTGGGACTACAGGCGCCCGCCACCTCGCCCGGCTAATTTTCTTGTATTTTTAGTAGAGACGGGGTTTCACCGTGTTAGCCAGGATGGTCTCGATCTCCTGACCTCATGATCCGCCCGTCTCGGCCTCCCAAAGTGCTGGGATTACAGGCTTGAGCCACTGCGCCCGGCCCAATCTACAATGTTAATAGGGGAAACTGTGCACTGGGACAAATGGGAACTCTTGGCACTATCTGCTAAATTTTTCTGTAAGTCTGAAACTGTTCTAAAATATATAATCTATTAATTAAAACAAAAACAAAAAAAACCTCGAGGGTGGGTGTGGTGGTTCACACCTGTGTGCAATCCCAGCACTCTGGGAGGCTGAGATGGGATGACTACTTAAGTCCAGGAGTTTGAGTCCAACCTGGGCAACACAGTGAGACCCCATCTCTACAAAAAATAAAAAAATAGACTATGAAAAATAGTCTCAGGTACCTGGGAGACTGAGGTAGAAGGATCGCTTCAGCCCAGGAGATAGAGGATTCAGTGAGCCATGATCATGCCACTGCACTCACCCTGGGTGACAGAAAGAGACCCTGTCTCAAAACAAAAAGCTAAAACAAAAATCAAGTAGCAATTCAAAATTCACAAGAGATTAGTTGGTGAAAAAAATATTAAATATATGTAGAAGGTAATCTGTCAGAAATACATACACACATATGAATTAAAAAGCTGTTAAAGAAAGATATGTACCAAAAATTAACAATGGTTAATTTGAGGGATGAGGTTTTTTGGAAATTTTTTTAGTGCAGAGAGTTGTGTACCTTTTTTTTTTTTTTTTTTTGGGGACAGAGTCTTGCTCTGTCACCCAGCCTGGAGTGCAGTGGTGTGATTTCGGCTCACCACAGCCTCCACCTTACGGGTTCAGGCAATTCTCCTGCCTCAGCCTCCCGAGTAGCTGGGATTACAGGCACCCACCATCACGCTTGGCTAATTTTTGTATTTTTAGTAGAGACGGGGTTTTGCCATGTTGACCAGGCTGGTCTCAAACTCCTGACCTCGTGATCCACCTGCCTCAGCCTCCCAAAGAGCTGGGATTACAGGTGTAAGCCATCACACCCGGCCTCTTTTTTTTTTTTTTTTTTTTGAGACAGGTTCTTGTTCTGTCGCTTAGGCTGAAGTGCAGTGGCAATCTTGGCTCACTGCAGTCTCGACTTCCCCAGCTGAAGCAACCCCCCACCTCAGCCTCCTGAGCAGCTGGAACTACAGGCCTGAGCCACAATGCTTGGCTATTTTTTTCTTTATTTTTGGTAGTTTTTGTAGAGACAGGGTTTTGTTGTTGCCTAGGCTGGTCTTGAACTCCTGGGCTAAAGTGATCTGCCCACCTCAGCCTCCCAAAGTGCTGGAATTACAGGCATGAGTCACCACGCCCAGCTAGAAATGGCTTGCTTTTAAGAATGCTACCAATTCCACTGTAAAAGGACAGATTTCCGTCTTTTTTTTTTTTGAAACGGAGTTTTGCTCTTGTTGCCCAGGCTGGAGTGCAATGGTGCGATCTCAGCTCACTGCAACCTCTGCCTCCTGGGTTCAAATGATTCTCCTGCCTCAGCCTCCCCAGTAGCTGGGATTACAGCCATTCGCCAACACGCCCAGCTAATTTTTGTATTTTTAGTACAGACGGAGTTTCTCCATGTTGGTCAGGCTGGTCTCCAACTCCCGACCTCAGGTGATCCGCCCGCCTCAGCCTCCCAAAGTGCTGGGATTACAGGCGTGAGCCACCGCTCCCAGCCAGATTTCCCCTGTTTACAGTGGAAGTGTGGAATGCATTTCCTTTAGCTATATAGTTCTTATTTAGAATATTTATTGGATATTGACTAAAGAACAGATATCAAAACATGGAATGACCTACAAGAGAGACAAGAGAGTTTCCTTACTAAAGATGTTTACATAGAAGCTGGGCAACAATTTACTAAATAGGGTTTGTAAGAAGGATGCATGGCTCTAGTAGAGGATTCCCTGTGATCAGCATGATTTAGCATTGTGTCTCACATATAGTAGGTGCTCAATAAATATTTGTTGAATGAATGAATAAATACATTATTTCTATGGGCCTTTCCAAACTTGAGACCTTGTGATCCATAAAGCCTCCCCTCACCATTCCAGTTCTCCCTGCTTTCTTCCTTCTCTAGATTGCAGAAACAATTATGAAACACTAATATTATGAACCACTAATTTAATGGCTCTTAATTACATACTGTATTGTCTTTTATTGTTCCCTAGTTATGTTAGTTTTTATTTTTATTTTTATTTTATGTTAGGAATTTAAATTCTGCCTCCCCAAAAAGAGTGCTAGTTGCCAAAAATCAATTCTATTTAACTAACGTTTATTGGGCACTATATATTAACTACTAGCACCTATCCTACAAAACCTTCTATTCTAAAAGGCATAGAGTCATTAAAGAGAGAGAGTGCACTAAGTGTCCCAATAAAGGTATACACAAAATGCTATCGTCAGACGGGGGAACAATTCATTTTGCAAGAAAGGCAGTCCAGGAAAACTACAGGTAGCATTTCAGCTAGTCTTCATAGATAACAGGAGTTTGTCAGGCTCTTGGGATAATATTAATAGATTGGGAGGAAGTTGATGCTATAGCAAAGAGAGGTACAAGAGGCTGTCTCGTTTTCTGCTTTAATGTCTCTCCCCGTGCGCGACAGAAAACTACCATTCTCTAGTATACAATCAATACAGAAATGGGGGCCCAGGGGAGAAAAGGTAGGGAGCCAGAAGGGGGCTGATCCAACAACCTGACGGAAAGCATTATCTATTTCGCAGCCTGGCCGGGATGAACAAGTTCGGCAAGTGTGGGACCGAACCAGGTCAGAGCCACCAGGTCGGAGCCTTACCTGCTGTCCCTCCCCCACGCGGAGCCCACGCCGCGGCCAACTTGAAATGTACTGGGCTTCCTCAAGTCGGTGGCGTTCTAGGCCCGCCTCCCGGAGCTCCCTATTGGTGAGTTTTCTCGGCCAATGCAGGAGAAGCTGAGGAGGGAAGTCCGCCCTCTTGAAGCCTAGGAAGAGAAGGAGGGAGGGAGCGAGTAAGCCCGGAACCGAAGCTTGCGAAGCGGGTCGCAGAGGGAGATGGGGGTTGCAGAATCATCTAGGGTCACTTATTTCCGGTCTCACTCCAGATGGAAGGAGCCACTGGCCGGCAAGAGTTCACCAAGGGAACGTGACACTCGTATCTCATCGAGGGACCGTGTTGAGGGAGCCCCTACAGAAAGGCCAAAAGAGGAGAGGGCCTACGGAGAAATGAACCCCTGTGAAAGCTGCTCTTTAGGGATCAGTCTCTTTGTGACTCTAGCTTCACAACTTGGTCTCTCCATTACTCCAGCCTTCCTTTCAATCATACACTGCCTCTCTCCAGCACCACCAATGGATACTTCTTTTCTAAAAATGTTTTTCTGTGGGTTGCTGCCGTGTCTGTGAGAAGGTGGGCAGAGGGTTTGAGAAAGGAAGGATCTGGGATCAGAGTACCAGAGTTGGGGAGACAGGGCAGAAGCCCAGCTTTTTCTGCATTTTCCACTACTTTCCACTTCCTGCGCGCTCCTTGGGAAGGCGAGCAGCGTGGAAGGAGGAGTCCTATTTTCGCAGAAAACAGAAACAAGGGAGAAAGGGTTCAGAATGGAGATGAAGTCTAGGAGTTAGTCAAGAAGAATATCCCAGATGTAAGAGAAAATGACCTGTAAACTGGGAGGCTGTAGGTGTAGCGGCAAGCGCCCAGTCTTTGCCATAGAACAGAAATATAGCTGTGAAACTTTGGAGAACTTGCTTAAACTTATGAAGTCTGTTTCCTCATCTGTAACAAGAAGATGATAGTTCCTATCTTACAGAGTTGTGAGGATTGAAAAGAGTGTATGTAAAGCACATGGCACATAGTTGACACGTGTCCAAGAAATAACTAGTAAAAATGGGTAGCTTCCCTCAAATCTTTCTCTCTCTCCCATACCTGGGAACATTATTTTCAGTATCTTGCATCTGGGGGGCCTCCAGCCTCCGAATTAGCTCAGGACCCTGAGTGAACTTTTTAAAACCTTAGGATTTTTCTTCTTCTCCCACTTTCCTTGGTGCCTTCCAGCTGGACACAAACTCATTCCTAAAATATGTGGATGGAAGCTATGGTAACCATGGAGACAGGGCAGGTGGCAAGGAGAGGCAGAGACAGTGTGAGAGACCAATAGATAGGAAGAGAGAAGCTATAAGGAGCATTTCAGACAGAGATCTTCAAGCAAGATGGAAAAAATAAGACGACTAAGCAAGACTGAGATTAAAGAGGTGCAATGTGACAGAGTGTATTACCAGGTTCGCTCTTCTTCCTGCCACTTTCCTATCTCCCTGCCCACAATAATACGGGGTGGAGGCACCTGGGAATGTCCCTTGCCCTGTCTAAAAGTGCCCCCATATCCACCTTCCTCATTTATCTAGGTCTATATAAGGGAGCTGAGGTCCGAGTTTCTCTGCGATGGGTGTTCCGTTTTTGAGAGATGGGGCGGGGGTGTATCTGTGTCTGACTCCAGGCTAGACCGTGTCTCCTTCACAATTAAACTACAGGAAGAAAGCCACATCTCTTGCCTCTCTTTGCACAGTATGGACACCGGCTGTGGATCCAAAAAGCCTGTCTACACCTTTCTTGCACAGTGTGCCATGTGCCGTGCGTGGTAGGTCAGGTCTGGCGCACAGAAGCGCATAAACACACCAAGTGCAGAGAATGGGGATCTGCTAAAGCTCAGCGAAGAATCTGGACGATGATGGTCCCTGTCTGGGTCGCGGAGGAGTCCCCTAAGGAACACTTAGGTTTGTTGGGGCTGAGGGGAGGTCGGCTAAGAAAAGGAAGTCAGGATTGGAGCCTCTAGGTTTTTGAGGGTTTATGTGTGCATGAGTGGGGGAGCAGTTTGGTGCCCGACGCCCCCACCCGCAGAGACTAGGCTATAAATAGCACAGCAGAGCTCCGCCCCCCCTTCCCCCCCCCCCCCCAGCTTCTCTCCTCCCGAGCCGGCGCTGTGCCCGGGGCGCTCCGGGAGGAGGGACGACGATCCGGCGCTGGGGCGCAGATACTGACACCAAGGGAATCCGGGTGCCCCCCCTCCACACCATGCGGGCCCCCAGGAACCTGGCTCCGCCACCTCGGCTGCCCCGTGGCCACGGCCCCAATCTTGGCCAGGAGGAGATTCTGCGGACATTCAGGTATCTATCTGGGCGCACAGCCTGGGAGGGGAAAGAGCAAGGAGTGATGGGGAACATCGCAGGGGCAAAAGAACCCCCCAATTCTCCCTCCACCCGTTTTAGGTCTCAAATGCAGTCTGCTTCCCTCCCCCCACTCAATTTTTGGGGTTGTGGCAAGCTAAAAGAGGTTAGGAATGAGAATACATGTGTGACTGTAGGGTGCATGTATGTGGGTGGGTGGCGTTCAGCATCCTAGAAAGGGGGATCCCAAGTGTGGATAAGAAAAGGGGGATAGAGGAAAGGTCTGATAAGCCATGGGGTGAGGGTGGGGGTGCGGACATCCCTGCGCGTGCACGAACGCATTTGCACGCGCGCTAGTCCTTCAGTGCGGGTGCACCCTTCCCACCTCCTCAGGCATGCGCTGCGGGGGAAGGGCCGGCTCAAAGGCATGAGTTAGAGGAACGACTGTATGCCGTGAAGATCTCCCCCACCCCACGCTGGGTTCCTGCATCGGTGCCTCAGTTTCCCTGCCGAATCTATCAATAAGATGTCTCTCTTGCAGGGATCGGCTTCGTCACTGAGACCTCAGGCCTCTGCCAGCCACCCCCCACCCCCTACCCCCTACCCCTAGCCGTCCTCGGCAGGTCTCAGTCCCGGCTCCATCTGTGCCCTCACCCCAGCCGCAGCTATGTTGCACACCGAGGGCCACGCTCTTCTTCGGGCGGTGGGTCAGGGTAAGCTACGCTTGGCCCGTTTGCTTCTGGAGGGAGGCGCCTACGTGAATGAGGGTGATGCGCAGGGGGAGACTGCGCTAATGGCAGCCTGTCGGGCTCGCTACGACGACCCCCAGAACAAGGCACGCATGGTACGCTACCTCCTGGAGCAAGGCGCGGACCCCAACATCGCAGACCGCTTAGGGCGCACGGCGCTCATGCACGCTTGCGCCGGGGGTGGGGGCGCCGCGGTGGCCTCGCTGCTCCTTGCCCACGGCGCAGACCCCTCAGTCCGAGATCACGCGGGCGCCTCAGCTCTTGTCCACGCCCTGGACCGCGGGGACCGCGAGACCCTTGCCACACTGCTGGACGCCTGCAAGGCCAAGGGCACGGAGGTCATCATCATCACCACCGATACCTCGCCCTCGGGCACCAAGAAGACCCGGCAGTATCTCAATTCTCCACCATCCCCAGGGGTGGAGGACCCTGCTCCCGCTCCTCCTAGCCCGGGGATCTGCACGTCGCCTTCGGAAATCCAACTGCAGACCGCAGGAGGAGGAGGGCGTGGGATGTTATCCCCTCGCGCCCAGGAAGAAGAGGAGAAGCGGGACGTATTTGAATTTCCTCTTCCTAAGCCCCCCGATGACCCATCCCCTTCCGAGCCGCTCCCCAAACCACCACGCCACCCCCCCAAACCACTCAAAAGGCTCAACTCCGAGCCCTGGGGCCTAGTGGCCCCTCCTCAACCAGTCCCACCCACCGAAGGAAGACCGGGGATCGAGCGCTTGACTGCCGAATTCAATGGCCTGACCCTGACCGGTCGACCCCGTCTTTCCCGACGTCACAGCACCGAAGGCCCTGAGGACCCGCCCCCATGGGCGGAGAAAGTGACTAGCGGGGGTCCTCTCTCTCGCCGAAACACAGCACCAGAAGCTCAGGAGTCTGGTCCCTCTTCAGGGCTGAGGCAGAAACTGAGCCGCATGGAGCCAGTGGAGCTCGACACCCCCGGACACCTTTGCCCTGACTCGCCTGAGTCCAGCCGCCTGTCCCTGGAGCGCCGCCGATACAGCGCCTCCCCGTTGACCCTCCCTCCAGCCGGCTCCGCTCCCTCTCCGCGCCAGTCCCAGGAGAGTCTGCCAGGGGCAGTATCTCCGCTAAGCGGACGGAGGCGGAGTCCGGGGCTGCTGGAGCGGAGGGGCTCGGGGACGTTGCTCCTGGACCACATCTCGCAAACGCGGCCGGGTTTCCTGCCCCCTCTCAACGTCAGTCCCCACCCTCCCATCCCTGACATTCGCCCTCAACCCGGAGGTCGGGCGCCTTCGTTGCCTGCCCCTCCTTATGCCGGGGCGCCAGGCTCCCCCAGGACCAAGCGCAAATTGGTGAGACGCCACTCCATGCAGACTGAGCAGATCCGCCTGCTAGGGGGCTTCCAGAGTCTAGGTGGGCCTGGGGAGCCAGGGCGCTGAGAGAAGTGAGAGGAGCCAAGGAGGGTGGGGATTAGGACCTTAATGGGATAGGTGGGAGAACCAGCTCACACACACACCACGAACATAGGGATCTCTTGCATGTGCTCATGGGTGCACAGTGCACCCACACATGGTTAAACATGTGTCCATAAGCACAGTACTCTTATTAGCAAGAAAGAATAAGTACTTTATTTACTGGGTATATAGACACATGTATTCATGCCCTGGTCATTTCACGTGCATATGGGATTACTTGTGTACCTGCGGGCACAGCACATCAATAAACAGGGCTAGGGTCCCAAACTCTCTTGCATTTATTCAGAAGCAGAAGCAGTAGGGAACCCTTACTTATGGGCAGTCTCCCATGTCTTTGCCCTCCTGCAGAAGCAATCCCTTGCTTTCCATGTATGCCCTGCAACACAGCCTATCATGATTTTGCATACTCTACTCTCTCCATGAACATCACAGCCCATTCTCCAGGTCTTGCTTCTTTCTCCAGGCCTGGATCCTTATTCACACCCCGCTTCCAACCCCAACCACTTTTCAGGATATCTTTTTCACTCTTCTTGGGGGTTCCTGCAGCAACCCCCAGCCTATGTTCTGCTGCTGTCTTTCCTGCTCTCAACTTCACTTCTCAACTTCCTGCTTTTTGTTCCCACCCTGTTCCTCCAACAACTACAACTGATTGTCTCATTTTCCCAGGGGGTGGGTCATGGGCTCTAAACTGCTCTTCTGTCTGTCTGAGCTTATGAACACCCCCACGGGTAGAAGTGGGGAGAAACCCTAAATCACTCCTCTCTCCACTTGACATATCAAATAAATGTGTTCAGAAGTCTCTGTTTTGTCACTTCTGCCTGGAGGTGTGGGTATGGGGAATGAGGAATGGGGAGGGAGGGTAATACTAACTTATAGCTATAATTATCCAAGGGATACTTAGCCGTTCCAGCCACCTTCTTTCCAAGAAACCAACTTTTCTATAGAGAAAAGGCAAGTGTCCTGTGTCCTAAAGGTTTTAAGGCATTCGACAGGATTTCATTTCCTCCAGTTTCCTCTATGTCCAACCTTGAATAAAGATTCCTACAAAGAGTTCCTCCCTTCATCATCAGCAGATATATCCCAGTAGATTAACTGTCTCTTTTTCAAACTTCCTATTTCTTGACCACTCACAGTTTTTAGTCAGGGTCTAATTTTCATTTCACCAAGTGTGTTTCTTCTATTTTCTTCTACTCTGGCCTCTATTTCCCCATCTTTGATTTCTGAGCCACTGTAGGAGAGATGGTGGGAAGCAGTTAATATAATCTCACCTAAGTAAAAATGGCCCAGTGACCACATGATAAAGGGTATGTAGAGTGTGTGTGTGCATGTGTGCAAGTGTGTGTGTGTGTGCAAAGTAATCAGAGGAACCAAGTCTGACATGTTATACCAACAAGGGTAATTTTCTTAATTCCCCCAACTGGACTTCTCAGTTTTCTAATTTTCTGCATGTATCCTAACTCTTTCTCACTCTAATGGAAGGCAAAAAGACTTGCCCATCCCACTCTCTCTTATTCCCTTCCCCTACTTAGAATAAGTGAAATCAGAAATTTACCCAACAATGTGGCATAGTAAAAAGATAAAAAATATTGGGAATCAGAACACCTATGCTTAAACTCTGAATTCCACTTTGCCATCTCTTAGCTATTTAATTTTGGGCAATTTATCTAGCCTCCCTCAGCATCTGTTTCCTTATCCCTAAAATAATAAAATCTAGTGATTGTGATTGTAAAGAAGACATGCATTACAGTACATTGCATAGTTTATGTTCATTAAATGTCAGTATCTTTCTTGCCTTAGCTCCACCACCAATTGCATGTGATGTTGGACAAGTCAAATTACTTCTCTGAGCCACAATTTCCTCACCTACAATCTGTAAAATGAAATGGTAGGACAAAATGATCTCTACTCTGTCTGCAATTCTCCCCAGTCTTGCATCTAGGCCCATTTTTTTCTTCAAGCCCCGCCCCAGGATTCTGGCCCGCTTTCTAGTGCTTGCCACAGGACTCCCAAAGACGCGCCCAAGCTACGCGTCTGCCTTTCAGAGGATGCGCTTTTTCTCTTTGCAATTGGTTCTCAGAATCTCCACCCTCCTCAACAATTTGCCTATGGCGGAGTAGTAGCCCTCTAGCTCCCGCCCCATCACTGGTGATTGGCATGGGACCTAGCTCGTCCCCGCCCCCACTTGACTGAAGGTTCGGCCCTGGCGCCGCCCTCAGTCCCCAGGCGCTAGCTGACTGGGGTGGTTGGGACCGTTAGCTCGGCAGGCTGGCAGGCTCCGGGGCGCTACTCCATTGGCGGCCGGGATGGAGACGATGCGAGCGCAGCGGCTGCAGCCTGGTGTGGGCACCAGCGGGAGGGGCACTCTCCGAGCACTGCGGCCCGGAGTGACTGGGGCTGCGGCTGCAGCCGCCACACCCCCTGCGGGCCCCCCGCCTGCCCCGCCGCCTCCCGCACCGCCCCCGCCGCCGCTGCTCATGTCTGGGGCCCCAGGACTGCCCCTGCCCCCCGGCGCCGCCGGCAGCCCGGCAGTGCTGCGAGAGGCCGTGGAGGCCGTAGTGAGGAGCTTCGCCAAGCACACGCAGGGCTATGGCCGAGGTGAGTCTGCGGGTCTGGCCTCCTGTGCGACACCCTCTGAAAGGGAGCCTTGCTCCCACAGTCCTCCGGATCGCTTTTCCTGGCGTGGAGCCCTCACTTGCATTTCCTTTTGGGGAGTTTCCTTCTGGGCTACGCATACGCACAGACGCACACACTCATACACACGTTTAAGCCTCCTACCTCTCCTTCCCTTTACTGAGTTATTAATATATTCTCCAGGGACCCTTTTTCAGATACAATCCTCTTTTCTTCCTAAGCTTTTCTCCTTTAGAAATGGAATTCCTCCTCCAGCTTAATACCTTAACATCTCTCTGCCTTTGAGAACCAGTCCCCATTGTGTGAGATCCTGTCTTTTATTTCAGATCCAATTTCTCATCCACACCCTCTCAATCTTTCCTCTGTGATCTCTGCAATTCTGGACTCCCCTGTTAATTTGCTCCAGCTCCTTAACCTTGACTTTTAAATTCTTTACTTACCTTCACTCTGAAATTTCAGTGCAACTTCAGATTTACTGGGGAACTAGGTAGTGCCTTCACAAGTCACTTATAGTAATTGTGCATTTAAATCCGGACCTGTACCACTGAGCTCACACCAGCTTCCTATGGCTTAGCACCTTACTTTGGTATCTTGTTTAGTATGGAGACTTACAGCTCCAGCCTTTCTGTCTGGCTCTGTTTTCCTGGCCCTTGCCCAGGAACTGAGGATAAATCCCAGGCCTTGGCTCTTTCAATGTTAAATTCTGTGGAAATGAGCCAGGTTAGAAACTCTATTTCAGTTAGAAAACTTCGTCTTAAAGATGTCTAATTTCTTTAAAGAGGGATGTGAGGGTTTTCTTTGTTGTTTTTGTTTAACTAGTGTAGTTTCCTATCTGAATTTGAGTTCCAGATTTATAGTGTAAGTAATAAGGAATATATAGTGAAGGGTGTGGAATACAGAATTTAAGCCTGGAATTTACAACACATCCCTTCTGTCTCCTTGGCCAGGTCCTGCTTGACCTAGAAGTGACTATATTTTTAACTTTCTGGTTTAACAATAATGCAGAGAAAAGTTACAGGGCTTTTCTGTAGATTTTCTTTTTTTAAGAAAGTTTAGTGAAAAGAGCACACACAGGGTTTGGAGATCTTTGTCACTTACCAGCCAAATCTTTGGGAAAGGGACTTAATCTCACTGAGCTTCAGTTTCTTCAAGGATTACAATATGGATTAACTGAGACATTGCAAATGACATGTAACCTAAAAATGATTATTATCTCAAATGTGTTGGTTCATAGTTCCTCAAGTAGAATATGCTTCACTTTTTCCCACTCTTAAATCCTGATAATGTAAACCCAAAAATTCCTGTGAAAAGAGATTTTTAGAGCCATTTTGCTATATGTGCCTATGATTCATTTATCTTCAATTTCCCTTTGTTCTTCATACAATTTGAACTCCTGTTATAAGACAGGAACTCTGCTAGGTGCTGGGGATACAAATGGATGAATCCGAAACTCATAAGGACATATTATTTTCCCAATGTAATCCCAAGATTTAACAAGGCTATGTGATGGAACTGCTATTAGCTACTATCCTGCTGCTTCAAGTCTCTAAGTCAAGATCAAGGGAAGGTCTTTGCCTCTGGGCACAGGAGTAGCCTAGAGTGGTCACACTAAATCTGAAGCCTTCCTCTTGGAAACTTATAGGCATTTATTAAAATTGTAGAGGAGTACACCCTTTTTCTTGTCTGTGTTACCTGGAGAGCCTCTGCTTTGGCTCCTAAACTGGGCATCCTATAAAAACTTTCATTTCCTTAGCAAGGATGAGGGAACAAGGGGATTGTGCTGACAAAGGGCAATTAGTCAGGCTTCAGACTCTGTGGTGATTTTCTTTCCTATCTCCCCACCTCCCATCGCAGTCTTTCTCATTATTCTTGAGTTTCTCATTTCCAGTCTGGGTGTCCAGCCAGTACTTTAGGAGAATCTGGCAGATAGTTCAGCTTCAGGCAAGCAGAATCTCTGCCCATTTGGCTCAGAAGTCCTTTACCACATGGAATCACTTATTCTGCTTCAATTCTTAGACAAAGCTGCCACTGGCATGTACTCACATACCCTTGTGACTGATGGCATGGTATTTGGGGGAATGGATGTATTCCCCTGAATACAATTTACTTTAGCCTCTGCCTAGACAATTCATTCCCTCATCCAGCAATGCTTTACCGCATCATCTTCAATTAACATCCTTCATCTTCTTCCTGAATGCTCCAAAT
This sequence comes from Macaca fascicularis, assembly GCF_037993035.2. NCBI lineage: Eukaryota > Metazoa > Chordata > Mammalia > Primates > Cercopithecidae > Macaca > Macaca fascicularis. The sequence continues at coordinate 113,463,213 of NC_088375.1, forward strand.
TCACCTTTTCCAGCCAGTCTTTAGATCTACCTTCACTCATGTGGAATATCAGTATGTATGTATGTATGTATGTATTTTTAAAAACTTTCCTGTCCTTTATCTGCCTCCCTCACCCACTTACCCAAGATACACACATAGCTCAGTATTCTGTAGGATCTTGATAAGTTTGTAGTGCATGGGATTTGTAATCAGAGGACCTAGCCCTGTTAAAAAGTTGGCCGTATGATCTTGGAGAAGTTGCTTAATCTCTCTATGCCTCATCTGTTCTCTTCATTCATTTAACAAATATTTATTGATCACCAGATGCAGTGGTAGACAAGGCAGATATTTAGTCCCTATCTTGATGGAGCTCACAGTTCATACTACAGAGCATGTATAAAGATTAATGGTGTAATAAAGCAGGCCAGCCCAATACAAAGAGGGTTGACTTTGGAGCCAAACATTGTTTCTAAATCCTGGTTCTGCCACTTCTGGCCTGTTCCTTAACTTGCTTACTTTTTGTAAAATGGGTATTATAATACTTATCCTGATAGTTTTGTGTGGATTAACTGAGACAACGAATATAAAGCATGCAGCACATGGTACTTAGTGTGGTTGCTATTATTGTGCATTTGGAAATGCTTTGGAAACTGCAAATGATACGTATTGTTCTGCATTGCCATTTCCTTTGCCCCCTTTTTTCTATGGCATATAGTCTCTTTCTCATGTTTGACATCTGGCAATCTCTAAACAGGCAGGATCGAGTAACTCACTTGCCTTGCTCTGTAACTGCTACATTTCCCTCTTCAAACCTGTTGTTTTGGAAGTGTTGCTATCCTTTTATGTTACAATATGGCTGCATGATTGGAGATTTTGCCCTGCTATTTCACTAAGTTGAACAAATGAATCTTGTGTAGTGTTTTCTATTTAGTTGTTCCTTTTCCTCAGAATCACAGACAGCTTCTTTTCTGTAAGACTGGAGTTAAATGGGTTGGGCCAAATATTTCCAATTTTTAGAAATGCTGGATTAGTCCCTATATTAGTTTCCTGTGGCTGCTGTAACAAATTATCACAACTTTAGTGGCTTAAACCAACAGAAATTTGTTCTCTCATAGTTCTGGAGGCCAGAAGTCCAAAATCAGTATTACTGGGCCAAAATCAAGGTGTTGGCAGGGTCGTGTTCCCTCCAAAAGCTCTAGGGGAGAATTCATTCTTTGCCTCTTCCAGCTTCTGGTGGCTGCTGATATTGGTTTATTACTTGGTTTATTGCTGTATCACTATAATCTCTACCTCTGTGACTCCTCCTCTTCGTCAAATATGCCTCCTTTTTTTTTTTTTTTTTTTTTTTTTTTTTAAAGAGATGGGATCTCGCTGTGTTGCCTAGGCTGGACTGCAGTGGTGCAATCATAGCTCACTGCAGCCTGGAACTGCTGGGCTCCAGTGATCCTCCCACCTGCCTCAGCCTCCCAAGTAGCTAGGACTACAGGTGCATGTCACCACAACTGGCTGATTTAAAAAAATTTTTTGTAGAAACAAGATCCCACGATGTTGCCCAGGCTGGTCTTGAACTCCTGGCCTCAAGTGATCATCCTGCTTTGGCCTCCCAAAGTGCTGGAATTATAGGCATGAGTCAATGTGCCCATCCTGCCTCCCTCTTATAAGGACACTTGTGAATGCACTTAGGGCCCACCTATACAATCTAGGTAATTTCCCCATCTCAAATCATTTAAACCCATCTGCAAAGTCTTTGCCAGATAAAGTGACATTCACAGGTTCCAAGGATTAGGAAATGGACATTTTGGAAGGTGGCATCATTCAGTCTACCAGAGTCCCCTCCCAAAGTCACTGTTACTTTGCAGTCTCTCCTTCCAAAGAGACTGTGCACTGTAGGCTATTTAGGGGCAGATGTACCTTCTAAACATTGAAATAAGAAACAGATGAAATATTGTTAACCACCTTCCCTATCTTCCATAATAATGTGAATAGGGTCTGTCTATTCTCGCCATCCTATATGATCAAGGAGACTCTTTTTACTCACCTCTTAATTTCATTATCTCTTTATTCCTGCTTCCCCACCACAAAGTTGTATTTATTATTATTTTTTCTTTTATTTTTGTTAATTACCTTCCTGGCAAGGTTGTATTTATCCTTATGATATAAAATTTTTACTGTAGTTTCATATATTGTTTTAATATTTTTATCCTGGCCAGGCACAATGGCTCATGCCTGTAATCCCAACATTTTGAGGCCAACTCAGGAGGATTGCTTGAACCTTAGAGTTTGAGACCAGCCTGGGCAACATAGTGAGATACTATCTCTACAAAAATTTTTAAAAATTATCCAGGCATGGTGGCATGCATCTTGTAGTCCCAGCCACTCAGGGAGCTGAGGTGGGAGGATCACTTGAACCTAGGAAGTCAAGGCTGCAGTGAGGTGTGATTGTGCCACTGAATTCTAGCCTCAGTGATAGAGTGAGACTTTGCCTCAAAAAAAAAATGTTTTAGGTTAGGTGCAGTAGCTCACACTGTAATCCCAGCACTTTGGGAGGCCGAGGTGGGAGGATCATCTGAAGTCAGGAGTTCAAGACCAGCCTGGCCAACATGGCAAAACCCCGTCTCTACTAAAAATACAAAAATTAGCTGGGTGTGGTGGCGTGTACCTGTAATCCCAGCTACTTGGGAGGCTGAGCCAGGAGAATTGCTTGAACTTTGGAGGTGGAGGTTGCTGTGAGCCACGATCATGCTACTGCACTTTAGCCTGGGCGACAGAGCAAGACTTTGTCTCAAAAACAAAAACAACAACAACAAAAAAGTTTTTATTTTGGCTGAAAATGATCACTACCTCTCATTCCCATCCTGTCCAATTAGACGTTCGTATATTTTATCTCCTAAAGGCAAAAACTAAATTATTTTCTTTTTTGTTATTCAACAGCAGGGTATAAGCACTGAAATATTCCTATCTTGGTCTTTCTTGTGAGGGACTTTGAGAAAACAATTGTCAGAGGTGTATATCTGTTATTCCTACCCTCCCACCTTACTGTTCTTTAGCCATCTTTATGTAAACCATTATATCCATGGTTCCTCACTGAAAATATGATAAAAAATGTGAGTGCTCCACACATACACATGCACAGATACTCATATGCACACAGACACACACATAATTTTACTTTAGGAAGCTTGTGAACCTCCATGAAGCTCAGCTATGGACTGGACCTTGGAGCCTGAGTTAAGATTCCCAAATTGGAAAGAATATTGGCCCCCGGAAATCTAGATTTATGCCCCAACTCTGCCATAGCCGTGTGACCTCTAACAAGTCTTCTGTTCTTTCTTAGCCAGTGTTGGACTAGATGATCTCTAAAGTTCCTTCCAGTTCTAAACATGAATAAGTCTAGAAGCATTTTCAAATGCGGATCACAATTAGTTGCTTTTTTCTTGACCACTTTGCCCAATTATCATTTCATACTCACATTTCTAAAATCAAGACTCCCCATGCCCCTTGGCTTTGAGTAATCATTAAAAAATGGTTCTCTGGGCCAGGTGCGGTGGCTCAAGCCTGTAATCCCAGCACTTTGGGAGGCCGAGGCGGGTGGATCACGAGGTCAGGAGATCGAGACTATCCTGGCTAACATGGTGAAACCCCGTCTCTACTAAAAATACAAAAAATTAGCCGGGCGAGGTGGCGGGCGCCTGTAGTCTCAGCTACTTGGGAGGCTGAGGCGGGAGAATGGCGTGAACCCGGGAGGCGGAGCTTGCAGTGAGCCGAGATCACGCCACTGCACTCCAGCCTGGGAGACACAGCGAGACTCCGTCTCAAAAAAAAAAAAAAAAAAAAAAAAATGGTTCTCTGGTCTGTGCGAAGAAATGTTTAACTGGATAGAGACTGAACATATGCTTTTTAATAGGACCTTCCCAATTATGGTGGTCTCCTCCTCTTCCTCTTTATTCCAGTATTCTCCCTGTTGTGTGCATGTCAGGAGAGCTGTCACCCAGTGCATTGTGCTAAACTGTCTCAAAGAGGGAACTGGAGCTGAAAAGATCTCATGGAGAGAACAAAGATGGCTGAGCTTTCTGGTCAGTATTGACCTTTGAAGAGCCCTGCCAAAACCAATGGAGGGAAAGAGAGTTTTCTTTTCATGCTGGATCTTTTTTTAATTTTTAATTTTAATTTTAATTTTTTTTGCCCATGACAGAGCCTCAGGAGGTCCTAATGATGTGCCCTCATGCTGTCTTTTAATAGAAGAATAAGCATTCTTAAAAGTCAGTTAAATGTAGGTTATTAAAAAGAGTTTATGCTGCTTCTCAAACTCAGGCTAGTACATGGGTGTTTGTTTCAGTCACAGAGCAGGCGAGACAATTTATTATTGGCCACTGATTTTAAATTCCTCGCTTGCTGGGCGCGGTGGCTCACGCCTGTAATCCCGGCACTTTGGGAGGCTGAGGCAGGTGTATCACCTAAGGTCAGGAGTTTGAGACCAGCCTGACCAATATGGTGAAACCCTGTCTCTACTAAAAATACGAAAATTAGCCAGGCATGGCGGCATGTGCCTGTAATCCCAGCTACTCAAGAGGCTGAGACAGAAGAATTGCTGGAACCTGGGAGGTAGAGGTTGCAGTGAGCCGAGATCGCACCACTGCACTCCAGCCTGGGCAACAGAGTGAGACTCCAACTCAAATATAAAATAAATTCTTTGCTTGCAGGAACTGTGTGTTATTCTTTTCATGCCCAGGGCTTAGAATAATGCCATGTACCTATTAAATGCTCAAACTTTAGCTAATGTGTGTATGACAGCCATGAAAATGTGCAGTTCAGATTGCCTGCTGCAGGGAGCATAACTAACAGCCTCAGCCACTGCCCACCCTGGGTCATCCATAATCACATTTGCACCCCAAAGTTGCACATTTGCATCTATAACCACATTTGAAGGGACCACGCTTCCTGTAGGCTGCTCCCAACCAATGACCAAGCACATCAGGGGTATTAACACAGGCAGATCCTGGTGAGATACGGGATTCTTTTGCGATGAGGACTTCTCACTGGCTTAGCCAAATCTTTCTTAAAACTGTACTATAGCCGGGTGCGGTGACTCACGCCTGTAATCCCAGCACTTTGGGAGGCCGAGGCGGGTGGATCACGAGGTCACGAGGTCAGGAGGTTGAGACCATCCTGGCTAACACGGTGAAACCCCGTCTCTACTAAAAATACAAAAAATTAGCCGGGTGTGGTGGCGGGCGCCTGTAGTCCCAGCTACTTGGGAGACTGAGGCAGGAGAATGGCGTGAACCCGGGAAGCAGAGCTTGCAGTGAGCCGAGATTGTATCACTGCACTCCAGCCTGGCTGACAGAGTGAGGCTCTGTCTAAAAAAAAAAACAAAACAACAACAACGACAACAACAACTGTACTACAGTCTGAAACTATCATATCTAGACCTCCTTCTTTGCCTCTCTTCCACGGTCATCAGATCTTTGCTGTGCTCAGAAGGCTCTCCCTGTCTTCTCCTACTTCCTCCCCAATAAGTCTCTTGGAATTGCCTATCCCATCTTGGTGTCTTCTTGGCAGATCTGAACTAAGGAAATATGAAAGAACGAATGAGCCTTTGTTGCGATTAAGAGTAGGAGAGGAGAGGCCAGGCGTGGTGGCTCACGCCTGTAATCCCAGCACTTTGGGAGGCTGAGGTGGAGGAGGAGCTCTTTAGGAGGCCGCTTGAGCTCAGGAGTTTGAGACCAGCCTTGGCAATACAGTGAAACCCTGTTTCTACAAAAATTACAAAAATTAGCCAGGTGTGGTGACATACACCTGTGGTCCCAGCTACTCGGAGGCTAAGGTTGGAGGATTGCTTGGGCCTGGGAGGTGGAGGTTGCAGTGAGCTGAGATTGCTCCACTGCACTCCAGCCTGGGCAACAGAGTGAGATCCTGTCTCAAAAAAAAAAAAAAAAGGAGAGTGGTCAATATGTTGCAAGATATTGGAGAGCACCTGTGATAATTTTTTATTATGAGGCTTTAGCAAAAACTATTTGAAATGTTTGGAACCCTAGAGTCAATGTGATCCTTTCTAAAAGCGAACTGATCTCATCCCTCTTTTTTTTTTTTTTTTTGAGACGGAGTCTCGCTCTGTCGCCCAGCCCAGGCTGGAGTGCAGTGGCGCGATCTCGGCTCACTGCAAGCTCCGCCTCCCGGGTTCACGCCATTCTCCTGCCTCAGCCTCCCGAGTAGCTGGGACTACAGGCGCCCACAACCGCGCCCGGCTAATTTTTTGTATTTTTAGTAGAGACGGGGTTTCACCGTGGTCTCGATCTCCTGACCTTGTGATCCGCCCGCCTCGGCCTCCCAAAGTGCTGGGATTACAGGCGTGAGCCACCGCGCCCGGCCCTTTTTTTTTTTTAATTAATTATTTTTCCTTGGAGCTGAGTTCAAAAGAATCCCTCCTTCTTTTTAAAGTCCTCCCATTGCTTCCTATTGCTTTAGGATAAAGCCAATACTCTAACATGGCCTAAAAGGCCCTACTTGGTCTGATCCCTGCCTTCTCTTGCATCCTCATCTTGCATTACACTTCCCCTCACTCACTCTTCCATAGCCACATGGTCTTAATTCCCTTTATTCATCATATTCCCTGCTGTCACGAGCCTTTGAACATGCTGTTCTTTATACTCAGAACACTGTCCTCTCTCCTCTTGCCTAGTGAATTCCTAGTCATACCTGAACTTAGATATTGCCTCCTCAGGGTAGCTTTCTTTGACCTTCTTAACTAGGTCAGATACTCCGACATCTATCACTCCTTTATAGAACTTGATCACAGGTGCAATTTTACATTTGTTAGAGATCTGGTTAATATCTCTTTCCCTCTTTACACTGTAGGCTACATAAGGAAAACGTAGGGGATGAGAGGAAGTGTTCTAGAATACAATGTCAGGTCTGGAGTTTGATTTTAGCCTACTTACAACTAATAAGTTAGCCATTTACTGTTTCATGGATGCTGGCAGAAGTCAAGAGACTTTGAGATTAGAGACAAAGGAATTTATTATTCATAGCACAGCAAGTAGCATGAGCATCATGTTTATATTAGTTCTCCTTGCCTCCTCCCAAGCCCAATGCAGAGGACTCAGGTAGATACTTGCATAGGCCATGGGTTGCTTCACAACAGAGGAACACTTACAGAACCTGCAGCTTGGGGAACTTGCCATTTTACAACAAGCAGAAGCAAGCATGTTCTTTATCTGAGTGAAGATAGTACCTCATCCCTCAATATTTCTTGCTGCAAGCACAGTCCTGAAAAGTAGCCCAAGTAAAGAGCAGTCAGGGTTTTGCAATCTTGCCATACCTAGCAAGATATGAAGGAGCATAAGAGACCGGCCCATGGAGGAGTGCTTCTTTTTAAAGTCCTCCAATTGCTTCCCATTTCGTTGCTTTGCATCTCACCATATAGTTCCTCCAAAAATCATTTATACCCAGGTAAAGCCTCAAAAGAGTTCTCTCCCACCTCCATACCCTGGCTTCTCACACCCATAGTATATACATAGTATTCTGGGTTGGGAAAGGAATCTAGCAATGGATGTGCTTACTAGAAGCACAGGCTCGAGAATGGTTATTAGGGCTATATTTCCTTGAGCCAGCAGTATTGCATAAAAGAATACTCATTGGAACCAAGACTGCTTGAGTTTGAATACTCAAACTGCTACTTTCTCCTGGCATAACCTTGGGCAAGTTATTTAACCTCTCTATACCTCATTTCCCTCATCTGTAAAATATGGATAGTGAAAATATCTGCTTCATAAAGTTGCTGTGATTAAACACGTAAAGCAGTTACAGAAATGCCTGACATACAATGTGTTCAATACATGTTAGCACTTATTGTGGTGGTTATTATCATCCTGGGCCAGCTAACAATTGTGGAGTAATCTACTTGTATTTCATCAGGCAGTGATAATGGTCTGCTGACATTGGGAACTCTGCCTCCAATATTTAAGTTATTCTAGGACTAAGTTAAAATGTGAACTATTCAGATTGGAGGTAGGAGTGAAAAAAAAATTTAAATAAAATAAAATGTGAACCAGAAAAGTGGTGGAGGAGGGCAGGCATACGCTGGTCTTTCTAGGCAAATTAACTTAATCACAGTCTAGGTTTATTAATTTAAATGCTTTTAAATGGCAATAGGTAGGGAGCTAAGGGGCTGACTCTTAATGTAGGTACAGGTTACAGATACTGTATTGAAGTATAGCACCACTTGGAGGTGTTCTCATTGCTGAACTTAACTATTTCTCTTTTATAGTGAATGTGGTGGAGGCACTTCAGGAATTCTGGCAGATGAAGCAGTCCCGTGGTGCTGACTTAAAGAATGGGGCTCTAGTGGTTTATGAGATGGTTCCCTCCAACAGCCCTCCTTATGTCTGCTATGTCACGCTGCCTGGGGGAAGTTGCTTTGGGAGTTTCCAGGTAAGAGTTGTGAGGTGGCAGTAGCAAAGGTAAATGCTTAGATGTTAGTAACGGCTTTCTCCATCACTTTGGCCATTAAACTGCCTAAAATCATATATTTGAGGACCTAAAGCAATTCTGGGAAAATTATTCTGGCAAGCATCTGAGGCCAATTTGACCATAATAGAACCTCAGTATCATGCTTTCCTTTCAAGAACTCAAACCCATTTTGAATTTGAGCAGTTATGAATATCCCCTTGCTCAGTATATCCGACTACCATCATCCAACCCATGTTCCAATCTGGCTTCAGTTATTGCATTCCAACTATTTTCCATCTCTTGTTGAGGATATAGAACAATATTCCTTGCCTCCAGTACTTTTTCATAGGCAATTACTAAAGAAAGCAATGTTGGAGTTCTCTAAGAGGTCAAATCGGAGGGACTATGTATGGTGGGAACAGTACTCATCTAAGAGTTAGGAGATCTAAATTCACATTCCTCTGAATATCAATGGGGCAAATCTCTGGGCCTCACTTTTCCCATCTATAACATGAAGGAGATAGGTTAGATGATTTCTGAAGTCTTTTCTACTACTAACATTCTACAATTATGTGAAATACCTATGATGATGAAAAGAATGGTTGCCATTATGAGGTAGTGAGAAATTATGGACTAGTATGAATATTCTTATCAAAGATGGATTTTTTACATTGCAGACAGGGAGGCAGCCTTCTGAAATGTCAGTTTAAAACTCTGAAATGGAATTTAGAGAAAATAATAAACACCTTTGTTCTGCTTTCCATATGGTTTGTATAACCCTTAGACAAGGTTAAAAGCCCTGCTGTGTGTCTGCATAGCACCTTGAACTTCCCCTATCATATCACTTATTACAACATATCATAATTGTCTCTCCTAGTGGACTATGTTCCATAGAGGCAAAGATTGTGTCTGTCTTCTTGTTAAATCCCTACCACCTATCTTAGTGCCTACCATATAGTAGGCAAATATGTCTGTTGCATGAATGAGTGCCGTTGCAGCTTAGTTTATGCCTCAAACAAAGCAGTCCTAAGGAAACTTCATTTCACATCAGGTGATGAAATTTTTTCCCTTAGAACTGCAGTCATTTCAGGCCTGGTGCGATGGCTCACACCTGTAATCCCAGCACTTTGGGAGGCCGAGGCGGGCAGATCGCGGGGTCAGGAGTTTGAGACCGGCCTGACCAACATGGTGAAACCCCGTCCCTACTAAAAATGCAAAAATTAGCTGGGCGTGATGGCGCATGCCTGTAATCCCAGCTACTTAGGAGGCTGAGGCAGGAGAATTGCTTGAACTTGGGAGCCGGAGGTTGCAGTGAAAAGAACTTCAGTCATTTCAGAGAAATAAATATATACCCAAGATGACGAATGTTTGTGCTTCCACTTGTTTTTTTGAGATGGAGTCTCACCCTGTTGCCCAGGCTGGAGTGCAGTGGTATGATCCTGGCTCACTGCAACCTCCACCTCCTGGGTTCAAGTGATTCTCCTGCCTCAGCCTCCCCAGTAGCTAGGACTACAGGTGCGTGCCACCAGGCCTGGCTAATTTTTTTCTTTTTTCTTTTTTTTTTTTTTGTATTTTTAGTAGAGACAGGGTTTCACCATGTTAGCCAGGATGGTCTCAATCTCCTGACCTCATGATCCGCCCACCTTGGCCTCCCAAAGTGCTGGGATTACAGGTGTGAGCTACCGCGCCCAGCCTATGCTTTCACTTCTAAGAGAATAAGATCTTTCCTTCTTCTTTTTTTTTTTTTTTTTTGGAGATAGAGTCTCGCTCTGTTGCCCAGGCTGGAGTACAACAGCCCGATCTCAGCTCACTGCAACCTCTGCCTCCCGGGTTCAAGTGATTCTCCCTGCCTCAGCCTCCCAAGTAGCTGGGAGTACAGGCACCTGCCACCACGCCCAACTACTTTTTTGTATTTTTAGTAGAGGCGGGGTTTCACCATGTTGGCCAGGCTGGTCTCGAACTCCTGACCTCAAGCAATCCGTCCACCTCGGCCTCCCAAAGTGCTGGAATTACAGGCGTGAGCCACCGGGCCTGGCTGATCTTTCCTTCTTCTTCCCACCTCATTACATTGTTGAATGACTTGAACATTTTATGATGGATGCCCATAACTGAAACATTGTAGTAATTATATTTCTGTTATTTTTGGAAAGGGTAGAATTATCTTTCTTGGCCTTTTAGCCTAAACTTTTTTTTTTGAGACGGAGTCTTGCTGTGTCACCTGGGCTGGAGTGCAGTGGCGTGATCTCGGCTCACTGTAACCTCCACCTCCCAGGTTCAAGCAATTCTCCCTGCCTCCACCTCCCGAGTAGCTGGGATTATAGACGCCTGCCACCACGCCCAGCTAATTTTTGTATTTGTATTATTTCACCATGTTGGCCAGGCTGATCTTGAACTCCTGACCTCAGGTGATCTGCCTGCCTCAGCCTCCCAAAGTGCTGGGATTACAAGTATGAGCCACCTCGCCCAGCTTTTTTTTTTTTTTTTTTCTTGAGACAGGGCCTCTCTCTGTCACCCAGACTGAAGTACAGTGGCACAATCATGGCTCACTGCAGCCTTGACTTCGTGGGCTTAAGTGATCCTCCCACCTCAGCCTCCCGAATAGCTGGTACCGCAGGCATGTGCCACCATGCCTGGCTAGTTTTTGTATTTTTGGTAGAAATGGAGTTTTGCCATGTTTCCCAGGCTGGTCGCAAACTCCTGAGCTCAAGCAATCCTTTCATCTCAGCCTCCCAAAGTGCTGGGATTACAGGTGTGAGTCACCCGGCCAGGGGCAGGGTGCAATAACTGAAGCTAGATCAGAACATGGGCTGGGTGTTGGTAGTCTGATATACTGAGCAAGGGCATAATCCACAACTGCTCAAATTCAAGATGGGTTTGAGTTTATACCTCTTTATCCACTTTGGCAGGTGAAATTTCTCCCACTGGTTTTCTTCACAGATGACTTTTTAAGCAAGAGCACTATAGAGCAGGCCAGCAGGCTAGTAATAGACAAATAGAAACAGACAAATTGAAGCATTGGGAAGACTTCAGACTTATTTACCAAACTTCATATGCTGTCTCAGAGAGCCTGTCAGTTAATAGAAATTAGGAATTATTGATAGTAGGGATGTTTAAGTACTAAACACATCCTGGTCTACTTATTTATTGTTTTTTTGTTTGTTTGTTTGTTTTTTTTTTTGAGACAGTCTCACTCTGTCACCCAGGCTGGAGTGCAGTGGCGTGGTCTCGGCTCACTGCAACCTCCGCCTCCTGGGTTCAAGCAATTCTCTGCCTCAGCCTCCCAAGTAGCTGAGATTACAGGCACCTGCCACCATGCCCAGCTAATTTTTTTTTTTTTTTTTTGTATTTTTAGTAGAGACGGGGTTTCACCATCTTGGCCAGGCTGGTCTTGAACTCCTGACCTTGTAATCCACCCACCTCAGCGTCCCAAAGTGCTGGGATTACAGGCGTGAGCCACCGCACCCATTATTTATTGTTTTTTTAAGACAGAGTTGTGCTCTGTTGCCCAGGCTGGAGTGTAGTGGCACAATCATAGCTCACTGCAGCCTTGACTCCTGGGCTCAAGTGATCCTTCCACCTCACCTCAACCTCTTGATTAGCTGGGACCACAGGTGTGCACCACAACCATGCCCAGCTCATTTTTAAATTTTTTGTAGAGACAGCGTTTCACTATGTTGGCCAGGCTGGTCTCAAACACCTGGCCTCAAGTGATCCTCCCGCCTTGGCCTCCCAAAGTGCTGGGATTACAGGCATGAGCCACCATGCCCAACCTCTGTTCTACTTTTTATTTTAAGTTTTCTTTTAGAAACAGAGTCCCACTCTGTCACCCAGGCTGGAGTATAATGGTGTGATCATAACTCATGGCAGCCTGGAACTCCTGGCTCAAGTGATCCTTCTGCCTCAGCCTCCTAAATAGCTGGGACTACAGGCACGTGTCACCATGCCTGGCTAATTTTTTTTTTTTGGTAGAGACAGGGGTCTTGCTATGTTGCCCAGGTTAGTGTTGAATTCCTGGGCTCAAACCATCCTCCTGCCTTGGACTCCCAAAGTGCTGGGATTACAAATGTGAGCCACCAAGCCCAGCCTTGGTCTACTTTTAAAAACTGCAACATCATTTTCTTCCTTTCCTCTAATTACTCATAAATGACATAGGGCAAAGAGGCCTTTGAGATAGCCAATAAAGATGAATTATAAAGGAATACTATGGTGGCTAGAGATCTGAAATTGAATAATTTTGAGACTTCTGCAGATCAGACTTGTTCTGTGATACCTATGTTGGATACAATATAAAAACATGAATTAATTTTTATTTTTTTCCTTCTTAAGTCAGCTTTCCTTCCCGTAATTACTCCTCTTCTCTTTGTTTCCACTGGGGGGAAGAAAAGAAGTCTACAAATTCCTTCCTCAGACTTAAACCCTTCTCAGGGATAGCTCCTTTGGCTCACTACATTGAGAAAATGCCTGTTCACAGCTAAAAATGAAGTCCAAAATTCCAAGATGGGTGCTTCTGATAGAGACCAGTGGCCTTCTCTGTAGAAGCAGCCTAGACACAGCTTCGGTTCTAATCTTGGGTTATCTAGAGGAATCCAAAAAACCTTGCCTGTCCACAGAACAAGATACAGATTTCTATTAAGCTGGCCAGAATCTGACTTTTGAGTAATTAATTCTGTCGACAGTTTTAACAGGGGTATTTTTCATGTCCAGTGATTATATGCTGACTTAAGCAGCCTTCCTCATTCTGCATTCAGTTTGGTATGAGCTACAGCACTCTCCAGTACCTTAATGACTTCAGGATGTTGAATCAAAATTACGTTTCCAAACATCCCGACCACTTTACCATAAAAACCTTGGAGAGTGTGTTGAACACAACTGATTTATCCAAAGAGTGTCCAAGTGTTTTCTATCTGAAGTGTTTCCCTCCCACTGTTCCTTCCTCTCTCTCATATGCACAAATACACATATTCTCACTCATTCTCCCCTGCCTAGTTTTGCCCCACAAAAGCTGAGGCCCGGAGGAGTGCTGCAAAGATTGCGCTAATGAATTCTGTGTTTAATGAACATCCTTCCCGAAGAATCACTGATGAGTTCATCGAGAAGAGTGTCTCTGAGGCCCTGGCATCTTTCAATGTAAGTTATATGGAGCTGGAAGGAGAGTGGGAGATGGGAGAACCGGCTGCTTGGGAATTCATAAATTACTGTGAAACAGAGCATGAATTCCTGTTTTCTTTCTGGTCCACCTCTCTGTTCTTTTGATTTATTCTCTGTCAGTCTATTGTGTCATGTGTTCCACATGTCTCAGTCTCTAATTCTATATCTGTGTTTATGTGTTTTTGGTTGTTTTGTCTCTTTCATTTTATCTCTTTGGTATCTAGAAACCTTTAATTGCATATTTATGGAATTGTAGAGCTATTCCAAAATGAAAATTGAGCTTGAATTTTGCTTTTGCTAATTTGGGTTAAGACCTTAGTTTCTGCTGTTCTTTTTTTTTTTTTGAGACAGAGTCTCACTCTGTCGCCCAGGCTGGAGTGCTGTGGCGCAATCTCGGCTCACTGCAAGCTCCGCCTCCCGGGTTCACGCCATTCTCCTGCCTCAGCCTCCTGAGTAGCTGGGACTACAGGCGCCCGCCACCGCGCCTGGCTAATTTTTTGTATTTTTAGTAGAAACGGGGTTTCACCGTGGTCTCGATCTCCTGACCTTGTGATCCGCCCGCCTCAGCCTCCCAAAGTGCTGGGATTACAGGCATGAGCCACCGCGCCCGGCCTGCTGTTCTTTTTTTATAAGACTGTTTTTTATTGTCACTTTTCTCCTGCCTCCATTACTTCATCTTATTGATAAATAACCCTTTTATAATAAAATGTCTTTTTATCTATTTTAGGAACAAGGAGGATAATTTATTTACTCTCTTTATTTACAACTGTTCTTTCAAATGATGATGATAAGAATCACCATAATTAATCCTAATTGAGTATTACCTTGTGGCAGGGACTGTCCTAGGGGATTTATATGTATTTTACCTCATTAGATCATCACAACAATCCTAGGAGGTATAAGTACTATTATTACTCCTATTTTACAGATGAGGAGACTAAAAACACAGAAGTGAAGTGTCAACATGATATAGCTCGTAAGTGGTCACGCCAAGATTAGAACCCAAGTTGACTTAATTTAGTTACATCTTAGAAATTAACACTGCTATCTTCCTTCCTCTCCACAAATTCACTGATACTCAGACCAAGTATCTGTTCTATTTGCATTTAATTAAGATGTAATTACAGGCCGGGTGCAGTGGCTCATGCCTGTAATCCCAGCACTTTGGGAGGCTGAGGCAGGCAGATCACCTGAGGTTAGGAGGTCAAAACCAGCCTGGCTAAAATAGCGAAACCTCATCTCTACTAAAAATACAAAAGTTAGCTGGGCGCAGTGGTGGGCGCCTGTAATCCCAGCTACTTGGGAGCCTGAGGCAGGAGAAAAGCTTGAACCTGGGAGGCGGAGATTGCAGTGAGCTGAGATCATGCCATTGCACTCCAGCCTGGGTGACAGAGCAAGATTCCGTCTCAAAAAAATAAAAATAAAAATAAAATAAAAAAGATGTAATTACATATACTAAATTAGTTCAGTTATCTGCTTTGTGGATTAGTTGTTGAACACTTTATTGAAAGTTGGTTTCCCTCTGTTTTTTAGGACCCAGCTGTTTTTCTCCCATTATTCTTTGCCCCAGTCAACAGCATCTGCAGGGAATGAAAACATTTTTATATTAATCCAAACCAAATAAAAAAAGAAGACCCCAGCTAAAATTTTTTGGAAAGTACACTTGCTATTTTTAGGTCACCTAATGGTATTGTAAAAGAAAACAGGGCCAGGCACAATGGCTCAAACGCTTGTAATCCCAGCACATTGTGGGGCAGATGACAGCAGATCACTTGAAGTCAGGAGTTCGAGACCAGCCTGGCCAACATGGCAAAACCCCCTTTCTACTAAAAATAGAAAAATTGGCTGGGCACGGTGGCTCATGCCTGTAATCCCAGCACTTTGGGAGGCTGAGGTGGGCAGATCACGAGGTCAAGAGATTGAGACCATCGGGCTGACATGGTGAAACCCCGTCTCTACTTAAAAACAAACAAGCGGCCGGGCGCGGTGGCTCACGCCTGTAATCCCAGCACTTTGGGAGGCCGAGGCAGGCGGATCACAAGGTCAGGAGATCGAGACCACGGTGAAACCCCGTTTCTACTAAAAATACAAAAAAAATTAGCCGGGCGCGGTGGCGGGCGCCTGTAGTCCCAGCTACTCAGGAGGCTGAGGCAGGAGAATGGCGTGAACCCGGGAGGCGGAGCTTGCAGTGAGCCGAGATTGTGCCACTGCACTCCAGCCTGGGTGACAGAGCGAGACTCTGTCTCAAAAAAAAAAAAAAAAAACAAGCAAAAAATTAGCCAGGTGTGGTGGTAGCCGGGCGCGCCTGTAGTCCCAGCTGCTCAGGAGGCTGAGGAAGGAAAATCACTTGAACCCGGAAGGCAGAGGTTGTAGTGAGCCGAGATCGCACCATTGCACTCCAGCCTGGTGACAGAGCGAGACTCTGTCTCAAAAAAAAAAAAAGAAAAAAGAAAAAATGCAAAAATTAGCTGGGTATTATGGCACACGCCTGTAATGCCAGCTACTCAGGAGGCTGAAGGATGAGACTCGCTTAAACCTGGGAGATGGAGGTGCAGTGAGATCATTCCATTGCACTCCATCCTGGGCAACAAAGTGAGATTCTGTCTCAAAAAAAAAAAAAAAAAAAAGAAAAGAAAAGGAAAAAAAAAAAAAAAGAAGGAAACTGTGGATTATAGAAAGTGGGATGTGCAGTATTTATATGATCATAGGCTCTAAATTCATTGTTGGCCAGGCGCAGTGGCTCATGCCTGTAATCCCAGCACTTTGGGAGGCTGAGGCGAGCGGATTGCCTGAGGTCAGGAGTTCAAGACCAGCCTGGCCAACACAGTGAAACGCCACCTCTACTAAAAATATAAAAATTAGCTGGATGTGGCGGGCACCTGTAATCCCAGCTATTTGGGAGGCCGAGGCAGGAGAATCACTTGAACCAGGAGGCAGAGGTTGAAGTGAGCCGAGATTGTGCTATTGCACTCCAGCTTGGGTGACAAAAGCAAAATTTTGTCTCAAAAAATAAATAACTAAATTCACTGTTATTGAAATTATGGTTCTAGGCCAGGTGTGGTAGCTCACACCTGTAATCCTAGTACTTTGCGGGGCTGAGGCAGGCAGATCACTTGAGCTCAGGAGTTGGAGACCAGCCTGGGCAACATGGTGAAACTCCATCTCTACAAAAAACCACAGTTACCTGGGTATGGGGGCATGCGCCTGTAGTCCCAGCTACTTGGGGGTCTGAGGCAGGAATATCACTTGAGTGAGGAGGTCAAGGCTGCAGTGAGCCAAGATTGTACTACTGTACTCCAGCCTGGGTGACAAAGTGAGACCCTGTCTCAAAAAAAAAAAAAAAAAAAGAAAGCAATTATGGTTACTAGCTGGGCATTGTGGCTCATGCCTGTAATCCCAGCACTTTGGAAGGCTGAGGTGAGCAGATCACCTGAGGTCAGGAGTTCAAGACCAGACTGGCCAACGTGGCAAAACCCCATCTCTACTAAAAAATACAAAAATTAGCCAGGCATGGTGGTACACACCTGTAGTCCCAGCTACTTAGGAGGCTGAGGTAGGAAAATCGCTTGAACCCAGGAGGCAGAGGTTGCAGTGAACTGAGATTGCACCACTGCACTCCAGCCTTGGCAACAGAGTGAGACTTCATCTCAAAAAAAAAAAAAAAAAAAAAGTATGGTTCTATAGTCTTCCTTTGGGATCTATGTGGGATTGGTTCCAGGATCTCTCGAGGACACCTAAACCCAAGGATGCTCAAGTCCTTCATATAAAATAGCAGAGTATAGCCTGGGCAACATAAGGAGACTCCATCTCTACAAAAAAATAATAAAATAATTAGCTGGGTATGGAGGCACTTGACTGTGATCCCAGCTACTTGGGAGGCTGAGGCAAGAGGATCACTTGATCCCGGGGAGGTTGAGGCTGCAGTGACCATCCATTGTACTCCAGCCAGGGTGACACACAGAATGAGACACAGTCTCAAAAAAAAAAAAAGTATAGTATTTGCATATAACCTATGCACATCCTCCCAAATGAATGCTCTAAATCATCTGTAGAGTACTTATAATACCTAATACAGTGTAAATGCTGGGCCGGGCATGGTGACTCGCGCCTGTAATCCCAGCACTTTGGGAGGTGGAGGCTGGTGGATCACCCGAGGTCAAGAGTTCAAGACCAGCCTGGCCAACATGGTGAAACCCCGTCTCTACTAAAAATATAAAAATCAGCCGGGTGTGGTGGCGCATGCCTATAGTCCTAGCTACTCTGCAGGCTGAGGCAGGAGAATCACTTGAACCCAGTAGGCAGAGGTTGCAGTGAGCCGAGATTGCACCACTGCACTCCATCCTGGGTGACAGAGCAACAGAGTGAGACTCCGTCTGAAAGAAAAAAAAATTAAATTTTTATTTTTAATTTAAAATTGTATTTAATTCTCAAAACAATCATTTAAGGTAGGTCTATGATTATTCCCATCTTACAGAAGAGGAAACTGCAGAACAGAGAGGTTAAATGGCTTTACCAAGGCCACACTATTTGTAGGAGTTCCAGTCCATGCTCTTAACTTCCGTGCTGTAGTGGTTTTTATACATACTAGGCTTGAATGCAGGACAGCGTGTCTTAATTCTAACCCTGCAGGGTTACATAACCAATAGAACACACAATAGGTCAGTGCCCAGGAGACCACACTGCTACCCAGAATTTCCCACACTTATACCACATTTCAGAAACTCAGTACAAGAATGTAAAATATTTTATTAATAATGTTTATACTGACTACAGTTGAAAAGTATTATTTTGAACATATTGGGTTAAATAAGATATATTATTAAAATTAATTTTACTTTTTTTTTTTTTTGAGACAGAGTCTTACTCTGTTGTCCAGGCTGGAGTGCAGTGGCCCGATCTCTGCAATCTCCACCTCCTAGGTTCAAGTGATTCTCCTGCCTCAGCCTCCTGAGTAGCTGGGATTTACAGTCACCCACTACCACGCCTGGCTAATTTTTGTATTTTTAGTAGAGACAGGGTTTCACCATGTTGGCCAGGCTGGTCTCAAACTCCTGACCTCAAGTGATCTACCCACCTTGGCCTCTCACAGTGCTGGGATTACAGGCATGAGCCACTGCACCTGGACTTACCTCTTTATTTTTACTTTAATGTGGCAGAGAGGAAATTTTAAATTAAATATGTGGCTTGCATTATATTTCTACTGGACAGTGCTGCTTGAGATGATAATCCTGGTTGAAAATCTATTTGTCTTTTCTGTTCCTCTACTACCAGGGCAACAGGGAGGAAGCTGACAACCCAAATACAGGGATTGGTGCCTTCCGATTCATGCTGGAATCCAACAAGGGCAAATCAATGTTGGAGTTCCAGGTACTTTCCCATGTACTTCCCTGGCTCTAATAACATGGGTCAGCCTGCTCCTATAATATATAATGGTTCCTACTAATTCCTAACTCACTGATACTGGAAAGGAAAGAAGATTGTTACACTGTTTTTCAAAAATAAATACCTTCCTGGCCAGGCGTGGTGGCTCATGCCTGTATTCCCAGTACTTTGGGAGGCTGAGGCAGGTGGATCACTTGAGGCCGGGAGTTTGAGACCAGCCTGGCCAACATGGCAAAGCCCCGTTTCTACTAAAAATACAAAAATTAGCTGGGTATAATGGCACATGCCTGTAATCCCAGCTACTTGGGAGGCTGAGGCATGAGAATTGCTTGAACCCAGGAAGCAGAGGTTGCAGTGAGCTGAGATTGCGCCATTACACTCCAGCCTGGGTGACAGAGCAAGACTCTGTCTCAAATAGATAAGTAAATAAATAAATATTTTCCTTTCCCAAAGGCCTATCAGAGTTAGTGATGAAAGTTGCTTCTACAAATCCATTTTGTAAAAGGTTTCCCATGTAATTCTGATGTAACCTCCCAATATAAAATCACTGTCCCGGTACTTCCTATTCTTCCACCAGGAGCTAATGACAGTTTTTCAACTGCTACACTGGAATGGCAGCCTTAAGGCCATGAGGGAACGACAATGCTCTCGGCAGGTAAGAGATTTTATGAGTGGGGGTGAATGAGGGGAGCACAATCTGTCAGCGGACTCTTTTGAGGTGGTTACTATGTTAGGAATAAGGTCTATTGTGACCTATGGTTGTGAATATTGAAAGCCTTACCTAAGTACCCTCTTCATCCCTGTAATCTTTCCTATTTAAATATTAGCTGTGATTCTTTTGTCTATCTTGCTTCCCCTACCAGGAAGTTTCCTTTAAGAATCTGGCGGGAACCCGGGAGGCGGAGCTTGCAGTGAGCCGAGATCGCGCCACTGCACGTGAGCCGAGATCGCGCCACTGCACTCCAGCCTGGGCAACAGCGTGAGACTCCGTCTCAAAAAAAAAAAAAAAAAAAAAAAAGAATCTCCTTGAAGGATTTAGGTGCTGACCTCAGTTAGGTCTCTAAAACTGAGTTCTTAGTCCCAGTTGGGTCAGTGTGGTATGATATGAACCTTTACCTTCTCAATGCTGTTCACGTTCCCCTCCCCTACTAGGAGGTGTTGGCTCATTACTCGCACCGGGCTCTGGATGATGATATTCGCCACCAAATGGCCTTGGACTGGGTGAGCCGGGAGCAGAGTGTGCCAGGGGCACTGTCTAGAGAGCTGGCCTCTACTGAGCGGGAGCTGGATGAAGCCCGACTGGCAGGCAAGGAGCTGCGCTTCCACAAGGAGAAGAAAGATATTCTCGTGCTGGCTGCTGGGCAGTTGGGCAATATGCATTCTTCCAACTGCTAGGCATCCACCCACATACTCCCCAGCCTTTCCACAGCCTTTTTTGTATGTCTCCTTTCTAAGATTTAGAATGATTTTTTGTACATACTTTCTCAATTTTATACTTAAAAAAAATATATATATATGTGTATAGATTCTACACCTAGATTCCTATTTGCTAAGAGATCCCTTTTCTTACTTCCAGTTTTTGGATGTAGTTTTATTTGAAACATCTTCAGTCCACTTTACAAGAAAGAGCACGTTGTCTTTGAAGCTTTGTTAGCTCTTAAACTTTCAGATTAACTGTGTAGTCATTTCAGTAGCACTAAAAGATTAACTCAAGTGTTCATGTCTCCTTCTTTTCAAATATCAGTAGCCTGAATAAGGAGTATATGCCCCACTCTTACTCTCATTCCTGCTTCTTCTTGGACTCAAACAGGGTATCAATATGAAGATTTTGCCTTTAGTTCTTGAACTGAACCTGCTTGCTATCCCTTTCCTGCCCACCACTACCTTATTCCTTCTCTGCCTCCAAATTTCCACTTTGTTTTGAGGCTTCCTTCCCTACCTTATTATTCTGAAAGAAGTAGAGATCTTGCCTCTGAAGCCACTCCTAAGAAACTGCCCAGGGACAAGTTAAATTACAAACAATTCATGGGACTTTACTACCTAAGTTGCTTCTAGGGCATATGTATACCATACTAGTAGTCTAGATTTCTGGATATACTCTACAGTAGATGGGGGTTATGGTTGAAACTGATTATCTTTCACTATTCCCTCTGCACATGTCCCCTGCTCACCCAGCTTCGTTAAACCCTGCGTTTAGAACTTCCTGCCTGCAGCTATTAGTAGAAGGTAAAACATATTTCCATATTTCCTTTCACCCAATATTTTATTTTCTGGAAGCATTATCAGTCCTATCTGGTTAGTGAGAACCGTGTTCCCCTTATTCCCGCTAAGTTGCTGCTGTTTACTACCTTAGATTCTCATTTGTTTTCTCTTTCTTTTCTCTTCTTCCACATTAATTATTAGAACATGAGTTGATCAGGAAAATTAAATGAGACTTTAGTTTTTAGCACTTCCTAAATGACACCTTGGGAGACTGCAGTTATTTGTGTATGTGTGGTTTTTTTTGGTTTTTGGAGATGGAGTCTCACACTGTTGCCCAGGCTGGAGTGCAATGGGGCGATCTCGACTCACTGCAACCTCTGCCTCCAGGGTTCAAGCGATTCTCTTGCCTCAGCCTCCCCAGTAGCTGGGATTACAGGCACACGCCACCACGCCTGGCTAATTTCTGTATTTTTAGTAGAGACGGGGTTTCACCATGTTGGCCAGGCTGTTCGTGAACTCCTGACATCAGGTAATCTACCCGCCTCAGCCTCCCAAAGTGCTGGGATTACAGGTGTGAGCCACTGCGCCTGGCCTATTTGTGGGTGGTGGTGGTGTTTTTTGAGACGGAGTCTCACTCTGTTGCCCAGGCTGGAGTGCAGTGGTGTGATCTTGGCTCACTGCAACCTCCGCCTCCCAGGTTCACGCCATTCTCCTGTCTCAGCCTCCCGAGTAGCTGGGACTACAGGCGCCTGCCACCATGCCCAGCTAATTTTTTGTATTTTTAGTAGAGACGGGGTTTCACTGTGTTAGCCAGGATGGTCTCGATCTCCTGACCTCGTGATCCACCCGCTTCGGCCTCCCAAACTATTTGTATTTTTAACACCATTCTCCCCCACCTCTTTCCTGGGTGACATAAGAGAGAAATAACTGGTAGTACAGCAGCTAAAGTATTCTCCTTTCAGATAATTTTTTTGGAGGTCTCTAATATATATTTCCCCCTTGTTTCTGTGATCTCTTTTATACTATATTATTGTCCCATGTACTTTCTAAAGTGAGCTTGGGACATTTAGTATTCCTGCAATTGGACTTTGCACTTGACAGTTATACAGACTTTCCTTTTAGAAACAGATGAGGTTCCAAACAGAAAGTTCAAGTGTAACAACAACAATAAGAATAAATAGATTAGGAAATAGGCCATAATTTGCTCTTTTGGATTTGGTAGGGGCAAGATGAAAGGCAACTTTCTTGCTTTTGAAATCATGTTGGATAAGAGGTAAGGAATCCAGCTACAATTTTATTAGTGCTTGAAACGGGCTTCCTTGAATTCTCCAGGCCCTATCATTTTTTTTTTTTCTTACTAATCAGAAGAGAGCTGGGGTAGAAGCCCCATCTTTGTATTCCATGAAACACGTTGGGTTGGAGTAAAGGCAAAAACAGCTAGACATACCAGGTGTGTCTGTTTGTATTGATATTTATAAGCTGGCACTCATCAACACTCCTGTTTCTCCTGTGCTCCCTTCTCTGGGAAGAAGTATGGGTTAAGGGGTGTGAGTTGTGGGAAGAATTGTCCTCGTACCTCCTGGATTTATTATGTTTCTCAAATACCAACCAGTAAGATCCCAAATAACTTGAGAAAAATTGTTTCCTGATCTGTCCAATTCTGGTGTCAAAGATTTTACTCATCTTCTTAGTACATTCTATGTATTTTATATGTATAATTTTATACAATTAAAAATAGATTTTTGTCTAGTGAGCCAGACTGACTCTTTCTTGAGACCTCTATATTAGAGAAGCTCTAAAACGGCCCTGTTCTTTTACATGTATACTAAATAAGAATTTTTAGGCCGGGCGCAGTGGCTCACACCTGTAATCTCAGCACTTTGGGAGGCCGAGGTGGGTGGATCACGGGGTCAGGAGTTCGAGACCAGCCTGGCCAACATGGTGAAACCCCCATCTCTACTAAAAAAAATAAAAAATTAACTGGGCGTGGTGGTGGGCGCCTGTAATCCCAGCTACTTGGGAGGCTGAAGCAGGAGAATTGCTTGAACCTGGGAGGCAGGGGTTGCAGTAGACCGAGATTGAGTGATTGCACTTCAGCCTGGGACATCAGGGCGAGACTCCGTCTCAAAAAAAAAAATTTTTATTAGCATTTTTGGGGTGGTAGAAATGATTGCACAAGGCAGCCTGCCTCCCTTTCTGCAGACATTTAACCTGGACTTTGTCCTTGGCCCTTTCTCCCCAACTCTACCTACTCCCACTGGCAATCTCACCCATTATGGTGGCTTGAACTCCACTATACACATGACTCTCAAATCTATTTCTTCCTCCCCAACCTGTTTTAAGCTTTTACATTTACTTTCCACATACTGGACATGACCACCTGAATATGACAAAAGCCCTTTGAAACATATCCAAAATAAAATACATTTCTCCCTACTGATTCCTCTTTGACTCTCTAGATCTATTATTCAAATTATTATTATTGAGACAAAGTCTCGCTCTTGTCCCCCAGGCTGGAGTGCAATAGCGTGACCTCAGCTCACTGCAACCTCTGCCTCCTGGGTTCAAGCGATTCTCCTGCCTCAGCCTCCCGAGTAGCTGGGATTACAGGCGCCCACCACTACGCCCGGCTAATTTTTGTATTTTTATTAGAGACCAGGTTTCACCATGTTGGCCAGGCTGGTCTCGAGCTCCTGACCTCAGGTGATCCGACTACCTCGGCCTCCCAAAGTGCTGGGATTACAGGTGTGAGCCACCACGCCCGGCTGATCTATTATTAGAATTATTATCTATGCTGTTACCTAAGCCACACACCTCAGATCTGCCCTCAACTCTTCTCTACCATAATCTAATCAGTCACTACTGTTGAGTCTACCTCCTAATAAGTTGTTGTTTTTGAGACGGAGTGTTGCTCTTGTCGCCCAGTACAATGGTGCAGTATCAGCTCACTGCATCCTCTGCCTCTCGAGTTCAAGAGATTCTCCTGCCTGAGCCTCCCAAGTAGCTGGGATTACAGGCACCCACTACCACACCTGGCGAATTTTTAAATTTTTAGTAGAGATGGGGTTTCACCATGTTGGCCAGGCTGGTCTCGAACACCTGACCTCAGGTGATCCGCCCACCTCGACCTCCCAAAGTGCTGGGATTACAGGTGTGAGCCACTGTGCCTGGCCTACCTCCTAATATGTTTTGTCCATATTTACTGCCTTAGTTTAGGTTTGGTCCTTTCTCATCTCCAGACTGGATCACTATAATAACTTCCTAGCTGGTCTTCACCTCCATTCTTAACATCCTCCACACTACTGTCATATTTCTTTATAAAATACTTATGACTGTGATACTCCCTTGCTTAAGCCATCACTGAACTATCTTTACCTTTAGCAGCATTTCCCAGAGTTAAAAAAAAATTTTTTTTTGAGACAGAGTCTCACTCTAATGAGCAGGCTGGAATGCAGTGGTGTGATTTTGGCTCACTACAACCCCGCCTCCCAGGCTCAAGGAATCCTCCCACCTCAACCTCCAGAGTAGCTAGGACTATAGGCACACACCACCACACCCAAGTAATTCTTTTTAAATTTTTTGTAGAGATGGGTCTTGCTATATTGCCCAGGCTGGTCTTGAACTCCTGAACTCAAACTATCCACCCGCCTCGGCCTCCCAAAGTGCTGGGATTACAGGCGTGAGCTACCATGCCTGGCCTACCATTTCCCAGTTTTATATGTGTTCCTGAGATGATTTTAGATGATAGATGGGCAAACAGTTTTTAATAGTTGTGCTTTTATCTGAATTTGTAGTAGAAAAATATTGATTTTCCTTTCAGTATACATTTATGTTTAAAGTCAGTCTAAGGAAAAATAAGCAAAAACTAGTATGGGGACTATCTGCAAATATTAAAAACCATGAATACTCAAATATTTGAAGTAGGTAAATTTCTTGCTTATAGCATCAATTCCAAAATCCTTAGCATAGCAGACCCTAAACTGTATTTCCAGCTTTATTTTCCAGTCACATAGCATCAGGCAGACAGAATATCCTGCCATTCTAATATTCATTCATTCAATAAGTATCTATCAGATGTCTACCATGAGCCAGACATTGGGCTGAACTTTAGGGATTTTAGTTGTAAATAACTATCTCTGCCATAAGGATTACACTCTAATGGGAAAAACAGACAATAAGTTAGAAAGTAAACAAGGTAATTCTGACTGGCCTAAGTAACATGGCAAGACTCTGTCTCTACAAAAGATTTTTTAAAAATTAGCCGCATGTAGTGGCGTGTGCCTGTAGTCCCAGATGCTCAGGAGGCTGAGGCAGGAGAATCACTTGGGCCTGGGAGATTGGCCGCTGTGAGCCATAATTGCACCGCTGCACTCAGCCTGGTTGACAGAGTGAGACCCTGTCTCAAAAAAAAAAAAAAAAAAAGAAGATTCTGATTTAAGTTCTGTGAAGGAAATACACAGTGAAAGATAGGAGGGTACAGAAGATCCCTTTGGGTGACAGTACTATTGAGACCTTAAGAATGAGGTCGAACTCGGCTGGGCGCGGTGACTCACGCCTGTAATCCCAGCACTTTGGGAGGCCGAGGTGGGTGGATCACAAGGTAAAGAGTTCAAGATCAGCCTGGCCAATATGGTGAAACCCCGTCTCTACTAAAAAAATTTTAAAAAGCTGGGCGTGGTGGCACGTGCCTGAAGTCCCAGCTACTTGGGAGGCTGAGGCAGGAGAATCACTTGAACCCAGGAAGTGGAGGCTGCAGTGGGCCGAGATCGCGCCACTGCACTCCAGCCTAGGTGACAGAGCGAGACTCCATCTCAAAGAAAAAAAAAAAAATGAGTTCGAACCCAATATGTGAAAAGCTAGAGGAGAAGAGCACCAGGAACAGAAAGCTGCGGGGAGCAGTGGCTCATGCTTGTAATCCAAGCACTTTGGAAGGCTGAGAAGGGGGGATGATCAGAAGTCAGGAGTTAGAAACCAGGCTGGCCAACATGGTGAAACCCCATATCCACTAAAAATACAAAAATTAGCTAGGTGTGGTGCCGCACGCCTGTAGTCCCAGCTACTCAGGAGGCTGAGGCAGGAGAAGACTTGAACCCGGGAGACGGAGGTTGCAGTGAGCCAAGATCGCATCACTGCACTCCAGCCTGAGCGACAGAGACTCCCGTCTTGAAAACAAAAACAAACAAACAAGTTGCAAAACCCCTGGGATGAGAAAGAGCACACCACCATTGGGCGAAAGTGCAAGGAGAGCTTCATGGGTGACGGAGAATGGTGGTAGAACAGGTTGAAAACACAGAGCAGGCTATGTGAGTTAAAAATTTTATTTTAAGTGCAGCAAAAAGCCAAAGAAAGAACCAGGTGCAGGGTTACACGCCTGTAGTCCCAGCTGCTTGGGAGGCCAGAGGATCCCTTGTGCCCAGGAGTTTCGGGCCAGCCTGGGTAGTATAGCCAGACCCCTCTAACAAAAAGGGTTTTTAGGCCGGGCACCGTGGCTCATGCCTGTAATCCCAACACTCTGGGAGGCAGAGGCTGGTGGATCACCTGAGGTCAGGAGTTCAAGAGCAGCCTGGCCAACATGGTGAAATCCCATCTCTACTAAAAATACAAAAATTAGCCGGGTGTGGGGGCGGGCGCCTGTAGTCCCAGCTACTTAGGAGGCTGAGGCAGGAGATTCGCTCGAACCCCGGAGGCGGAGGTTGCAGTGAGCTGAGACCGCCACTGCACTCAGCCTGGGTGATAGAGCGAGACTCCGTCTCAAAACAACAAAAAGGGTTTTTAGTAGATATGTAACCAACTGATTTTTAAAATGATCACACTACCTACGTGGAGAATAAATTAGTGTCTCCTAATCGCTTTGAAATTTTTCGTTTTACTCTTTTTCACTTTTTTTTTTTTTTTTGAGACGGATTCTCGCTCTTGTCCCCCAGACTGGAGTGCAGTGGCAAGATCTCGGCTCGCTGCAACCTCCATCTCCCAGGTTCAAGTGATTCTCTGGCCTCAGCCTCCCGAGTAGCTGGGATTACAGGCGCACTCCACCACGCCCACATAATCAACCTCCGTCTCGGGTTCAAGCGATTCTCCTGCCTCAGCCTCCCGAGTAGCTGGGATTACAGGCAGGGAGTTTTATCTTAAAAAAACCAAAAATTGATATCGGTCTCACCAATCATATTGCAACCAGGTCTGTTAGTTTCCTGAAGAGAAATTAGGTGCTGCAGTACGTTCCAGAAGCAGCTCTTTATGCCCGTATTGCTGATCAAACTATTTTTTAAAGACGTTCCTATCATACATCACCTTGCCTCGGAACAGGGTACAGGCCTGGGATTTTTGATAGAAAAAGGTGTCTTCAGTGACCATTTCCCAGTTTGGGATGAAGAGACATAAAGAAGCCCTCTAATAAGGAAATTACGCCGGGCCTCACTGTTAATAGTACAGTATCTCTCAGCAGCTGCCGCGGTTAAGAGGAATCCACTGACCCCTGTAGTCTGCACCTCCCAACATGGCAGCATTTAGCTCGCGACCTGCTCAAGATGGCCACAGAAACACTTCCGGCATCTTTCCGAACTAGGCCCGCCCCAATTTGCGTATTTTTACCGTGCAGAGGGAGGGATTTAGAGTTAGCCTTTGATTGGTCAGCTTGACTGGCGACCTTTCCCCTCTGCGACAGTTTCCCGAGGTACCTAGTGTCTGAGCGGCACAGACGAGATCTCGATCGAAGGCGAGATGGCGGACGTGCTAGATCTTCACGAGGCCGGGGGCGAAGATTTCGCCATGGATGAGGATGGGGACGGTGAGGACAGTGGAGGCGGCCGGGCGTAGCGGGGAAGGTGTGAGAGAAGGCTATAATAGGAAAATTTACTCTCTTTTCTCCCGGGTCGTGAGGATGGGAATCGGGGAACCGGGTCTTGGATGGATTAGAGATTCCGCCCCCTTTGGGAGAAGGGAGGGCGTGACCGGGAAGGCACTGAGACTGGAGGCGGTTTGGGTCGGCTTGCAGACAGTGTCTTGGGAAAGAAACGATCATTACAAATGACTGTCATGGTTACTTACTCTTTTATCTTCTGGGGCTCCAGAGAGCATTCACAAACTGAAAGAAAAAGCGAAGAAACGGAAGGGTCGCGGCTTTGGCTCCGGTGAGTGTGGGGAGAATGGGGTAGAGTGGCCTAGTAGGGCAGGAGCCCCGGGTTTTGGAGTCCCCACCCAACTCATAGGAACAATGGGAGAAAGGGAGAGTTTTCGGTGATCTCGTGTGTGTCCCTTATAGAAGAGGGGTCCCGAGCGCGGATGCGTGAGGATTATGACAGCGTGGAGCAGGATGGCGATGAACCCGGACCACAACGCTGTGAGTAATAATGGAACCTGTGAGGTATCCGTGCCTGTGGTAGTAGTTAGAAAGCGATAAAATAGTTAAGCAGTAGGAGTGGGTTCAGAGATAGCTTAAACAATCTGAGTCCACACTCACTCTACTCCCGTGAGCCTGCTTGAAGCGTTTCTCTCATGTACTCATACAACTTCCCCCCGTCCCCCAACAGCTGTTGAAGGCTGGATTCTTTTTGTCACTGGAGTCCATGAGGAAGCCACTGAAGAAGACATACACGACAAATTCGCAGAATATGGGGAAATTAAAAACATTCACCTCAACCTCGACAGGCGAACAGGATATCTGAAGGTATTCTAAGTGACACTTTATTGCCTCCTTTCTTTCATAACCCTTAGACAGCATTGGTAGTTCTGTGTTTGCTGTGGTTGGCCAAGAGCAAAGTTAAAATAAAATGACATTGGATGTCATTTTATTAAATAAAATGACATTTAAAACATGGATATGTTTTGTCAGACACGCCAAAGAGACAGACATGTTGTATATATACAGAGATATATGATGTACATTCATTGCTTAAATTTTATAGATTTTTCTGAGTTTAGATTTGAGGAAAAAGGTACTCAGTGATGCTTGGGGAAATAGGAGGGTTT
Source organism: Macaca fascicularis (assembly GCF_037993035.2). Lineage (NCBI taxonomy): Eukaryota > Metazoa > Chordata > Mammalia > Primates > Cercopithecidae > Macaca > Macaca fascicularis. The sequence continues at coordinate 113,492,337 of NC_088375.1, forward strand.
TCATATCTGTCTTTTTACTTTCCCCAGGGGTATACTCTAGTTGAGTATGAAACATACAAGGAGGCCCAGGCTGCTATGGAGGGACTCAATGGCCAGGATTTGATGGGACAGCCCATCAGCGTTGACTGGTGTTTTGTTCGGGGTCCACCAAAAGGCAAGAGGAGGTAAAATGAAGAGGGCAAACACTGGGTGAAGGGAATATGAACAAAACAGAATGAGGAGGCAGTATTATGTCCCTCTGATGGACTCTTCTCCCTGCTTCTTTTTCCCTAGAGGAGGCCGAAGACGCAGCAGAAGTCCAGACCGGAGACGTCGCTGACAGGTCCTCTGTTGTCCAGGTGTTCTCTTCAAGATTCCATTTGACCATGCAGCCTTGGACAAATAGGACTGGGGTGGAACTTGCTGTGTTTATATTTAATCTCTTACCCTATATGCATACTATTTGAGTTGCGAATAAATGTTCCATTTTTGTTTTCTACATTTAATATTACTTTCCTATCATAAAATTGAAAGTTCTAAAGCATAGTAAGGCTGTATGGATCATTGTGAAGATAATTCTAGGGACTGAACTCTATTTCTTTTTTTTTTGAGATAGAGTCTTGCTGTGTTCCCCAGGCTGGAGTGCAGCTGCGTGATCATAGCTCACTGCAGCTTCAAACTCCTGGGCTCAAGCCATCCTTCTGCCTCACCCTCCCTAGTAGTTGGGATTACAGGCACATGCCAGCATGCCCGGCTAAATTTTTAATATTTTTGTAGAGATGGGGTCTTGCTGTGTTGCCTGGGTTGGTTATGTGAATTTCTATACTAGATACAGTCTCAAGTTTCAGGTAGGGTTTAAAGTAGACACTGGTCAGTATTTCTTTTTTGGGGGAACTAGGAGAGCAGGAGTAGAAGTGAGATGTTAAGATCTTATGGTATTAAAGACTTATTATTTTGTTCCTATATACTCTGTTAGGATCAGATAGATGTTATAGAAATGTCTTTTGTTTCTCCTGCACTTCTTGATGTCACAGTTTTTTGTACTTCCTGCTGTCTAAGGGCATGAATCTCCTGTTGGAGCATTCTCCCAGACCCTTCGTTAGAAGAGTCTATACTAAGTTCTTGGTGCCCTCTTTGGCAGCCAAGGGTGAAGGCCCCATAGAGGAGAGGATCCAAAGGAGCATTGAGGAGGCCAAAAAGGAAAAGGATGTGGCTCAGGCTGGGAGGGACTTCAGTTAGCATGGTGGGGGAGAACCAGTACCACAGACCCAGTAGGTAATAAGGTGTCCAGCAGAGGATGAAGGTCAGCAAGATAAGCAGGGCCGGTCTCAGGGCCCGGAGACGAACACGGGGACAATTGTCAAAGGAGCGGCAGAGGGCAAATTCACCAGCAGGGGCTAGGAATTTAGAAAATATACTGTAATTCAGAGTCTAAGCTTCTGAACTGAGTGTAGGGTGAACTGATGGAGGGGCATAGCTAGTGACACAGAGCTTGCCTCCTACAAGGAGGAGAATGCTGCAAACCCTTTTCCCCTTCCCATCCTAGGACTATATGATCTCTTACCCCCAGGGATTATCATAGAAATGTGAAGCCACCCAGTCTACTTTAAGACTTGATGGTGTTCAAGAATAAATAATACTGATTGCCTCCCTAGTCCTTGTCCAGCTAACTCAGCTGTTTATAATTGAAAGGATTCAACAAAATTAGCATCAGGTGCTAGACATATGGTTAGGATCTCACCACAGTTGAGTGACTGGTAGATAGCTATTAGGTAGGTGGATAAATGATGCTAGAGGCAACAGGTCTAGGGTTAAGGATTAAGGCCTGGGAATTGGAGTCTCACCATGGCTCCCCTTCCTTGTCTGAGGGCTGGACACACTGAGGACAATGTGGCTATAGCAGATGGCCATGGCAGTCAGTGGCAGCAGAAAGAGGCAGCGGAAGGTGAAGAGGTTATAGGTGGTCTCTTGCCATCGAGCCTTGAAGCTGCCTTTGGTGACACACTGAGTGAAAGGGACTGGGCCAGCTCGGTGGACGGTATGGAACAGGAACAGCTGGAGTGGAGTTCAGGACTATTAGAACTGGTTCCCCTCACCACCCAGCCTACCCACCTATGTCATACTGTCTCCTCCCAATTCATCCTTAATTCCAAGTGAAGCAGCACAGTGCTGAAAACAGTTCATCCATGGTGCCATGTTAAAGAGGTTGGAAATATGTCTTGAAAATCCTGCCTTCCTTTTAGGCTTGAATATGATGCTGAGCAGTGAGTTTGTTAAATCTTGGAACTTAAAACAATCCCACCTTCTCAAGTACTATTCTAACACTGCGCTTTATAAGGGATGATATTTCTACCACCTCACTCATATTTTTAGCTGAAATGATTTTCCTGGTATGTCTGTTATTTTGTGGAAAAAGAAAAACTGTGTAAAATAGGTGCTGCCAAAATTCCAGGCCATTTTGCAGTGACTCTGAAGTGACCTTTAGTAGTTATAGTCTTATGTGCAGTAACTATAATGGTAAAGAATGTTAAATAATAAAATTTAACATTTTCCAAATGCTGTTGGGCTGCCCCTCCCCCTTTTTGTTAAATTGCTGGGTTTTCCAACTGAATCAGTAAAAACTATTTCCGTTTAGAACTACAAGGTTAAAGTGCCTGGGTTCCAGTAATGCAGATTGTCACTATTAATTTGATAAAAAGTAAGCTCAGTAGGTATCAGATTCCTAGATACAAGGCATTTGGGACAGTGATTTTAGCAGACATGAGGGACATTTAGGAAAGATGAATAGTTTCAGCATAAGACAGAATTTTGAGAACTGTTTGGAGTTACAATCAGGCTACTCTGAGCTAGTTGGAAAATGTTCTTTCCTCTTCCCATCTCTTGCATTCATATATTTATAATTTGTTTTTGTTTTTGTGCTATGCCTAAGAAGTACGTGAGAATCGTGAGGAGTATAAAAATAGTCAAAGCTGGCTGGGCGCGGTGGCTCATGCCTGTAATCCCAGCACTTTGGGAGGCTGAGGCGGGCTGATCACGAGGTCAGGAGATCGAGACCATCCTGGCTAATACGGTGAAACCCTGTCTGTACTAAAGATACAAAAAATTAGCCGGGCGTGGTGGCAGGTGCCTGTCGTCCTAGCTACTGGGGAACTCCAGGAGGCTGAGGCAGGAGAATGGCTTGAACCCACGAGGCGGAGCTTGCAGTGAGCTGAGATTGTACCATTGTACTCCAGCCTGGGTGACAGAGCGAGACTCCAAAAAAAAAAAAAAAAGTCAAAGCCTACAAAAATAAGTAATTTCTAACCACCCCAATAGTACCCCTAAGGACTCCTAAGCCCTTACCACACTAACGTGACATTAAATTTTTTATTTTATTAACACTAATATTTTAACTACAATTACAGCATATGGGCAAGGCAGAATTTACCCACAAGGATACTAATTTGGAACCAAAAAATTTCACCTTTTGCACAAGTATCATGCGTGTCACAATCAGTTTGCCATTGAAACAAATAGAGATTGCAAATATTGTCAGATTGTCAGGCTATAAGAAAGGATGAAATTCATTTCCCATTGCATCATCTTGTGGCCCATGGATTTCAAGTGCCTTAGCCAAAATCATATAGCTAGTTAGCAGTAGAGCCCGAGACTCAGAAAAAAAACAGAGTAAAACAGGCAAACTGAAACAAAAAGTCTTCTAATTCCCAGTCCACATGTAAAATTTGCTTTATGTAAACAAACCTAATTGTAAATGGCACTGTAGCAACAGGCTTCTTTTTAACACTTGGATTGGTAAAGGTCTTGTTTGCAACATATTAGAAGTATTATTTTTCTCTTTTTATCCCCCCCGACAGAGTCTGGCTCTGTCGCCCACGCCAGAGTGCAGTGCAGTCTTGGCTCACTGCAGCCTCCACCTCCCAGGTTCAAGAAATTCTCGTGCCTCAGCCTCCTGAATAGTTGAGATTACAGGTGCTCACCACTACACCGGGCTAATTTTTGTATTTTTAGTAAAGATGGGGTTTCATCATGTTGGCCAGGTTGGTCTTGAACTCCTGACCTTAAGTGATCCACCCGCCTTGGCCTTCCAAAATGCTGGGATTACAGGCTTGAGCCACCAGGCCTTTCTTTGTTCTTAGGAGTATAGTCAGACTAACTTCTAGTAGTTATATTTCTAATAATTGAGGATGTAAGTAAGGATCAAATCTTAAATCAGTATAATATCATTCCAGAAACAAATCCTAGACCCTTCTTGGCCTCCTTCTAGACATAATTCTAATCCTACAGTCTCGGAGATGCTGCTCTATCCTGCCCCCCAACCCCATGATAGTGATAGTGGTGTTTGCCTTGAAGGAATTGCTTTGTATTTAGCTTTTTTCCCCACCTAGATTTCTAGTTCCTTTTCAGTATTGGATTTGCTTTGAGATTTGATTAACCTAGTACTCAGGTTCAGATGCTCGCCTCTTTCCAATTTTAACGCTCATTCGACAATAAAATCAGTAAAAAACACAAATTTGGTTATGTCACTCTCTTTAGTGTCTCTCCACTGCACTCAGGATAAAGTACAATTTTATTATTTGTGATCTGGCTGGCTCTTCCCCTCTCAGCTCATTACTCACCATTAACTAGTCCTCAGCTTTAGCAGCATTGGCATTGAGATCCTCTATCCTCCATCTTCCCTAGCATTTCTCCTATTTTAATTGGTCTAACACCTATCTGTGAAGAATCAAACGTTAACATCTGGAAAGCTGTTCCTGACTGCACAGCTGTGTCAGACACCCCTCTCTGCTCCCCACCCCCATTGTCTTCTTTAGCTCCTTTAGCATAACACTTTTGAATACACTATATTGTAAGTGCCTAATTTCTTTGTTTCCTGCGCTAGTCAATACATTTCCTGAAGGCAGAATTTTGCTGCCCTATCCTTAGCAAAATTTGAGTGGCCCTGGAGATGCATATTACTTTTGAATGGATAAATGAGTGTACCACAAAGTTTTACCCAAACCACTGACTTCACTCTCTTCATAGACCCCCATGTATGTTTTTCTGTTTTTCTTCCCTGCCCCAATCTGAAGGAGGTGAGATTGGGAGGATGCAAAGATGCAGAAGCCAAGTGTAGTAAAACAGATCTAATGGAAGAGGCACAAATAGAGGATACTGCTTATAAAAGGCAGGCTCTTAACAGATGTAAATTAACATGCAAATAATCTTACAGAAGAGAGCAGAGGTAGCCGGGCAGGGTGCCTCACGCCTGTAATCTCAGCACTTTGGGAGGCTGAGGCGGGCGGATCACGAGGTCAGGAGATGGAGATCACCTGGCCAACATGGTGAAACCTCGCCTCTACTAAAAATACAAAAATTAGCCGGGCGTGGTAGCGGGCGCCTGTAGCTTCTCGGGAGGCTGAGGCAGAAGACTTGCTTGAACCGGGGAGGCGGAGGTTGCAGTGAGCCGGCAAAAAAAAAAAAAAAAAAAAAGAAGGCAGGGGCTTACTCCCCGAGAATTAATGGCTAATGGCCCCCGAGCGCACCCTTTAACTCATGCTAGAGACCCAATCCCTGTCCTGCCCGGTCCTGAGTCCTAGGTCACTCACCTGGGGCAAGGCAAGCAGGAAACTAAGTCCCCAGGCTGCCCCCAGAAGTTTCCTTACACCTGAACGGGATCCAAGCGGGTTGAGTACTGCTGCCTGGCGGTCCAGTCCAATGACCACAGGCAGGAAAGCTGCAGAATACATGGCCATTAGTTTCAGGAACATGAGTGTCCGACATGCGATGTCCCCGGCCAGCCATTGAACAGTGATATTCCAGGTGGCATCTAGGGGCATAACCACAAAAGTGACTAGTAAGTCGGCAGCTGCTAAATGGGCGAAGAGTGTCCTGACCGGAGAGGGGCGGAGCTGGCTGGGTTGCGGCCGTGTCACTGACCACAGGACGGCCAGGTTCCCTGCAGCCGAAGAAACAAACAGCACAATGGTCACTCCCACTCGGACCTTGGCTGCTGCCGAGAAGGTGGGCAGCTCTGAGCCCTCCACCGCCACTCCCGATGCAGCCCAGGCCTCCTCCCCCGCTGCTGACCCCCAAGGGGTGCCGTTGCCTGCAGACATGGTGGCCTGGAGAGAAACTGAGGAGGAGGCAGTGTGGGTATGAAGCGCTTAGCTTTGGCCACTGATTCTTCGCCCACCTTTTCAGGATCTGGAGCTGATTATTGCGAATTTCGTTCACTAAAGCCTCTGCTTCTGGAGACTCTCCGTCTGTTCTGGAGGAGGTCACTTGTCCAACTGTCAAGGTTCTGCAGGGAACGAAGATCTGGTATCAGTCACGCTCCTTTTTCCTTGGAAAGACCAACCTGGGCTTCGGGTCTCTACTGCCCTAGACCTCTTTAGCCCTTACAGCCCTGGATTCAGTCGGAGCCTGAGTGCATGTGTATTTGGGATGTTCTGCCGGGCGCACACCTATTCCGGCCTCCAAGGCGTGGAGTTCACTGCGGCGCTTTCTTGCCCCGCCCCGACCCCTGCAGGCCCCGCCCTTGGTCCTGAATATTTAAAGAAGAATGTGCCGCTGGAGGCGTGCTAGGGAGTGGTGATCGTCTGATAAGGAGACCCTCGGACAGAGACACACACAATAATACGCAGATGTAGGCTCAAAAGACACGCGTTTCGCGTCCTGAAATTCCGCTTGGAGGGCCAGCTCCACTCGCTTTCTTTTCTGATATTGTTTGTCCCTCGCGAGGCACCGTTGGGTCGCGCAGGAGGCGTGACTAGGGGCGGGAAGTGGGGCGGGAGCGGGGCCGCGGAGCCTGGGCTACCGCTGTCATGGACGCCTGGGTCCGCTTCAGTGCTCAGAGCCAAGCCCGGGAGCGGCTATGTAGGTGCGGCCCGAATAGGAATGGGGGTGGGGCGGGGGAGGGATGGGCAGAGGAAGACTCTAGTGAGGCGAAGTCAGTTCAGGCTATAGGGGGGTCAAGAAGGGTCAACTCTGGCTACGGGGGCCCGAACGGACCGTGAGGTGCAGATTTGAGCCGCTGTTGAGGAGATGATTCCTTTCCGCTCGCGGAAGAGATGGGGAAACTGAGGCATGAGTGGGTCAGCGGGGAGGCCACTCAGGGTTGCTGTGTCCACATAAGACCGACAGTGTTCTCACTGAGCGGTGATGGAATGAGGAGCATTCACCCCACGGTGGATAGCCCTGGACTCTGCCCCCAGAGCTGAGGAGGCACTCCCAGTTTCCATGTCCCCACACCGTGCTGTCATTCGGGAACTCCTCTGCGTCCGTCCTGGCGTTTGGTCTCCATTCAGCTAGAGGGCCTTGAAATCTCTTAGTTCACCTATTCTGAGGAATAAAATGCCCTCCAACTGTCTGCCTCCCCTCATCGATCACATACATGCTCACGCTGATGTGCTTGTGATGGACCCCTGCGGCCTGCACTGGCCCCTTCAGGCCTCATCATTGTCAAATCTCTTACTTGCTCAGCATTCAATAGTGCTCCCCACCCCTTTCTAGACTCTTTTTTCTCCTTATGCCTTTTCCTTCCTCTGACCTGGAGAAATGGTGAGATATGGGCATGGAGGAGGAAGGGGAGTGGTCTCAAACTGGGAAAGGGGGAAGTCTGTGCCTTTTGGAGGATAATTTTGAGCGGAAGGTAAGGGAGGTCTCCACCTTACCTTGCCTGCCCTCTCCTCTAGGGCCGCCCAGTATGCTTGCTCTCTTCTTGGCCATGCGCTGCAAAGGCATGGAGCCAGTCCTGAGTTACAGAAACAGATTCGACAGCTGGAGGGCCACCTGAGCCTTGGAAGAAAGCGTAAGTAACTCTGTCTTTCCTTTTATCCCCCAACCCTTCCTCCATCCCCAGCTCTCCTTCCTTGGTCCCTCCTTCCTGTACCCTCTCTGCCTGTTCTTTCTCATTTGGCTCTGCACTTACCCTCTGCATGCGTCAAGTTGAGATAAGAGAGCAGGGGTACGGAAGTAATTAGGAGGACTGGAGAGAATGGGGCAAGTTTGAGAAAACTAAACTGGCACAAAAATTAAATTTGAAATTGAAAAATGAAGTGTTTCTGCTCTTTATCTTTTATTTTTTTTGAGACAGAGTCTCTCGTCCAGGTTGGAGTGCAGTGGCCCAATCTCGGCTCACTGCAACGTCTGCCTCCAGGTTCAGGCAATTCTCCTGTCTCAGCCTCCTGAGCAGCTGGGACTACAGGTGCCCACCACCATGCCGGGCTAATTTTTGTATTTTTAGTGGAAATGGGGTTTCACCATGTTGGCCAGGCTGGTCTCAAACTCCTGACCTCAGGTGATGCAGCCACCTCGGCCTCCCAAAGTGCTGAAATTACAGGCTTGAGCCACCGCGTCCAGCCTGTTTCTGCGCTTCAAAAAAATTGTTATTATTATTGCTCAACTTTTGCCTTCTTGCTTTCTCTGTTTCTGTTTCTTGCTATCTGCCTCTCTGCTTACAAATCCTTGCTTTCCCTTTCTAATCTCCACAAGTTCTACGCCTGGGTAACTCAGCAGATGCCCTTGAGTCAGCCAAAAGAGCTGTTCACCTATCAGATGTTGTCCTGAGATTCTGCATCACTGTTAGTCACCTCAATCGAGCCTTGTACTTTGCCTGTGACAATGTCCTGTGGGCTGGAAAGTCTGGACTGGCTCCCCGTGTGGATCAGGAGAAGTGGGCCCAGCGTTCATTCAGGTTTGATATCCTTTTCTCCTTCAAGATTTTTTTTTTTTTTTTTTTTAGTCTGTATATTGCATAGCTTGTCTTATATGAGGGAAAGATCTCTTAGGATCTTTCCACTTAAGTCTTGATCAGTCACTTGGCTTCCAGTCTTCAGTTAGATCTTAAACTATTGGAGAATATCAAATGGGGGGAGATGGAAGACAGATGATCTTCCATAATGAATGACTAATATTGTGCAAGGTAAGATATTATATCACTTTAATTGTGCTTCTATACCACAGGTTATTCCCCTTCACTACCTGCTTACTCATTCATTCCAAAAATATTTATTAGATGCTTACTGTGGGGCAGGGGATAAAGCAAAGAGCTAAACAGGTAATGTGCCTATGTGCCTGCTCCCATGAAACTTCCAGTTTAGTGGGGGAGTTAGATACTACAATGAATAACTTCTCATATATATTTGTGGGAAAATATGCGGTATTATGAAAGAATATCACAAGGGGAGCTAATTTAGATTGAAAAATCGGGAAAAAACTCTTTGAGAAAGCAATATTTTAGTTCAGACCTGATGTCTGAGTAGGAGGAGTTAGACAAAGCCAACAGTAGCAGAAAAGACATTTCCAAACAGAGAAAATAGCACATTCTAAGTAAGGCTTTGAACTAAGACTTCAGGAAATTAGAGAAATAGAAAGCCAGTGTGACTGACAGTATTGAGTCCATCAGTTCAAATTTGAGAGGTAGACAGGCACCAGACCTTTCATACAGGGCCTTTTAGTTAATGCTTGTTTTATTTTATCCCACAATGGAACATTATTGAAGGATTCTGAGCAGGGAAATGACAAGATTCAAATTGTGTTTAAAGGACATCTCTTTCTGAGATGTTGAAAATGGATTGCAGGCCAGGCGCAGTGGCTCACACCTGTAATCCCAGCACTTTGGGAAGCCGAGGTTGGGGGATCACGAGGTCAGGAGTTCAAGACCAGCCTGGCCAACATGGCAAAACCCCGTCTGTACTAAAATTACAAAAATTACCCAGATGTGGCGGCGGGCAGCTGTAATCCCAGCTACTCGGGAGGCTGATGCAGGAGACTTGCTTGAACCCGGGAGGCAGAGGTTGCAGTGAGCTGTGATCGTGCTATTGCACTCCAGCCTAGGTGACAAAAGCAAGACTCCATCTCAAAAAAAAAAAAAAAAAAAAGAAAGAAAAGAAAATGGATTGCAGTGGGACAAGAGAGGAGGAGATGCCCTAATATGAGCAAGAGATGACCTTGGCTTGGACAAAGGAGGTAGCTGACAATGAAGGTAGAGAGAAATACGATGTGGGAGTAAAATTCCCTAACATACTATCTGTATTTGTTTTTTGTTTTCCTATGATTGTACTTTTTCGTTATATTAACCTTGCTTTTCCCTTCATCTTTCTCAGTGATTTACAACTATAACATGGCTTATGATGTATGAGGGGTGGGAGCAGAGGCATGGCTGGAGCAGTATGGAAAAGCAACTCCCTAAAGGAGTCTATATGTTATATTTATTCATTTCATCCAACAGATACTTACTGAGCTCTTACCGTAGGCATCAGTCTACATACAGGGGTACAGTGGTTAAAGACAAACAAGGCCTCTGCTCCTCTGGAACTTACCTTGTAATGGGATGAGATAAACATAAATAAACAATAAATTAAAATATCATACTGGCAAGTGTTATGCAGGAAATTAAAACAGGGTTATGGAGTAGAGAGTAACTAATTCAGTGCTTTAGATTTAGGGATAAGGGAAGGCCTCTCCGAAGAGGTGATATTTAAGCTCATACCTGAAAAGCAAGAAAGAACTAGCTATGTGAGGATTTTGGAGGGAGAATATTCCAGGTAGAGGGAATAGGTAGTGCAAAGGTCCTAAGGCAAGAACAAGCATGATGAAATTAAAATGTATAAAGAAACCAACATGGTTAGAGCATAATGATTGAGGGAAAGAATGATACAAGGTAAAGTTAGAGGGGTAGGGACCAGATGCTGAGTCCTGTAAGCCTCTCTAAGGTATTTATATTTTATTATGAATGTGATAGGAAGAAAACCATGACGAGCTGTGTTTTCTTGTTTGTTTGTTTATTTGTTTTTCTTTTTTTTTTTTGAGATGGAGTCTTGTTCTGTTGCCCAGGCTGGAGTGCAATGGTGCAATCTCAGCTCACTGCAACCTCCACCTCCCACGTTCAAGCAATTCTCCTGCCTCAGCCTCCTGAGTAGCTGGGATTACAGGCACGTGCCACCATGCCCGGCTAATGTTTGTATTTTTGGTAGAGACAGGGTTTCACCACGTTGGTCAGGCTGGTCTGGAACTCCTGACCTCATGGTCCGCCTGCCTCGGCCTCCCAAAGTGCTGGAATTATAGGCATGAGCCACCGCGCCTGGCCAACCATGGAGCGTTTTAAGAAGGGAAGTAATGATGTGATTTATGTTTATGCTAGCTACTATATGAAAATAGATTGTTGGGGGTGGGGCAAGAATGGCCACAGTGAGACCAGTTAAAACACTAAAGCAGAAGTCCAGATAAGAGATGTTAGTGGCTTAGAGTATGGCGGTGGGGTGTGATAGAGAGATGTGGTTGGATTCAGGATATACTTTGAAGGTAGATGAAGTTATTGAGTACAGACCACCATTGTCAGATTGGATTGCAAATAAAAAACATGGATTTTTTTACTAAAGAAATTTATAATTTAACACATTTGGCAATTACTTAAACCTCTGGGCCACTTTTTTTTTTTTTTTTTTTAAAGAAATAGGGATTGGATTTAGATCACCTTTAATATGTCTGAGTCTCTGAAACAACTGAAATTTGTTCTTTCAAAACAAGTTTGCCTTGTTATAGGTCAAGTAGAGAGAGAGTGTGTGTGTGTGAGTGTGTGTGTGTGTGTGTGTGTTGCCAAGTGGAAAATGAAGTTTGAGGTTGACCTTGGAAGATTTCATGATGCTCATGAAGTTTAAAACAGGATCTTAAGGTGCATATAAACATGTACTAGTTATAGAATGGTGGGAGGACTTTGTTTCTTCATTTTTATTGGGACATAATTGACAAATATAAATTATATATATTTAAGGAGTTATAGCTCGATGTTTGTACATGTATGTTATGACGTGATCACCACAGTCAAGCTAATTAACATATCCATCACCTCACATAATTACCTTTTTTCTTTTATGGTAAGAACACTTAAGATCTACCCTCCTGGCAAATTTCAAGTATACAATACAGTATTGTTAACTATGGTCACAATGTTGTACATTAGATCTCCAGAACTTATTCATCTTGCATAACTGAAACTTGTACACTTTGACCAATATCTTCCCATTTCCCCCACTCCCCAACCCCTGGCAGCCCCCATTCTATTCTGTGCCTCTATGAGTTAGCCCTTTTTTTTTCGATACAGAATCTTTCTTTGTTGCCCAGGCTGAAGTGCAGTGGTGAGATCTTGGCTCACTGTAACCTCTGCTTCCTGGGTTCAAGCAATTCTCATGCCTCAGCCTCCCGAGTAACTGGGATTACAGGCGCTGGCCACCACACCTGGCCAATTTTTGTATTTTTATTAGGGACCGGGTTTTGCCATGTTGACCAGGCTGGTCTCAAACTCCCGACCTCAGGTAATCCACCTGCATTGGCCTCCCAAAGTGCTGAGATTATAGGCATGAGCCACCACGCCCGGCCTTATTTTAGCTTCCACCTGTAAGTGAGATTATGCAGTATTTGTCTTTCTGTGTCTGGCTTATTTTGCTTAGCATAGTGTCCTCAAGGGAGGACATTTCTGATAGGGGTAATAGCATTCACTTTACTTCTGATGATCTAATGTGTAATCTCTTTGTGCTACAGGAAAAGAAAATGTGAAAATGTGATGTTGGATATGTTAAGTAGGTATCCATGCCCTTACTGACCCTTTTGCTCTGTGTATCAGGTACTATTTGTTTTCCCTCATCATGAATTTGAGCCGTGATGCTTATGAGATTCGCCTACTGATGGAGCAAGAGTCTTCAGCTTGTAGCCGGCGACTGAAAGGTTCTGGAGGAGGAGTCCCCGGAGGAAGTGAAACTGGGGGACTTGGGGGACCAGGGACTCCAGGAGGAGGTCTGCCCCAGCTGGCTCTGAAACTTCGGCTGCAAGTCCTGCTCCTGGCTCGAGTCCTTAGAGGTCATCCCCCACTTCTGCTAGATGTGGTCAGAAATGCCTGTGATCTCTTCATTCCACTGGACAAACTAGGCCTCTGGCGCTGTGGCCCTGGGATTGTGGGGCTTTGTGGCCTTGTGTCCTCCATCCTGTCTATTCTCACCCTAATCTATCCCTGGCTACGACTCAAGCCCTGACCTTCTGGTACAGGATAAGGAGGGGACCTGAATTGGTGAGATGGAATCTTAGATCGTTCCCCATGTACCAGCCTCATTCGAATTCTACTCTTTGGTTAAAGTTAGAAATTCAGAGATTTAGGGGTGGAGGAAGAGCTTTGGGGAAGATGAGGTAAGGAAAGGTGACTCGTGAAGTTAATAGGATGTCTCTAATTTCTAGATGTGCCTGAGCTTCTGTTCTTTTCCTCTGTCTTTGTCTGTGTCTCTCTTGAATGTATTTACTTTCTGTCTGTTAAGTCTATTTAAGGTTCTGTGTCTATGCATCTCTCTCTGTCTTTCTTTTTTTAACCTTCTCATTCTTCTATCCAGGGATTTAATCAGCAGAATTACTTTTTGGTAGGGGAGGTATAAGGTTTGGTCTGTAAGGTTCTAACTGCCTTCTTTTTTCTCACAGAGGTGGCTTATGGCAGATTTTTCCTCCTTGAAACTCCAAACATAATTTTTAATACTATGTGCCAGTGGACTCTTCCCTCATATCTCTGCACCACAAGTGGTTGGATGTTTCCTCTTCCTCCCTCATGTCTACCTCACCAGCCTCGCTCATGATTTGGCCCTTATCCTTCCTTGTACACATACCTTCAGATTTCTGCTTACACTTTGATTTCAGAGCTTTATTCCCTAGTCTGTTCCCTAGTGTAGCATCTTGCTGTAAATCTTGTACAATGATTCTGTGTAAATAGCTGTGGCCTATGCCAATAATGAAGAGCAAGCCTTTCAGGTAAGCAAATTAAAGTTCAGTTTGCTCATCAACATTTAGTCTGGTCCCTCATTTTTTGGTCATTTGAGGCCCCTATTCCTGTCACTGTGGTTTGGGTTTTTCTTGGGATTAGCCACTAATGTCACCCACATTATTTTTATTGAGCACCTACAGTATGTCAAGCAAAATACTTAGTGGGCATCCAGAAATCTAAGAAGTTCCACACTCCCAACTTTAAGAAGTTTATAACCTAGCTGAGGAGTTGGGGTGGCAGAGGGGTGGTCTAATACTAAAGTTATTGTCCTGGCTCCACAAAACACATCTCATACCAGCTGATATATAATCCCTCTAAGAAGTAGAATGCCATATGACAGCATAGGCTAAGAGCCAAGAACAGAACTCAGTGGTGTGGGGCTGGTAAGGATTTGGAGCTGTATCTTCACATGTTGGGACTCCCCTGGGTGGGTAGAGAAAATGATACCACTGCTGTCAGCTCTTTCATTTTCCATATTCCAGGTTGAGATAAATAAGGTTAGGAAGTAAAAAGAATCTATTGGCCAGGTGTGGTGGCTCACGCCGGTAATCCCAGCACTTTGGGAGGCCAAGGCAGGTGGATCACTTAAGGTCAGGAGTTCAAGACCAGCCTGGCCAACATGGTGAAACCCTGCCTCTACTAAAAATACAAAAATTAGCCAGGCATGGTGGCATGTGCCTGTAGTCCTAGCTACCTGGGAGGCTGAGGCATGAGAAATGCTTGAACCCAGGAGACAGAGGTTGCAGTGAGCCAAGATTGCACCACTGCACTCCAGCCTGGGTGATAGAGTGAGACTCTGCTTTAACAAAGAAAAAAAAAAAAAGAATCTGAACCTATCTCCTATCCCCCGGCCGGGTGCAGTGGCTCACTTTGGGAGACTGAGGTGGGAGGATTCCTTGAGTTCAGGAGTTCAAGACCAGCCTGGGTAACATAGTGAAACCCTGTCTGTATTCTCAATATAAATAATTTGTCTAAAGCTTTTAGATAAAAGTTTAAGATTCTTTTCTTATAAAAAAGAATCCATCTCCAACTCCTATTCCAAATTTGAGGAAAGCATTATTGACCTGGCAACAACAAACAGTAGAAAAAAAGAAATAGCAGAAATGAACAAAAAAATATGTTCTCTGGATATAGAGATGAGGCCTCCAGGGGGCAGCACCAAGGCAGAGAAATAGACTAAGATGGCTCAGTCCTTTCCTTGGTCTGGGGCTCCCCACAGTTCCCCACCGTCACTCCTCCCATTCCTTCCAACTTTATTTTTAGCTGCCATTGGGAGGGGGCAGGATGGGAGGGAAAGTAAAGAAAACAGAAAAGGAGAGGGACAGACAGAGGCCAGAGGACTTCTCATACCGGACAGAAACGGATCAGGCATGGAACTCCCCCTCATCACTCACCTGTTCTTGCCCCTGGTGTTCCTGACAGGTGAGGGAAATTAACTTCTTGGTTTCTGGTGGGAATGGAAGATACATAGATTGTTTGGAATTGGGACCATTAGAGTTAAAATTTCTTTGGGATTTAGGAAGCGAACACTGGTTCTACATTTCTTGTTATGTGTGTCTGTGTCCTTGTGCATTTTTATGCCCTCACATATGACTGTTTCAATATTGAGACTGGCAGGGGCTAAAGCTGCCTAGGACCTTGTGTAAGATTTGTATCTAATAATAATCATTATAATTATTATTTTTTAAAGATAGAGTCTTACTTTGTTGCCTAGGCTGGACTGCAGTGGTGCAACCATAGCTCAGTAGTCAGGACCTCTAGGTGCGTGCCACCACACCCAGCTAATTTTTTTTTTTTTTTTTTTTTTTGAGACAGGGTCTCTGTCACTCAAGCTGGAGTGCAGTGGCATGATCATGGCTCACTCTAGCCTCAACCTCCCAGACTGAGGTGATCCTCCCACCTTGGCCTCCTGAGTAGCTGAGACTATAGGCATGTGCTACCACACCTGGCTAATTTTTTTTTTTTTGTAGAGACAGAGTTTTGCCATGTTGCCCAGGCTGGTCTTTAACTCCTGGACTCAAGCAATCCGCCCTCCACAGCCACCGAGAGTGCTGGGATTATAGGCATGAGCCAGCATGCTTGGCTGAGATTTGTATCTAAATATATAAAATCTTCATCCTAAGCCCTATAGGAGTAAGGAGACAAAAAAGAAATGTGATGTGACCTTCCATTGCTAGTCTGATTCCTATTATCTCCTCCCTAACTTCTTACCCTTGGTGGTCCCTGGGGCCTGAGGCATAACTGACTAACTATGTGGTCAGAACTCTGGGTTTATCTAACCAATGAGCTGCAGTTTCTAGTCATACAGCCCTGCCAGTTTTCTGGATGCAGAACTGCTCACATACAAAACACCTTTCTGAAAATGAGCATGGTTTGGGATAAAGCTACAGCCATTGGTAATGGTGGGGGGTAGCCTGAGAGGGGTTGCTTAGAAGTACAGAGCAAGACATAGTTGGGGAAAGGACCATGGGAAGGACAAGAGGCCTGGAATTTCTCCTTGCTAGTGCCCTGTAATCATTGTTTCCTAAAATACCAGCTCTGATTTTTAAAGGCATTGGGGTCAAAAGGGAAGATCAGCCAGGGTCGGGCACCTTTAGAGTGGGTTGAAGACTGAGGAAACCATAGAGGTCGGTGGTGGGGGAGGGGGGAGCAGTTGGGAGAGTAGATGAGTTAAAAAGGAGGCAGGTTGTGGGAAACTTCAGGGTGATGGGACCCTTGGCAAGGATGGATGGCAAACTATGTGTGTGGGCAGGCGGGTGGCTCCACCCAGTTAATTACCACTGAGATTGCCAAGGCTGGAATCAACCAGAGACCTAGACATTGGAAAAAGACAGTGCGAGTGTGACAATGACCCTGAGAGTCAGGAAGAGATAGAGAAGGAGAGAGCCAGACGTGCGGTGCTTCTTAGCTTCCTTTCATTTCCCCTATCTTGGGGAGAATTGGAAGCAATGGTTGTTCTGGGGATACAGAAAGGCCCTGTCCCTCTTTTGACCCTCACAGTTTGTTGAGGAGTGTGTGTGGGAGGAATGTTGTGGAAAAGAGTAACTTGACCTTTTCAGACATGTCTGTGAATGAAATTTCAGAGGTGGGAATGGAAATACAGCTGTACATCAGCATGGCAGAAGGCCACAGGTTAGGCATCTGGACACAAACACAGGAAGGGGATCATCTTTGCCTGAGGCTCTAGCACAAGACACTGAGAGAGGCCAGAAAAGCTTATGAGTGAAAAAGCAGGCAGACAGAGATTAAGATGCTCCCTCACAGCTTCTCTCTGGCTGTGCCTCTAGCCATTCACTGCTTCGTGCTAACCTTATGATCCTGGCCCCACAGGTCTCTGCTCCCCCTTTAACCTGGATGAACATCACCCACGCCTATTCCCAGGGCCACCAGAAGCTGAATTTGGATACAGTGTCTTACAACATATTGGGGGTGGACAGCGATGGTGAGGAAGAAACTGGAGTGCCAGGGGACTGGGACTGCAGTAGTGCTAACAAAGAGGAGCCAAGATAGATGGGACTCTAAACTAATCTGGCCTTTTGAAAGTGGCTGGGGCTCTAAACTTGCCACCTCCATGCTTTTTCCCTTTGGCCTATGTCAAGGGTCATGTTTGCCCTATGCTTATATTCACATCCTCTTCCCAGGATGCTGGTGGGCGCCCCCTGGGATGGGCCTTCAGGTGACCGGAGGGGGGACGTTTATCGCTGCCCTGTAGGGGGGGCCCACCATGCCCCATGTGCCAAGAGCCACTTAGGTAAGAAGATACCTGACCCTTCTCCTAACCCCTGACCTTGATGCTCTAGAAGCTTCAACTCCCTATACCTCAGCTTTTTCACCCCTAAAATCCACATGCTCCCTGTCCCCAATCTGATACCAATCCCTGCTCATTCTCCTCCAAAATCACATGAATTCAAGCACTCCGTCTATAACACCATGATCTCATTCTCTTCTGCCTCCTTCCAACCAGGTGACTACCAACTGGGAAATTCATCTCATCCTGCTGTGAATATGCACCTGGGGATGTCTCTGTTAGAGACAGATGGTGATGGGGGATTCATGGTGAGCTAAGGAAAGGGTGGTGGCAGTGTCTCTGAAGGTCCATAACAGAAAAAAGAGCAATGTGGTAAGGGAAAATGGTCTGTGTGGAGGGGCCAAGGAGTTAAAAACCTAGAAAGCAAGGTAGGTAATGTCAGGGAGTGGTCTTCATGCCTCCTTCAACTGGGAGCATGTTCTGAGGGTGCCCTCCCAAGCCTGGGAGTAACTATTTTCCCCATCCCCAGGCCTGTGCCCCTCTCTGGTCTCGTGCTTGTGGCAGCTCTGTCTTCAGTTCTGGGATATGTGCCCGTGTGGATGCTTCATTCCGGCCTCAGGGAAGCCTGGCACCCACTGCCCAACGTGAGCCAGAGGAAGGCTGAGTACTTGGTTCCCAGAAGGGGATACTGGGTGGGAAAAAGATGGGGCAAAGGGGTATGATGCCTGGCAGAGGGCCTGCATGGCTGTCCTCATTGCTACCTAATATGCTTGCAAAAGCTCCATGTTTCCTGACAGATTAGAATTCAGACTCCTGCCCAGGTATGGTGGCTCACACCTGTCATCCCAGCACTTTGGGAGGCCAAGGTGGGCATATCACTTGAAGTCAGGAGTTCAAGACCAGCCTGGCCAACATGGTGAAATCCCATCTCTACTAAAAAAATACAAAAATTGCTGGGTATGGTGGCTCATGCCTGTAATCCCAGCACTTTGGGAGGCAAAGGCGGGCAGATCATAAGGTCAAGAGATCGAGACCATACTGGCCAATATGGTGAAACCCCATCTCTACTAAAAATACAAAAATTAGCTGGGCATAGTGGCGAGCACCTGTAGTTCCAGCTATTCGGGAAGCAGAGGCAGGAGAACCGCTTGATATAGAGAGGCGGAGGTTGCAGTGAGCCGAGATCGTGCCACTGCACTCCAGTTCTGGTGACAGAGTGAGACTCTGTCTCAAAAAAAAAGAGAAAAAAACACAAAAGTTAGCCGGGCGTGGTGGTGCATGCCTGCAATCTCAGCTACTCGGGAGGCTAAGGCAGGAGAATCTCGCTTCAACCCAGGAGGTGGAGGTTGCAGTGAGCCAAGATTGTGCCACTGCACTCTAGCCTGGGTGACAGAGTAAGCAAGACACCATCTCAAAAATAATAATAATAATAACTCGGACTCCTTATCAGGAGTCCATGATCTGGCCTGGCACAGTGGCTCATGCCTATAATCCCAACATTTTGGGAGGCCAAGGCAGGAGGATTGTTTGAGGTCTGGAGGTTTGAGACCAGCCTGGGCAACATAGACCCCATCTCTACAAAAATAAAAAATAAAAAAATTAGCCAGGCATGGTGGTGCATGCCTGTGGTCCCAGCTACTCAGGAGGCCAAGGTGGGAAGATCGTTTGAGCCCAGGAGGTCAAGGCTGCAGTGAGCCATGATTATACCACTACACTCCAGCCTGGGCAACAGAGTGAGACTCTGTCTCAAAAACAAACAAAATGTTCTCTACCCAAATGCCTTTCCTAATATTCTCTTCTCCTTAAATATTTTCAGTCTTTACTATCTTCTTAGTTGCTACCATGTTTCATTCCCCACCATCAGAACCAATCTGCTTTTGTTCCCCCACTGTACAGAGTCATGCTATATTCCTACCTAGCATTTAATTCCTTCTTGTTTTTTAGAGCATTGTATTTATAAATTATATATATATAAATGTGTATATTTGTGTGTTTATATACCTATATATACATATATACACACATATATACATTTATATATATACTTACATACACACAATTACTGAAGATTACTAAAGGGATCTTTTATTAATTTCTACACTTACACAGAGCCTGGCACAGTACCTTTTTTGCATGTAAGAAGTGCCTTATAAATGTCTAAATTGAACGTGTCCTCCTGTGACCTCTTTCCTTTGTTGCCCCCAGCTCAGTGTCTTCTACCTCAGTTTTCCCCTTCCTTCTAGGCTGCCCAACATACATGGATGTTGTCATCGTCTTGGATGGCTCCAACAGCATCTACCCCTGGTCTGAAGTTCAGACCTTCCTACGAAGACTGGTAGGGAAACTGTTTATTGACCCGGAACAGATACAGGTAAGAGAAGGCAATATGAGCTAGGCGCAGTTGCTTGTGGCACCTACTCAAGAGGTGGAGGTGGGAGGATCCCTTGAGGCCAGGGGTTCAAGACTAGCCTGGGCAATATAGTGAGACCTCATCTCTAAAAATATGAAAAAAAAAAAAAGAAATTAGCCAGGCATGGTGGCATGCACCTGCAGTCCCAGCTACTCAGGAGGCTGAGGTAAGAGATCAATTGAGCCCATGAGTTTGAGGCTGCAGTGAGCTTTGATCACACAGCTGCACTCCAGCCTGGGTGAAAGAGTGAGACCCCATTTCTTAGAGAGAGAAAAGCAATATGGATGGGCTTGGAAGGGGAGAGAGAGAGAGAGAGGGGATAAATGTAGGTGTTATCTTCAGTAGTATCCAGGTGTTCATCTCTCCTCTTCTTACATACTTTCTTCTTCCTCCTCTCCCCCGATCTCACATACATACATTTCTTTTGAATGTGCTTTATTCCCAGGTGGGACTGGTACAGTATGGGGAGAGCCCTGTACATGAGTGGTCCCTGGGAGATTTTCGAACGAAGGAAGAAGTGGTGAGAGCAGCAAAGAACCTCAGTCGGCGGGAGGGACGAGAAACAAAGACTGCCCAAGCAATAATGGTGGCCTGGTGAGGCACTGGGAAGAGAGGTGTGGGAGGCTAGAGCAATGAAGCCTTAGAAGAGTTAGGGCAGGGCTGGGTGCGGTGGCTCCCGCCTGTAATCCCAGCACTTTGGGAGGCCGAGGCGGGCAGATCACCTGAGGTCGGGAGTTTGAGACCAGCCTGACCAACATGGAGAAACCCCATCTCTACTAAAAATACAAAATTAGCCAGGCATGGTGGCACATGTCTGTAATCCCAGCTACTCAGGAGGCTGAGGCAGGAGACTCTCTTGAACCCGGGAGGTGGAGGTTGCGGTGAGCCGAGATCATGCCATTGCACTCCAGCCTGGGCAATAAAAGCAAAACTCCATCTCAAAAATAAAATAAAATAAAATAAATTAAGAAATAAAATAAAACTTTCCCTTTAAAAAAAAGAAAAAGTAAAAAAAGAAGAAGGAGAAGTTAGGGCAGGTTTGGAGTGCAGTGTGTATATCCCAAGATGTCTTGCATACTTTCTTTGTATGTACACTAATGGTACACAGAGGAAGGCTAAGTGGGCTGTCACTGCACTCCCTCTCACTACATTTCTACAAAGTGTCTATGTCTGTGTCTTTCCATATTTCACAGACAGAAGTATCTTTCTATCCCTCCACTCCAACAGTGATCCTGGCCCACAGGTTCTCCACTACTAATGTCCTAGCCCACGTTCCAAACATGATCCAAAACTCATCTCTAGGGGCACAGTGGTAAAATTGAAACAAAACAAAACAACTCATCTCTGGGAGGAGTCCCTGCCCAGACCATTCTCTTCTGTTCTATATTTCCTTAATATTTGTCCTCCCAAGTACAATATTTGTTGAATGAATCTGAGTGTATGAATGTTGTACTTATTTAGATTGATAAGCTACTCTGTATGTTCTATGACATTCAAACATTTGAGCTCTCATTCCATGCCATCTCCATGTTAAATACTCAAGAAATGGCCTAAAAGGCAAGATGCCTGACCTCAGTGAAGTGCTGATGTTAAATCCTGTGTGTGTGTGTGTGTGTGTGTGTGTGTGTGTGTGTCTGCACACATCTGATCACACCTCACTCCTTTCTCTTCTCAGCACAGAAGGGTTCAGTCAGTCCCATGGGGGCCGACCCGAGGCTGCCAGGCTACTGGTGGTTGTCACTGATGGAGAGTCCCATGATGGAGAGGAGCTTCCTGCAGCACTAAAGACCTGTGAGGCTGGAAGAGTGACACGCTATGGGATTGCAGTGAGAATTCACCCTGGATCTGGAAGAGCTGGGGGGTGGCAGGGGGGCAGTGTCTTGTGAACTGTCCAAGTACTGGGAACTTGAGGAAAACAAGGCCATTAACTACTTTCCAGACTTCAGCCACATCATGTTAGTTGGCTGTGTTCTGTGCCAACTCTAACACCTCATTCCTTGATCTTATGACCTCTTAGGTCCTTGGTCACTACCTCCGGCGGCAGCGAGATCCCAGCTCTTTCCTGAGAGAAATTAGAACTATTGCCAGTGATCCAGATGAGCGATTCTTCTTCAATGTCACAGATGAGGCTGCTCTGACTGACATTGTGGATGCACTAGGAGATCGGATTTTTGGCCTCGAAGGTGAGGATTACTCTGGAGAAATGGACAGGGTGGGAGAAGTTCTGGAGTGTGGGTGGGGCTCTGGAGTGAGTTCAGTAGGTCAAAGGGGAAACTGTCTTCCCCTGATATTGTCTCAATATTTTCTCACGACTAAGGGTCCCATGCAGAAAATGAAAGCTCCTTTGGGCTGGAAATGTCTCAGATTGGTTTCTCCACTCATCGGCTAAAGGTTGGACAGATTGACCCCTTCATGACTTCTCCCATTCTCTGACTCAGATAACTTCAACCACAGGGCCCTCCAGATTCCTCCTTTAACCAGCCTCCATCCTGACCTTCCCATGCCTTTCCAACTGAGCCCAGCAGACCCTCAGTGATCTTTTCACTCCTGGAATGTTTTTTTCCCTTTATACCCCACTGTCTTCTCAGTGACTCCATCTGCTTCTGTCCCACAGGATGGGATTCTCTTTGGGATGGTGGGGGCCTATGACTGGGGGGGCTCTGTGCTATGGCTTGAAGGAGGTCACCACCTTTTCCCCCCACGAATGGCTCTGGAAGACGAGTTCCCCTCTGCATTGCAGAACCATGCAGCCTACCTGGGTGAGTAGCAGAGTTGCAGAGGACTTGCAGGGTAGGGGAGGAAATACATCCCTAGTTGCGGGGTATGAAATACTCCCTCTTAACTCATGAGGTTTCTCACTGACCTCTTACTACTTCCCTTGGGACCTCCTGCTGTGCCTTTAGGGAACCCCCTACTCTGGACCCCATCTTCTTTTCCTTTACCTCTGTTACTTTGCTCACTTCTAGGTTACTCTGTTTCTTCCATGCTTTTGCGGGGTGGACGCCGCCTGTTTCTCTCTGGGGCTCCTCGATTTAGACATCGAGGAAAAGTCATCGCCTTCCAGCTTAAGAAAGATGGGGCTGTGAG
Organism: Macaca fascicularis; assembly: GCF_037993035.2. NCBI lineage: Eukaryota > Metazoa > Chordata > Mammalia > Primates > Cercopithecidae > Macaca > Macaca fascicularis. Next base: position 113,515,338 of record NC_088375.1, read on the forward strand.
GGTTGCCCAGAGCCTCCAGGGGGAGCAGGTAGGGCATCCAAGGAAGGGTGGGACCTTTGGATTCCCAGGGACCTCTGGGCTGTTGGGGAGGAGTGTGAAGTGGGTAAGAGAGAGGCCTGCAAAGTCTGTGCGGAATTCTGGTTGGCAGAGTCTGTCAGGGATGTAAGGAGCAGACTGGCAGGCTGGTGAGTGCTTCCCACTGAGTCCACTTGTCTACAGTCACCTTCCCTTTTCTCTGGGGTCATCATCACCCACCATTCCCCAGATTGGTTCATACTTTGGCAGTGAGCTCTGCCCATTGGATACAGATAGGGATGGAACAACTGATGTCTTACTTGTGGCTGCCCCCATGTTCCTGGGACCCCAGAACAAGGAAACAGGACGTGTTTATGTGTATCTGGTGGGCCAGGTGAGACTTGCTGGGACCCCCTGCCCTGGACTTGCGTTGTGGGGGTGGGGGAGGAAAGGAGGGAGGGTGTACATATTTGAGGGTTTGCTGAGAGGTTGGGGCTGCTGGATTAGCATCTTCTATCTTCTCTCCTCCACCAGCAGTCCTTGCTGACCCTCCAAGGAACACTTCAGCCAGAACCCCCCCAGGATGCTCGATTTGGCTTTGCCATGGGTGCTCTTCCTGATCTGAACCAAGATGGTTTTGCTGATGTGGCTGTGGGGGCACCTCTGGAGGATGGGCACCAGGGAGCACTGTACCTGTACCATGGAACCCAGAGTGGAGTCAGGCCCCATCCTGCCCAGGTCAGGAGTACCCAAATAAAGCAGGGGCATGGTTGTAGGAAGAGGAGTAGGGGGATGCTCTTTGCTTGTCAATAGTCCCCTTGGCTTGAGACCCAAACTGAACAAGTGCTTTTATTAGTAGGCAAAAACTTAAGGCAGCGGGGTAGAATACAGGTTGCTGAACTAAGAACTCCTGAACACAGGCAAGTTTCTCTTATTCCCAGGACTGATGGGAGGATTATAAAGAGCAAGGCATGGCTGGGCGCGGTGGCTCACGTCTGTAATCCCAGCACTTTGGGAGGCCGAGGCAGGCGGATCACCTGAGGTCGGGAGTTGGAGACCAGCCTGGCTAACATGATGAAACTCTACTAAAAATACAAAAAGTTAGCTGGGCCTGGTGGCGCACGCCTGTAATCCCAGCTACTTGGAAGGCTGGGGCAGGAGAATTGCTTGAACCTGGGAGGCGGAGGTTACAGTGAGCCAAGATCACACCATTGCACTCCAGCCTGGGCAACAAGAGTGAAACTCCATCTCAAAAATAAAAAATAAAAATAAATAAATAAATAAATAAAATAAATAAAGTAAAAATAAAGAAAGAGCAAGGCAGGAGGCCTGAGAAACTAGGTGTATGGGTCCCTGCCTTAGTCTCCTCTCTCTTCCTCTCAGAGGATTGCTGCTGCCTCCATGCCACATGCCCTCAGCTACTTTGGCCGAAGTGTGGATGGCCGGCTAGATCTGGATGGAGATGATCTGGTCGATGTGGCTGTGGGTGCCCAGGGGGCGGCCATCCTGCTCAGGTGAGGGGTCCCAGCTCAGGTAGCAGTGGACAGCATAGCATAGCTGTTAAAGGCAAGGGCCTTAAAGTCACAGACTGAGATTTGGGTTTCTTGGTCAACTTACTCTGTGCCTCCATTCCTAGTTTAAAAAAATGACAATAGTAATAGTACCTACCTTATAGGTTTATTGTGAGGGTTAAATGAGATAATCCATATAATGATTTTAACACAGTGCCTAGCATATAAGTGCCTATTGACGTGAATCTAGGGCCGGGTACAGTGGCTCACACCTGTAATCCCAGCACTTTGGGAGGCCAAGGTAAGAGGATCATTTGAGGCCAGGAGTTCAAGACCAGACTGGCCAACATGGTGAAACCCTGTCTCTACTAAAAATACAAAAAATTATCTGAGCATGGTGGTGGGCGCCAGTAATCCCAGCTACTCGGGAGGCTGAGGCAGGAGAATCACTTGAACCCAGGAGGCAGAGGTTGCAGTGAGCTGAGATCGCCCCACTGCACTCCAGCCTGGGCCACAGAGTGAGCTCCATCTCAAAAAAAAAAAAAAAAAAAAAAAAGATCAATGACATGAATCTATTATCTTACTTCTGTCAGAGGGCTCCCGGGGAGGGTGACATATGCATTCAGCCCCTCCTTCTTTGTTTTAACCATGGAGAAGCAAACACTGGGCTTGCGCTTCTCAAGGGCTTACCTCCTACTGATAGAATCTCTTTTCCACACTGTTCCCAGCTCCCGGCCCATTGTCCATCTGGCCCCGTCACTGGAGGTGACCCCACAGGCCATCAGTGTGGTTCAGAGGGACTGTAGGCGGCGAGGCCAGGAGGCAGTCTGTCTGACTGCAGCCCTCTGCTTCCAAGTGACCTCCCGTACTCCTGGTCGCTGGGATCGCCGATTCTGTGAGTGACTAAAGCGCATCACAGGCAACTCTCAATTCCTTGCCTGCCTTCCTCACTAGACCCCTTTCCACCCTCACTCTTGCCTCCTTCATTCAGACATGAGGTTCACAGCATCACTGGATGAATGGACGGCTGGGGCACGTGCAGCATTTGATGGCTCTGGCCAGAGGCTGTCCCCTCGGAGGCTCCGGCTCAGTGTGGGGAATGTCACTTGTGAGCAGCTACACTTCCATGTGCTGGTAAGGAGAGGGCAGGAACTGAGAATGAGGAGAAGTCTGGGTCAGAGGAGGAATTCCAGCTGGATCAGCAAGAAAGCCAAAGCCGGGAGAACGAGATGATTCAGACTTTGGAGTCAGGGCTGATCTGGGTTTGAATCCTAGCTGTGCCATTTACCACCTATGAATTCTGGCAAGTCCAACCCTCAGTTTTCTTGTCTGCAAAGGGGTGATAATAGTAATAACTATATCATAGGAGTTGTATTAAAATTAAATTTAGTAATACAGTTAAGATCTTAGGACAGTGCCCAGCACACAGAAAATACTTCATAAATGATCACTACAATTATCACATGATCCTTGACTCTGTGACTCTGTTTTCCTTCAGGATACGTCAGATTACCTCCGGCCTGTGGCCTTTACTGTGACCTTTGCCTTGGACAATACCACAAAGCCAGGGCCTGTGCTGGATGAGGGCTCACCTACCTCTATACAAAAGCTGGTCAGCAGTGCCATGCCCTGCCCCTTGCCCCCAACACTGCCCTCTTTCAAGAGAAAAGGGAGGGAGAAGACATGAGATCATGGTGAAATCTGACCTGGGATCCTCGAATAAAAATATGCCCACTTTTGTCTTTTCACTTTTCCCCTATTCTATTCCTTTCCTCCTTGCTTCCCTCTCAACCCTTAGGCCCTTCCCTTTCTTCCAGGTCCCCTTCTCAAAGGATTGTGGCCCTGACAATGAATGTGTCACAGACCTGGTGCTTCAAGTGAATATGGACATCAGAGGCTCCAGGTTGGATGGACATGTACTGGGCAAACCAGGGTGACCTGAGACAGACTGGAAGGGACTCGAAGGGAGCTGGGGGTAGGGGGTTGTTTCTTACCCATGATAACAAAAGTGAGACTTTTGGCACTCCCCTCCTTCAACTCCTGGTCTCTCCCTCATTCATCATTCCCAGGAAGGCCCCATTTGTGGTTCGAGGTGGCCGGCAGAAAGCGCTGGTATCTGCAACTCTGGAAAACAGGAAGGAAAATGCTTACAATACTAGCCTGAGTCTCATCTTCTCTAGAAACCTCCACCTGGCCAGTCTCACTCCTCAGGTGCCCTTGGAGGAGGGGGTGTGGGAGAAGGAAAGAAAGGAGGAGGAAGAAGGTTGGGGTACTGGCCTCAGCTGTGAGGTGTTCTAGAGAATGGCTCAGTGTTTAGAGGCTGTGGGTAGGACAGCAGTTGCAGCCCCAGCTCCAGCTTCCATCTCCATTCCCCTGCCCTCAGAGAGACAGCCCAATAAAGGTGGAATGTGCAGCCCCTTCTACTCATGCCAGGCTCTGCATTGTGGGGCATCCTGTCTTCCAGACTGGAGCCAAGGTGAGTTGGGGTCTAGGATGAAGAGGAGGCTCTAGGAGGGCAGAGGCTGGGATCTGAGGGTCCTGGGACTTCAGGGAAGGAGGCACACAAGGGCTCCTGTTCCTCTGTAGTTGTTCCATGAGAAAGACTCTACCATTACCCTGTGTCCCCTGCCCCTAGGTGACCTTTCTGCTTGAGTTCGAGTTTAGCTGCTCCTCTCTCCTGAGCCAAGTCTTCGTGAAGCTGACTGCCAGCAGGTGAGAATGAGGGAACTTTCTTCTAGACCTCTCCTCCTACTGAGTCTTGACTGGAGGGGTGGGGAGGAACAACACTGATTCCTCTATTAGCAGAGAAGGGCGTCTTCTGAGGAGGGGTTGAGATGTGAGCCTCTCCCCTCTGACCCTACAGTGACAGCCTGGAGAGAGATGGAACCCTTCAAGATAACACAGCCCAGACCTCAGCCCACATCCAATATGAGCCCCATCTCCTCTTCTCTAGGTAGGCCCAGCTTCTAGGTGGGACCCAGTTCTCACTTCACACTCATACCCTTATGCTGCTTCCCTCCCTTTCCATGTGCCTCAGTGTTTCCCAAAACCCAAGCCCTTGCGGCTGCTCAGTCTTTTTGCCCTTAATCCTATTCATGCTGAACCTTCCCTTTTAAGCATCTTACTTTCCTAGGTATAAGGTTTTGCCAGGCCTTGGGCACTGGAGCTGGGATGAGGGGATGTGGGATGTAGCCACAAAGCTTGCATTGTCTGTGTCATGTTCTACTTCTGTCTTCTGCATGTACCCCCATCTCTTTATCCATGTGCTGGCCCTGCCTCCTCTGAATCCATGTCTGTGTGCTGATCATGTGCCCCTGTGTCTGTGTCATGGCTGTGACCATGTACTTCCTGACTTGGTGTTCACACAGTGAGTCTACCCTGCACCGCTATGAGGTTCACCCATATGGGACCCTCCCAGTGGGTCCTGGCCCAGAATTCAAAACCACTCTTAGGGTGAGAAGCTGGAGGGGTCTTGGCATGAAGGGGAGGTGGGAGAACAGCAGCTTTGTGGGAAAAGGATTGGAAGGGTCTCTCTTGGATTTTAATGGTATCTAGGGTGAAGGGGAACAGATGAGGAAGGGCCTTCCATCTCCCACTTCTTACTGTTCCCAACCTTCCTCTTAGGTTCAGAACCTAGGCTGCTATGTGGTCAGTGGCCTCATCATCTCAGCCCTCCTTCCAGCTGTAGCCCATGGGGGCAATTACTTCCTATCACTGTCTCAAGTCATCACTAACAATGTGAGTCTGGTCTAGGAGGGCATGGAGTCCTGCCCCCTTGAGCTGGTGGACTCACTGAAGCTGGACACCAGACCAGCTCCCTATCTGTTGGGCTGCTACTCTTGGGGCTCCTCTCTCTGGGGGGGGCTTTCTTTTCACACATGTGGCTTATTTGGGAGAATAAAAAGGGATTATAAGGGGAAGAACTGCAAGGTGTGGGTATGTTCCAGCTCAGCCTTGAGTGGCTAGCCCCACCCCATCAGGAGGGTCTTTCAAGTTGGATCTTCCCCTAGGCAAGCTGCACAGTGCAGAATCTGACTGAACCCCCAGCACCCCCTGTGCATCCAGAGGAGCTTCAACACACAAACAGACTGGTATGAGTCACAAGGGGGTGTCGGAGTGGGAATGCAAGTGGAGTTGGGTGCCCTGGACAAGGGGGTAGGAACTGGAGCGGAGAGGAAGGGATCTTTCCACCCCAGGGTCTGATCTGGAGTGGGAATGAAAATGGAGTCAGGTGCCTTGGGACAAGACTGTGTGAACTAGAGGTGGGGAAAGAGGATCTTTCCACCACAGAGTCCTGATCTGTCTGTCTCTCTCTCTTCTGTTAGAATGGGAGCAATACTCAGTGTCAGGTGGTGAGGTGCCACCTTGGGCAGCTGGCAAAGGGGACCGAGGTCTCTGTTGGACTATTGAGGCTGGTTCACAATGAATTTTTCCGAAGAGTAAGCCTTTCCTTTTCTACTACTCCCCTCTTTTGCTCCTTTCTGGAACTTTAGCATAGGTTTTGGAGGTAGACAGACCCATGTTCAAGTTTCACTTTTGCCTCTTACTAGCTATTTGACCACGACCAAGTTATTTCATCTCCCTAAGCCTCTTTTTCCTAATCTCTAAAAGGGGAAGATAATACCAATTTCATGGGGTTGTTATAAAGAATAAATGAATAATGAGCTGGACATATGGTGAACACAAGTTATTATCCTTGTATTTTCCTCCACTGACCATTCCTTAGTGCTGTATCAATCAACATTTACAGGATACCTACATTTAATCAGTTAATAATCCATCAAGTGCCTATTACATAAAAGGCCCTGTATTAGGCTGACACTGAGGAGAATATCTCCAACATTTAGCCCCCATGCCTAACTCATTGTAGGTGCTTAATATATTTTTGCTAAATGAATGAATAATTGATATTACATGCAGGATTTGCATTGGGGAGCAGTGGGAAGTAAGATTGTATAGGCGAGAGGGATCTAGATTATGAAAGGCCTTTGAATCCAGGGAGAAATTGAACTTAATATGACAGGTAGTGAGGAGTCAGTGTGAGTTCCTCCTGGGCAGGGGAATGGCATCTTAATTGTAATGGCATTTGGCACTAAGGTTGATGTGCTTTCCCATATCTACCTGGAATAACACAAGATCCCTGGGATGTCATCATATGTTTTAGGGAAGTTCAGTCCAATAAACCATCCTTCTCCAAGTCTCTTTGTCCTTCTTTGGTATCTTTTTTTCATTAATCTATTCATGCTTTCAACAAAGATTTATTAAGAAACCACTACATGGCTGGGCGCGGTGGCTCACGCCTGTAATCCCTGCACTTTGGGAGGCCGAGGCAGGCGGATCACGAGGTCAGGAGATCAAGACCATCCTGGCTAACACAGTGAAACCCTGTCTCTACTAAAAATACAAAAAATTAGCTAGGTGTGGTGGCGGGCGCCTGTAGTCCCAGCTCCTTGGGAGGCTGAGGCTGAGGCAGAAGAATGGCGTGAACCCGGGAGGCGGAGCTTGCAGTGAGCAGAGATTGCGCCACTGCACTCCAGCCTGGGTGACAGAGAGAGACTCCATCTCAAAAAAAAAAAAAAAAAAAAAAAGAAACTGCTACATACTTGGCACTGTGCTATCTACTAGGCACCAAGGACACAAAAGTTATTAAGGCACAGCCTTTAACCTGGAGGATCTTATAGTTCAGGAGTGAAAGACAGAAGTAAACACCAGGGTTGGTGGGGGTTAGGAAGAATGATTTCCCTAAATCCCAGAGGGGATGACTTCTAAACTTCAATCTAAAGGAGGGGTAGAGGTCAGCCAAAGGAAAGAGAAGTAGAATGCATTTCAGGTAAAGTACCAGATGTACTGACTGTCCTTGGAAAACAAACAGCAGCAGCAGATGTGACCAGGGGTTTTCCATCTATTATCCTTCCTCTCTTTTCCCATTGGTCTTCAGCCTTTTCTTCTAGTCTTGAGAGCCCTTGAGGTTATGTCTCTCGGCCTCAACTTTGCTATTGGGATTCTAAACAACTACATCACCTGGTGATGGCTCATTTTAAATGTCTTCCTATCCACTTGTTCCACAGGCCAAGTTCAAGTCCCTGATGGTGGTCAGCACCTTTGAGCTGGGAACCGAGGAGGGCAGTGTCCTACAGCTGACTGAAGCCTCCCGTTGGAGTGAGGTGGGGCCGGAGACCGAGTTTGAGAGCTGTGAAAATAATGATGATGGGTATAGGATAGGGCCACCCGTGGGCTTTTCCAGAACAAAGGCATCTCCATCAGGTAGCAGGATCCTAGTGTTCCACTGCCGCCATTCCTGCCTCCGTTTCTTTCTTTTAAGTAGAAGGAGGTTATTCTATTTAGGGGCTGGCTTTGGTATAGTGTGAGATGAGACTAGTTGGGTTACAGAATGCATGTAGAAAACTACTCTTCTCTCCATACAGAGCCTTCTGGAGGTGGTTCAGACCCGGCCTATCCTCATCTCCCTGTGGATCCTCATAGGCAGTGTCCTGGGAGGGTTGCTCCTGCTTGCTCTCCTTGTCTTCTGCCTGTGGAAGGTAAGCACTGCTTTAGTGGGGAGTGTGGAGCATGCTGCCCATGAGTTGAAGAATTCTTGATTATAGCAGAGAGAACATGATTTGTGCTGGGCAGCTAAGCAGGCTGTGGATGTCATGCCCAGGTCTCCTTCGCCGTACCCCACAAATGTTGGTTAAATTCTCCTAAGCCAAATAAAATAAATTTGAATTCCATTTTTGGAAACAGAACAAAAGTGAAGATCTCAGATAAGTCTGAGAGCTACTGGCAGGGTTCCCAGTCCAGGCATTTGGCGATGACGCTTATCTTTTCCTCTACAGCTTGGCTTCTTTGCCCATAAGAAAATCCCTGAGGAAGAAAAAAGAGAAGAGAAGTTGGAACAATGAATGTAGAATAAGGGTCTAGAAAGTCCTCCCTGGCAGCTTCTTCAAGACACTTGCATAAAAGCGGAGGTTTGGGGGCTCAGATGGGACAAGCAGCCGCCTCTGGACTATCTCCCCAGACCAGCAGCCTGACTTGACTTTTGAGTCCTAGGGATGCTGTTGGCTAGAGAAGAGGCTTTACCTCAGACAAGAAGAGCTGGCACCAAAACTAGCCATGCTCCCACCCTCTGCTTCCCTCCTCTTCATGATCCTGGTTCCATAGCCAACACTGGGGCCTTTGTTTGGGGTCCTTTTATCCCCAGGAACCAATCATTTTTTTGCCTAGGTGCCTGACTCCTTTCAGATTCCCTCTTAATCTTCCCTCACAGTTTGGAAAGGATAAGAGTTATCTTCCTCGATTCTTCCACCCTCTCACCTTCCTGCCTGTTCCCCACTCCACAGGAGGGAGCTGACGTTGGCTTGAAAGGAGTAAAGTCAACATCTGCTGCTTTCCTGTGGACTCTGGTGATTCATAGAGCCAGATGGGGAGAGTCAACAGGAAAAAAGGAGGGAGGAGGAAAAGCCACAAGAGACATTCTGTACAATTCCAAGGAACAGAGAAGCCTTAGACAGGCAACTGCCATCCCCCCTGAAACCTGAGACCTGTGGTGCATTCGCCCGCCCTCAGGTGTTGGTGAAACAGAGCTGCCCCCAGGCTCGCTGGGCATAGGCTTCCTGATTCCAAGCCTTTTCTGGGAGCAAAGCCAGGGCCTGGTGCCTGATTTTCTGTAGCCAGGAGCCCTCAGGTGGCTGGAGCTGGAAAAGCAGGGAGGACTGGGTGTACCTAGGCAATGTTTTCTCTACTTCTTTCAAGTCTTATACTCACTCTTGAGCCCTCCTTAGGGCCTGCTTAGAAAGCAGACAGGAGAGAGTGTCCTGCTGCTTGGTGATGGGAAATGCTTTCACTTTACCGGCTTTGGGAAGCAGCAGCCCCATGGGATCTAACGTGAGGGGTCTGCATTAAGAAGCCTTCAAGGGTGGCATGGGACTGTGGGGAGCAAGCCCTTACTTGCTCAGCACTGGTTATGTAGCACAAATAGCTCCTAGGAAAATGTTTCTGGGGCAACCCTATAGAACCTTGGTCATATTTTGCAGGGTTTCTCTGGTGGAATCAGTTTGCCAGCCCTTGCTTGATGTTTAGCGGAAATCTCCAGGTTAATTTCTATCTCTGACCCCTCCCCAACCCACTCCATATTTGGGTCATGGCCAGTAAAGGCAGTTGGAGTCTCATAGACAACTGGGTAACTTATATTTCTTTGTAATCAAGACTTGAGATATCGAAGTCAGTTATTGATCTCCAGAGTGCAGCTCTGAGAGCCTTTTGAAGAATCAGCACTCATTTAGAGCTGAGAAGAGAGAAGACCTGATTGGGTGGTTGACTAGCAATCACAGAACCTGTCCTCCCAGGCTGTTCCTGAGGCCTGACCACAGTGTTTATTTTGGCATGTCTCTGGCCTTCTGCAGAGGCCCACCCTCATGGGCATTGTCTCTGTTTCCCAGCAGGGTGGACAGTATATCAGATGGTCAGAACAAATAAAGTTCAGTGTCAAATGACCTTTGGCTCTATATGTGTTCCCTAGGATATAGACTGCTCAGTAATAGTGAGAGGTAGATACTTGTTTTGCCTGGGACTTTACAGAATGGAGTCCCTGGAAGGCAAAGTTAAGAAGTATTTTAAATGTTTTCTGTGGCTCTCCCACAGGAGATGTATTCTAGCCTCCTGTAATTCTCACCTGCTTAAGTGACCAGAAAGTATAAAGGTCTGGGAAGCACAGAGGCTTGGATTGAAATCCTGTCTGCCATTTATTAACTATATGGCCTTCAGCAAGTCATAACTTCCCTGAGGCTCAGATAATAATAAGAGGCTGTGTATTACAGTGGTGAACAATGAGGGCAGATTTGGGTTTAAATCTAGGCTATACAACTTAAAAATTCCGTTTCACCTAGGACAGACTTAACTTCTCTAAATCTTGGCTTTCTCATCTTTAAACCTGTTAGGGTCATGAAGACAAAATGAAATAATCCAAGAAAAGTGAGCATTTAGTAAATGCTCAGTAAATGGTAACTATGATTATAAAACTATTTTGTCGTAAAATAATCTACCGTATCATGCCTTGTGAGGATTAAGGGAGAAAGTATACTGGAGCACCAGGTGGTGGCGTTCCTGCTCTCTGACCCATCTCCCAGATCGTGAAGGTGTGTTTCTTCTATGTGCTATTGTCTCATCCACTAAATCTTATCCTATGCCTCATCACCTTTTTTTTTTTTTTTTTTTTGAGATGGAGTCTCGCTCTGTCGCCCAGGCTGGAGTACAGTGGCGTGATCTCAGCTCACTGCAACCTCCGCCTCCTGGGTTCAAGTGATTCTTCTGCCTCAGGCCTCCTGAGTAGCTGGGACTACAGGTGTGCACCACCATGCCCAGCTAATTTTTGGAGACAGGGTTTCACCATGTTGACCAGGCTGGTTTTGAACTCCTGACCTCACGTGATCTGCCTGCCTCAGCCTCCCAAAGTGCTAGGATTACAGACGTGAGCCACTGTGCCTGGCCTGCCTCATCCTTTTTGAAATAAGCTCTTTGAGCTCTTTAAGGTGATAATTAGCTGGAGAATTTAAGGTTCTAATGGTAGGGATCAAATCTATTTGATTCTATTAAGCAGGTATCTTCTAGGCTCCTCTTGAAACACCCAGAGTTTTTCCAGTACCCTGAGGGAACACGTGCACTTAAGCAATGGCCTTCTAGAGACCCAGTCTCTGCCTCTGTTGCCTAACCCTGAGAAGTGTGGCCTGTCTGGCCTATTTGGCATGAACACCATTCTCTGTCAACCTGCTGAGTTGTTTTGTGACAGGAAAGGGTTTCCATCGTGACCCTCAGTGCACTTCATACAGGCTGTAACTTTATCAGCCTTTATGGAGCACAGAGTTTCTAGGGCTGAGACTGCAACCGTGTTATGTTGACAGACTCTCCTCTCCTCTTTACCCTCAGTCAACCCCCAAATGGAGGTGGGTTTCCTTGAGGACTGGTTCATCTAATTCTTACACATATATGCATATATATGTGTATATTTAAAACTTTTTTAGAGAGGGGGTCTCACTATGTTGCCTAGGCTGGTCTCCAACTCCTGGCCTCAAGCAATCCTCCTGTCTTGGCCTATCCACATACTGGGATTATAGGTGTGAGCCACTGTGCCTGACCTCATGTAATTCTTTATCCATATGATTAAGAGAGCACTTTTAATGTATTTTTCCACCTAGAGATACCCCTCCTATCCATCCTCAGCACCAGACTGGGACTTTCTCTAACCCCAATCTTGTTATCCCTTTATTTGCAATAGTATTAGTCCTTTGCTTCTTCATTAATTTTTTCATTCATTTATTCATCAGATATCAAGCTCATAATATGTGCTTGGCAATGGCAATAATATAAAACACAACTACCATCAAAGAGTCCAATCTAGTAGCAGAAACAAACATGTAAACAAATAGTGGCAAATACAGGCTGGACGCAGTGGCTCACGCCTGTGATCCCAGCACTTTGGGAGGTCGTGGCAGTCGGATCACTTGAGTTCAGGAGTTCGAGACCATCTTGGACAACACAGTGAAACCCCGTCCTTAACAAAAATACAAAAACAATTAGCTGGGCACGGTGGCGCGCACCTGTAGTCCCATCTACTTGGGAGGCTGAGGTGGGAGGATGGCGTGAGCCCAGGAAGTGGAGGTTACAGTGAGCCGAGATCACCCCACCACACTCCAGCCTGGGTGACAGAGTAAGACACCATCTCAAAAACAAAAGCAAAAAAAAAAAAAAAAAAGGCAAATGCAAAGAGGTGGTTGCTATATATCAACAAGTACTAGGAGTATGTCATATAAGAGGCACACTTTCTTGGGCAGTGGGGGTGGCAGGGTTGTAAGGGAAAACTTTATAGAAAAAAGAAATTTGGCCTGGGGGTTGTTCTGTGCAGGAAACACGCAAAGGGAGGAGAAAAGACACACACACAATACCTTTAAGGGTAAACAAGCTTTATCCACGTAAATGGCAATGCAGATATAATAAGCAAATGGCATAAGCAAATTAATAAGCAAATTGATATAATAAGCAAATTATATAATAAGCAAATGATATAATAAACAGATTGATATAATAGGCAAATTGCAATGGGAAGGGGAGAAGGGAAAAGATATTTACACTCACCAGACTATGGAGGATTCACCACCAGACTGAGAAGCAACAGCCTGGGCTCCAGAGTCGGCCACTGGTCCATGCACAGACGAGGAGAGGTCTCATGAAGTTTTGGCGCAGTCTGGGACCCTACCTCTTTTTGTAACGAGTTGTTTGGCATGAGGCCCAGTCACGAGGCCCTTGGCAACTGGGCTCAAGAAACACAAAACGGGCCGGGCGCGGTGGCTCAAGCCTGTAATCCCAGCACTTTGGGAGGCCGAGACGGGTGGATCACGAGGTCAGGAGATCGAGACCATCCTGGCTGACACGGTGAAACCCCGGCTCTACTAAAAAAATACGAAAAACTAGCCGGGCGAGGTGGCGGGCGCCTGTAGTCCCAGCTACTCGGGAGGCTGAGGCAGGAGAATGGCGTGAACCCGGGAGGCGGAGCTTGCAGTGAGCTGAGATCCGGCCACTGCACTCCAGCCTGGGCGGCAGAGCGAGACTCCGTCTCAAAAAAAAAAAAAAAAAAAAAAGAAACACAAAACGTTCAACTTATTTTTGTAATTGTCTATTGTTTTTCAATAACTAACGTATAGGAATAGATTGAAATAGAGATTTCTCCAAAACAGTGCTGGATGAACACCTCAAAAGGGCTCACACAACCTGTTCTGGGACTCGGTGACCATTGTTTCTGTCCACGTTCAATTGAGTTCAAATTTAATATTTAACTTTTCCACCACAGGGATCAAATGTGACAGGACGCATTCTTGGGAGGATTAATCACCAGCTTCAAAGGGAATTATAAATTAGAACAGTTTGAGGCCTGGCGCTCTGGGAGTTGAGGCGAGGAGAATTGCTTGAGCCCGGGAGTTCAAAACCCATCTGGGCAACATGGTGAAACCCTGTCTCTACCAAATATATGAAAATTAGCTGGGCATGGTGACGTGCACCTGTAGTCCCAGCTACTCAGAAGGCTGAAGTGGGAGGATCTCTTGAGCCTAAGAAGTCAAGGCTGCTGCAGTGAACCGTGATCATGCTCTCACACTCCAGCCTGGGTGACAGCGAGACCCTGCCTCAAAACACATAAAACAAGGCCAGGCATAGTGGCTCACGCCTGTAATCCCAGTACTTTGGGAGGCCAAGGCAGGTGGATCACTTAAGGTCAGGAGTTTGAGACCAGTCTGGCCAACATGGCAAAACCCTGTCTCTACTAAAAACACAAAACTTAACCGGGCGTGATGGCACGTGCCTGTAATCCCAGCTACTTGGGAGGCTGAGGCAGGAGAATTGCTTGGACCAGGAAAGCAGAGGCTGCAGTGAGTGAGCCGAGATTGTGCCACTGCACTTCAGTCCGGTGGGAGGGTGAGGCTCTGTCTCAAAAAATTAAAAAAAAAAAAAAAAAAAAGATACAGCTTGAGTGGCTCTTTTGTGTGAAAGTAATGAGAGATGGGACTGGAAAAGAGGGCAGCAGCATATGACTCCTGAAGAGCCTTGTAAACCGCTTAAGAACTTTGGGCTTTACCCTGTAAGTTTTCATATGCATTTTAGTGAGCTCTCTCCGGCGGGGAGAGGAGAAAAGAGAGACAGGAAGACGGATGGGCGGAGACTGATTTCAAGAATTACCAAGAGCCTGAACTTCAAGGGCAGTGGAAATAATGAAGACAGTTTTTTGTTTGGTTATTTTCTGTTTCTATGCTGAGGCGGGGGCGGGGCGGGGGGCGGTTTAAAATAAAAGTGCTCTCCTCGCTCTCTGCTCTTTTCCAATTCAGTATTGCGTTTAAAAATTGAGCCTGGGCCAGGGACAGTGGCGGCTCATGCCTATAATCCCAGCGCTTTGGGAGGCTACAGTGAGGAGAATCGCTTGAGGCCTGGAGTTGAAGACCAGACTGGATAACATAGCGACACTCCATCTCTTTAAAAAAAAAAAAAAAAGCCAGGCGTGGTGGCGCAAGTCTGTAGTCTCAGCTACTAGGGAGGCTGGAGTGAGAGGATCCCTTAAGCCCACGAGTTGGAGGTTATGGTGAGCTATGCTGGCACCATGCACTCCGGCCTGGCCGACAGAGCGACACAGTGAGACTCTGTCTCAGAAAAAAAGAAACAAAAAATAAAATTGAACCTGATCCCCTTTCCTTAGGTTTTGTCCCCCAGGTTACCGCGGGCCGCGCATTATCCGTGATCTGCTTAGCACTACAATCTCCTATTTCCGAATTGCTCTCTTCAAATGCTCTTTTTTGCTTGGGTTTTTGGCAGCGGAATGGGGCGGGGTGGGGCGGGGGTAGTTGGAGGGGGCAGAGGTAACTTCGCCAGTGATTAAATGCAAATACGACAGTCCGTGAGACCGAAGCCCACGGTAGAAGCTGGGACCCTCCTGCCTCTAGCTACAGCTCTCCAAGGGGCAGGGCTGAGGCGGGGCTTGGGGCGGAGGCCCCGTCTGGAACTGCGGGTGGGCGGGGGCCGGGCCCGGGAGAAGTCTCAGCCGTAGCCCACCCGGTTCCTTTCCTGATTGAGCAGGTCGGATCGCAGGGCGGGTTCAGATTTGAAGGGCGAGGTTTGAGGCCAAGCCCCGGTCGCAGCCTAAGACTGCGGGGCTTTTCGCCTCTGCAGGGGCGGGGTAGGTCAGGGCCAGGGGCGGAGTTTTGAGCCCAGCCCTTGGGTTCTTGCCTCTGATTGGGCAGGGCGGGTTCTGAGGCGTATCTTGGGGCGGGGCCCGCTCTGCTTTTTGACAGCTGTCTCTTGCACAGCCGCTGCCAAGTCCGGTGGGTTCGGGAACCTGTGGCCCGGCTCTCTGCGCGTCCCCGTCCCCCGTGGCCTCGACCCCGGCCATGAAGCGTATCTTCTCCTGCTCCAGCTCACAGGTGGCGGTAGGTGCCAAAATGTGTGGGAGGATGGGGCTGGGGTCCCCGCTCTGTGGTGACAGAAGTCGTTAGTCCCATCTCAATGCAGCTTCTGACTTGCCTTCCTCACCTCTGCCCTCCCCAGGGTCCTTTCCCCTGGCCCCTTTCTTGTCCTCCTAGCATCTACACCCCCGATTTCTGGTACGTTTTCTGCAGCTCTGTCCCCTTCCCATGGCGCTGGCCCTACTTCTGCTCCATCTCCCAGTACCAAACCTCCCCCAAGCATCTTCCCCGGCCCCTGCCTGGCCCCAAGCTCCATTCTACACCACCAAGTTATGTCCCAGAGCCCCATATTTCATCCCTGTCCTGTCCCCACAATCTTGCCTTCCCACGTAGCTCTGTCCTTGCTGTTTACTGTTAGTTCAACAAGCACTCCCAGCCCTGTGCCTTCTGTTAACCCTTTTTCACAATCTCCTCTGTCATTGCTTCCCTCCTGCCCCATGCCACTTTCATTCCTATCTCTTACCAGCACTGCTGTTCCTTAGACATCACTCCAAACCTTTTTCCAATTGATGCTCCCACAAGAGCAACCTTCTGTTCTCCCCTCCAACCTCTGCCCTACTCTGCCCAATGGTCGCAGGTCCCACTTTTCCTCCTGCCTGCTTGCTGTGAGTTAATATTGCAGTCTGGTCAGCCTCAGAGGCACTGCCAGAGGATGCACAGTTGCCTGACTGCTCCCCAAGGGACTGGATGAGTTGCCTGCAGAATCCACCCAAGCCAGTTCACTGCAGTATCTGATCATTAGACTGGTTCTTGGGCCAGTCAAGGCTCAAGGCCTTTCTTTCTGCTTTTCCCCAGATTATTCATTTCCTGAACCCTTGCCCAGTTGTTTAGGAATGATGCTCTCTGTTTCCTTTGGTTGAGTTGGAGGAAAGTGATGATGAGAGAAGAGGATAGAGCAGACTCAGAGTTCCCAGTAGAAGTCACTCTATTCCCCATGTTCTCCCAGAAAAAAAAACCCGTAAAATTATAGAAGATGGTGGCTTAGGGAGGATATTGCTGCTTCTTCTCTAAAGATCTCTTACAGAGAGCCCCCTTATCTAGAAGTGGAATTTTCTGTAGAGGTTGGGGTTATGGCTAATTTAGAAGCAAATTAGCCAGCTACTTGTAGCAATATTGCTTTGCTAACTTGACTTAGTGGTATCGTTCATAAGCAAATATGAGAAACGTTCAATTAGCTCATTCTGCATGGGCAGGTTACAGAGTCCTGGAAGCAAGCTATGAGGCAAGAGTATGAATTCTGTTGAGGCCTGTCCTTGTCCCACTTACATTTGCATCTCTACTTAGTTTCCACACATTGATCAACCAGTCAAAAGGTATTTACTATTCTACACCCCAGAAACTGAGGCTGCCCAGACTCAGTCTTAACTCATAAAGACTTTTTAGAAATTCATATGGCCTCTTCCTTAGTTACTGAAAGTATTCAATGTTGCCTTTCCCTTACAGGTTTGTGCAGTCTGCCTGCTCCTTAGGAATGGGGAAACTATTTCATTCTTTCTGATCCCCCAAACCTTGGGCAGTACCTCCTTTCCAAGGTGCTGGAGTGAGTGGACTGGCTTTTGGAATTTGGAACCATCCCTCTGTCCTCCTTGACTCCAGCTGTACAGAGGTTTGACCATAAAGAATGATCACCCATTCTAAACTTTTAGTATAATAAGATCTTACTATAATGAGATTATGGGAAGTAAGTTGGATGGGTTTAGAATTATCTAGTTGGAAAGAAAACTGTTTCTTCAGATAGAATGGAGTCATAGAAAGCTTGTAAATCGGCCAGTTTCAGCTGTAAATTTCTTCCTCATGAAATTTCCCCATACTTTTCATGAGAAATTCCTCCACTGTTTTGGACGGCAAACTACTCTGGAACCATTTGTCAGAGAAGTAGTGTGGCAGTCTTTCTGGCCACTCCAAAAGCCTGGCTTCCCAGTCACACTGGAAGACTGCCTCTACCCATCTCCACTCACACACTTAGGTCCAGGGCCAGAGCTCTGCACCCTCAGTCTGAGTAAGGACTGAAAAAGCAGCGATCATTTTAAAGCAAATCTAAGTTATCCAGTATATAGGAAAATCCACAAACAAAAACCCAACTCCTATAATCCCATTTTATTTTAGTCAAGTAGAGGATATCCTTGAGGGTATGTTACATACAAGCTTACTCTGCCTAGGTAGACCAGAAGTAGACTAGAAGAGAGCTTTAAATAATTGGCACTGGATTGTCTGGCGCAGTGGCTCAAGCCTGTAATCCCAGCACTTTGGGAGGCTGAGGTGGGTGTAATCACCTGAGGTCAGGAGTTTGGGACCAGCCTGGCCAACATGGCAAAACCCTGTCTCTACTAAAAATACAAAAATTAGCTGGGTGTGGTGGCAGGCACCTGTAATCCCAGCTACTTGGTAGGCTGAGGCAGGAAAATTGCTTGAACCCGGGAGGTGGAAGTTGCAGTGAGCCAAAATGGTGCCATTGCACTCCAGCCTGGGTAACAAGAGCAAGACTCCATCTCAAAAAACAAACAAACAAACAAAAAATTAGCACTGTCTACTGCAATTAAAACATTGAGAATTAGGTCTTGGTTCCTCCAGGA
Organism: Macaca fascicularis; assembly: GCF_037993035.2. Taxonomy (NCBI): domain Eukaryota; kingdom Metazoa; phylum Chordata; class Mammalia; order Primates; family Cercopithecidae; genus Macaca; species Macaca fascicularis. Next base: position 113,533,431 of record NC_088375.1, read on the forward strand.
TAGGCTTTCTGTTTCCACTCACCTGACCTACAGCAGAAGTCATTGCTTTTCTCTCTACTTGCTGGTGTGCTTCCATGGTATAGGATGCTTATAGGTACACTGTCAGAGAGATAAGGAGAAGGTACAATTACTTCTACAAAAGTCCTCTAATCTCACCTATAGAAATACAAAGCTTAGGCCGGGTGCGGTGGCTCAAGCCTGTAATCCCAGCACTTTGGGAGGCGGAGACGGGCGGATCACGAGGTCAGGAGATCGAGACCACGGTGAAACCCCGTCTCTACTAAAAATACAAAAAACTAGCCGGGCGAGGTGGCGGGCGCCTGTAGTCCCAGCTACTCGGGAGGCTGAGGCCGGAGAATGGCGGGAACCCGGGAGGCGGAGCTTGCAGTGAGCTGAGATCCGGCCACTGCACTCCAGCCTGGGTGACAGAGCGAGACTCCGTCTCAAAAAAAAAAAAAAAAAAAAAAGAAATACAAAGCTTATACTTATTGAGTCTGCTGATTAATTTGGTGATTGCTCCCTTGAGGCTGTGATGGTAATCTAGTGCCTCCTTTCCAACGTGCTGGGGTAAGCTACAGACATTTGAAATGTCTGTACATTTAAGACATTAGTGTCTGTCTTAACATTTGAAAGCATCTCTCTGTCCTTTACTCCAGCTCTGCAGAGGCTTGGCCATGAAAAACTTCCACCCATTCTAAACTCTACTTAGTATAATGAGATTATAGGAAGTAAATTGGGTGGATTTAGAACTATCTAGCTGGAAAGAAAAGTATCCAGGCCAGGTGTGGTGGCTTATGCCTATAATCCCAGCAGTTTGGGAGGCTGAGATGTGGAGGATCACTTGAGCCCAGGAGTTTGGGCAATGCAGTGAGACCCCATCTCTAAAAGACCCCATCTGCAGTGAGGCACTGCAGCCTGGGCAATGCAGTGAGACCCCATGTCTGAAAAAAAAAATTATCTGGGTGTGGTGGAGCATGCCTGTAGTCCCAGCTACTCAGAAGACTGAGGTGGAAGGATCACCTGAGCCCAGAGGTCCAGGCTGCAGTGAGCTATGATCATGCCACTGCACTTCAGCCTGGGCAACAAAGCAAGACTCTGTCAAAAAAAGAAAAAAGAAATCAAAAGAAGTGGAAAGAAAAGTATCTATATTGCTAAGAAACATCTTTACCATCTATACAGCTTGGCTGTTATTTACTGGATAATATCAGCAAGATCCCTTCCACTCCCCTGGCTGGAGAATTCTGAGCCCAGGAACATCTAAAATGTGCCCAGGAAGGATGGGGATTGGAAATAACATTTATTGTGCATCTACTATGTGACAGACACAGAGCTAGAGGCCTTATAGGTTGTTATAGTATTAGGAAATTGAGGTTCAGAGATGTTGTTACATGCCTAAATTCACAGAGCCAGGCAGTGTTAAAGTCAAGACTTTAAACAGAGAACTACAGGTTCAGGTCAGCTGATGGCAGCACCCTGTCGTGTGGTATAGTTCTAGCTTTCTGCTTTCCTGGGGGTGACCTGGTCTCCAAAGGGCATTAGGCAATGCGTTCTTACATGTCAGAGTCTGTTAGTATGTGGAGGAGTCATTTTGCTTATTTTGTCCTTTGCGAGTTAACCTGTTTGGAGACTCCGTGCAGGCAGTAGAGTCTAAGGGTGGGTGGCTTTGCCCTGGAGGCAACTTGAGACTGTTTATCTGGAAATAAGTAAACCTTTTTCTATAGCTTGTAGTAGTGTAGTCTGGTGGTGAGAGCTAGGATTTGGCATCAGGTGGCCTGGGTTCTTTTTTTGTTTGTTTGTTTGAGACGGAGTCTTGCTCTTGTCACCCAGGCTGGAGTACAATGGCGTGATCTTGGGTCACTGCAACCTCCACTTCCCAGGTTCAAGCGATTCTCCTGCCTTAGCCTCCTGAGTAGCTGGGATTACAGGTGCCCGCCACCACCCCCAGCTAAGTTTTTGGATTTTTAGTAGAGACGGGGTTTCACCATGTTGGCCAAGCTGGTCTTGAACTCCTGACCTCAGGTGATTCCACCCACCTCGGCCTCCCAAAGTGTTGGGATTACAGGCGTGAGCCACCACTCCCGGCTGTGGCCTGGATTCTAATTCCAGTTTTGCCACTCTTTTTCATGATCTTGAATGGTTATCTAATCTCGGTATACTTCCGTTTCTTCTGTCAAAGAGATGGAATAATAGCCCTAACTACTTTCCAGGGATGTTGAGAAACTAATTGAAATAGCACGTGAAAGGACTGTGAGAAGTTACAACTTCCGTACAGGAGCGTTACCTCAGAATCCATCTACCTTAGATAATTTTATGGTTTGGACATTTAAAGCTTTCCTGTGGTTGATTCACAATTTGCCCTGGCTACGTAAACAGTGCTTGAAAATGAGTTATTGGGCTTCCATAGACCCTATTTTTCTTCACCCCCTTCTATAGCCTCTTGTTAAGATTATACCTTATAAAATGCTATGTGCCACCACCAACCCCCCACTACTTCCTGTTTTGTTACAAGGGTGCCACACATTTGTATGGCTCTTTACAGTTTATAAAGAGATTTTGTGTATATTAGCTCGTTTAATAGTCACAGCATGATGAGGTAGTTGTTATTAGTCATATTTTATAGAAGGGGAAACAGGTTAAAGGTGTTTAATGGCTTACTCTAGGTCACATAGCCGAGAATGTAGCTGAACTAGGTCCCAAACTCAGGCCAGCCAATGAAATGCTCGTCTGGCACACTTTACATCAGACCACAGATCTTTGCATCTATCTCTTCCTTTTCATTCCCTTCTCTGGACAAAACCAGGCTTTTCTGTACTTTCGTCCCTGGGTGTTTTTACCTAGCTGTCTCTTTCACGCCCTGTAGCACTTCAATTATTGTAATTACCCCACCACCCGCAAAACCCAAGCTGGAATGATAGAACAATGCATGCCCAGGTGTGGCTCTTGTCTAGACAGCTGCTCCCTGCCAGGGAAACTGGGAGGGAGGAGAAGGGGAGCTGCCTCTTGCTGCTTCCTCAAGCATAGCTAGAAACCTCTTTGCCTTTTTGTTGTTGTTGCCATGGAAAGGGGAAAGACACTCAAAAGGGCCTAGATATGATATGGGAAAACAGAAACTCTAGTTTCCTCTTTTAATTTTGGGGCCCAAAGCCAATGAAAAGAGATGGAATGGTTAGGTATTGGGACTCCTAGCTATAACCTGAAGCTCAGTGCCTTGATATACTTCTCAAACAACTGATGACAAAAAGCAGAGCAGCAGGGGTTCAGGGGTGGAGGCCGTGGTGAGAGGCAATGTGAGCCCTCAAGAGTGGTCAGGTTGGTTCCATTTGCTCCAGCAAGACCTAGAGAGCAAAAGGGAAAGGATTGCTTTCAGGTTGGGCATCCAACAACAACTCGAATCGTAATGATGATAAAGGACATTTGAAATACTATGCATTCAGCTTAAAATACTATGCATTCACTCAAATGATTTTTAATTCAGTGGTCCAGGGTCCTTCTGGCTCAGGGCTGAAATAATGAGCAATAGTTCTTGGTGGCATATTAGCTGGTTAAGATTTAGCTAGGCCCACCTAAGAAGGACTAAATGATCTAGGATGCGTGACTTGTGGAAAAGAAAAAGGACCTCAGGGATGTTCCTTTTCTCTCGTTTGGCATCCTAACCATTTGCCTCTTTTCTTTCTCTATGCTACCCCCATCCCCTATATTTACACAACTTGTGGCTCTGGACCAGGTGGAGAGATGGAACCGCCGTGATCAGAAGCTGCTGGAGGCAGTGCAGCGGGGAGATGTGGGACGCGTGGCTGCCCTGGCCTCCAGGAAATCTGCCCGACCCACCAAGCTAGACTCAAACGGCCAGTCCCCGTAAGTAAGTCCTCCTGCCCCTGCCCCTTACATGTGGCTCCCTTTTGAGGCCCCCAAATCCAATATAACATAGGACCAGGGAATGCCTACAGCTTCAGAGCTCTTTTCGTTGTCTTAATCAGCAAGTATATCAATAGCTTTTTGCTACATATAAGTTCTACACAAAGTGAGGAAAGAAAATATTGTTCCTGAGCTCCATCCATCTCACAACCCAGATTGACACCACTGACTTGTAAAGAACATAAAGCCCATTAAACAAACAGAAATACACTAAGTAGAGTATTTCTTCATTGCACAAGTAGGAGGGTGTGTATGCTTGGGAAATTAGAAATGAAGTGGTAGCATAGGAGTCACATGGCTAGAGGGAGTAGTGATTAAGTCAAGGGAAATGTTATCCCTGGTCTCTACCCAAAGCCTTCGAACATCCAGCCTTCTGCTCTGCTCTGACTGACTCTTTCTGTGACCCTTCCACTTCTGCTAAGGGTTCTGTGCTCAGAAAGGCAGGTAATTATGTGTTCCCTAGACATCCCTGCAATAGTCTGAGATTCCTTGAGACCTGTAGCTCTTATTTCTTTCTTGCTTTTAGCACCCTTTATGATTGGAGGGCGTATAGACTTCTCTTTCTCAGAAATTCAAGCTAGGGGAGCTTCTTTTTCTGCTTTTAGGATTGGCTTTGGGGTAGGGAGCATAGCAAGAAGGGCTTATCAAGATTCTCCCATTCCTCATCCCTGGTCCCTTTATCCTTCTGCCTCTCGGCCTTGATTCTGGCAGGTTTCATCTGGCAGCCTCCAAAGGACTGACAGAATGTCTGACTCTACTGCTTGCAAATGGGGCTGACATCAACAGCAAGAATGAGGACGGTGAGTGAGCCAGAGCCCGGGCCACGCTGCTTGCTTGCCCCTGGTACGGCAGCAGTCGGCGGCGGTGCTGGGCCCTGCTGGACGTTCCTACTGTGGTCCCTTGCTTCTCTCCTCAGTAAGTTCTGGTCATCATCCCTCCAGGAGTTCCCCTCCCTGTAAGCTGGGCACACCTCACCCTTACTCCCACCTTCATCACAGGTACCAGGCACTTGGGGAACAGGAATTTCTGGCCCTGTGTGGCTGAAAGCTTCTCTCCCTAATCTCCTGATTATCTGTGCGTCTCTTGCCTTCCCTCCCTGTGAGTCATCAGCATGCATGGGGCCACCTACCCTCCTTCTCCCCTTCCTTCTGTTTCCAGGAAGCACTGCCCTGCACTTGGCCACCATCTCCTGCCAGCCACAGTGTGTTAAGGTCCTGCTTCAGGTAAGAGCAGCCCCTTGATACTACTCTTGCGAAGGGAAGAAGTGGTCCCAGAGTTTTCTAACTTCATTTCATACTTATAAGGAATCATTGGCCAAATGTACTCGCCTCATACCCAATAGGAGGGCTGATAATCATTTGTTTGCAAACATTGATTTAACACCTACTATGTACAGGCACCATGTTTGATACCGCCTTTGAGGGCAGGTTATAAAGCAGAGTTGCCAGTAACTATCGATTTTGTCATTAGCAGAGCCACTGCAGTGACTTCCTGCTATGATGAGGGGCAAGAGGAAGGAGGACAGAGATGTTCAAATTAAACCAAAGCCCTACTGTCTGTTTCTGAAGAGTTTATAGTCTAGTAGTATAAAGAGAAATATCATGTACAATGACATGTGGATAATTTATAAATGAGTTTCCAAAAGTACAAAAGGCAGTTACCAGCCGGGTGTGGTGGTTCATGCCTGTAATCCCAGACTTTGGGAGACTGAGGCGGACAGATCACAAGATCAAGAGATCGAGACCATCCTGGCTAACACAGTGAAACCCCATCTCTACTAAAAATAGAAAAGATTAGCCGGGTGTGGTGGCACGTGTCTGTAGTCCCAGCTACTTGGGAGACTGAGGCAGGAGAATCGCTTGAACCCGGGAGGCGGAGCTTGCAGCGATCCGAGATTGCACCACTGCACTCCAGCCTGGGCAACAGAGCAAGACTCGTCTCAACAACAACAACAAAAAGCAGTTATCTTAACCAGCCATCAGGCAAATGGATGTTCTGCTTTTGTTCTTCCTAATCCTTTCCAAGTTTCACAATTACGTTTCTAAAGTACCAGCCATGGGGACATTGGGTGTTATTTTCCCTAACACTTTTACTTATCTGCCATCTGATTTTTCTTAGCCCCTTGGTTTAGAAACCAGGGCTGATAATCAACGCTGCCTATCATCAGCAATGAATGAACTGGGCTTGCCTAGTAGACAGCCTTCTCCAAAGTGGCCCTCCTGCCCCTCCTCATATTACCATAGAAATTGGTAACCCAATGGGGGTATGGGATGAGGATGTTAACACTAAGCTCCATGCTGCTTCCCTTTGTGGCCATTTGCAGCATGGTGCTAACGAAGATGCTGTGGATGCAGAAAACCGTAGTCCATTGCACTGGGCAGGTGTGTGCAGGGGACTCATGGGAACAGGGCTGCAGGGACTACAGGGTGGGAAAGGGAAGGTGTGAGGAGGGAAGGGCAGCCAGGGCCAACCAATGAAATGGTTGGAAGGGATGTTGGGTTATAGTCTGAGCAGGCTTTGTTCATGCTTCCCCTCAACCCAATCATCTCCTTCCCAGCCTCCTCTGGCTGTGCCTCAAGTGTACTCCTGCTGTGTGACCACGAAGCCTTCCTGGACGTGTTGGATAATGTGAGTGTCAGATGGGCAAGTGGGCAGTGTCCTACACAGGCAAGCTGCTGCGCTCTCTGAGCTTGATTGGCCAACTTCCATGACCTAGGGTTGTGTTAGCACCACCCTTCTCTTCCTTCTCCTCCTGCTTCTCCTCTTCTTCCTCACAGAGAGGTTAAGCCTTATCTTCTGGAGAGCTTCTGACCCTCCAAAAGGGAGTGCTTAGACCCAAGATCTGGGCTTTTATTTTTTCTGGAGTGGTGTGAGGGGAGGGGAGCCGTTAGGATTGTGTCAAGCCTCTGGCAGTCCCTGGCTCCTCATGAACCCCTTCCTACAATCTGTGCAGGATGGACGTACACCCCTGATGATCGCGTCACTGGGTGGGCACACAGCTATCTGCTCACAGCTGCTGCAGAGAGGCGCCCGAGTTAATGTTACAGACAAGAATGACAAGTGAGCCCTCCTTGTTTACCCACCCCAATTCCCATGCCTGACCAATTTAGAAAGAAGCCAGTGGGCAACGTGTGTGTGTGTATGTGTGTTGGGGAAGAAGTCAGGTTGGTCTTTGTGTTCTTGGGAACCTCATTCCTTCCCAGTGGAGGTTCTGAAGAACTCTGCCTGCTGCCACTACCGCCTTCATAGATAGATGACCCCGGAAGTAGAATCCATGCTCTGGACCCATTGGCTGAATTTACTGGTTTTCAAATTATCTTTTAAGCAAGAGGATCCTTTTTTCCAATAAAAATTGTATGTAGAATCCCTGTAATCCCAGCACTTTGGGAGGCCGAGGCGGGCAGATCACCTGAGGTTGGGAGTTCAAGACCAGCCTGACCAACATGGAGAAACCCAGTCTTTACTAAAAATACAAAATTAGCCAGGTGTGGTGGCACATACCTGTAATCCCAGCTACTCGGGAGGCTGAGGCATGATAATCGCTTGAACCTGGGAGGCAGAGGTTGTGGTGAGGCAGAGGTTGTGGTGAGCCGAGATCGCGCCATTACACTCCAGCCTGGGCAACAAGAGCAAAACTCCGTCTCAAAAAAAAAAAAAAAATCTAGTCTGGTCTAACGTTGGTCTGTTGTTCTCCTGATCCCACTGAGTGAGAGCTTACCCTATGAGTGGAATGTCTGGATTCAGGACTTCTAGATTCCATGGCGGTAAGTCTATGCTCAGATTTGTCTCAACCCACAGATCGGCTTTGATCCTGGCCTGTGAGAAAGGCAGTGCCGAGGTGGCTGAACTGCTCCTGAGCCACGGAGCAGACGCGGGGGCTGTGGACAGCACAGGGCACGATGCTCTGCACTATGCTCTGCACACGCAAGACAAGTCACTGTGGAGGCTGCTACAGCAGGCCCTGAACCGGCGGCAGCGGGGCGGTAAAGCCCTTTTGTAACTTCCAGGTTCTCCTTGATAGCCCTAGAATCAGAGAAGTTTCTTAGAGTCCCATTTGTTTCCATGGAAGTAATCTATCTGACAGATATTTGTCACCTGAGTTGAGAGTTTACGTATTTATTGCTGCTACTGTGAGAGGACCCCAAATTCCCATCCCAAAAGCATAATCACAAAATTCTTCAATGCAGCCTGGTCTCTCACTGAGGACAACTCTGGCTAGTGCTGTTTCTAGCATTTATGAGTTGTAATTGTACGTCTATTTGTGTGATTTGTTGGTCACTCTCTCTTTCCTCTACCAGACTGTAATCCGCTTAGGTGACAGGCCATTTCTGTTTTGCTCACCATTGAAGTTCTAATGCTTATTAAAGTGCCGGACACAGTGACCAATAAATAAATGAGTGAACAAAATGAATGAGGAGACTCATTTCTGGGAGAGGATGCCAAAGTTGCTGGATAGTTAGGGATCCACTAAACAAGACTGGCTTCTGGCACCAGGAAGATGTGTGGTGAGATTGATCACAGAGAGGCCACTTCTCTCAGAAAAAGTCTGAAGCTAAGAATGTGGGCTAGAAGTACATGGAACCTGTCTTCTCTCTCATTTTCCTCATATCTTTTCTTATAGGTCAGAGGCTAGTCCAGCACCCAGATCTTGCATCCCAGGTAAGAACCTAAGTGCCTCCCCTTTTGCTTTTGACACACCCCAGGCTATCCCACTGTGACTACTCCCAGTGATCCTTGGGGTGTCAAGACATTTAAGAGAAAAAAGGCACTCCTGGGGCTCAGTTTGTTGCCTCGTGGCCACACTTTACTATTCTGTTTCCAACATAGGCCTCTCCATCTGAGCCCCAAGCAGGTTCTCCACCTAAGAGCCCATGGAGAGCAGAGCCTGAAGAGGAGCAAGAGGAAGAGGAGGACGAAGACCCGTGCTCGGAGGAGTGGAGGTGGAAGTATGAAGAGGAGCAGAGGAAAGTTGTTCAGTTGGAGCAGGAGTTGGTGCAAAAGACAGAAGAGTGTAAGACTCAAGCTGCAGCCTGTCTGAGACTTGAGAACCAGATTCGAGAGCAGGTGCAGGAGCTAGGGCTCCTCCTATCCTGGGAGCCCAGAGCTTCAGGAAGGCAAGGCTCTAGTCTCCGGCCTGGAGGGGATGGCATGGAGCAGGGTTGTCCTATGGACCTGCTGGCTGAGCGTATACAAGAGCTAAAGAAGCAGCAGCAGGCAGCAGCCACAGTAAATCCAGTATTAGCTCTGAAGAAGGCTGAGGACTCAGCCCCAGGAGAGATCCAGTATGAAGTCCATGGAAGGTCCCAACAAGAAGAACAGGGGCCACCCCAGAGCCCAGAGTCTGAGACCATCAGGAAAACCACAGGACAGCAACTGACTACCAGTGGTACACAGACCTTTGGCCATGATCATGCTGACCAGCTGCCTGCTGGCCAGAAGGAGAGTTCCCAGGTTCTAGGAGTTGAACCAGGAGGCACAGTGGCTGAACCAGTGGGCCCAGCAGCCATGAACCAGCTTCTGCTACAACTAAGGGAGGAGCTTGCTGCAGTGTGGCGAGAAAAGGATGCTGCCCGGGGGGCTTTGTCAAGACCAGTCATGGAGGGAGCCCTGGGGACTCCCCGTGCTGAGGCAGCAGCAGCTGCCTGGGAGAAGATGGAGGCCCGACTGGAGAGCGTGCTGGCAAGGCTGGAACGGGCAAAGGCAGGATTACAGGTGAAACCTGAGGTTCCTTCCCAGGAGTCCAGAGAGGGAGCCCTAAAGGCAGCCCCAGGGAGCATCAAAGAGGATGAAGGGAAGGAGAAAAGGGTTCCTGGGGCTCGCGGAGAGCCTCTAGGCGCCCCTGGAGAGGAAAAGGCCCTAGGAGGCCTGGCAAAGGGACAGCTGGAGAAGGAGGTGTCAGCACTGAGACTGAGCAACAGTAACTTGGTGGAGGAGTTAGGGGAGTTGGGGCGGGAGCGGCAGAGGTTGCAGAGGGAGCTGCAGTCCCTGAGCCAGCGGCTGCAGCGGGAATTTGTGCCCAAGCCAGAGGCGCAGGTCCAGCTACAGCAGTTGCGGCAGAGTGTGGGGCTGCTGACAGATGAACTGGCGGTGGAGAAGGAGGCCACAGAGAAGCTGCAGAAGCTCCTGGCCGCCCAGAGCGGCGGTCTCCGAGGGCTGTGGGACTGCCTGCCCCCAGACCTAGTGGGCAAGAGGAGTGCACAAAGCAAAGCAGCGGAGCCCCTGGAGGAGCTGCGGGCCTGCATCACCACCCTGGTAGATCGGCACCGGGAGGCCCAGCAGGTGCTGGCTCGGTTGCAAGAAGAAAACCGGCAGTTGCGGGGGTCCTTGTCCCCATGTCGGGAGCCAGGCACCTCCTTAAAGGCCCCAGCATCCCCCCAAGTGGCCGCTCTGGAGCAAGACTTGGGGAAGCTGGAGGAAGAGCTGCGGGCAGTTCAGGCCACGATGAGCGGGAAGAGCCAGGAGATCGGAAAGCTGAAGCAGCTGCTCTACCAAGCCACAGAGGAAGTGGCTGAGCTAAGGGCCCGGGAGGCAGCCAGCCTACGGCAACACGAGAAAACTCGGGGTTCGCTGGTGGCCCAGGCCCAGGCTTGGGGCCAGGAGCTAAAGGCTCTGCTGGAAAAGTATAACACGGCCTGCCGGGAAATGGGTCGGCTGCGGGAGGCGGTGGCCGAGGAGCGCCGCCGGAGCGGGGACCTGGCCGCTAAGGCAGCCGAACAAGAGCGCCAGGCCAGCGAGATGCGGGGGCGCTCCGAGCAGTTTGAGAAAACAGCAGAGCTGCTGAAAGAGAAGATGGAACATCTCATTGGGGCTTGCCGAGACAAGGAGGCCAAGGTGAGCAGCTGAGGTAGCCCTGGGGAGCACTGGGGAAAGTTTCTGTGTATTTGGGAGTTTGCTAACCTGAATCCAGCTACCTTTGTTGCAGCAGTGGGTCAGATCAATACCCCAAACGGAGCGCCAGTCCTTTGCAGGGACCACACTGCTATGTTCTGGTGGGTCGGAGGGGGTTGGTGAGATTGGAGGTGAGGTAAGGTATAAGTGGAAGAGAGAAGGGGGCTTAGGTACTAAAATTTGGCACCCAGATTCAGAAGCAGTGTGCTTAGGGCTGCCACCAGGGCAGCACCATCGTTTATTAGCATTTGGACTTGAATTACTATTAGCCTGGGAAGAGGCCTAATAGCATGATGGGTTGCTGTGGTTTCACTGAGGTTCTGAGGAGGTGACTCAGGAACTAATGAGTTAAGAAAAGTAGACCCAGTGATAGCTGCTCTTCTCCCCTCCACTTCAGAGTGGGTTCTACAAAACAATGTCCATTGGCAAAGAGGACACCAACGCAAAGAAAAAAAGCTTGAGGCCGAGCGTGGTGGCTCACGCCTGTAATCCCAGCACTCTGGATGCCGAGGCGGGTGGATTACCTGAGGTCAGGAGTTCGAGACCAGCCTGACTAACATGGTAAAACCCCGTCTCTACTAAAAATGCAAAAATTAGCTGGGCGTGGTGGCACGCACCTATAATCCCAGCTACTCAAGAGGCTGAGGCAGGAGAATCACTTGAACCAGAGACGCGGAGGTAGCAGTGAGCTGAGACTGCACCACTGCATTCCAGCCTGGGTGACAGAGCGAGACTCCGTCTCTAAAAAGAAAGAAAGAAAGAAAAAAAGCTTGAAAACCACTATTAGATACCAGAGTTTCCTAACGCTTGCTCTAAATGTGAGTCTACCTGTTTCTGTGAGACATGTTTTATGAACTCTAAATATCAATTTACACATGGATTCAGTAGTTCCAGACTTACCTGTGAAATGAATGATTTCAGACTTCTTATTAAAACTTGGATACATGGTCAAATTTAGAATGATTAAAAAATATAAAGAGACCAGGCATGGTGGCTCACGTATGTGAGCCATACGAGGTGGGAGGATCACCTCAGGTCAGGAGTTTGAGACCAGCCTGGCTAACATGGTGAAGCCCCATCTCTACTAAAAATACAAAAATTAGCTGGGTGTGGTGGCATGTGCCTGTAATCCCAGCTACCTAGGAGGCTGAGGCAGGAGAATCACTGGAACCTGGGAGATGGAGGTTGCAGTGAGCCAAGATCGCACCACTGCAGTCCAGTCTGGGCAACAGAGTGAGACTCCTCCTCCTCAAAAAAAAATTATATATATATAAAAAAATATATGTTTTCTATAGTGTGGAGTCCATAAAAATAGAAGGAATATTATCCAGAATAGGAATAAGTGCCGGTTGAGGTTAATTAAATAAAGTATTTTTATGCTGCACTGAAGGAGAAGATGAAAGTAGACAATTGAGTAAAAGCAAATATAGTGTCATGGTTAAGAATGTGTTCTCTGGACCGAGGTTGTCTGATCTTGGGCAAGTTATTTAACATCTCTAGTCCTCAGTTTTCTTATCTATAAAATGAGGATAATAAAATGGTTGTGAAGATTATATTAAATAAGAAATTATATTTATTTAAAAGATTTGGAACTCTTGGCCCATGGTAAGTACTCAATAAAAGGTAGCTATCATTATTCCTACTACCACTATTCCTATTACTGCTAGTTACCATTAACCGTGTTTGTGCCTCTGCCTCAATAAGCCACAAGGACTCATCTCCATTTCCCTTAGTGGTCAGTAGCCAGAAGTAGGTTAGGATCCAGTACCAAGTTAAGAGCATGGGCCAAGGAGTCAAAGAGATTGTGGTTCAAATAATGATTTCATCACTTATTAGCTGTGTGATTTTGACAAATTACTTAATTCAGTCTCTTTTTTTTTTTTTTTTGAGACGGAGTCTCGCTCTGTCGCCCGGGCTGGAGTGCAGTGGCCGGATCTCAGCTCACTGCAAGCTCCGCCTCCCGGGTTTACGCCATTCTCCTGCCTCAGCCTCCCGAATAGCTGGGACTACAGGCGCCCGCCACCTCGCCCGGCTAGTTTTTTGTATTTTTTTTAGTAGAGATGGGGTTTCACCGTGTTAGCCAGGATGGTCTCGATCTCCTGACCTCGTGATCCGCCCGCCTCGGCCTCCCAGAGTGCTGGGATTACAGGCTTGAGCCACCGCGCCCGGCCATTCAGTCTCTTTATCTACAAAATGTAGATAATAATACTTCCCTCAGGCAGAGCACGGTGGCTCATGCCCATAATCCCAGCACTCTGGGAGGCCAAGGTGGATGGATCGCCTAAGCCCAGGAGTTTGACATCAGCCCGGGTAACATGGCAAAACCCCAACTCTACAAAAAAATACAAAAATTAGCTGAGTGTGGTGGCACGTGCCTGTGCCTGTGCTACTCAGGAGGCTGAGGTTGGCTTGAGCCCAGATTTAGAGGTTGCAGTGAGCTGAGATCACATCACTGCACTCCAGCCTGGGTGACAGAGTGAGACCGTGCCTCCAAATACAAGACAGACTGGGTGCAGTGGCTCACGCCTGTAATCCCAGCACTTTAGGAGGCTGAGGTGGGTGGATCACCTGAGGTCAGGAGTTCAAGACCAGCCTGGCCAACATAGCAAAACCCCGTCTCTACTAAAAATACAAAAAATTATCCAAGTGTGGTGGCGCATGCCTGTAATCCCAGCTACTTGGGAGGCTGAGGCAGGAGAATCGCTTGAACCTGGAGGCGGAGGTTGCAGCGAGCAGAGATGGTATCACTGCACTCCAGCCTGGGTGCCAGAGCAAGACTCAGTCTAAAAAACAAAAAAACAAAACAAACAAACAAATCCCCCCCCAAAAAAAAAACCAACCTTCCTTCAGAGAAGTATTGCTCCTCTCAGAAGAAAAGTTGTTTTATTATTTTTTTTTTTTAAGTTTTCAATGTTTTATCATATTTGATAGCAGCTTTTTTTATTGGTTACAAAACCTAAGCCCATATACAAAATTAGGAACGCATTTAGATGCCTCTTTTGAAAGAACGTTTTAGTCTTTTTAAACTGAGTTAAAAAAAAAAAATAAAAACAATGCAATTTTTAAACACTGTTTTGAAAACTTAAAAGTGCAGCAATATACTTAGTTTCCTTTATCTAAGAAATGGTTCAATTCCAATTCAAAACTGGTAAGGTCACAAACTGAATCAAGGAAATGCATACAAATGTCTGCACTACTTGATGCTAATTTTCACTTAAATGTTAGTCTGCACTTTAAAACATGAGAGGAAATAGGAATCATCACAGCAGAGGCCCAATTTTAATCATAATGTCTGCAAATTGTAAAAGGTAACTGTCAATTAAGTGTGGAAAGTCCAGAAGAAACTAAACTGGAAGGTGTACAGTTCACAATATCAAGAAGATTTGGACTTTTAAGGGTTTCACTGAAGTCTGTGACCTTAATTAGCTTTTACATTGTTATTCCTACTTTTAGTGAACACCATGCAGAAGAAAAGCTGTTTTGAGTGTTAAATGAGACAATTTGTGTAAAATTGGCACATATTAAATACTCAGTAAAAGGAAGCTGACCTTGACCCTGGGTGGTGTTTGTGGGAGAAATGCCTTGAGCCTCATTGGTTGCCTCTTTCCTCTTGGCCTCAGATCAAGGAGTTGTTGAAGAAGCTGGAGCAGCTTTCAGAAGAGGTTCTAGCAATTCGGGGAGAAAATGCTCGCCTTGCCCTGCAGCTGCAGGTATGTTTTGGCTGTCAGGGATGGTGCTGGAGAAGAATGTCGGCAGTGAAAGTGATGTATATATGGGAGACATTCTAGGAATTACAGAGGCCTGGCTAGGCAGTGGTCCAGGATGGACCAGTGATGGGCCAAGGAGCCCACCTGGTACTGCTGACCACTTCATTGTGTTGCTCCTCATGCTTGGGTGAGGGCAGACATGTGACTTCCCATTGATGTTCATTCCCAGGATTCCCAAAAGAACAATGAAGAGATCATCTCCACCTACAGGAATCATCTACTGAATGCTGCTCGGGTGAGCATGGTGGAGTTTTGAGGGACATGTAGACATAAAGCTGAGTACAGGGTATTGCATTTAGGGTCCCTCTCTCTTCTCCAGGATCCCTGTACATACTTGCCATTTCTCAGAAAGCCAGATCCAGTGCCAGGTCTCTGATCTCATTTGGTAGATCAAGAGAGGTTGTGCATGAATGTGAGAAGGAGAGGTGTTTCCCCCTCCATTTCAATTCCCTGGCCTATAGTAAGGACTTTTCCTGTCCCCAATACCCAATACCCTGTCTCAGTCTCCTCCTGGAGCCACTTAGTCCTAAACAGGGAAGAAGAGGTTGGTGTCTTGCTCGCTTGTTAAGAAGAATAACTACAAAGAATGGAACACCTATTGTGTACCCGGTGCTTTGCTTCATATTCATGGTTGTAGTCCTCACAGCAATCCTGAAAAGTAGACATCATTATCTTCCTTTTCTGTTCTTCATCTCCTTTTCTTCCTTTCCTGCCATCTACAGGGCTACATGGAACATGAAGTGTACAATATCCTGCTGCGAATCCTTAGCATGCAAGAGGAGTGAGGCAGCCTTACTGTGTGCCCTCAGGGATACGAGATTCTCTGTTGTGAGTTGTGGGTTAAGGGTGCCGAGGGAAGGAGCTTGGGAGAAAGGGCTTGGGAAAGGAGGTGTATGGAATGAAATTGGTCCCTTTTGCCCCTGTGGTAGCTGACACTGGGGAGCCCTTTGGGCCATAGAGCATTTGAGGTGACTGAGAAGACAGAACATGGAGAATCACTGGGTGGAGTCAGGAATCAGTGAGCAGGTGGACTAAGGGGGCTGACTTATGAGATGGAGACTGAAAAGAGGGGTTGGGTCTGGATTAGGGAGATGCCAGTAAAAGATGAGTGATGGTTGGATAGTGGTACAAAGTTGTTCCTTAGGGCAGGACTCTACAAAATCCAGAATCTCTTCACTTTGATACCATTCATTCAAAGAGCAGTCATCCCCCAAACCTCCCCCCACCCCAATGCAGATAGTCCCCTTCTCCAGTCCAGATAGATGAGGGTCCCTTTTAGCATATTGACATGAATGGGAGGAGACTGAGGATATGGAAGTGTGTGCATTTCATCCTTTAATTTCTTCTTTCAGGGAATAAGAAATGCTGCTTGACAGATGCTTCATCAGGCTGTGGTGGGTGGGGGTGTTGGCCACTAGGAAATGGTATGGGCAGGGCTTCACCTGCCATTATAGACCTCAGATCTGAACCTGGACCCTGGAATCAGCATGGATGAGACCAGAGGAGGTGTGGATGGAAACAAGCTGTATGGAAAATAAAGCATGAGGAGGGAATTGGGCTGAGTGTAATTTTTTTTTTTTCTCTAAAGGGGAGTGGGGAAAGGAATACCTTTCATCCCTCTATTCTTTTTTTTTCCTGGAAAAAATATTAATAGTATGTCTTTATTCTTAAAAACATTTTTTTTTGTTTTTTTTTGTTTTGTTTTGTTTTTTGAGACGGAGTCTCGCTCTGTCGCCCAGGCTGGAGTGCAGTGGCGCGATCTCGGCTCACTGCAAGCTCCGCCTCCTGGGTTTACGCCATTCTCCTGCCTCAGCCTCCTGAGTAGCTGGGACTACAGGCGCCCGCCACCGCGCCCGGCTAATTTTTTCTATTTTTAGTAGAGACGGGGTTTCACCGTGGTCTCGATCTCCTGACCTTGTGATCCGCCCGCCTCGGCCTCCCAAAGTGCTGGGATTACAGGCGTGAGCCACCGCGCCCGGCCTTAAAAACATTTTTTTACAAGTAGATATATTTTTGAGGTAGAGTCTTGCTCTGTCGCCCAGGCTGGAGTGCAGTGGCACGATCTCGGCTCACTACAACCTCTGCCTCCTGGGCTCAAGTGATTCTTGTGCCTCAGCCTCCCAAGTAGCTGGGATTACAGGCGTGTGCCACCATGCCCGGGATACATGTAGATTTTGTTTTTTATTTTACAAACAGACTTTATTTTTTAGAGCAGTTTTAGGTTCACAACAAAATTAAGCAGAAGGTACAGAGATGTTCATATATCCTCTGCCCCCATACAGGCACTGCCTCCCCGATTATCAACATCCCTCACTAGAGTGGTGTGTTTGTTATAATTGATGAACCTACATTGACACATTATTATCATTCAGAGTTCATAGTTTACATTAGGGTTCACTCTTGGTGTTATAGAGTCTATTGGTTTGGACATATTTATATTGAAATGTATCCATCATTATATTATCTTTTTTTGTTTTTGTTTGTTTTTTTCTGAGGCAGGGTCTCACTCTGTTGCCCAGGCTGGAGTGCAGTGGCATGATCATAGCTCACTGCAGCCTCAACTTCCTGGGCTCCAATAATCCTTCAACTTCAGCCTCCCAAGCAGCTGGGACTACAGGCGAGCACCACCACACCTGGCTGATTTTTTTGTACATTTAATAGAGGCCAAGTTTTGCCATGTTGCCCAGGCTGGTCTCAAACTCCTGGGTTCAAGCGATCTACCTGCCCCAGCTTCCCAAAGTGCTGGGGATTACAGGCATGAGCCACTGTGCCTGGTCACCTCTATATTATCACACAGAGTAGTTTCGCTGCCGTAAGAATCCTCTGTGCTCTGTCTGCTCATCTCCCCATCCCTGCTAACCCCTGGCAACCACTGATCTTTTTCCCATCTCCAGTTGTGATTAGTTGGAATTATACAGTATGTATCCTTTTCAGATGGGTTTCTTTGACTTAGTAATATACATTTAAATTTTCTCCATGTCTTTCCATGGCTTGATAACTCACTTATTTTTAGTACTGAATAATATTCCATTGTCTGAATGTGTCACAATTTATTTATCCATTCACCTACTGAAGGACATCTTGATTGTTTCCCAGCTTTGGCAATTTTTTTTTTTTTTTTTTTTGGCAGAGTCTCACTCTATCACCCAGGCTGGAGTGCAGTAGCATGGTCTCAGCTCACTGCAACCTCCGCCTCCTGGGTTCATGCGATTCTCATGCCTCAGCCTCCTGAGTAGCTGGGATTACAAGTGCATGCCACCACACCCAGCTAATTTTTTTGTATTTTTAGCAGAGACGGGGTTTCACCATGTTGGCCAAGCTGGTCTCGAACTCCTGATCTCAGGTGATCACCCACCTCTGCCTCCCAAAACGCTAGGATTACAGGCTTGAGCCACCATGCCTGGCATTGGCAATTATTTGTTTTTGAGTGAAATTCACAAATGGCCCTATTAAGTCAGCAACTTTTAAACTTTTTGATCCCTAGTAAGAAATAAAAAAAAAATTTTTGAGACAGAGTCTCAATCTGTCGCCCAGGCTGGAGTGCAGTGGCGTGATCTCAGTTCACGGCATCCTCTGCCTCCTGGGTTCAAGCTATTCTCATGCCTCAGCCTCCTGAGTAGCTGGAATTATAGGCGTGCACCACCATGCATGACTAATTTTTGTACTTTGAAGACACAGGGTTTTCCTATGTTGGCCAGGCTAGTCTCAAACTCCTGGCCTCAAGTAATCCTCCTCCCTAAGTATTGGAATTACAGGTATAAGCCACTGCATCTGGCCAAGAAATACACTTTGTATCTTGTGTAGACATACCTCAAATAATACTTTACTATTTCTCTTCTATTCTTTGCTAATATACTCCATCAAAATGCATCCACTAATGGATGAAGACCCACGGTTTGAAAAATAGCCCTCAGTGAAAATGGGGTTTGACACTCTTCCTTTCCTCTTTCTCAAATCTGCCACAACTCTAATCTTTTTTCTTTGCCTTGGGACTGCTGAATCCATGATTTTTTTTTTTAAAGGGGAGATTGAGAGACCTGGATTTTCTTCAAGATATGCTATCTAAAATATTTTACCAAGTGTTAAACAATGCGTCTATATTTGACACACATGGTGTCACTGTTCTGTGTCCCAGGTGACAAAAGGGATGAAAAGTCTGATTCCTGGGTAGTGGATGAAGGGATACCCAAGTTTCATTTTTGCCTGTGATTCCATTCTCAGACTGAAAAAAAAATATATATATATTTTTCTCTTGGCCATTTCCCCTGGGTCTCCTCCCCTTCCTGCCCTTCCACCAGCCAGGCTGCTAGGTGAAAATGAGGCAGTGAATTCCTCTAAAATCTGGAATTGCAGTTTGGTGGCCCACACGCTGATCCCTCCCCATTCCTTCTCTCAGTCCACCCTCTGCTGGGTTACACTGGGTCAGACAGCAGCAGTTTTGGCAGTAAAGAGGCTGGGTTGAGAAAAAAGAGTGGGGAGGGGCTGCCATGGAAGACAGGGGGCTCCATAAGGGCTGCAGAGGCGGCTCCAGAGTTTGGCCAAGGGTGAAAAAGAGCATCTGAGATATCCGGATCAGATCCTAAAGAAGGTGCAGAGGTTTTATGTGGATAAGCGCGGGACTGCTTTAAGGCCAGGAAAATGGAAAAAGGAGGGATTGATGGAGAAAGGGAGAAGAGGTGCAGCTATCAAAGAAAGATCATCAAAAGGGTCTCAGTCATTTCTTTTAAGGGGAACAGAACCTCTCCTTGCCTTCCTGCTCTCAATTACCCACGCATATTAAAGGACCATTACATTTCTTGTTATACATGATGTGTAGGGTGGGGAGAATTAAGAAACTGTAGAGAGAAGGGTCCAGAAAGGGGGAGATCATTGGGCTAAACTCAAGAATGAGTCAGGAAGCAGCTTTGGTAATGGAAGCCAGGCCTTTGGCTTCCTCTGGGGCTCCTGGAAACTGATCCCAGGATGGGCTGAGCTATGGGAGTGGTGAGTGATGTTAATGTTAACACAGAAGTAGAAACTTCCTTAGCCCCTGGTTTTTCCAATCTCCCTTCCTAAAACTCCACAAACTGTTACCTCAATAGCCCTAGTCTTAAAATTTTTCTTGAGTTCATAATTTTTTTCCCCAAAGTAGCTCTAATCCTAATGTTCTCTTTATTCCTCCTGGGCTCTCTAACAGGAGTTAGTAGCGACTTATGATTCCTGCTTCATTTCCCCACCCCATTCCCCAGGCTTCAGATGTAGGAGTATGTGGGTGAAAGTAGGTGAAACCTGGTGGACCATGACTGGGTTCAGACTATGTTTTTGAATGCCTTCAATCTGGAACTTTGCTTCTGATTCACAGTTTCCCTCCTTTGGTGACATTAACTTATTAAACAGATATTTAAGGAGTCTACTATTTGTCAGGCACTGGGAATAGTGTAGAGGCAGCACAGAAAACTTTCTTACCCTTTTGGAGCTTGCATGCAGGATAAGATTCAGGTGCCCCAGTTCCATCATCCTGTAGGGATGCTAGAACTTATAACCTCAAATTAACTTTTTTCCAATTTATTTTTTCTCTCTTTCAATAACTTTGCTAACCTCAAATTAATTAATTTTTTTTTTTTTAGATGAATTCTTGCTCTGTCACCCAGGCTGGAGTGCAGTGTGCAGTGGTGTGATCTCGGCTTACTGTGACCTCTGCCTCCCTGGTTCAAGTGATTCTCCCACCTTAGCCTCCCACGTAGCTGGGACTACAGGCATGCGCCACCACGCCTGGCTAAGTTTTGTATTTTTAGTAGAGATGGGGTTTCACCATGTTGGCCAGGCTGGTCTTGAACTCCTGACCTCAAGTGATCCGCCTGCCTTGGCTTCCCAAAGTGTTGGGATTACAGGCCTGAGCCACCATGCCTGGCCTTCAAATTAACTTTTTTGTTTGTTTGGTTGGTTGTTTTTTGACAGAGTCTTGCTCTGTTGCCAGGCTGGAGTGCAGTGACACGATCTCAGCTCACTGCAACCTCTGCCTCCAGGGTTCAAGTGATTCCCCTGCCTCAGCCTCCCAAGTAGCTGGGATTACAGGCGTGTGCCACCACGCCCGGCCTATTGTATTTTAGTAGAGGCAGGGTTTCACCATGTTGGCCAAAATGGTCTTGATCTCCCAGCCTCGTGATCCGCCCGCCTTGGCCTCCCAAAGTGCTGGAATTATAGGCGTGAGCCACCGCACCCGGCCCAAATGAACTTCTAAAGGAGATTCCTCCTTCATGAAATCACTAGAACTCAAGGCGAGGTTTTCTCTTAAATGTTTACAGTTTTATCTTATTTATTTATTTAGAGACGGAGTCATGGTTTGTCACCAGGCTGGAGTGCAGTGGTGCAATCTCGGCTCACTGCAACCTCCGCCTCCTGGGTTCAAACAATTCTCCTGCCTCAGCCTCCTGAGTAGCTGAAATTACAGGCATGTGCCACCACACCCAGCTAATTTTTTTGTATTTTTAGTAGAGACAGGGTTTCTCCATGTTGGTCAGGCTAGTCTCGAACTCCCGACCTCAGGTGATCCGCCCACCTCAGCCTCCCAAAGTGCTGGGATTACAGGCGTGAGCCACCGCGCCCAGCATTTACAGCTTTATTGATGTACAATTGATATATGCCAATATGTCTCTCCATGTAAAATGCATATATTTGAAGTACACTATTTGATGTTTTCATATGTATATACACCTGTAAAACCATTACACAATCAAGATAATGAACATATCCATCACTTCCCAAAGGTCCCCGCTTTGTCTCTTTTTAATAATCCTCCCTACCTTCCTCACCCTGCAACTACTGAAAATTCTCAGAAATACAAACTATAGTAACTTTTGATCTAGAGGACTAAACAGAACAACAGCAAAAAAGATCTCAGGACCTGATGAAGACTCAGGTGTTGGAGGGGAGCAGCTGGAATTTAGAATTAGTTGAGTCTAAGTTTAGCCTGAAGCGCTCACCAATTTGAGTAGCAAAGCAGCAAGGAAAGAACCTGAGTGTTAGGAGAGGGTGGTATCTTCCCTAGGGACAAAAACCACAAAGTCATTGGGCCTAGTTCCAGTTCAACAGGTGCCTGGGAATATTGGTAGGCTGGCACCTTCAATCTTTGGCCTGGGTAGGGTCTTAGGAGAAGGATTATACTGAAGGCTTCAGCTAAATAAAAGGCCTCTTCCTATTTATCAAAGCACTTTTTTTGGTATGCTGATTATAGGTTTAACGTGTCTTGTCCCTGCTGCTAGACTGTGAACTCCTGCAAGGCTTTTATGTCCTCAGCACCTAATGATCCCTGATAAGCACTCAAATATTTATTGAACAAATATGCAGCCAACTATAAAATGCTGTGAGTTTCTCAGTATGTAGTAAGGGTACATTTCCCTTAAGTTGGTATTTTCTGGGCCAGGCATGGCGGCTCACGCCTGTAATCCCAGCACTTTGGGAGGCCCAGGCAAGGCGGACGGATGACGAAGTCAGGAGTTTGAGACCAGCCTGACCAATATGGTGAAACCCTGTCTCTACTATAAATACAAAATTAGCCGGGCGTGGTGACGCAGGCCTGTAATCTCAGCTATTCGGGAGGCTGAGGCAGGAGAATTGCTTGAACCCGGGAGGCGGAGGTTAGAGTGAGCCAAGTTGCGCCACTGCACCCCAGCCTGGGTGACAGAGTAAGACTCCGTCTCAAACATAAATAAATAAATAGGTATTTCCATGGAAACAGAAACAGATTTAATCTGGGGCCTGCATGTGAGTGATCAGCTTGGTTGGGATGGGGCCTCTGGAGGGTCCAAGGCTTTGGAGGAAGGAGAGTGAGTAGGTAGTTCAGAGAGGGACAGAAAGATTCCTTTTGTTGGCAAGAAAACCCCTCAATTCATCTTCAGCTACACCAAAGGTATAGGGGCTCTGGTGGAGGTACTGTGCAGGGGTATCTGGAGTAGTTACTGTTAGGTACACTTTGGATTCAGTAGCCCAGGCTTTGCCCTAGGGAGAGACAGTTGTCATTTCAAGGAAGACTGCTTTATACGGTCAGACACCTGGTTCACACGGCCTTAGCAGCAGCGTGCCACCACCCCAATCCCACACATAAGCGTGAGGGGTCACAGAGGTAGTGAGAATGATGGGATCCAAGGATCTCATCTCTCCAGATCCACTCACACCAGGAGTTAATCGCTCCAGCGCCAGGCTCTGAGTCCCTCCCTCTCTCGCCCGAGCTCCGCCCCCCTTCACTCTCGGCGGTCCTGGCGGGCTTCCCGTGGAGGGGGCGGCCCCAGCCCGAGCGCTAGGCCGGGCGGAGCTCCGGCCCGGGCGGAGCCGCGGCCGCCGCGTCCGGCCGCTGGACCGAACTTCTGCCGTGCGGACAGCAGGAGCGGCGCCGAGCCCCATGCCCCCACCTCTCCAGCCCGCCCTCTGAGCCTCCCGAACCCTCTCTCCATTTCCCACAACTGTGCTGGTAAGTCCCGCTCCCCGCACCAAACTTTTTTTGCTGCTGAGTTTGAGTCCTACGATCGGACCACGAGCTGCATTGTAGTTGGTGTTGGGGGGGAGGAGGAGAGGGTGAATTGAGTATAGCTGTCTTGAACTGAATGCCGACTCCACGGCTTCCCTAAGACGGATCAGCGCTCGCCCATTTCCCGAGTTGGAAGACCTCTCGATTTTAGTTGCTTAAACTTATGTAGAGATGGAGATGAGGGTTTGCGCTCCAACTTCGCTACCCCCTCCCCCATTTCTCTGAGCTCTAGCAGTTCCCGATACTTTCCCTCCATCTTTCAAGTATCTTTGGCTCTCTAAAAGCTTGTCCCCTCCCAACTCTGCCGTGGCAAAGCCCCCCTCCACCAGGCACTTCGGACCCGCCTCCTCTTCGTTGCCCTAGGGGACCCCGCGATCTTGGGGGCCATAAACTCCCTCCGGGGCTACGCGTCCTGCCAACCCGCCGCAGACGTGTAGCTGCTGGGTCCGCTGTGGAGGGAGGGGCTCAGGCTGGGGCTAGTCCGAAGCCAGGCGGGCGGGGCCGGGAAGGGGAGGTATAGGGGGCCGGACGGGGCGGAGCAGGCGGCATTTGCGGCCGGCGCCGGGGTGGAGAGTTGTGCGCCGGTCCCTGGGCCTGAGCTCCGGCTCCGGCTAGGGCGCCTGCGATGTCTCAAGATGGCGGAGCTGGGCGAATTAAAGGTACCGGCCCCCTCCCCCATCCCCATCTGGACTGATTCCGGCGGTACGCCGTGTCCGGGAAGCGACCGAGACTGGGTGCCGGGGCTCGGGTGGGCGCCGACGACGTGGCAGGCACGGGCTGCTGAGGATGGGAAAGAAGTGGCTGAGAGCGAGGAAGGGGCTGCGGCGGGGCTCCGGGGGCGGGGCTGCGGGGCAGATGTAGGGGTGGGGCCGAGGGGAATTGCAGCTGTTGGGGGCTGAGGCGCAGGGGGCGGGGACGAAGGGTAGAAGTCGGATTTAGTAGTAGGGGCAGTTGTTGGGGTAGGGCCAGGGGGAAAAGCTGCTCTAGAGGCACTGGGGGCGAGTCGATCGAGGCCAAGAGATGCGACAGTAGGGGGCAGATGCAGGGATGGGACCGCGGGGCAGATGTAGGGGAGGCTCCGGGGGAAAGGCAGCTGAAAGGGTAGGGTCTTTGGGGCTACTCTCGGGATCCGAGCTTTGGGAAATACCAGTAGGCGGCTGAGATGCAGGGGGCGGGGCTGTGCGGGCTGATACCTCGAGGGGTGGGGCAGAAGCATCCTGGAGGCTCAGAGGAAGGTCCTGCCTTAGTGAATCGCGATGTTTGGGCAGAGGCAGAGGCATGTGAAACTATGAGATAGAAAGGAGGGAAGTTATAGGGAAAGCTAATGGAAAAAATAAGACAGGACAGAGAAGATAAAGATGGGGAGAAAGAGGAGCAAGTTTCTCATCACATTCCACAAAAGGGGTCCAAGACAAAGCCTCCTGTGAGAAGAATTGTGTAGGGCTAGCAAGCCCTGCCCATGACAGGATCTCCTAGAGATTCACAGAAGGGAGTCCTCCCTCTAAGGAGAGCGCTCCCCTCCTTCTGCCACACAGAGTTTGGAGGGTGACCACGTCTGAGGACATCTCATAGAACCTTAAACCACCGAGTTCATCCCCATGCCTCCTGGTTTTCTTCTGCCCTTTGAAATGGAGCTATGGTCCTGGGCAGTCTGGAGGTCTAGCCACTGGGCCCAGCTACCTTCAGGAAATTTGCGATTCTGTGCCCTGACTCAGAGGCTTTTCCTTCATCCACCCAGGGCCTCTGTTTAGAGCTCTGCCCGCTCCTCTTCCACCCGTGTAGGGGGGCTGTAGGTTGTACAGGAGTATTATTTTCTCTATGTAGGAGAGACGCCAGATAATGGTTCCTGGCAGATAGAGTAAACAGGCAGGATACTTGGACTCAGTGAATCACTGTTAATCTCCTCAACCTAAGTTTTGGTCCTGTTTCCCTTCCAGAAAAATAGGACTAAGTTGTGGGGAGGGGGCGGTTATATTAATGATTCCAAGAAAGGATCTGGGGGAGTAATGAGCATTGAACCCTGACCTGAAAACCCCGGCCCACAGAAGCTTCAGAGGCTTGGGGGAAATAGCTGAGGAATTAAGGTGGTTTGGAGGGGTGGGCTGAAGGGCACAATCCTCCAGCCACCTGGCCCCTTTCTTCCCCGTGGGGCTGTCTGGCTTGAATCCTCTTGTCTCTCCCTCCTTCTCCCTGTCTCCTATCCTCTTCCCAGGAGGCTGGGATGAGTTTGAGTGTCTGAGAAAGGGCAAGAGAGGAGATAAGCAGCTTAAAGGAGAGTCCAGACTAGAGGCAGGGTTGGAGGCGGGAGGCTGTATAGACTTGGAGGTGTGTCTGAGGGTGGCTTGCTGTCTGCCATTCCCTGCCCCACTCTGGCCACTTCCAGGCCTGGGGAGACAGACAGTGTTGCTCAAGCTTGGGGTGGGCAGGGGGTGGTGATGATGCTGACCTGATGGTTGCTAAAGTGGGACTGAGATGTCCCTTTGGATAGGTTGACTACCTGGCAGTAATCCACTAGCTGCGAAGCATCATCTTTCCCATCAGTGCTGGAGGGAAAAAGGCACTGCCCACCTGGTAGCTCAGCCCATGTCTTGGCAGGGCAGGCCTGTGCAACGGAGGATTCTCAAGCTTCTCTGTTCTTCTCCACAGCACATGGTGATGAGTTTCCGGGTGTCTGAGCTCCAGGTGCTTCTTGGCTTTGCTGGCCGGAACAAGAGTGGGCGGAAGCACGAGCTCCTGGCCAAGGCCCTGCACCTCCTGAAGTCCAGCTGTGCCCCTAGCGTCCAGATGAAGATCAAAGAGCTTTACCGACGACGCTTTCCCCGGAAGACCCTGGGGCCCTCTGATCTCTCCCTTCTCTCTTTGCCTCCTGGCACCTCTCCTGTAGGCTCCCCTGGTCCTCTAGCTCCCATTCCCCCAACCCTCTTGGCCCCTGGCACCCTGCTGGGCCCCAAGCGTGAGGTGGACATGCACCCCTCTCTGGCCCAGCCTGTGCACCCTGATGTCACCATGAAACCATTGCCCTTCTATGAAGTCTACGGGGAGCTCATCCGGCCCACCACCCTTGGTATGGCTCTTTGTGGTCCCTTAGTCTTCTGGACTCCCTACCTGTTCCCCAGACATTTCTTAGGCTTTAGTCCTATGGGATCAGTGACCTGGGATGGGGGTGATTTCTGTGGCTGCCTGTGCATGGGCTTGGAATAACTGCCCCTTTGTATCCTCAGCATCCACTTCTAGCCAGCGGTTTGAGGAAGCGCACTTTACCTTTGCCCTCACACCCCAGCAAGTGCAGCAGATTCTTACATCCAGGTACATCTCTTCCAGTCTTCCTCCCTCATCCCTGGGGGGTTACCCCTGGACTCTGCTTTCTGACTTTCTTCTCTTCTGCCCTGCGCTTTTCCCTATCCATCCTCTTGTACCTACTTGTCTCTCGTTCTTTTGTGTGTCTCTGCTCTATCCTCCGGACATCTAACTTTCAGCCTCTCTGTGCGTTCACCCCTGCCCTCTGGGGGCTACACGCTGATATCTCTTCGTCTCCCTCGTTGTTACAGAGAGGTTCTGCCAGGAGCCAAATGTGATTATACCATACAGGTGCAGCTAAGGTGAGTTCATCCTCCCTGTGCTGGGTGCGCATTAGGGGTAGGAGTGAAGTGGGAGTATGACAGATCCCCTTACAAGATGTCCCGGCTCTGCCACTGTCTACTGCAGCCCTGGGACTTTTGTTGGATGCTGAGGGCTCCAGACATCTATGACTGATTTTCTGGGGTTCCCTGTCTCTCTGCCAGCTTCAGCTAAAGAAATTTCTTCCCAGTCTTTCTTCCTTTCTCATCTCTTACCAGGTTCTGTCTCTGTGAGACCAGCTGCCCCCAGGAAGATTATTTTCCCCCCAACCTCTTTGTCAAGGTCAATGGGAAACTGTGCCCCCTGCCGGTAAATGCTCTCCCCTTCTTCTGTCAGTTATCCCTTACCGTTTCAGTTCATAAATATTAACTACAAACCTGTTCTGAAAGAGGTATGCCTAGCACAGTGCGTGGTACATAGTAGGTGCTCAGTTTACTGACTGAATCAATATCATCTCAAGAGTATTAAGATAGGGCTGAACAAAGGTTCTGTCAGAACTCGGAGGAGGACATTAGTTCAACCCGAGATTTAAGAAAGACTTCTTTTTTTTTTTTTTTTTTGAAACAGAGTCCTTGCTCTGTCACCCAGGCTGGAGTGCAGTGGCGGGATCTCGGCTCACTGCAACCGCTGCCTCCCGAGTTCAAGCGATTCTCTTGCCTCAGCCTCCCAAGTAGCTGGGATTACAGGTGCCCACCACCCTGCCCAGCTAATTTTTGTATTTTTATTAGAGACAGGGTTTTACCATGTTAGCCAGGCTGGTCTCGAACTCCTGACCTTAGGTGATCTGCCCACCTCGGCTTCCTAAAGTGCTGGGATTACAGGCGTGAGCCACCGCACCTGGCCAGAAAGACTTATAAGTCATGACCCCAGAGCTGAGAGTTGGAAAAGGTGAGGCATCCTTATTCCTCCTCCTCAGGGACTCAGTGAGTGCGTTCCTTTTTTCTCCCCAGGAGTGAACCCCACACACAGCCCGAGACAGTGCTCCAGTTTTGTGAGCCACTGAATGGGCCTCCGTCCCCTTGGTCAGTGAGTGAGGGAGTTGGCCTTCCCTCCAGGGAGTGAATAACCCGAGACAAGATATCCTTTGTTGAAAGAGCAGAGCCCCTTCCCAGAGCCACTTCTCCACTGACCGGTCCCTCCCTTCTCCAGGGTTACCTTCCCCCAACCAAGAATGGGGCTGAGCCCAAGAGGCCCAGCCGCCCCATCAACATCACACCTCTGGCTCGACTCTCAGCCACTGTTCCCAACACCATTGTGGTCAATTGGTCATCTGAGTTCGGACGGGTGAGCCCAGCTAAAGCAGGGTGCCGGGAAGAGCCTGCTGAGGGTGAAGGGGAACCATCCAGTGTCCTGGGTTGGGGAAGCACTTTTCTCTTTATGGGTCTGTCTCTGGTCCTCATGGAACAAAAGTGGGCAGTGGTGGTATGAGAAGCAGAGGCTAATTGTCTACCCCCTACCTCCAAGTAGAATTACTCCTTGTCTGTGTACCTGGTGAGGCAGTTGACTGCAGGAACCCTTCTACAAAAACTTAGAGCAAAGGGAATCCGGAACCCAGACCACTCGCGGGCACTGAGTGAGTAACGTCTTTCCTCTCTTCCCCACCTGATCTGGATCCATGTCTTCCTGGCCCTCCAGTCTTCATAATTAAACCCGTACCTCTTTTTTGACAACTTACTTCCTTCTCACATGAACCACATCCCTCCCCCTCTACCCCGACCAGTCTTCCAGTCTTTATAGTTGAAGTTGGACCACTCCCAGGCAGTGAGTGACACCCTTGCATTTCCATTTATGTATCTGCTTTGCACCTCACAGTCCCTAACTCCAGCTGTGCTAGAATATGGGCTCTCTGGACTGGAAAGAATCTTAGGGATCCTCTAATCTAACCCTCACATGATGCTTCAACTCCTCCACATCATCTCTAACATAGCCAGAGTGTCACCCAGCTATGTTTAAGCATCTTCAGGGATGGGAAAATCCCCCACACCCAGCCTTTATCATCCATATCCCAGACCACTCCATGTGACGTCCCACTGGCCCCCAAAGACGCTCCACCCAGCACCCTCTCAGCCAGAGCCATCTGTTCCTGGCCTTACCAGCTCCTGGGCTGCCTCCAGCCTTGCTGACCCCATGGCTCTGGCCTCACTTTTGTTTCAGTCAAGGAGAAATTGACTGCTGACCCTGACAGTGAGGTGGCCACTACGAGTCTCCGGGTGTCACTCATGTGCCCGGTGGGTAAAAGGGGAGAAGGGAACAGGGTGGGAAGGGAGTTGGGTTTAGCCTGTGGACTTTGATGAGGGTTCCTAGGAATACTGGAGTGAAGTTTTCTGGGATGAAACCAGACTGGAGCCTCTGACAAGAGAAATTGCTTCTCCTCAGCTAGGGAAGATGCGCCTCACTGTCCCTTGTCGTGCCCTCACCTGCGCCCACCTGCAGAGCTTCGATGCTGCCCTTTATCTCCAGATGAATGAGAAGAAGCCTACGTGGACATGTCCTGTGTGTGACAAGAAGGCTCCCTATGAATCTCTTATCATTGATGGGTAGGGCCATTTTGCTTCCTCTTAACCTAGGACATCTGCTAGGACCCTCTTTTCTTTGTTATTTCTTTTTCTTTTTCTTTTTTTTTGAGATGGAGTCTTACTTTGTTGCCCAGGCTGGAGTGCAGTGGTGCAATCTTGGCTCACTGCAACCTCCACCTCCTGGGTTCAGGCGATTCTCCTGCCTCAGCCTCTTGAGTAGCTGGGATTACAGGTCTGTGCCACCACGCCTGGCTAATTTTTGTATCTTTAGTAGAGACGGGGTTTCACCATGTTGGGCAGGCTGGTCTTGAACTCCTGACCTCAGGTGATCCACCCACCTCGGCCTCCCAAAGTGCTGGGATTACAGGCGTGAGACACCATACCCAGTCTATATTTCTTTTTTAGCCACCACCTCCTTTAGGGTTTTTAATTTATATGGCTTACTTCTCCTCACATGAACCCCAGTTCTCACCTTATCTATCCCTTTTGCCAATTTGTGTGTGAGTGTGTATGTGCGTGTATGTGGAGTGGGAGGGCAATATTAAGAACTTAGTATATACAAGGCATCTTGCTGAGTACTTTTAATGAGTTATCTCATTGAAACCTCACAATAAGCTTATGGACTGGGTGCAGTGGCTCACATCTGTAATTCCAACACTGGAAGGCCGACATGGAAAGATCATTTGAGGCTAGGAGTCTGAGACCAGCCTGGGCAACAGAGTAAGACCCTCTCTCTATAAAAAATTAAGAAAGTTAGCCAGGCATGGTATGATAGCTCATGACTGTAGTCTTAGCTGCTCAGGAGGCTGAGTGGGGAGGAAGGTTTGAACCCAGGAGTTTGAGGCTGTAGTGAGCTATGACTGCATTACTGCACCCCAGCCTGGGCAACAGATTGAGACCCTGTCTCAAAAAAAGAAATAATCCTATGATTGGCTAGTGACACTCACCCAGAAAAAAAAAAAAAAAGAAAACAATAACCCTATGAGATAGGTAGTATCATTACACATGAGGAAACTGAGGCCGAGAGAGATTGAATCTTGCTCAAGGTTACATTGTTAAGTGGCAGAGCTGGTACTGAACTGTCATAGTATATCACCTATAACAACTCTCTGACTTCCCACTGAGCATTGCAGTAAGGTTCTTTTGAGGGCCTAGAAGTTCTGATCTTTTGATCTTGCTAGTCTTAACCCCTTTTCGGAATCTACATTATGGTTCTTGTTCCCAGTCCCCCCCGACGGTTTTTTTTGTGTTTGTTTATTTGTCTGTTTTTGAGACAGGGTCTTATTCTGTTGCCCAGACTGGAGTATAGTAGCACAATCATAGCTCACTGCAGCCTCGACCTCCTGGCCCCAAGTGATCTTCCCACCTTGGCCTCCCAAAGTGCTGGGATTGCAGGCATGAGCTACCATGCCTGGCCCAGGCTGGAGTGGTATGGCACAGTCTTATGATCTCGACTCACTGCAACCTCTGCCTTCTGGGTTCAAGCAATTCTCCTGCCTCAGCCTCCCAAGTAGCTGGGATTACAGGCATGTGCTGCCACATCCGGCTAATTTTGTATTTTTGGTAGAGATGAGGTTTCACCATGTTGGCCAGGCTGGTCTCGAACTCCTGACCTCAGGTGATCCACCCGCCTCGACCTTTGAAAGTGTGATTACAGGTGTGAGCCACAGCGCCGGCCTTTTTTTTTTTTTTTTGAGGCAGAGCCTTGCTCTGTTGCCCAAGGTGGAGAACAGTGGTGTGATCTAGCCTCACTGCAACCTCTGCCTCCCGGGTTCAAGCGATTCTCGTGCCTCAGCCTCCCAAGTAGCTGGGATTATAGGCATGTGTCACCACACCTGGCTAATTTTTGTATTTTTAGTAGAGATGAGGTTTCACCATGTTGGCCAGGCTGGTCTTAAACTCCAAGCCTCAAGTGATTCCCCTGTCTCTACCGCCCAAAGTGCTGGGATTACAGGCGTGAGCCACTTCACCCGGCCTCAGATTGTATTTATTTTAAAACCTGTTACTTAGTTTGCAAAGCTCTTTTACATACCTTCTGTTACTTGATTCCAACAACTCAGAGAGGTCCAGTAGGATGGATAATGTCCTTATTTTACAGATGAGGAAACTGAGGTACAGGAAGGCGAGTTATAGAACTCTCTGGCTACTGTTCCGCTCATCTCCCAGCCCCATGAATTTTCATCTCTCTCCTCCCCCAGTTTATTTATGGAGATTCTTAGTTCCTGTTCAGATTGTGATGAGATCCAATTCATGGAAGATGGATCCTGGTGCCCAATGAAACCCAAGAAGGAGGCATCTGAGGTTTGCCCCCCGCCAGGGTATGGGCTGGATGGTGAGTGACCCCCGGTCCCCCAGCTAAGCTAAATCTTGGATGGCCTCTTCTCTGAGACATAGTCTTCGTAATATCCGCAGGCCTCCAGTACAGCCCAGTCCAGGAGGGAAATCCATCAGAGAATAAGAAGAAGGTCGAAGTTATTGACTTGACAATAGAAAGCTCATCAGATGAGGAGGATCTGCCCCCTACCAAGAAGCACTGTTCTGTCACCTCAGCTGCCATCCCGGCCCTACCTGGAAGCAAAGGGTATGAGAAAATAGGCTGAATCTATGGCAAAAAGGACAGGGGAAGAAGTCAGGGATGCTTTCTGATCATTGGACAAAACCTGGGGCAAGAGAAATGTGGAGGGGACAGAGAGGGAACCTGGGGACCTGAGCTGGGTGAGGGCATCTGTGGTTTGCTGGCTGCCTCAGCTCTTCTCTACCCACAGAGTCCTGACGTCTGGCCACCAGCCATCCTCGGTGCTAAGGAGCCCTGCCATGGGTGCGTTGGGTGGGGATTTCCTGTCCAGTCTCCCACTACATGAGTACCCACCTGCCTTCCCACTGGGAGCCGATATCCAAGGTATGACATGGATCATAAGATGGACCCTGCACTGCCACACCCTCCCCAGAGCTACATCAGAACCCTTGTTCCTTCTCAAAGCTTCCTGCTTCTCCTGCAAGGGGCCACAGTCCAAAGTGCTTTGTCTTTTGGTGGTAAAGGGGTCAGATAGGAGGTTGATTTTGATTTTTCTTTTCTTGCCAGGTTTAGATTTATTTTCATTTCTTCAGACAGAGAGTCAGGTAAGTGGTTCTTTCTTCAGAAGGTCTCAGATCTCTGAAGCGTCCTTTAGGCACTGATGGGACCCCTCCCTCTCTTATGATCTCTGGGGATGTAAATCTGCTTTTCTGTGAGGGCAGTGGGGTGTAGGTAGCTTATTACCCTCCTCAGCCCCACTGGTAGTTCCTGAGATTCCTACTTAGGCCTCCTTCGTAGATCCCCTGTTACTATTCTGCCCCGGCCTACTCACCCCCACCCCCGTGTGCACTTAGAGCACCATGCCTGCCCTAACCGGACATTCCACACATTTCAGACACCCACAACGCCAAGAACCTAGCAAGTTGGAGGAGCTCTCAAGGCAGGGAAAGGGGAAGGGTGTGGGGAAGTAGGGGAAAGAGAGAGAGGCTCTCCCTTTTCTCAGAGAATACCCTGGGATCCACAGGGGTTGATTGCCCCCATACGGCATTTCTGAGATGAGTGACTGGGAGGTGGGGAAGTCAGGATGAGATCTTAAACTATGTCCTTGATTATTCCTAGCACTATGGCCCCTCCGTCATCACCTCACTAGATGAGCAGGATGCCCTTGGCCACTTCTTCCAGTACCGAGGGACCCCTTCTCACTTTCTGGGCCCACTGGCCCCCACGTTGGGGAGCTCCCACCGCAGTGCCACTCCGGCGCCCCCTCCTGGCCGTGTCAGCAGCATTGTGGCCCCTGGGGGAGCCTTGAGGGAGGGGCATGGAGGACCCCTACCCTCAGGTCCTTCTTTGACTGGCTGTCGGTCAGACATCATTTCCCTGGACTGAGTTCCTTGGAGTATGGAAACTTCACTGTCCCCCAACACTGAGCAAGTATGCTGTGGA
Organism: Macaca fascicularis; assembly: GCF_037993035.2. NCBI lineage: Eukaryota > Metazoa > Chordata > Mammalia > Primates > Cercopithecidae > Macaca > Macaca fascicularis. The sequence goes on from NC_088375.1 coordinate 113,566,596, forward strand.
GTCCCAACCCCAGCTACTCTGATCCCTCTGCTGGCTCTGGCCAAGGGCCAGACAGACCTTCACAGATGCCTACTTTTGGCCTCATCTCTGCCTGACAAGGCCAGCACCCAAAGGGTTAATATTTAACCTCTTTTTAAGGACATTGGGGTTTGTTTTTGGAAATGTTCTTTAGATGGTGGCACATTCCTTTGGGTATGTTAACCTAGGCAGTGGGAGGTAAATGGGATGGGATGTGAGCTGGGAGAAGGGCTGAACCCTCAGCCTCAACTGTGTCTAGAGCCTCTTGGGAAAGGGGCACCTCTCTTGAACCCCAAATGCTCTCTCTTCTTATCCCCCAAACCCATGGCTCTATTTCTTCTTCACATCCATTGTCTCTTCATGTCCATTCCATTCCCTTCCCTTTGGCCACACAGACAGGTGGAAAAACTGAGACAGGCAGTTTCAGAGATGGACAGAGAACTTTATTTTGGATTGTGGATGTGGATTTTTTTGTACATAAATAAGAAAAACCAAAATACTCCAAAGATGACTTCCCCTGCCTCCTACTCCAGTATGACAGAGGAGGATGTAAGGCCTTAGCCATGATCCCCCAGTGGTTTGGGAGTCAGGCCCGGCCTATTGCTTGGGTCTCTCTCTATTTATATATTTAAGTTCACAGTGTTTCTTATTCCGCCCTAAGCTTCTAGAGGCTCATGGCCCTGTGGTTAGGCCTGGCTCATTCTGCACCTTTCCAGGGAGGTGGGAGGACCCTGTGCCCTCCTTCCCAGTCCTCTTTTTCAGGCTCGTCCAAGGCCTGAGACCTGTGTTGTAATTTTACTTTTTATTCCTAAAGTTGTAGTGAAGCTCTCACCCATAATAAAGGTTGTGAATGTTCTGTGAGTGTCACGGAGATGGGCTAGGGAGGGGATGTTACACTTCACTTTCCAGAGCCCTGGTTTGGGGGAAGAGGGTCCATGTTCCATTCTTCCTTTGCTGGCCCTGGGTCCAGGTGAGCTGCACTTTTACACGGTGGGGGTGTTCCATGGAGGAATTCCCAGAGAGGTTGTCCTTCCTTCCTTTCCCCCATGCCTGTAAAACCAGACCATTCCAGCCCAGTGCTGTGGAGCTCTCCAGTCCCTTTTCACTTTTCCCTGCCCAGATGTTGCAGCCAGAGCCTGAGGGCAAACTTGGTTCCAGTGCTGACTCTCTCTTTGCCCTCTGCCATGGTTGGGATCATCCGCAGCAGGGTGGACATGGGCAGGACCAGAGGTCGGGCTCTTCCATCCTCTTCTAGTTCCAGTGCACTGCATAGTGACAACTCCTGTTGGGGCTGTGCCTTGTAGCTTACAAAGAACTTACATGTATGTGAGGTCCCCGAATCCTCCCAACTACCACAGGAGGTGGTGGGTGTTGATCTCTTTTGCAGAAAGGAAACAGGTTCAAGGAGGGTTAAATGACTTACCCCTCTGTTAGAACTGACACTTAGACCTTCAATGCTAGCCAGTTAGAGCACGAATCCTTGGGGTTTGATGGTCAGTGTCTTAGATCTCATGGACCTTCTTAATTATCACCTGACCCACTCTCTTTAAATCTCCCCACACCACCAAATTCCATCCTGAGGAGAGGATAGACGCTGTACTTCTCAACATGAATATGCTGGTGTATTAGAGGCTGAGGGAGAAGCTCTTACTTACAGGACAGAGGGTGGTAGGTCCTGGGGGAGAAGTCTGGGTGTCTCTGTCCCATCCTCTGTGGCAGCCACTGCAGCAGCTACATCTGGTGTCAGCCACATAAGGGCGCTCACCTCACTTGGGTTTGGTTGGATCCGGGCCTGGGGTCAGACATGGTGACCCCTCAGTCATTGCCTCTCCCTGGGATGCCTGTTCGTGATCAAAACCTACCTGCACTTTTCTTTTTTTTTTTTTTTTTTTTTTGAGACGGAGTCTCGCTCTGTCGCCCAGGCTGGAGTGCAGTGGCGCGATCTCGGCTCACTGCAAGCTCCGCCTCCCGGGTTCACGCCATTCTCCTGCCTCAGCCTCCCGAGTAGCTGGGAATACAGGCGCCCACAACCGCGCCCGGCTAATTTTTTGTATTTTTAGTAGAGACGGGGTTTCACCGTGGTCTCGATCTCCTGACCTTGTGATCCGCCCGCCTCGGCCTCCCAAAGTGCTGGGATTACAGGCGTGAGCCACCGCGCCCGGCATAACCTACCTGCACTTTTCAAGGAGAAAGGCAGGCGCAACGGGAAAGGGTATTGCACATTCTTGGTTATTTCTGACCACCGCCCCCTTCCCCCCACCCCTGCCGCCCAGCTTCCAATCACAGGCAGAACCAGGTTGCTTGGGCTCCCCTGAGCCCTGTTTCCTTCCCTCACTGCCAGCCCTACCTGCAGCTGCTGCTGTGATTCCTGGGAGATCACGAGTAGATACAGAACAATGTGATGGTACTTGGGTAAACCCCAGCTCAGCCTAGGAGGGTAGGCAGACTAGGAAAAGAAAACAGCAAAAGTGAGAACTTTCTGTCACTTTTTTTCTTTTTTCAGATGGAGTTTCGCTCTTGTCACCCAGGCTGGTGTGCAGTGGTGCACACCACCACTTGGCTCACTGCAACCTCTGCCTCTTGGGTTCAAGCGATTCTCCAGCCTCAGCCTCCAGAGTAGCTGGGATTACAGGTGCCTGCCACCACGCCCAGCTAATTTTTGTATTTTTAGTAGAGACGCGGTTTTGCCATGTTGTCCAGGCTGGTCTCGAACTTCTGACCTCACATGATCCGCCCACCTCGGCCTCCCAAAGTGCTGGGATCATTGGCATGAGCCACCACACCCGGCCCTTTCTGTCACTTTTTGAGACTTTGTTAATACAGCTTTAGGGTGAAACAAAATGGTGGCCAAAAGCTGAGGGCATGGATGGTATAGATGACACAGCAGGGACATGGGTGAGGGTTATGGATTTGGGGACTCCAGCCCACTTATGTGCTATTGTTTCCCTTGTAGCCAAGGCAGGTAGGGGCTGATCTATGGACTTTGGTGGGTAGGTGTTGAGGTCTGTTGGTTAAATATGAAGGGGCTTCTCCCAGCTCCTTGTCTCACCTCCCATAAACCCAGAGGGACCCAAGAGAACTGGCCCTGGGGCAGGTGTAGTCCACACTCTTCCCAAAGTTCTCGAAGCCCTCCATCCAGCAGCTGGGAGTCAGAGAGGACACATCAGATTGGCCAGTGCCTGATTCCTCCAAGTCCTCCTGCTTGCCCCTCCCTCAGCCCACACCCAAGGTGGTCCTAGGCATGGGTCTTTTGGCTCAGGTTGGATCAGCTGACTGGTTACCTCCTCCTCAAGTTCCACGTGCCCACCTGCAACAACAGCGGGGCCAACAGGTGAATGGTGGTGGTCTTGACCAGGGACCGCCCACTCACTGTTGACATTTCTCTCCCCTCCAGTGGACACAGGGAGTTGCAGTCACTTGTGGCTATGAAGATGCCACATTTTGGGGCCCACTTTATCCTTTTGAGACTGGGGAAAACACTGTTGCGGGGAAAGGGCAAATTTCTGTACGTGGGGCCTCGTCCCCAGAATACTCACCCGGGGGTACCCAGAGGTTGGGGGAAACGCTGAGGGTGCGTGCCCTTCTGGTCAGCAAGACAGTCTTGTCGCTGGACTGCAGAATGACGGCCACACCCAGGTCCACACCTCGATCTGTGGGCAGCTCAGCCCCAGGAACCCTGGGCCGCCCGTCCAGGGCCGCAAAAGGGCAGAAAGGGGGTCGCTGGCAGAAGGAAGCCAGCTGGGTTAAGGCTTCAGAAGTGGGGCGGCACTGGGTGGGCGTGACTTTCAAAAATGGGGCTACCCCGCGCGTTGGAGGCGGGGTCCTCGCCGCCAGTTCCCACCCGATTTCAGTCCCCGTCTTCGGCCCTTCACTGCCCCCACCCCCGCTCTGAGGCCCCTTTCTGCTGACCTGGAGCGGAAGCCTAGCGGAGGCGCCTGGGAAGGGCCTGCTCGAGAGGACAAGCCGTCCTCGCTTCAAGCCGCAGTGAATGGGCCACGGCCCGAGCCCTGGCCCGGCTCCCAGGAGGCCACACACACTCCGTGCGAAGCTCACCGACTCCGGACGCCCGGACAGGAGCAGCTGTACCCGCGCCGCGGCCATAACGCGACTCTGGGGTCGCTGCGGCCCGCCTGGCGCCCTCTGGTGGCCTAGCGACGCTTCCTCTTGGAGCGTTCCGCGGGGTCGGAAGGTAGCGGGGTTTCTGAAAGTCCCCGGGAAATCCGGGCACATCTTTTGAGGATGACCCATGGGTATAATATTAAACCACAAAGAATACCTCTAAAAGCTCAGCTCCTATTTCCTTCCTATCTTCTCTGTTTAGGACAATGACCCCCAGACCGACTGACTTCAGGACTCACATGTTACTTCCTACCAGCCCTAAGCTGAACTGTAAGCACCCTCTACAGCACTGTGCACACCTGTTACAGCAGGCATCACTTTGAATTCATTATCTCCAAGCGAAACACGCCACATAACATTTTCGAGACCACTTCTTCTTTCACTTCACCCAAATGGCAACCAAGTATGCAGATGCTATCTCCTTAAACTTCCTCAAACTCATGTTCTCTCCAGCCTTCATTCATTGCCCTAGTTTAAGCCTTCCTCATATTTTGCCTGAGATATTATTGCAAGTCTCCAAATAGTCTTGCCCCTACCAGTTCATCCTCTACAGTGCTGCCAGAGTGATGTTTCGTTTTGAGAGTCTCGCACCACCCAGACTGGAGTGCACTGGCGTGATCCCAGCTCACTGCAACCTCCATCTCCCAGGTTGAAGCCATTCTCGTGCTTTAGCTTCCCAAGTAGCTGGGATTACAGGGCGTCCACCACAACGCCTGGCTTTTTTTCTTTTTCTGAGACGGAGTCTTGCTCTGTCACCCAGGCTGGAGTGCAGTGGCGCGATCTCGGCTCACTGCAACCTCCACCTCCCTGGTTCAAGCGATTCTCCTGCCTCAGCCTCCTGAGTAGCTGGGATTACAGGTGCGCACTACCACACCTGGCTAATTTTTTAATTTTTTGTAAAGATGAAATCTCACTGTTGCCCAGGCTGTTCTTGAACTCCTGGCTTCAACTGATCCTCCCAGTGTGTTGGGATTATAGGATTGAGCCACCATCAAAATTATTCTTTTAGCTGTTTTGAAATGTACAGTAAATTAATAACTATGCTACCCTGCTGATCTATCCAACACTAGGTCTTATTTCTTCAAACTGTATTAATCTGTGCCCACTAATCAACCTCTCTTCATCCTCCCCATCCTTCCTAGCTTCTGGTAATACCAATCTATTCTCTATTTTCTTGAGATCCACTTTTTTAGCTCCCATGTGAGAGAGAACATGCAATATTTGTTTCTGTGCTTGGTTTATTTTACTTAACATAGTGACCTCTAATTCCATCCATGTTGCTGCTAATGACAGGATTTCATTCATTCTTCCGGCTGAATAATATATACATTTTCTTTAGCCTTTCATCTATTGATGGGCACTTAGGTTGATTCCATGTTTTGGCTATCGTGAATAGTGCTGCAATAAACATGGGAGTGCAGGTATCTTTTTGATATATTGATTTCTTTCCTGTTGGAGAGAGAGATATATATACATACCCAGTAGTGGAACTGCTGGAGCATACAGATCTATTTTTAGTTTTTTGAGGAACCTCTGTAGTCTTCCATGGTGGCTGTACCAATTTACATTCCCAATAGTGTACCAGGCAGGGCTTTCCTTTTTCCACATCCTCACTAGCATTCATTCTTTCTTTTCGGTAAAAGTAACTAATTGGGGTGAGATGATATCTGTGTGATTTTGATTTCCATTTCTCTGATTAGTGATGTTGAACATTTTTTGATATATCTGTTGGCCATTTGTGTATCTTCTTTTGAAAACTACCTATTCAGATCTTTTGGCTATTTTAAAGTTGGATTATTTGTTCTTTTTGCTATTGCTTGAGCTCCTTGTGTATTCTGGTTATTAATCCCTTGTTAAGATAGTTTGCAAATAAAACATCCTCATCTTTCAAACTATACATTGTCACTTTCTCTGTGTTCCCTTTCCTGCCTGACCCTTTTCCCTTTCTGGCCTCTCCGTACGGAGTTACTCTTCTACTGTAGCACCTCCAATACTTCCTGGTACTTATGTACTTATTTGTCTCCTCCTACTAGACTGTATGCTCAAAATTTATTAATCTTTACAACTCCAAGGCTTACGCCAGTACTTAGCACAAAACAGGTGCTTAGTAAATGATGGTGACTGGTCTGAAGGCAGAAATGGTGTCTTACTTATCTTTGTATGTTGTGTTTAGTATGGTGGCTGGCAACTGTTTGGCACTCAAGTGTTTAAAGAATTAGAAAACACATTGGTGAGACCAAACTGAAGATATTATAAAACAACATTTAACTGCTTTAAATGAATTAAAGCTGCTGGGACAAATTATATCCATGATACTGAGAGAGACAATTTAGCGTTGCCAGTTTTAAGGAACCATGGAGAAGAGGAAGGTACTCATTTACTGTATGCTTATCATATGCCAGGCATTGGGTTAGCTGTTCTACGTAGTTTCAGATGTGTTAGAAGCCTGGAGCTGGCAAATGTGGCTTCAGTCCACAGATTCTAGTGTGACTGCTTGGGACAATCTACCTGCTAACCCTCAAAATAACTTTTTCTTCTACTCTGTGATAGCCTTTCACATTCCCTACACTATGTGTGTGTTAGAAATTAGTTCATCAGCCTGGGCAACACAGGGAGGCTCCGTCTCTACAAAAAAAAAAAAAGAAGACATTAGCCAGGTATGTGTGGTGCATGCCTGTAGTCCCAGCTGCTCCAGAGGCTGACGTGCAAGGACGCTTGAGCTCAGGAGGTCAAGGTTGCAGGGAGCTGTGATTGCACTATTATACCCCAGCCTGGGTGACAGAGTGAGATCCTGTCTCAACAACAAATTTTCTGTCTTATCTATCTTATCTATCTATCTATCTCAACAAAATAAAGAACAGGCATAGACATTTGAAAATAAAATTAACTTCTTAGGAAGAAGTTTCCTACTGCCAGGGATGTAGGTAACCATAGGTGTGGGTAACTTCTTTATGGATACAGATACATCTGATAGATGATTAATCCTGTTGATTTAAGGTTCTTCCCAGTGCCAAGATTTGATGAGGGGAGATTATAGCAATGGATCTAAATATGCCAAATTCTTTCAGGTGTATCCTGGGCTGCAGGGGATAGACAGGGGGGTTTAGTTGAAGAATCTGCAACTTATCCCACTGCAAATAATGCATCCAGGTACTTCCTTTATTTTGCTTTCCATCCCCCCCCAGATCTTTTGAGGAAGATGCTTCTGGATCACTGTCTCTTCATGGTGCACTCAATGTAAGACTCCAGCAGGAAGATGGTTTCGTCCACCTGGATCTCACTGGCATCCAACCTGAGTGAAAAAGTAAAAGCATTTATTTGCCTAGACTGAATGTTCATTAGCATATTTAAGATTAGAGGCTAGGGTGGTGTGGCCATGGATAACTGCTTGGTTGCCCCTGAGAGTGGATGGCAAGAAGGCAGGAGAACCAGTAGATCATTCTGCCATTTACCAAGCATCTTTTATGTGCCAGACACCATGGAAACTGCTAAGAATGCAAAATACAGAGCCTCTGTCCTGGGGGAGGGTAGTCTTTTTTTTTTTTTTTTTTTTTGAGACGGCGTCTCGCTCTTGTCGCCCAGGCTGCAGTGCAGTGGGCGGATCTCAGCTCACTGCAAGCTCCGCCTCCCGGGTTTACGCCATTCTCCTGCCTCAGCCTCCCGAGTAGCTGGGACTACAGGCGCCCGCTACATCGCCCGGCTAGTTTTTTGTATATTTTTTTTTAGTAGAGACGGGGTTTCACCGGGTTAGCTGGGATGGCCTCGATCTCCTGACCTCGTGATCCGCCCGTCTCGGCCTCCTAAAGTGCTGGGATTACAGGCTTGAGCCACCGCGCCCGGCTGGGGGAGGGTAGTCTTAATTGTTGTGGGATACAAAATCACAACACAAAAGTTGGTTGTTTTTGTATAACACTAGCAATGAACAATCCAAAAATGAAATAAGCAACCACTAACCTAGCATCCAAAAAAATACTTAGAAAGGCCAGATTTGAGACGCATTACTGAAGTAAAAGTAAGCCAGTGCAGTGGCACTTGCCTGTAGTCCCAGCTACTTGGGAGGCTGAGCAGGAAGATTGTTTGAACCTAGGCGTTCAAGGCCAGTCTGGGCAACACAGCCAAAATCCCCTCTTAAAAAAAATTTACCAGTACTTGATGAATAAGAGAGTGTATATGGTGATGGAGAAGAAGCTGAGAACATCTTCAGAACTGCTAGTTTACAAAAATAGGTGGATTAAATTCTGTTCAGTTAGCTGGAGAAGACAGTGAGTTTAGGTTTGCTCATGCTAAGTTGGAGGGTTACAGATGTCAAAATGGATTTTCTGGATAGTATTTTGAAATGTAGGTCTGAAGTTTGTGATGCTTACTTGTTGACATTACGTTTCAGGGTCTCTAGCTGCTGACGTTCAGGAGCTGTGATCATCTCCTCTATTTCTTGTAACTGTGCTTCCTCTGCACCTGTAGCCTGCATAGATGCAATGATGGCTTCTACCCTCTGAGATTTTTCTAGTAGACGCCTGTCAAACAAACACAACTCTGAAACATGTTCCCTAACCTGGGAGATTCTCTTACCACGTATGTCTGAGGCACAGCCCACTACCCTTTTACTATTTTCCTGGTCAAAGTAGATAATGTTACCTTCTAAGGACATTTTCTACAAACTTACTGGGAAATATAACTTTAATCCTGAAATTCTTACTGCCTCTCATTTGCACTTAAAGTTTGGTGCGTTTGTACGTTTCTCATAAATTTAATCTGAAAAATTACTTCACTGGGAGCATGTTAGAAAAGTGTAGACTAATGCATGATTTATACTAATCTAAGCCAATGACTCAATGCAAGTAGACTGGTTGCTATCTCTATTGGTTCCTATTTCTCAAAAAAATATTTTTTTTTGAGATGGAGTGTCACTCTGTTGCCCAGGCTGGAGTGCAGTGGCATGATCTTGGCTCACTGCAAGCTCCACTCACTGGGTTTAAGTGATTCTCCTGCCTTAGCCTCCCAAGTAGCTGGGACTATAGGTGCCCGCCACCACGCCCAGCTAATTTTTGTATTTTTAGTGAAGACAGGGTTTCACCATGTTGGCCAGGTTGGTCTCGAACTCCTGACCTCAAGTGATCCACCTGCCTTGGCCTCCCAAAGTGCTGGGATTATAGGCATGAGCCACCCTGCCAGGCCCAGCATCTATTAGTTCCTATTTCTAGAGGAAATTTCCCCCTTAGGCCCTTGACTTTGAAAATTGTAAATAACTCAACGGAAAATGTTACTTACTTATTCTCTTTGGTTTCAAATTGCCTCCTTTCTATCAAGTTGGCTATGCTCTGAGGAAAGAGAAGACAGACCAAGGAATGTACATAGTTCTATTTCAGCAGCTCAGGGCGAAGTGGGCATATGAGGGGGACTTGTCCGTGTGGAGTTACCTTATAGCACCTGTGCAACAACATTCGGGCAGCTGACAGGATGTTCACAGTATATAAATAGAAGGTCCTGGATGGGGCATGGTCTGGTGTTTTGGGAATTTCCTATTTGTCCAATAGAAAGAAAAATAACAGAAATTATACTGTTTTAGAACTGGCAAAGTACACACTCATTCCACCTGGAGTTACTCAGCCCTCTTTTTTACTTATACTTTCCTGTTTCCTAGTCATTCAGTACCTGTGTTTATTTATTTATTTATTTAGAGACTGGGTCTTGCTCTGTTACCTAGGATGGAGTGTGGTGGCATGATATCGGCTCACTGCAACTTCTACCTCCGGCTCAAGCAATCCTCCCACCTCAGTCTCCCGAGTAGCCAGAACTACAGGCATGCACCACCATGCTCAGCTAATTTTTTACTTTTTTGGGCGTGGGGGAGACATGGTCTCACTGTATTGCCCAGGCTGGTCTTGAATTCCTGGGCTCAAATGAGCATCCTGCCTTGGCTTCCCAAAGTGCTGAGATTACAGTTGTGCTCGACCCAGTCTCTGTGGTTTATGTCATACTTAGTCAAACGGAGAGCTGGGCTTCCCTGTTTTTTTATATGACTGTCAGCATCCTGAGCTGGGGAAGAAAGGGAAGGCAACTAACACTTACTGAGCAACTCTATGTGCCAGGTAAATTCTATTTGATCTTCACAGAAAACCATATTATTATTATTTTTGAGACGGAGTCTTGCTCTTTTGCCCAGGCTGGAGTGCAGTGGTGCAATCTCGGCTCACTGTAACCTCTGCCTCCCGAGTTTAAGCAATTCTCCTTCCTGTCTCCTGAGTAGCTGGGATTACAGACACACGCCACTACACCCAGCTAATTTTTGTATTTTTAGTAGAGACAGGGTTTCAACAGGTTGGCTAGGCTGGTCTCGAACTCCTGACCTCAAGTGATCTGTCCGCCAAGGCCTCCCAAAGTGCTGGGATTACAGGCATAAGCCACCGCGCCTGGCAACCATATTATTTTTATTATCACCATTCGTCACTGTTTTATAGATGGAAAAAATGTAACTTGCTTAATGTAACTGGGTAAGGCAGAGCTCTAATCTGACTCCAAAATCCATTCTATTTACTCATAGGGTCTACTACATAGCCCTGCAGACTCAGTTAGATGTGTTGATAAATTTAAACTATTACAGAATTAAGGCTTAAGGAAGGACAGAAATAGAAGAGAAAAAAGACAGGATGGGTTTGGGGTGACATCCTGGCTGTGCCTTTTTTTTTTTGAGACAGAGTCTCACTCTGTCGCTCAGGCTGGAGTGCAGTGGCTCGATCTTGGCTCACTGCAACCTCCCCCTCTCGGGTTCAAGAGATTCTCCTTCCTGCCTCAGCCTCCTGAGTAGCTGGGATTATAGGCGCGTGCCACCAGGCCCAGCTAATGGTTTTGTATTTTAGTAGAGACGGAGTTACACCATGTTGGCCAGGCTGGTCTCGAACTCCTGACCTCAAGTGATCTGTCCACCTTGGCCTCCCAAAGTGCTGGGATTACAGGTGTGAGTCACTGTGCCCGGCTGCCTCTTTCTTACTAGGGCAGTTAAGGCCCCACATTATCCTCCAAGTGCTTGTGAATCATGTTTTTCTGTCTCAGAGCTGGATATAGAGTTTGCTTGGGGGTTCAGTATGTTTCCCTAAGAAGTTTCTCTCACCCTAGGCCAGCATTGCTGGTTGGCAATTATTACACCCTTGGTTGGTTACCTGGAGTGACATGAAATTTTCTGAGAGCATCTTATATAGCATATCCTTTGCCTCCTTGGCAGGAATCATTGCAAAGTCTTCCACTTGCTTCTGCTCTAGGTGTTTCTTCTGCAAAACTAGACGGAATATTCTAGCACAGCGAGACCCAAATCTGGAAAGGAATGAAGAAAGCAAATGGCATGCTAACATAGAAGATTAGCTTTAGTTCCCAGTCATAGATGGGGTGGTTGTTCTATTCCATGTGTGGAGCCAGGACCAGAAAGGAACAGTGATCAGAAAATTATTCTACAGCTCCACAGGCTGGTGATGGTAAGGCCTCACCAACTGATGTTAATCATAAGGCAGTCACCAACTGCTGACTTATTTGAGTGCCACAGTTCCTACATTTGTAAGCAAAGGCTTTAGGGAGGCTGGTTAATTGGAATTAAGCAATAGGTTATTTTAGGGTAAAGAGCAGTATTAATGTGATCCATAGGAGTCCAGTGAAAAAATGGGGCAAAGTGTGCCAAGGTGTGGTTATATTGGTTGCTTACATAATGATCAAATTACTTCATTGGGGATAGGAAGTATGTGATCCCAAACCCAGTGTCCCCCTTACCTCTCCTGTACGACAGACTCCAGAGTGGCTGTGGCTAGGGATGCTAATGCCTTATGGAGGTCTTTATGTAGAGAATTAAGGTCACTCAGTAATGTTTTGGCCTAGTTATTATGATCTGAGTTTTACTCCTAAGTTTCTATTTTAAAGCTATTTTGCTTTTCATGTTATAATTTATGGTTTCAGTTATGGTACGTAAATATTCCAAAACTTTAATACAAGTGTTTAAGTAAGGGTTTTGCTTAACTACAATTTGGCGGATTAAAAGTCCTTTTTACTTCTTTTTTTTGAGACAGGGTCTCACTCTGTCACCCAGGTTGGAGTACAGTGGCATCATCTCAGCTTACTGCAACCCCTGTCTCCTGGGCTCAAGCGATCCTTCCACCTCAGCCTCCTGAGGAGCTGGACTACAAGCATGCATCATTACATCTGGCTAGTTTTTGTATTTTTTGTAGAGATGGGGTTTTGCCATGTTGCTTAGGTGATCCTGAACTCCTGGGTTCATGCAATTCACCTGCCTCAGCCTCCCAAAGTTCTAGGATTACAGGTGTGAGCCACTTATGCCTGGCTTCTTTTTACTTCTTTATCATCAATGCAGTTCACTGGAAATTCATAGAAAAAATTATTTAACAATTATTTCAATTTTCTAACTTATTTAGTGTAATAAACATTATCAAATCTTTCTTTCCTAAAGCACCATTCTGATTTATAGGTCAGGCTGCCTGACTCTAAGGAAATAACTGGTAAGGATACTGATGACATACATTCCTCCACCACTGTCGCCAGACTTTCCAACAAACTCTAGCTATTAAGAAAAAGAGAGAGTGTTAACTGAATGGAAGTCCAGTGATTCTGTTTCCAATGGAACAAATCTGACCAAAAGTCTGCAGCAGACAGACTATTCTCTGCCTAGCCAACCCAGACAATTTCTCCACATCATTTGATGGGTACACATTTGATGGGAGATCAAATGATGCGGAGAAATTGTCTGGGTTGGCTAGGCAGAGAATAACTCTACAGGAGAATGATACTAGATATCAGTGCAGAAGTAAATTATCAACAGTACAGACTAAAGAAAAAAGAAAAAAAGCAAAAATAGACTTACAGGATCATCTGCCAGCAGAGTGAGATACTGATCAAGAACTTGCTTAGAGATGTTATAGCCAACAGGTAGGGATCTGAAGATCTATGGAGCAAAAGACACTTAAAATGGGTTTGGGAACTTAGAACTCCTAACTTTACTGAAATAAAGATGTTTTAGGCTGGGCGCAGTGGCTAACGCCTATAATCCCAGCACTCTGGGAGGCTGCGGCAGGTGGATCACTTTGGGTCAAGAGTTGGAGAGCCTGACCAACATGGTGAAACCCTGTCTCTAGTAAAAATACAGAATTAGCTGGACGTGGTGGCGCATGCCTGTAATCCCAGCTATTTGGGAGGCTGAGGCAGGAGAATCGCTTGAACCTGGAAGGCAGAGGTTGCAGTGAGCCGAGATTGTGCCATTGCTCTCCAGCCTGGGCTACAAGGGCGAAACTCCGTCTCAAAAAAAAAAAAAAAGTTTCAATTTTAGTTTTATCACAAAACTGTCCAAAAATATTCATAGCAGGATTGTTTGTAAGAGTAAAAAATTAGAAACACCCAAATGACCAGTACCGAGGAGTACACTAAAATATAGCATGGCCATTAAGTGGAATATGATACGGTCATTATGAAGAGTGAGACAAATCTATAGAAACTGACATGAAAAGTTTTACATACACTGTCATATAAAAAAACAAGTTATAGAACAATATGAATAGGTCGGGTGCGGTAGATCATGCCTTTGTAACCCCAGCACTTTGAGAGGCCGAGGTGGGTGGATCACTTGAAGTCAGGAGTTCAAGACCAGCCTGGCCAACATAGTGAAACCCTGTCTCTACTAAAAATACAAAATTTAGCCTGGTGTGGTGGCATGGGCCTGTGATCCCAGCTACTCGGGAGGATGAGCAGGAGAATGCCTTGAACCCAGGAGCTGAAGGTTGCAGTGAGCTGAGATCATGCTATTGCACTCCAGCCTGGGTGAAAGAGTGAGACTCTGTCACAAAAAAATGAAAAAAAAAAAAAAAAAGCCAAGCCAGCATGAATAGTCCCATTTTGGGGTTAAAACATACATACACCCACACATATGTTAGAGTATGCAAGGTCTGAATAAAGATACATACCAAACCTTTTTTTTTTTTTATTTTTTGAGACAGAGTCTCACTCTGTCTCCCAAGCTGGAATGCAGTGGCCTGATCTCAGCTCTCTGCAACCTCCCACTCCTGGGTTCAAGCGATTCTCCAGCCTCAGCCTCCCAAGTAGCTGGGACTACAGGCGCCCACCACCATGCCTGGCTAATTTCTGTATTTTTAGTAGAGATGAAGTTTCACCATGTTGGACTACGCTGGTCTTGAACTCCTCAGGTGATCTGCCCATCTCAGCCTCCCAAAGTGCTGGAATTATACGTGTGAGGCGCTGCATCTGGCCTTTTTTTTTTTTTTTTTGAAATAGGGTTTTGCTCTGTTGTTTAAGCTGTAGTGCAGTGGCATGATCACAGTTCACTGCAACCTCAAACTCCTGGGCTCAAGCAATCCTCCTGCCTCAGCCTCTCGAATAGCTGTGACTATAGGCATGTGGCACCACACCCAACTAATTTTTTTAAAACATTTTTTGTAGAGACGGGGGTCTTGCCATGTTGCCCAGGTTGGTCTTGAACTCCTGGCCTCAAGGGATCCTTCTGCCTCAACCTCCCAAAGTTCTAGGATTACAAGTGTGAGTTATTGCACCTGGCTGTGGAACTTTAAAATAAACAATATAAAAATGTAGGAATATTTAAGTAAATATAGTCATGCACCACATAACATTTTAGTCAACAATGGACCGTGTGCAGCTGTGGTCCCATAAGATTATACTGGAGCTGAAAAATTCCTACTGTTTTGTGATTTCTTGCTGTTGTAACATCATAGCACAATGCCGCCGTGAAACACATTACTCACGTTTGTGGTGAGGCTGGAGTGCAGTGGCATGATCTTGGCTCACTGCAACCTCTGCCTCCTGGGTTCAAGCGATACTCCTGCCTCAGCCTCCCGAGTAGCTGGGACCACAGGTGCACGCCACCATGCCTGGCTAATTTTTTTTTTCTTTTGTATTTTAGTAGACGGGTTTCACCATGTTGCCCAGGCTGGTCTCGAACTCCTGAGCTCAAGCAATCCACTAGCCTCGGCCTCCCAAAGTGCTAGGATTACAGGCGTGAGCCACCCTGCCCAGCCTGTTACTGTTTTTAATAAATACAGTGTAGCCTAAGTATGTAGACCTTCACATTCACATTTGCCATTCATTCACTGACTCCCGCAGGGCAACTTTTAGTCCTGAATGCTCCATTCATGTTAAGTGCACTAAAGAGGTGTAGTTTTTAATTTTTCATACCATATTTTTACTGTACCTTTTCTGTGGTTTAGATGTTTAGATACACAGATGCCACTGCATTACAACAGCCTACAGTATTCAGTACAGTAACATGCTGTACAGGTTTACAGCCTAGAAGCCATAGGCTATCCCATACGGTCTAGGTGTGCTGTAGGCTACACCGTCTAGGTTCATGTAAATACACCCTACGATGTTCACACAATGATGAAATCGCCTGACGACACATTTCTCAGAATGTATCCCGTTGTTAAGTGGTGCATGACTGTATTACTACGAAAGTAATATAAATAACACATATTGGATATATTAGATATCAGTATTTTAAATACAAGGGGTCAAATAATATCCTGAATGCCAAGGCTCTCAGAGTCCAAATCGTGGATTCTTAAAATAATTAGGAATAGGTTGTACTTGACGAACAGATACTTTGACTAAGTGAATAGTGTAGATTTTTAAAAGCTGGATCCTAAGAGACCAAACATTTCAGTGCTCACCACTTGAAGATAATCCCTGCTCCACATCAAACAAACGCCCTTCTCTATCAAGGCTCAGACCTCAACCCAAACCCAGGATCTGTGTATAATAAACGTTGTTAATACCCAAGAATCTGTCAGAAAGTTAGCGCAAGAACACGAAACTCACCTCATTGGAAGACAATGGCTGGGTGAAGGGAGCACTAGAGGAAGTGGTAATCTCACTCATTCGGAGCATGGTTCGCACAATCTCGCTGCTCGTCTGTTTGAAAAGTAAACTAGAATTCAGAAATCACAGTGCTGCCCCCGGCTCTCTGTGCCAATGGCCAGATATGACAAATAAGTAAATGTCCCTGATGACCAATGACAGACCCACTTAGGTATTACCTGGTCCATCCTGTTAGCAACTGCACTCACAATGGCTTGATCACGGAAGTGTTGGTGGAATCTGTCAAGGTTGGCCTGCCAATAAATCCCGTCATCTGGAATGGGCTGAGGAAGAGAAAAGATTTAGAGAGAAACATTTAGATATAATGTAAAGTTTTCTGGTGAGGAGCTTGGATTTAATGGTTCACCATTTCTTTTCCTACACAGTAACAACTAAATTGGTTGGAGAAAAATCATTCAGTCATGTAGATTGGTGTCTAGACAAATCCCAACTTCAAACAGGTTCTCTAAGCTCATCTCCAATCTTTCTCTCCCTATTTTATTATTTTACTTTTTTTTTTGAGATGGAGTTTTGCTCTTGACACCCAGACTGGAGTACAGTGGCATGATCTCGGCTCACTGGAACCTCTGCCTCTCGGGTTCAAGAGATTCTCCTGCCTCAGCCTACCGAGTAGCTGGGATTACAGGCAACCACCACTGAGCTAGGCTAATTTTTCTATTTTTAGTAGAGTTTGAGTTTTACAGTGTTGGCTAGGCTGGTGCTGGGATTACAGGCGTGAGCCACCATGACCGCCCTTTCTCTCCCTATTTTAACTCTTCTCCATTACCCTCAAGTCTCCAACCTGACCCTTCTTCCTTCTCACTCTTGGCAGATGACTTTGCCTCTGATTTCACAGAGAAAATAGAAGCCACTAAGCCAGAACTTACTCAGCTCTGTGCACATCCTCACCACATTTCTTTCTTTTTTGTTCTTAACTCATATTTTCACTCACTTTTATCACAGCTGAAAAATGTTCCTTTTACCTAAGGTTAATGCCCATATTGGTATTCCAGATCTTACTCTCTCATTCATTCTTGGGGATCCAGCTCTATTTTACCCTGTCCTCTAACATCTTCAGCCTTTCCTTCTCTACCGCCTTCTTATCAGCCTTTACCCTGTCCAAGTCTCTTTTACTCTAGAATTCTCCTTCAACCCTATGCCTTCTCTTCTTTTCCTTACTGTCACAGCCAAGCTTCTCAAACAGTTGGCCATCCCAGCTGTTATCTCTATCTAGATTTACTTAACCCGTTTCCACCATTGTACTGAAATGTCAATTGTCACTTGCATTCCAGTGAAATTCCACAATTGTCCCTGAGGACTCTATGTTGTTAAGTTCAAATAATACTTTCCACTTCTGATCTTATTTAACCTTTTGGAAGCATATGACATGGTTGGACATTTTTTCCTTCTTAAAACTTTATGTGGCTCCTTGGATTTTATGACACCATTTTTTTTTTTTCTTTTTAAAGACAGGGTCTTTGTCACCCAGGCTGGAGAGCAGTGGTGTGATCGTAGCTCACTGCAGCCTTGACCTCCTTGGGCTCAGGTGATCCTCTCACCTCAGCCTCCCAAGTAGCTGGGACCACAGGTGTGTGCCACCACGCTTGGGTAATTTTTGTATTTTTTGTAGAGACAGGGTCTCACCATGTTGCTCAGGATGGTCTCAAACTCCTAGGCTCAAGTGATCCGCCAGCCTTGCCCTTCCAAAGTGTTAGGATTACAGGTGTGAGCCACTGGGTCTGGCTGACACTATTTTTTCTTGGTGCTACTTTGAACCTTTCTGGCCACCTTTCCTCAGTCTCCACCGATTCCTCTTTCAGATCCCACCTATAATACTGGTGTTTTGTCAGGGTTCTATCCATACCTTTCCTTTCTTTTTATTCTACATGCTCTACTTGGGTAATTTTATCTGCTCTCCAGGTTTCAACTATTGGTGCATTTCCAAATATGTCACTCTATCCTAGAACCCTCTCTCTCTTTTTTTGAGACGGAGTTTTGCTCTTTTGCCCAGGCTGGAGTGAAGTGGCACAACCTCGGCTCACTGCAACCTCCACCCTCTAGGTTCAAGCGATTCTCCTGCCTCAGCTTCCTGAGTAGCTGGGATTACAAGCCTGTGCCACCATGCCTGGCTAGTTTTTATATTTTTAGTAGAGATGGGGTTTCGCCATGTTGGCTAGGCTGGTCTCGAATTCCTCACCTCAGGTGATCACCCGCCTCGGCCTCCCAAAGTGCTAGGATTACAGGCATGAGCCACCGCACCCGGCCTATCCTAGAACCCTCTATTAGGCTTCAGATGCATAGACTCAGCTGCCTATTTGACACTTTCACTTGTTCTCCAAACTGTTCTGTTTTGTAAGTTTTCAGGTAACTGCACTATAACCATCCCAGTTTTTTTTTTTTGAGACAGGGTCTTGCTCTGTTGCCCAAGCTGTAGTGCAATGGCACAATTGTGGCTCACTGCAGCCTTGACTTCCTGGGCTCAAGTGATCCTCCCACCTCAGCCCCTCAGTAGCTGGGACTACAAGCATGTGCCATCAGGTCTGGTGGATTTTTTTTTTTTTTGGTAGAGATAGGGTCTATGTTGTCCAGGCTGGTCTCAAACTCCTGGGCTCAAGTGATTCTTCTGCGTCAGCCTCCCAAAATGCTGGGATTACGGGCGAGAGCCACTGTGCCTAGACAACCCAATTTCTTTCTTTCTCTCTTTTTTTTTTTTGGAGATAGAGTCTCGCTCTGTCACCCAGGATGGAGTTCAGTGGTGCAATCTCGGTTCACTGCAACCTCTGCCTTCCAGGTTCAGGCCATTATCCTGCCGCAGCCTCCCAAGTAGCTGTGATTGCAGGCACCCACCACCATGGCCGGCTAATTTTTGTATTTTTAGTAGAGACGGGGTTTCACCATGTTGACCAGGCTGGTCTTGAACTCTGACCTCAGGTGATCCACCTGCCTCGGCCTCCCAAAGTGCTGGGATTACAGACGTGAGTCACCGTGCTTGGCCGGCCAACCCAATTTCTTAAGCTACAAACTTGGGTATCACCCCTAGTCCCTTGCTGTCCATAATCTACCACATTACCAAGTTCTATCTACTCTTCATAGTTATCAGATGTCTACTTTTCTCTCTCCTATCATTACCTTATTTCAGACTCTAAATCTTGGCCCATCTGGATTACTACAATAACCTCCTAACTGGTTTTTCTTTTTTCTTGTTTTTTTCCCCTTTAAAACATAGCAGACACTATAAAAGGAATAACTGGGTTTTCTCCTTCTAATTTTGTTTTGCATCATTCTTCCCATTTCTTTTTTTTTTTTTTAAACTGTTTTGGGTCACAGTTCCTTTGAAGAATGTAATGAAAGGTATGGAGAGCTTCACTGAAAAATGCACATAAGTACAAGCAGACTCTCTGAAATCCATCCATGGAGTAGTACAGGTTAGGAACTGCTATGCTATAATAATCTTTCTAACATATAAATCCAGTTACTTCATTTCTCTGCTTAAAATCCATCAATGGCTCTCCCTTGTCTTCAGGATAAAGTCCACACCTCTTAGACAAACATGTACACAAATAATAAATAATTCCAGTTATAAATATAAATGCTGTGAAGTATATGAAATGAGAAATGTGGTAGGGACCAGTGTAGGAGAAGACAATGGTGCTTGAAGTCTATGAAAAGAGCATTTAAGACAGAAATGATAAAAACAGAGACCACTACATGAAGATCTGGGGACAAACATTTGAAGCCAGAGGCATGATAAGGGCCAAAGTCTAAAGACTAGAAAGAGTTTGACATGTTTAAGAGATAGAAAGTCAGTAGGGGGAACACAGTGAGCAAGACGGAGATGGGTCAGAGGTGAGGTTGAAAAGCCTGTCTCCAACAGATCATACGAAGACCTAGATCATGTAAGGCTTCCTAGCCCGTATCTTGGATTTCTTCTAAGAGTAAAGGAAAGCTATTAAAGGAGTCTAATCAGTGGATGTATTGTTTTGTTTTGAACTTAGAAAGTCATTTTGGCTACTAAGTAGGTAAGAATGCAGCTAGGGAGACCATTAACGAAAGGGTTAGGAAAGAGTTGATGAGAGACGGCAGTTAAAAGATGAGAAATGGTTGGATTTGAGGTAATTTTGGAAACTGGGCTGATATGTTTTACTGTGAGATTAGAAAGTTCCAAGGATTTTGGCCTAAGCAGAAATGGTGGTGTCCTAGGTGGCTGGCCTAGGTGGTAGTGTCTTTTACTAAGAGGAGGAATCAATTATTCTGTTTTGGCCACACTAAGTTTGAGATGCTTACTGACATCTTTATAGGCATGCTAAGAAGGCACTGAATATAAGTTCAGGCCTATGTATAGTTTTTAGACCCATTTTTCACCACTGTTTTTAGGTTCTTGCCATATTGAGCAATCTAAACTTTTTCTAGGCCCCTTTTTACATAGCCTGTTATCTCTGTTCAATGAAAGAATTAAGGCTCAGAAGGGAGACAGTAATGATTCATTCTTTGTGAATGAATAGAATGGTTCATTCTATTTCTAATATTTAATGAGGTTCATAATCCTACTGCTTCTTAGCTCAGGAAGCTTTAAGCTCTCTTGGGGCTTGTTATCTGAGTGCTCTTTCTGGCCTGCTTCAGGGTGAGGACTTCTAATCAAGAAGCCCCATTACCTCCTTGTTATCTGTAGTATGTTTTGGTCTCTTGGCCTTGGGTTCCCCAGCAGCATCTTCATCAGATGATCTGCGCCTTTTACCTTTTCCTGCCAAACAAATAATTGAACACTTAGACTGTATGACTGTATGACAGCAAATGACCAAACATGAGAGCAGGTGTCTTTCATTCCAAAGACATCTATAGCTGCCTCTAGATCAGAGTTGCTTAGGGGGCTGAAGAGCTATAAGAAATTCAAGTAAAGGATGAAATGATCTGAAACTCAACATGTTCAAAAAGAAGCTTATAGTCTTTCTCCTCCAATACTGTCTTTCATGGCCAATGATATCACCATTCTTCCACATGTGCAAGTCAGACACAGAAATGACATTCTTAATACTTGTCTCCTTCACCCTCTGTTTCATTTTCCACCAGTCTGTCAACTTTTACTTTGCCCCATTCTCCCATCCTTTCTGTAGACAAAAAATCTTTTAAAAGTATAAATTAGATCATGTCATTTCCTAAAAAATCCTTTAGTGGTTTTCCTTTGCTCTTAGCATAAAGAACAAATGCTCTATAAGGTCTTACTTGATTTAGTCCCTGCCTGTTTCCCATCCAAGTACTAAGCAGGTCGATCCTGATTAGCTTCTGATATCAGACCCCTGCCTATCTATGTCTCTAACCTTATCTCATGCCTCTTTGCTTTGCTTACAATGCTTTAGCTATACTGACACTCTCTCATTTCCTCAAATGCTTTTTTTTGAGATGGAGTCTTGCTCTGTTACCCAGGCTGGAGTGTGACAGAGCTGGAGTGCAATGGCATGATCTCAGATCTTGGCTCACTGCAAGCTCTGCCTCCCGGGTTCATGCCATTCTCCTGCCTCAGCCTCCAGAGTAGCTGGGACTACAGCACCCGCCACCATGCCCGGCTAATTTTTGTATTTTTTTTTTTTTTAGAGACAGGGTTTCAACGTGTTAGCCAGGATGGTCTTGATCTCCTGACCTTGTGACCCGCCCGCCCTGGCCTCCCAAAGTGCTCGGATTACAGGCATGAGCCACCGTGCCTGGTCTACAAATGCTGGTTTTTTTTTTTTTTTACTACATACTATTCCCTTTGCCAAAAATGCTTTTCCTCTGTTACCTCACTGTTAGCTTCCACTTTAAATCTTAGCTCAAATGTCACCTTCTCAAAGAAACATGAGGCCTAAACTCCCAGATGAATCCCGTCCCTCATTATATATTTTCTTCTTTTTTTCTGAGACGGTCTCACTCTGTCGCCCAGGCTGGCGTGCAGTGGCGCAGTCTTGGCTCACTGCAACCTCTGTCTCCTGGGTTCAAGCAATTCTCCTGCCCCAGCCTCCCGAGTAGCTGGGATTACAGGTGTACACCACCATACCTGGCTAATTTTTGTAATTTTAGTAGAGATGGGGTTTCACCATGTTGCCCAGGCTGGTCTGGAACTCCTGGCCTTATGCAATTCGCCTGCCTCAGTCTCCCAAAGTCTCCATTATATATTTTCTTTTTCTTTTTTAGATGGAGTCTCACTCTGTTGCCCAGGCTGGAGTGCAGTGGCCGCATCTCAGCTCACTGCAAGCTCCGCCTCCCGGGTTTATGCCATTCTCCTGCCTCAGCCTCCCAAGTAGCTGGGACTACAGGCGCCTGCCACCTCGCCCAGCTAGATTTTTGT
Source organism: Macaca fascicularis (assembly GCF_037993035.2). NCBI lineage: Eukaryota > Metazoa > Chordata > Mammalia > Primates > Cercopithecidae > Macaca > Macaca fascicularis. The sequence continues at coordinate 113,588,926 of NC_088375.1, forward strand.
ATTTTTTAGTAGAGACGGGGTTTCACCGTGTTACCCAGGATGGTCTGGATCTCCTGACCTCGTGATCCACCCGTCTCGGCCTCCCAAAGTGCTGGGATTACAGGCTTGAGCCACCGCGCCCGGCCTCCATTATATATTTTCATAACACCTCATACTTTACCTTCATGGTACTTATCACGGTTTAATTATATATCGATGTGATTTTCTGATTAATGTATGTGTCATAATACTATGACAGTTCCTTCATAGGAATATTTCCTTCATAGTACTTATCACCGTTTAATGATATATCGATGTGATTTTCTGATTAATGTATGTCTCCTAAAGCCCCATGACAGAGACCATGATTTTTTCATTGTTATCCACCACGATGTTTGACACATAGCAAATGTTCAGACTGATTGGTAAATCAGTCTGATTTACCAAGGTAAATGTTCACCTGATTCATACATTTGATAATCAATCAAGAAGAATCCACAATTAAGGCAAGTCACAGTTCCAGGGGTTAAAATTCCTTACCTATCAAGCTCAGCTTAGGAACCAGGTACATGTCCTTTTCATTGATGACAAGTGTGGGGGCAGGTGGTGGTGGCCCAGGGTCTGAATTCTCAGTGGTAGGTACTGAGGGGCAGCGTTGTACAAAGTGTGTGTCTGCCAGTCGTACAAATGTGTTTGATACTTCAGCATAGTCCATGGTCTTGCCATCTGTATAAGAGGAGGAAAAAGGCAGATGAGACGGCCTAAGATAGCTCAGGGTCCATTCCTGTAGCCAGCTGATCTATGCTTCTGTTAACAACTATGGATACAGTACTAACCCTCCATGGTCTCTGTGAGCCGGTCTGCCACTTTCTTCACAACAGCTGACATTGTCAGTTTGCCATTCAACAGAAGCTCCTCAACGATCAGTTCTCCAGTGTCACTGTACAGAGTTTTGGTAGTATAGATGTACCGGGGATATCTAAGCATTCGCAATACCCGGCTGCACTGGGCTTCATACTCCACCACACCACGTTTGTGCACTTGATAACTCACCAGGTTATGTTGGATGAGGACACACAGGGCTTTTTTCACCTAGATGGGACATAAAGAGAAGAGAGGAAAGACCTGAAGATATAGCTCATTACTGCTGGAAATTTTTTGTCCAACAACTTACTAAGCATCAGAAAATGGCTAGATAATTTCTGCACTTATTTTCTCTCCATTGGAGTAGCTAATAAGAATCAGACATCAATACAATAAATCAGGAAGATTCCTTGCTATATTTACTCTGATCCTTATCTTTCTTTTTTTTTTTTTTTTTTTTTTTGAGACGGAGTCTCGCTCTGTCGCCCAGGCTGGAGTGCAGTGGCCGGATCTCAGCTCACTGCAAGCTCCGCCTCCCGGGTTTACGCCATTCTCCTGCCTCAGCCTCCCAAGTAGCTGGGACCACAGGCGCCGCCACCTCGCCCGGCTAATTTTTTGTGTTTTTTTTTTTTTTTGTAGAGACGGGGTATCGCCGTGTTAGCCAGGATGGTCTCGATCTCCTGACCTTGTGATCCGCCCGTCTCGGCCTCCCAAAGTGCTGGGATTACAGGCTTGAGCCACCGCGCCCGGCCTGATCCTTATCTTTCAAAACACAATTTACTTTCATCATTCTCATTCCTTAAAGGCAGTACTGAGATTAAAAGACCTATTGTGAATAAATGAGGTATGGCATGGGAAGAGCAAAGATTTGCCTAAAAGCTGTCATGAACTAGGAACACTTTGAGAAACAAAATGTTGATGCCTAAGTCCCATCCTTTTCTTCCCCAAATAACATTGTTCTGCTCCCAGGGCAGGTTTTCTTCATTTTTCCCTTTCTGGGGTGAGAAGAACAATATTCAAAGATGGGTGAGATAAATTAGTGAAATGACAGAAAATTAATGTCATTTAGACATACCTGATCCAGTGATGTTCCTGTGTCATGAGCAATTACTCTTAGTGGCTGGCTGCCGGTTCTTATCAGATGGACTCCAATTTTTTCTACAATCTCTCCAAAATGCTCTTGCAGCAACAAAGAACAGAGCTTAATTTCTGCTTGAGTCATGGTACTGGGGAGTCTGAGAGCTAGGGAAAAAACACCAAAACGGTACAATGGAAAGTCTTTCATGCTGGAAGCAGAGCTGCTGAGTGTAAATTCATGTATTCTTTCTGGAGGGCAATTTGACAATACATATCAAAAAGCCTTAAAAATCTTGCATATGTTTGAAACAACAATTTCTTTTTGGATATTGTATCCAAGGAAAGAATAAAAAGCTAATAATAATGAAGTCATTAGTTCTCTCTATAATACAGACTTACTGGAAGCAATCTGACGTCTAACAATAAATGATGGCATACCCATACAATGGCATACTATGCCAACAAAGTTATTTAGTACCATGTGTATTCGTGTAGAAGAAAATTATTCATAATAGGCTGGCGCTGTGGCTCATGCCTGCAATCCCAGCACTTTGGGAGGCCGAGGTGGGCGTATCACAAGGTCAGGAGTTTGAGAACAGCCTGGCCAACATAGTGAACCCCTTCTATACTAAAAATACAAAAAAAATTTAGCTTGGCGTGGTGGCGGGCGCCTGTAATCCCAGCTACTTGGGAGGCTGAGGCAGGAGAATCGCTTGAAGTGAGGAGACGGAGGTTGCAGTGAGCTGAGATCGCGCCACTGCACTCCAACCCGGGCAACAGTGCGAGACTCTGTCTCCAAAAAAAAAAAAAAAAACAAAAAAAAAGCAAAAAGAGGAAAATTATTCATAATATATTAAGTGACAGAAGCTGAAAAAATATAAAGATTCAATTATTGTAAAAAAAGGAAAAATGTATGCATAGAAAAAGACTGTGCATCAAATATACCTCTATGGGATTATGCATGATTCTGATTTTCTTTAAAGATTGGGAGTAGATGATTTTGCAGTCTGTCACAGACCTTAGTTTCTACACTTCATTGCTTGGAAGAATTAAGGTCACTGTTCACAGCCCGGTGGAAGTGAGCAGGCAGTGTTATTCTTAGTTCATAAAGGAAATGATAATTTCGAAAAAGAAATTTAGGCGGTAAAGGACTGCTTCTCAACAGGGCGTGTCAAATAGGAGATGAGGTTACGTTGTTTGCAGGACAGCATTCAATTCTTAAACTTCTACTCCTTGACAAAGTTGACACAATCAGAAACGGACGTAGTTTATTATACGATTACTTCCTTATTACAAATTGCTACCAAACATTACTTATTTCTTACAATTCGTAAGAAGCCTTAGTATCACCAGAGACCTATTTCGTCCATCCGCGTATCTTTGGAGAAGCATTTCCAGATCCCTTGCCATCCTCGGAAAGGACTTACAAGACGCTTGGCTCCTAGCTCTACACTCCCTTTACACAGGTTCCCATTCCGGATTTGGTCTCTTGGTCCAGTCAGTGCTGCCACGTTCAGACAGCATTTTCCACTAACCTCAGGATCAGCGCAGTTCAGAGGCACCAACCCCAAAGCTGCTGAACTTCCCGCAACGGCTTCCTGCGGCTCCCGCTGGCCTTCTGAGCGGAAGTGGAGCCCACCGCCCTTTCAAGGAAGAGGACGGCCACCGAAGAGGACGCGGAAAGGCAAAAAGCGCGTGCCGCTCTACGCTAGAGTTTCGGCGGCTTCCGGGGACGCTCTTTCTTTCTTCTCGCTGGAAGGCTGGAGGACCAGCGAGGGGCTGTTTGTGGAGCCGGCGGGCGGGAGGTTTGCCTCTCCTTCCTGCGCCTATTTGGTGCTGGGAGGCGGGCCGCAGGGTTGCTGTTGGCGCCGCCGCCTCTCTGGGTCTGGCCGACTCACGTGACCGACGCGGGCTCTGAAGCGGTGGGCCGCGCCGAGGCGGCGGTGGCTACTGCAGCCCGGGAGGTAGCGGCCTGGCGAGGGACGGGCCGGCTGCCTTCTCGGACGGCCGCGGCGGAGGACAAAAATGGCGGAGGCTTCGGCGGCCGGGGCGGACTCGGGCGCCGCTGTAGCCGCCCACCGGTTTTTCTGCCACTTTTGCAAGGGCGAGGTCAGCCCCAAACTACCGGTAAGAGCCCCGTGTTCTCTGTACTTGGGAACCTCATAGATTCCTGGCTCTGATGTCCCGGAACTGGGTTTGGAGCTTTCCGCACACCCTTGACTCCCAGGACATCGGTCTGCCGAATACCTGCTGCCCACTTTTCCAGCCACTGGCCCTAGACCCTGGGCGTCACGGCTCCGGCCCCGTACCTCCTGCCCACCTCTTAATTCATCGTGGGCTGCTTCACCTGATCTCACCTCTTTACCTCTCCTGTCCTTATTATTATTATTTTTTTCTTAGCAAGTTTCCCTCTGATAACTCTCCCCTCAATTTTCTTGCATTCTTTTATACCTGGTCTTTTCCCCACGATGACCTCCCCCCATACTCCTTCCGCTGTGTCTTCTCACCTTCCTCTACGTTCTTTTCCACTTTTCACTCCCCCCGCCCCCGCCACCTCCCTTGTCAGTGAAGCAAAATAGCGGATTGCTGAGGATTGTCCCTATTCGGTTTTCTCTGGGGAAGGAAGGAAGCACAGAAAGGGGGTTGGATGGTATCTGTGAGGCGAAAAGGAGGATTTTGCTCTTCAGAGGTTTCCAGGGTCCTTGTGAAAGTGAAAATAGCAGCGTACTAATGACTTGCAGACAGCCTGCACTCCTATCACTATTGAAGGAAATGGCTTTAGGAAGAAGGCAGGACGTACTGTTTCAACTTCGTTTATTTTGGTTGTCATGTTGCTAGTGTCTTTAATACCATTGTTCCGCCCCCCGCCCTGTCCCTTTCTTCACTTAAGAAAAAGAGCCGGGGTAGAATGTTGGGGTTGCTACCTCCGACATGAAATTGGTTTTCACGAGTTTCTGCCAGACTGTTAGCTGCTTGAGAGGCAGTGCTGTGGTTGTGAAAAAAGCACTTTTGTAGGTCAGGCGCGGTGGCTCAGGTCTGTAATCCCAGTACTTTGGGAGGACGAGGCAGGAGGATTGCTTGAGGCCAGGAGTTTGAGACCAGCCTGGGCAACACAGTGAGACTCCTCTCTACAAAAAACAAACAACACTTACGCAGCTTATTAGCCAGCACCAGCATCACAAACCCAGAAGCTGTTTTGGGTTGGGTTGTAGCTACTACGAGGAGCTCCCCCAGGGTGAATGTCAGGCCTATCTTTGGCCAACTGTCTTCATGGTTGTTCCATTCCTTAGAAGTGTCCAGGTTCAGCCTTACCATAGAGTGGCAACATAATGTATGTTTATATTTATGGTGTCTCAGATACAGTGTAGGAGGAAGCCTTCTAAAGTGAGTCTGTATATCTTATTTCTTAGAAACAAATGGAGTCCCGTGAGTAAGTGCTTAAAGGGTGTTTTATAGTCTTCTCTCTCTCAAAAGTTTTGTTTAAGGCATTATGATATATTCTGTCCTCTCTACTTGCCTCACCCCCAACATCGGAGTCATAGTTTCATATAAATGCTACTTGGCCTTTTTTTTTTTTTCTCCCTTTGAGACAGTCTCCGTCTATCACCCAGGAGCATGATTTTGGCTGACTGCAACCTCCACCAGCCGGGTTCAAGCGAGTCTCCTGCCTCAGCCTCCAGGTAGCTGGGACTATAGACACGTGACCACCACACCCTGGCTAATTTTTGTATTTTTAGTAGAAACAGAGTTTCACCTTGTTGGCCAAGCTGGTCTCGAACCCTTGACCTCAAGTGATCCGCCCGACTCGGGCTTCCAAAGTGCTGAGATTACAGGCGTGAGCCACCACTCCCTGCCTAAATGCTAGTTTTGCTTGCTGATTTTGCTGTGTGTTTATGGTTTTTTTTTTTCTTTTTTGGCTATGTTTCAGTGCTGGGAAGAGCAGGTGCCTAGTTTTTTTCCAGCCAGCATCAGAGCCTGCAGAACTCTTTTACCATAGAGTCTGGAATTCAACCAGTATGTGTGTAACCGACCAGGGGTATGTTGTTGAATGTGATGCCTTGTTGAATATTGCAACCTTAGCTTTTTTGATCTTTAAGTTGCTGTTCACTATTTTGCCTTTAAGAGTGAGAAGTTGGCCAGGCGTGGTGGCTCACGCCTGTAATCCCAACACTTTGGGAGTCCAAGGCAGGCAGATTGCTTGAGCTCAGGAGTTTGAGACTAGCCTGGGCAACATGGAGAAACCCCTTCTGTACCAAAAAATAAAAAAATCTGCCGTATGTGGTGGCATGCACCTGTAGTACCAGCTATTCAGGAGGCTGAGGTAGGAGGATTGCCTGACCCCAGGAGGCGGAAGTTGCAATGAGCTGAGATTGCACCATTGCACTCCAGCCTGGGCAACAGAGTGAGACCCTGTCTCAAAAAAAAAAAAAAACAAGAGTGAGAAGACAGTCTAATTTCCACAATTGATTATATATTTTCTTCTCACCTTTAAGTCCTTATTTCAAAGGGATATTTTTAAAGGCTGAGTAGGTGTTTTTCTAAGCCTTACTTAATGCCTGGAGAAGTTTCTTGATCTTTTTGGTCTGATATGTTATTTGTCATGTCTGATTTGTAAATTGAGGCCTAACACAATTGAATATAACCAGATTCTTTCTAAATGTATCCAAGGTTCTCTGCTGAGTGTCCTGGAGGTGATATGGAGCGATATGTGGTTCCTGACCTTAAGGATCTTACAGCTTTTGGGGAAAAACAAGGCAAACATGGAAAAAGTAACAACATAAAGGGGTGAGGATGTGTGCTTTAGGATACAGAGAGGGGAATTTCATAGCATTGATGTGGCCAGTGGGATTTAAATTGAGTTTTGAGGGATAGGTACATTTCAGATTGAGAATTCCAAAGACTGTGAGGTAGCAAAAGGAAGGGGAGGGTGATGAAGAGGGGAGAAGCATTTAATAAATCATGTTTTTTTCACAACTAAAAGTTATATACTGTATTTTTTATAGTGTACAGCATGATTTGATATATGTATACACGGAATGGTTAAATCAAGCTATTTAACAAGCATTACCTCACATATTTATTTTTGTGTGGTAAGAACACTTAAAATCTACTGTCTTAGTAATTTTCAATTATACAGTATATTCTCTCTTTTTTTTTTTTTTTTTTTTTTGAGACGGAGTCTTGCTCTGTCACCAGGCTGGAGTGCAGTGGTGCGATCCCGGCTCACTGCAACCTCCGCCTCCTGGGTTCAAGCAATTCTCCTGCCTCAGCCTCCCGAGTAGTGGAGACTACAGGCACGTGCCACCATGCCCAGCTAATTTTTGTATTTTTAGTAGAGACAAGGTTTCACCATGTTGACCAGGATGGTCTCCATCTCGACCTCATGATATGCCCACCTCGGCCTCCCAAGGTGGTGGGATTACAGGCGTGAGCCATTGCACCCAGCCTCCTTTTTTATTTTTAAATAGAGACAGAATTTATTCTGTCTTGTTGCCCAGGCTGTTCTTGAATTCGTGGGCTTAATCTGTCCTCCCACTATAGCCTCCTGAGTATTAGTAGATAGGTGGGTTCCACCATGCGCGGCTAATTTTTTTTTCTTTTTTGTAGAGATGGGATTTTGCCACGTTGCCCTGGCTGGTCTCAAATTCCTGGGCTTAAGCAATCTGCCTGCCTCAGCCTCCCAAAGTGCTGGGGTTACAGGCATGAGCCATTGCGGCTGACCTGATATGTGGTTTTTGTTTTTAATTCTGTTTATGTGATGAATCACATTTATTGATTTATGTATGTTGAACTAACCTTGTACCCCAGGAGTAAAGACTACTTGATTGTGGTGGATTCGCTTTTTAATTTTTTTGATTTTTTTTTTTTTTTTTTGAGATGGAGTCTCGCTCTGTTGCCCAGGCTGGAGTGCAGTGGCGCTATCTCGGCTCACTGCAAGCTCCGCCTCCCGGGTTCCCGCCATTCTCCTGCCTCAGCCTCCCGAGTAGCTGGGACTACAGGCACCTGCCACCACGCCTGGCTAATTTTTTGTGTTTTTAGTAGCGAAGGGGTTTCACCGTGTTAGCCAGGATGGTCTCAATCTCCTGACCGTGTGATCCGCCAGTCTCGGCCTCCCAAAATGCTGGGATTACAGGCGTGAGCCACTGCGCCCGGCCGCTTTTCATTTATTTATTTATTTATTTATTTGAGACGGAGTCTCGCTCTGTCGTCCAGGCTGGAGTGTAGTGGAACTAGCTCAGCTGACTGCAACCTCTGCCTTGTGGGTTCAGATGATTCTCGTGCCTCAGCCTCCCAGGTACCTGGGATTACAGGTTTGCACCACTAGACCTGGCTAATTTTTGTACTTTCAGTAGAGACGGGGTTTCCCCATGTTGGCCGGGTTGGCCTTGAAATCCTGACCTCAAGTGATCTGCCTGACTTGGCCCCCCAAAGTGCTGAGATAACAGATGTGAGCCACCACACTGACCTGCGTTAGCTTTTTAATGTGCTGCTGGTTTGGTTTGTTAGTATTTTATTTAGGATTTTTGTGTCTGTGTTCATCAGGGGTATTGGCCTGGAGTTTTCTTTTTTCTTTTCTTTTTTTTTTTTTTTTTTTGAGACGGAGTCTCGCTCTGTCGCCCAGGCTGGAGTGCTGTGGCCAGATCTCAGCTCACTGCAAGCTCCGCCTCCCGGGTTCCCGCCTCCCGGGTTCCCGCTATTCTCCTGCCTCAGCTGGGACTACAGGCGCCCGCCACCTCGCCCGGCTAGTTTTTTGTATTTTTTAGTAGAGACGGGGTTTCACCGTGTTAGCCAGGATGGTCTCGATCTCCCGACCTCGTGATCCGCCCGTCTCGGCCTCCCAAAGTGCTGGGATTACAGGCTTGAGCCACCGCGCCCGGCCTGGAGTTTCCTTTTTTCATTATGTCTTTGCCAGGTTTTGGTATCAGAATGCTGCTGGCCTCGTAGAATGGGTTAGGGAAGAGTCCCTCCTCGATTTTTTGGAATAATTTCAGTAGAATTGGTACCAGCTCTTCTTCATGTGTCTGGTAGAATTTGGCTGTGAGTCCATCTGGTCCAGGGCCTTTTCTGGTTGGTAAGTTTTTATTTTTCATTATTTTTTGAGACAGGGTCTCACTGTGTTGCCCATACTGGAGTTCAGTGGCATGATCACGGCTCACTGCAGCCTTGACTTCCCAAACTCAGGCGATCCTCCCACCTTACCCTCCTGAGTAGCTGGGCCTACAGGTATGTGCTACCACACGTGGCTCATTTTCTCTTTTGTTTTGTTTTGTTTTGTTTTTGAGAGATAAGGTTTCTTCATGTTGCCCAGACTGGTCTCTCCTGGGCTCAAGTGATCTGCCTGCCTTTTTCTCCCAAAGTGCTGGGATTGTAGGCATGAGCCGTGGCCCTGGCCAGGTTTTTTATTACTGATTCAATTTTGGAACTCATCATTGGTCTGTTCAGAATTTCAGTTTCTTCCTGGTTCAGTCTTGTGGGGTTGTATGTTTGCAGGAATTTATCTGGAATTTTAGGTTTTCTAGTTTGTGTGCATAGAGGTGTTTGTAATAGTCTCTGAGGGTTTTTTGTATTTCTCTGGGATTGGTGGCAATGTCAGTTTTGTCATTTCTTATTGTGTTTATTTAGATCTTCTCTCTTTTTCTTTATTAATCTAGCTAGGGATCTATCAGTTTTGTTTATTCTTTGAAAGAACCAACTTTTGGTTTCATTTATCATTTATTTGTATGGATTTTCGCATCTCAATTTCATTCAGTTCAGCACTGATTTTGGTTATTCTGCTGGCTTTAGGATTGGTTTGTTCTTGTTTTTCTAGTTTCTCTAGCTGTGATGTTAGGTTGTTAATTTGAGGTCTTTCTAGCTTTTTGATGTAAGTGTTTAGTGCTATAAACTTTCCTCTTAATACTGCTTTAACCGTGTCCTAGTGATTCTGGTATGCTGTATCTGTGTTTTCATTAGTTTCAGAGAACTTTCTGATTTCTCCCTTAATTTCAATTTTTACTCAAAAGTCATTCGGGAGCAAGTTGTTTCATTTCCATGTAATTGTATAGTTTTGAGAGACCTTTTTAGTATTGATTTCTATTTTAATTGTGCTGTGGTCCAAGAGTGTGGTTGGTATGATTTTGGTTTTTTTTGTCTACGCACTTCTCAAAAGAAGACATATATGTGGCCCAATAAGCATACGAAAAAATGCTCAACATCGATAATCATCAGACAAATGCAAACCAAAACCACAGTGAGATGCCATCTTACACCAGTCAGAATAGCTATTATTAGAAAGCCAAAAATAACAGTTGTTGGCAAGGTTGTGGGGTAAAGGGAATGCTTATACACTGCGGGTGAGAATGTAAATTAGTTCAGCCACTGTGGAAGGCTGTTTGATTTACCAAAGAACTTAAAACAGAACTACCATTCTGCCCAGCAATCCGTTACTGGGTTATATACCTAAAGGAATATAAATCGTTTTACCAAAAAGGCACATGCACTTGTATGTTTATTGTGGCACTATTCACAAGAGCAAAGACATGGAATCAACCTAGATGCCCATCAGTGGTGGACTTAATAAAGAAAATGTAGTACACATACACCATGGGATGCTATGCAGCTATTTAAAAAAAAAAACAAAAAAAAAAACTGAAATCGTGACCTTTGCAGCAACATGGATGCAGCTGGAGGTCATTATCCTAAGTGAATTAAAGCAGGAACAGAAAGCCAAGTATCACGTGTTCTCACTTATAAGTGGGAGCTAACATTGAGTACACATGGGCACAAACATGGACACGAGGGCTTACTTGAGGTGGTGAGGGTAAGAGGAGGATGAGAGTCAAAAAACTCTTGTACTATGCTCAGTTGCTGGGTGACGAAATCTGTACACCAAATTCCAGTGACGTAGTTTATCCATGTAACAAATGTACATATGTACCCCCAAACCTAAAATCTAAGAAAGATGTATAGAAAACAAAGAGCAAAATGAAGGACATAAAACCTAAAAACCATTTATAGTCAATATATAAAAAGGCTTAATACCCCAGTCAAAATCAGATATGGATAAATTGTATAAAAACAAAGTAAACAAAGAAGGTACTGACTCTTGTGATAGTTGGATACCAAGAACCATCACTTAACTGGGGCATGCTGTGCCTCATACCTGTTATACCAGCACTTTGGGAACCCAAGGCAGGAGAGGATTGCTTGAGCCCTGGAGTTTGGGACTAGCCTGGGCAACAAAGTGAGACCCTATCTCTACAAAAATAAAAAAAAATTAGCCAGGGGTGGTGGTGTGTGCCTGTGGTCCTAGCTACTCAGGAGGCTGAGGTGGGGAAGATCGCTCAAGCCCGGGAGGTCAAGGCTGCAGTGAGCTGTGATCGTGCCAGTACACTCCAGTCTGGGTGACAGAGCGAGCTTATCTCAAAAAGAAAAAGAAAAGAAAAAGACTCCATGATATAATCTAATCAGCTTCAAAAACTCATCTCATTCCTCCACACGCCCTGTGCCTTGGCCATAGCATTTACCTCACCATTCTGTGTGTTACCTATTTTTAGACCTCTGTCTCCCTTTGTTTAAAATGTTCTCCCAGTCTGGACAACATAGCAAGACCCTGTCTCAACAAAAATAAAAAATAAAACTTAGCTGGGCATGGTGGCATGTGCTTATAGTCCTAGCTACTTGGGAGGCTGAGGTGGAAGAATTGCTTGAGCCCAGGATATTCGAGGTTACAGTGAGCTATGGTTGTGCCACTGTACTCCAGCCTGGGCAGCAGAGAGCCAGTCTGGAGGAGAGAGAAGAGAGGGGAGAGAGGAGAGAAAAAAGAAAAGAAAGAGAAAGAAAGAACCCATCACCTATGAGTGCTGTCCTCACTGAACACCAGAGGCTGGGTATTGAGTTTACATCAGCTTTTAATGAGCTATTACTAGGTTTCTTCACCCATTCAATGGGAAGGACTGTTTCAGAGCCATGATTGTGTTCAGTGGGACTAGGTTGCAAGGTTTAATCACTCTTCTCTTCTTTTTAAAATTTTATTATTTTATTATTTCATCTTTTTTTTTTTTAAAGCCACATGTAGACTGAATTCATTTAATTTGATAAAATAACACTCCTTACTGCTAATCCTGATCAATTCTAGCTTTGTGTGTCTTTGGGTTGGATCTACCCAGATAAGAGGACAAAAGAGGGCAGGGCATGGTAACTAGCGCCTGTAATCCCAGCATTTTGGGAGGCCAAAGTGGGCAGATCACCTGAGGTCGGGAGTTCGAGATCAGCCTGGCCAACATGGTGAAATCCCGTCTCTACTAAAAATACAAAACTTAGCCTCGTGTGGTGGTGGGCGCCTCTAATCTAAACAATTTAGTGATTTAAGCTGGGCTCGGGAGACTGAGGCAGGAGAATTGCTTGAAAACCCAGGAGGCAGAGGTTGCAGTGAGCCGAGATCGCACCATTGTACTCACAACAAGAGGGAGACTCTGTCTCAAAAACAAACAAACAAACAAAAAAAACCATTCGAAAAGAGGACAAAAGGTTCATTTGGAAAGAAGATATTAAGAAATAAGGAGAAATCATGAAGGGAATTATGAAAACGTATTTCATGGCATTGTTTTCTGTTAGGCTTCAAAAAAAGTCTCCATTCCAAGTGAGTATTGTTTAGGAATTTCTCCTTCTTATTGAAAGTGTTTTCCTATTTACAGTGAAAATAACTTTAGTAGAATTTTGTGAGTACTAAACTTGGATTTTAAAATCAGAGATTTCGATTCTATAGTCTGGAGCCTCAGGATTTCAAGTTTCTGTAGGACTGGGTAAAATGCCGTTGTAGATTTTTTGGTCATCAGATGATAGAATAAATACTTAAATTAACTTGAGAGTATTATTTTCAAAACCATAGCAGAAACTCGACCTATCTTATCGAGAGACAATGTGAAGCCATGACTAATGGAGTTAGTATGCTACGTTGATTATGAATGACTGGGTAGTACACCACAGAGGGCAGTGTCATGGAGTGTAAAGGTGTTATTCCGTCCCTACACCCTACCATCCGTCTTTCCCCATTAAATCAAGGTTAGAGAATGTAACCTTATGAGATTAAATTTGGTAGAGTCATCATTAAACAGGTGAGACAAATCATATGCAGAGTAACCTACTTTTGGTACTGATGAGACTAGGGTGGTTCTTTAAGTATTTTATGGAGATCAGGGTATCTTCCTAAATCCAGATGAAGAGATCAGGTTAAGGCCTGCTCACCTTCAGGCTCCACCTGAAGAAACTATGTAGTAGGCTTCTCTCCCTCTATCTTCTTCTTTTATCATCTTCTGTGATCTAATAAAATGTTTTCCTTATCAATAAGTAATGTTATCTAGTTTGGCTCTACCAGGTGCTACAGAAGGCATTCATCATTGAATTGTACTTGTAATAACTCTAATACAGGAAAATGTTCAAACCACCCATAATAAAAGTAGCTAAAAAGCAGATTTCTTAAAGACTTTGTGACCCTTTAAGCTCACTGACCTTTCTAAGTTGCACGATTCTTAGAAAGGTCCCAGAGAGGTATCTATCTGGTGTTATATAGCAGTTGCTAATTAAATATTTTTTGATTGAATGATTGATAAGAGTTGAACACCCAGTAGTTATATTTAAAAAGTAATGACTTCAGTGTTTTGAGGTCTTTAAAAGGCTACAGTGGTACAAAATGCAGGTGCTGCCATATGAAATTGGAATGTACAGTGTCAGTACATATATTCACTGCAATATCTAGAAATAAATATGCATTCTTATAGGTAGAGGCTAGTTTATCCTTGAAATTCTGATAAATATAAATGTATATATTGGGGAAATTTGTGTGGGACTTTTTCAGTATAAGGAAGAAAAAAATCTGAAAATTGAACTCACTGCAGATGAATTTTTTTGTATTTTTGGGGGAAGTACCAACTAGATGTGCTAACACTTTGTATTTCTTTATGTTTAGTTGCCTTTTTTTTTTTTTTTTTTTTTTAAATGGAGTTTCCCTCTTTCACCCTGGCTGGAGTGCAGTGGCGCGATCTCGGCTCACTGCATCCTGCACCTTACAGTTTCAAGCAATTCTCCTGCCTCAGCCTCCCAAGTAGCTGGGATTACAGGCGCCTGGCACCGCGCCCAGCTAATTTTTGTATTTTTAGTAGAGACGGGGGTTTCACCATGTTGGCCAGGCTGGATCTCTTCACAGCCTAATGAGTAATAAAGGAGATAGCCTAGAGCAGTGGTTTTCAATTTCAGGTAGTTTTGTTTCCCAGGGAACATTTGGCAAAATCTGTAGACAATTTTTTTTTCTCACTTTGTTGCCCAGGTTGGAGTGCGGTGGTGTGATCACCGGCTCGCTGCAGCTTCTACCTCCTGGGCTCAAGCAATCCTCCCACCTCAGCCTCCCAAGTAGCTGTACCACCATACCACCACACCTGGCTAATTTTTTAATTTTTTGTAGAGACAGAGTCTTACTGTGTTGCCTAGGCTGATGTCAAACTCCTGGCCTCAAGCAGTCCTGCTTGGGCCTCCCAAAGTATTGGGATTGTAGGCGTGAGCCACCACACCCAGCCTGTAGACATTTTTGATTTTCATAACTGGGGGCTGTGAGGAGGGCTGCTACTGTTGTCCAGTGGGTAGAGGCCAGAGATGCTGCTGAACATGCTACAGTGCACAGGATAGCCCCCTCAAAGAATTATATTGGGCCCAAAAAGTTAAGAGGACTGAGGCTGAGAAACCGTGGGATAGCTAGAGGGATAGTCAGTGTCATCTTGTGCTAATGGTGTTTAAGGTTTGTTTTGGTGTAGGTTTGATTTTTAATTTTGGGATCCCAGTGAATTTTCAGTAAGATAATTGAGACCGTATAATTTTAGGCAAAGCACTGATGGGAGAGATTGTTTAGAACAGGAACTAGGGCTCAGTTAGTGGCTGCGATTCCATTATAGCTATATCTGTTGGAGTCACTTTCTGTCTTTGGAGTTACTGAAACCAGAGGAATTGGATTACTCCTCTCAAGTTACGTACTGTAAGGGTGACTTCTAAAAGAAAACTATCCACATGTTTTGTCAGTTGGGAATTAATTGAGATAGTAACACTGCATGTAATTTAGTAAGACAGCTGGAAATCCCAGTTTGAAAACAAAATGAAAACAAACAACAAGCCTTACTTTTAGTTTTACTTTCTGTGTTTCTCTTACACTTCTCAGAAGTTTCATGAGCTCTGGAAATTTTGTGTTTAACCTCTTAGTTTCTTCAAATTCTTGGTTGAGGGGGTATATTGGAGTTATTAATCTTTGTTCTAAAATTCTTCAGGCGACTTCTGAGTCATCTGACCCTCTCATTTTACCTAAGTATATCCCACTGTAAAATAATACTTAGGTGCACGTATTGAAAGCTTGAATAAGGAATGTATCTGTATAATCCTAATTGAAAGGCAGTGTAAGAATGATGAGTAATCCTTATTTGCAGAGAAATAGGGCCATTAATGTATTGGAAACATTTTGGTGGTGGTTGTAGTTTCACACAGAAGTTTAGGTGCTGAAAAATTTTTCTTTTTTAAAAATTTCTTTTTTCAATTGTTTGCAGTTCAGAGTTTCTCAGAGGTCCCCAGATGCATGTATATCAGTTAGAAGTATGGTGGCTCATGCCTGTAATCCCAGCACTTTGGGAGGCTGAGGTGGGTGGATCACTTGAGCTCAGGAGTTTGAGACCAGCCTGGGTGATATGGCAAAACCCCATCTCTTGAAGAAAAAGACAGAAGTGAGTTGGCTCTAGTGATTTTTAAACCAGGCATACTTTTCTTATATGATAAGTAGACTGTTGGTGACTCTTTCCCCAAAACAGACCAGTTTTTTTTTTTTTTTGAGACCTAGAGCCTCACTCTGTCACCCAGGCTGGAGTGCAGTGGTGCGATCTTGGCTCACTGCAACCTCCGCCTCCCATGTTCAAGCAATTCTGGTGCCTTGGCCTCCCGAGTAGCTGGGATTATGGGTGTGCACCACCACACCTGGCTAATTTTGTATTTTTAGTAAAGGCAGGGTTTCACCATGTTGGCCAGGCTGGTCTCAAACTCCTGACCTCAAGTGATCTGCCTGCCTCGGCCTTCCAGAGTGCTGGGATTACAGGCGTGAGCCACCATGCCTGGCCAGACCAGTTAGTTTTATCTTCCTTGAAAATCTGTTAAGACAGATTAATCTCTCTCCTTGACAATTTGAGGAAGTGTCACAGGAAACTTCTTAGTAGACAAGGTAATGTTTACCTCGTTGCCGCTTACTTTGATGTTGTATAGATTTGAATAGGCTTTTAAAACATAGTACCATCTTCCAGAAGTTTCATTTTGCTTACCTTTCACCATGCTTAGAATTTACATTCTCAAAAGAAAAAACAATTATAGTTACATGCTCTTTCTTACCTTTTGCTGGATTAACTGAGACCTGCAGGCATCCTACAGTGATGCTGATCTTCTAGCCCGTTAGTTCTCAAACCTCTCAGATCCATTGCCCTCTTTTTATAAGTATTTTGAAGTACTCTCTTTAATGAAATGAAACCCACAGGTAATACAACTTTTCTACATACATACATATATATATATGTATATATATATTTTTTTGAGACAGAATCTCTGTCAACCAGGCTGCGCTGCAGTGGCGTGATCTTGGCTCACGGCATCCTCTGCCTCCAGGGTGCTTCAAGCAATGCTCCTGCCTTAGCCTTCCAAGTACCTGAGATTACAAGTGTGCATCACCACACCTGGCTAATTTTTTTTGTATTATTATTTGTTCTTTGTAGAGACAGGGTTTCACCATGTTGGCCAGGCTGGTCTCGAACTCCTGGCCTCAAGTGATCCGCCCACCTCGGCCTCCCAAACTACTGGGGTTACAGGCGTGAGCCACCACGCCCGGCCCTACATATATAATTTAAAAAATTATCTTGCAGTAAGATGAAGGATAAATAGAAAACATTTCTGACAGATTCGCTTGACATAACAGCTGCCTGAATAGACTGCTGTAAGGGTATTTGCAACTTAAATACCAGGAGAAGCAAACCAGTACAGTGAACAGTTCTTTGCAAATGTATAAATAAAACTCAAATACAGCTTCTTTCTTCCTCTTCTTCTTCTTCTTCTTCCTCTTCCTCTTCCTCTTCCTCTTCCTCTTCTTCTTCCTTTTTTTTTTTTTGGTAGAGATGGGGTCTCACTTAGTTGCCCAGGCTGGTTTTGAGTTAGGCTCAAGCTGTCCTCCTCCTTGGCCTCCCAAAGTGCTGTGATTACAAACGTGAGCCACTGTATCTGCCCCAAAGTACAGTTTTCTCTTACTTTATTCAGCAGTTGCTTTTCTGGACATTCAGTACATATTAAAATTACGGACTGGGCACGGTGGCTTACGTCTGTAATCCCAGCACTTTGGGATGCCAAGGCAGATGGATCACTTGAGCCCAGGAGTTGGAGACTAGCCTGAGCAACATGGTAAAACTCTGTCTCTTCAAAAAAATTTTTAAAAAATTAGCCGGGCGTGGTGGCACGTGCCTGAAGTCCCAGCTACCTGGGAGACTGAGGTGGGAGGATTACCTGAGCCCAGGAGGTCAAGGCTGTAGTGAACCGTGATCACACCGCTGCACTCCAGCCTGGGTGACAGAGTGAGACCTTGTCTCAAAAAATAAATCAGTAAAATTATGCAGAAGGATTTGGTGCTTATATGTAGAATGGAATTAGGTTCTAGGCTTTGGTAATTACACAAATTTTAAAAATCCAGTTAACTATTCATAAGGAAGTTTGAGAATAAAGACATTATTTCTTTGTGCCAGACTTGCCTATGCTTTCCTGACCTCTGCCAATTGAATGTCAGTAACACTTTTTTTTTTCTTCAACTTTTATTTTAAGTCCCAGGGCACATGTGCAGAATGTGCAGGTTTTGTTGTGTAGGTAAATGTGTGCCATGGTGGTTGACTGCACAGATCAACTCATCACCTAGGTATGAAGCCCAGCATCCATTAGCTGTTCTTCCTGAGGCTCCCCTCACAGGTCCCAGTGTGTGTTGTTCCCCACCATGTGTCCATGTGTTCTCATCATTTAGCTCCTACTTACAAATGAGAATGTGTGATGTGTGGTTTTCTGTTCCTATGTTAGTTTGCTGAGGATAATGGCTTCCAGCTCCATCCACATCCCTGCAAAGTAATCACTCATTCGTTTTTATGGCTGCATAGTATTCCATGGTGTATATGTACCACATTTTCTTTATCCAGCCTCTCATTGATGGGCATTTGGATTGATTCCATGTCTCTGCTATTGTGAATAGTGAGAAGCACTTCTTAACTGCTGTGACAACCAAAGCACTTCCATAGATGTCCCAAATATCCCCTAGATGATTGTATTGTCCTCTTTAAGAATGACCTTTAATCATACAGGAAAACGTTTTTCTGTTTTATCATTCACTCTGGTCTTTTTTTCTTGCTTATTATTCACTACTTAAGCACAGTCTTTTAGTCTAAAAGACAAAGATTTACTTGGCCTTTAGACAATTCCTGTATGTCTTCAAATTTCTTATTTCCTCACCACTCTTATTATTGATGTTTTCTTTTTCGTCAGTGTTAGGACAGTGCCTTCATACATAGTAGATATTCAACTAGTATTTGTTGAATGAAGGAAACTTAATTGTAGGCTTTTTCTTCTTGCAGCTTTCTTCTTTTTGTACCTGTTGAAAATGATGGAGGTACTAGTGTTCATAAAAACCTTGAAAACAGGCTGGGCGCCGTGGCTCACACCTGTAATCCAAGCCCTTTGGGAGGCTGAGGCAGATGGATCACTCAAGGTCAGGAGTTCAAGACCAGCCTGACCAACATGGTGAAACCCCATCTCTACTAAAAATACAAAATTAGCCGGGCGTAGTGGTACATGCCTGTAATCTCAGCTACACGGGAGGCTGAGGCAGGAGAATTGCTTGAACCTGGGAGGTGGAGGTTGCAGTGAGCCGAGGTTGCGGTGAGCCAAGATCGTACTACTGCACTCCAGCCTGGGCAACAAGAGCGAAACTCTGTCTCCAAAAAATAAAATAAAATAAAATAAAATAAAATAAAATAAAATAAAAAAAATTAGCTGGGTCTAGGTGCAGTGGCTCACACCTGTAATACCAGCACTTTGGGAGGCTGACGGGGGCAGATCACCTGAGGTCGGGAGTTTGAGACCAGCCTGGCCAACATAGTGAAACCTGTCTCTACTAAAAATACAAAAATTAGCTGGGTGTGGTGGCACACGCCTGTAATCCCAGCTACTCGGGAGGCTGAGGGAGGATGATTGCTTGAACTCAGGAGGTGGAGGTTGCAGTGAGCTGAGATCGTACCACTGTACTCCAGCCTGGGCAACAGAGTGAGACTCTGTCTCAAAAAAAAAAAAAAAAAAAAAAAAAACCCTTGAAAACAAAGCAACAAAGCACAGACCTGTAGACTAATGACTGAAGGGTTGGCTCAAAGCAGCAGTTTGATGGACCACTTGCCATTTGTTAGTGGCCGGTAGAGTGGAGCCTCTTGTGGAATATGGCTTTATTTCTGCATATGAGAGCTTATAAGTAGAGGAGTCATCCCATAATTGCCTGCCTTGCAGATAAACAGCTGATGGGCTTTGTAGGCAGAGTTACTTCATTAGTCATTAATGGCTGAATTTGCTGAATGAAAGTTTCTTTAGAGGATCTTCTCTAAGTACTAATGTGAGGTACTTTTACTCTCAAACTTATTAAACTGTTGGTTCCCTGATTTTGAATTTATGGTGCCAATTATTAGATCCTGATCTTGTAATATGGTCACTGCTAAATGTTTACAGGTATTAGTGTACCTAGTTAAGAAAAGTTAGGTTGAGGAATAGAAATTTTTATATCTTAGCTTCATTGGTTTGAAAAAAAAGTAGTTATTTGGATTGCTGATATAGTGCAAAAACTATTTATAAATGGTACATTTACTTTTTAATAACATGTAAAAGGCAAACAGCAAATTAATTTTCACTGCTAGTCTTGATTTGTATGTTTTAGGTTAAAGAGTTGTTGACATTATAATAAAAAACCAAATAATGGTTGGGCAAAGGACATGAATAGACATTTCTCAATAGAAGGCATATAAATAGCCAGCAGATATATGAAACAGTGCTCAACATCACTGATCATCAGAGAAGTGCAAACCAAAACCAGAATGAGATATCATTATACCCCAGTTAGAATGGCCATTATTAAAAAGACAAAAATAACAGATGCTGATGAGAATGTGGAAGAAAGGGAACTCTTAAACACTGTTGATGAGAATGTAAATTAGTGTAGTCGCTGTGGAAAACAGAGTGGATATTTTTCAAAAAAACTAAAAACTACCATACAATCCAGCAATCCCACTACTGGGTATTTATCCAGAAGAGAAGAAATCAGTGTATCAAAGGGATACTTGCACTTCCATGTTCATTGTAGTACTGTTCACAGTAGCAAAGATGGAATCAGAGTATCCATCAATGGATGAATGGATAAAGAAAATGTGGTGTGTGTATATATGCAACAGAATACTATTTGGCCATAAGAAAGGATGAAGTCTTGCCATTTGTAGCAACATGGATGGAACTGGAGGTTATTATGTTAAGTGAAATAAACCAGGCACAGAAAGACAGATATTGCTATTCTCACTCATATGTGGGAGCTAAAAAAGTTGATTTCATGCAGGTAGAGAATGGAATGATATCTAAGGCTGGAAGGGTGTGTGAAGGTAGAGGGTGTGAGGCATGTGGATAAAGAGAGGTTGATTAATGGGTATAAACATAAAATTAGATGGAAGGAATAAGTTCTGATGTTTGATAGCAGAGTAGAATGACTAAAGTTAACAACAATGTATATTTCAAAATAGCTAGATGAGAGGATTTCAGATGTTCCCAGCACATGGAAATGATAAATATTCAAAGTGATGGATGCCCTAAATACCCTGACTTGGTATGCATGTACCAAAATATCACATGTACCCCATGAATATTTACAGATACCTGTAGCAATAAAAAAGTGGTTGAAAGTAATATTAATAAGTGAGAATCATAAAAATGTTTAATTTCCTGAATTTTTTTTTTTGTTTTTTTTTTTTGAGACGGAGTCTCGCTCTGTCGCCCAGGCTGGAGTGCAGTGGCGCGATCTCGGCTCACTGCAAGCTCCGCCTCCTGGGTTTACGCCATTCTCCTGCCTCAGCCTCCTGAGTAGCTGGGACTACAGGCGCCCGCCACCGCGCCCGGCTAATTTTTTGTATTTTTAGTAGAGACGGGGTTTCACCGTGGTCTCGATCTCCTGACCTTGTGATCCGCCCGCCTCGGCCTCCCAAAGTGCTGGGATCACAGGCGTGAGCCACCGCGCCCGGCCAATTTCCTGAATTTTTCAACCTTAGTTTACTAATCACTAAAATTGTTGGTTTATTATTCTCTATCAAGTGTAGATGCTGATTGAATGGATAGGGAGAAGTTGTTTTAATATTATATTAGCATCCTATTTTAATATGCAATCAGTATTAGATGGACAGATTCAGAGTTCCTAAGGTTTCTAATAAGATTAGCAGTATAATATAGGTCTATCTCATCCTGTAACACTAGTACTGTAAAAGGTTTCCAGAAGTATGTCTATTTCTATTCCTGAGTGATTGATTCTGAATATTTTCTTTGAGGACACACACATATACTCTATTTGTGAAGTACAGCACTTTGAATTTAGTTTGTATTTGATAATAACATTAAAATAACAGGCACTAGATTATGCAACAGTAACAGCAGACCATTTTTATTTATTCAGTAACTGTATTGGTACCTTCTATGTTCCAGGAGCTGTTCTAGGTACTTAGGCTGTTGTCTTAGTCCATTTTGTGTTGCTTATAAAGGAGTAACTGAAGCTGGGTAACTTAAAAGAGGTTTATGGCTGGGCGCAGTGGCGCATCATTGTAATCCCAGCCGCTCAGGAGACTGAGGCAGGAGAATTGTGTGAACCCAGGAGGTGGAGGTTGCTGTGAGCTGAGATCCTGCCACTGCACTCCAGCCTGGGCAACAGAAGGAGACTCTGTCTCAACAAAAAATAAACAAATAAAAGAAGTTTACTTAGCTAATTACTCTGCAGACAGTACAAGAAGCTTTGCACCAGCATCTGCTTCTGGTGGGACCTCAGGAAACTTCCAGTCATAGTGGAAGGCCAAGGGGAAGCAGGTGTTCCACAAGGCAAGAGAGCAAGCAAGAGAGAAAGGGGAGGGGTACCACACTCTTAAATAACTACATCACTCATTCCTATAAGGACTGCACCAAGACATTCATGAGGGATCTGCGTCCATGACCTAAATACCTCTTACTAGGCCCCACCTCCAACATTGGGGATCAAATTTCAACATGAGATTTAGAGGGGACACATATCCAAACTGTATCAGCTATATTCAGGAAGAAGCAAGGAGATTAATAAAATGTTGAGAAAAATGGGTAGTAAAATGAGGATTTAAATATTTTCTCCTCCTTTGGCTTTCTTTAAATTTGATATTTATTTATCTATTTTATTTTTTTGAGATGGAGGCTCTCTGTGTTGCCCAGGCTGGAGTGCAGTGGCACGATCTCAGCTCACTGAAACCTCTGCCTCCCGGGTTCAAAGATTCTCCTGCTTCAGCTTCCTGAGCCGCTGGGACTACAGGCATGCGCCACAATGCCCAGCTAATTTTTGTATTTTTAGTAGAGATGGGGTTTCACCCTGTCTTGAACTCCTGACCTCAAGTGATCCATCCGTCTCGGCCTCCCAGAGTGCTGGGATTATAGTCGTGAGCCACTGCGCCTGGACTTAAATTTCATATTTCATTTAAACATTATATTAATGTAGCTATCTCTGGATTAGAGCAAATGCTTTTTTGCCCATTTCAGGTCTGAGATACTGTTGTTGTAAGCTGTAGAACTAACAACTAGCCCTCATTTTGCAGCTGTTGTCAGCCCTTTTTATAGCTGATTTTATTTATTTTAATTACATATAAATAATATTATAGTACTATGGGAAAAAATGCTTTATCTTAGCTGTTAAATTACTGAACCTTTCAGGGTCTTCATTTTCCTTGTCTGTAAAATGAGATAGTTGTGATTATTCCTGCTAGCTACGGTTTAGTGATTTGAGCTTTGGAGTATTTTTGGATTTTTTGTAAGGAAATTTTCTTCTGTAGTTTTTCCACATAGATCATGTGGTAGCCACTAACATACTAGGATTTAGATTTTACCCCTGAAATAATCTGCTTCTTGAGTTATAAACTATTAGTACATATTTTATCTTATAATGATGAACAGTCTTGAAAATGTTAGGATGGAGGACATAATGCAAAGCAATGTCAAAGTTTTCCTTTTATAAATCAAACAAAGCAATAATGCTGATAATGTTGACTAAATAAATTAAAACTTCTTTTTTTTTTGAAGACTTGGGATTCAGTAACAGGTAAACTTGGCCTAGGATAATTTTTTGTTTTTAGAACTGTTTTATGAATATTCTTTGTTTTGCTTTGAGGTTGCATTTACGTTGCTTTTGTTCTTAAAGTTCTATTCAGTTAACTAATTGATTTCTTAATCCAATAGTCAGTGGCTACTGTTAACAACCAGTTTGTATGTGATCTTTCCTGACCTGAATGCTCCTGCCGTGAATTGAATTAGGTCATACTTGTGAAGTTCTCTTATATCATTGATGGAAAGTCAGTGCTAGAATTCCAAGTATTACTTTTATTTTGATTAAGAGTTCTCAGTCAGAAGCTCTGATTGCTCTGTGGGTACATGGTAAAATAGTACTTTTTAAAATGAAATGATGGTGATAGTAGATGGTTATTTAAAAGAAATATTTATACTTGGCAAAATAAAAAAGCTGGCAATGTGTGCGAGTTTCCAATTTTTTAATTTAAAAATCGAACTGCTTTATGGGAACCAAAAGTGTGGGAATCAGT
This sequence comes from Macaca fascicularis, assembly GCF_037993035.2. NCBI lineage: Eukaryota > Metazoa > Chordata > Mammalia > Primates > Cercopithecidae > Macaca > Macaca fascicularis. Next base: position 113,612,757 of record NC_088375.1, read on the forward strand.
AGTCTAGATCAGTGTTTCTCAAACTGTGTGCCAGGAGATTTAATAGGAGTTCAGAATTATGGTAAAATATTGCATACCAAATTGTTTCCCTATCTCCATCCCTCCACTTCCCCTTTTGTGACACAGAATGGCATATTAATGGTTCTGAAAAATCATTCATTAAAGCAGCATGTTTGATATTTAGTTCAGGTTTTCTAAATCTAGTTTTTTTTTCCCCCCTTAACCACTGGTTAATATCTTGTGAAACATGGTTTGAGAAATATTCCATATCCAAATCACTCAGAATAATTTATTAGAACCTACAGTTGGTTGAGAATTTAGTATATTCCAGGTACTATCTCATTTAGATGAAGTGAGCTACCCAATAACACACAACTGGTTGGTTATTCTGTGTTTCCAGTCCAATTGTGTGTGTGTGTGTGTGTGTGTGTGCATGCATGCATGCATTTAAGATAGACAACATGATGTTTTGAAGTGCACATACATAGTTGAAATGATTACCAGTCCAGCTTTGTTTTTGCTTCACATTCATTACTCTAACCACTTACGCTGTTGTGAAGCATTGCTCAGTTCTCATTTCGAGGCTAAGTACCTAAGACTAGGATATTCAGAAGTTCATTTTATATGCCTTTTGACTTCCCTAACTACTAGAATATGGTTAAGGGAAGTATGATTTTATCAGAGCATACACTTTGTAGGTGATTTTAGTGACTTTTAATTCCAGGTTATTTTTCTTTCTACATAATGCTTGGAATATACAGCTTAGAATTTTTGCTGAGTGAATGAATGTTGTCACTTTGTGAAACAAGATTCTGTCAGCCTAAGCTAAAAGCAAGAAAATACATTTTCTAAACGATTGTGGTACACATCAGAGCTAATCATCTATACTTTTTGGCTCAATTTATCATTTTATATTTATGCCACTGGGTTGTTTCCTTTCTTGCTGCCTTTAGTGTGAGCAAGCCAAAAACACTATAAATCTTTTCCGCTATATTATGTTGTCTGAGGTTAACATGTTCTCTGGTAATTCTTGTAGTCCCATGTGTTTTTTCCATAGAAAATTTGGCTTCTTGACTATCTGATCAAGCTTGTATCAAGTAACACTTTGTCTTGTGACCTGATTTTCTGCTTTGGTACACAATGAGCTAAAGAAGCTTGGTTGATTATGCACTCCTGTTTGGAATCTGTAATGTCAGTGTTCAATCATGGCCTGAATTAAGGAACAAAATGATAAAGGTGGCTGGGTGCGCTGGCTCACGCCTGTAATCCCAACACTTTGGGAGGCTGAGGCAGGTGGATCACTTGAGGTCAGGATTTCAACACCAGCCTGGCCAATGTGGTGAAACCCATTGGTCTACTAAAAATATAAAAATTAGCTGGACATGATAGCGGGCACCTGTATTCCCACCTACTGGGAAGCTGAGGTGGGAGAATTGCTTCAGCCTGGGAGGCGGAGGTTGCAGTGAACTGAGATTGTGCCACTGCATTCCAGCCTGGGCAATAGAGTGAGACTCCGTCTCAAAAAAAAAAAAAAAAAAAAAAAAAGAAGATAAAGGTTGTGAATGTGAATGTTACTATTCTTAGGGGTGAGACCATAAATAAATCAAGATAGTTTTATTGGCCTGGAACTGAATCACAGCTCTTCAAACAGTATTTAAATTGTATAGGTATCCTTGTGTAACACTGAAACTGTGGCCTGTTGTTTTCCTTTTTAGTAAACTGCTTTTCCTTATTAATAGCCAAGAGAACACTTGCTTACAACTCCTTGAGCTCAGAGGACTAATTTCAAAATGTTTAGACTGGAAACTTTCTCTTTCTTGTAATGAATAAGAAGTATGTCTTCCTTATTTTCTTGAAGGAGAGGTGAGAGAAAGAAGTCAGTGAGGACAGTATTTGTACTTTAGAAACAGATTTTCACAGAGACTTTGAGATAATGGTGGAACTGGGAACAGAACTCAGAAGTTCTGTTGTCTTTATTTTGGGGTTCATTTGATGCTTTTGAAAAGGGAGGAGGACGTATAACCTGACTTGTAAAGGGAACCAGTCTCTAGAAAAAAGCAGGGTCTTTGACCTAGTGATGAGACTTAGCATCAGATTAAAAGTATTTTGGGTACTGGCCTAGAAGCTGTGATGTGTAGCAAAAATTTTGTGTTCTTAATTCTTCTAATTAGGAATTTCTGACTGTCTTGCCATGCGATACAAAGAGAATATGAACAATAGAATGTGTCTAACAGTATTGTAACTGTCAGACTAGACAGAAAATGGGCTTTTTTTTTGTTTTGACATTTTAATCACCATTGGAACTTCTGTTTTAGATAAAATAAACACTTTGAGTTGATAATGAAGAGGTAGGAAAACATAGCTGTGAAATTAGGAAATAAGTAGTAAGTCTTTATATTACATTTGATGCACTGAATATGTATTGGATACAAACTTGTATAGGGTTCAAGAATATGTAAATTTCACATTATGTGACCTGATATAAATAGGTCTGAATTTGTAGCTCCTTGTCCTCTAAGATGTCACATATTGTGATAACTAATCCTTTGAAATACTGGAGGCAAAAGAAAATAATGCATTAAAACCACCCTTTCCCTTTCCTTCCTATATTTCTAGTGCTTTGTGTCCTCTTGGCCTGTTCTTTTTGTTGTTGTTGTTTTTTGTTGAGACAGAGTCTTGCTCTGTCGCCCAGCCTGGAGTGCAGTGGTGCCATCTCGGCTCACTGCAAGCTCCGCCTCCCAGGTTCACGCCATTCTCCTGCCCCAGCCTCGCGAGTAGCTGGGACTACAGGCGCCTGCCACCATGCTTGGCTAATTTTTTTTTTTTTGTATTTTTAGTAGAGAAGGGGTTTCACCGTGTTAGCCAGGATGGTCTCGATTGCCTGACCCCGTGATCCTCCCGCCTCGGCCTCCCAGAGTGCTGGGATTACAGGCGTGAGCCACTGCGCCGGGCCGGCCTGTTCTTTTATGTGGGTCAGCATCAGGACTAAGCTATGCTTAAGGAGTTGTTCTTGATTCAGAACCTGCTACTGAGTATCTTCACTAGAGTTGTTTATAGTAATCTTTTAGATCCTAGGGGGAGAGCAACTTAGTTTGCTGGAAACAATTGGGTTCCTGTTTCCAATGATTCTAGGTAAGTAACTTAGGTTTTTTGTTACGCTTTTCTTTTACAGATGGGATGATAGAAATGACTCGGCCGGGCGTGGTGGCTCTCGCCTGTAATCCCAGCACTTTGGGAGGCTGACATGGGAGGATTGCTTGAGCTCAGGAGTTCGAGACTAGCTTGGGCAACATGGCAAAACATCTCTACAAAAAATTACAAAAGTTAGCTGGGCGTAGTGGTACATGCCTGTAGTCCCAGCTACTTGGGGGCTGAGGTGGGAGAATTTCTGGAGCCGGGGAGGCAGAGGTTGCAGTGAGCCGAGATCGTGCCATTGCACTCCAGCCTGGGCAACAGAGTGAGACCCTGTCTCAGTTTAAAAGAAAAGAAAGAAATTAGTTACTGAATTTTGAGGGGTAAGATTTTTTGACTGTATACATTGGAAATATTTTGGGGAGAGGTTTGTTGTGAAGACTTGACGTATTAATATGTGAGTGTAGGATAGATTTCCATAGTGCCTGACATAACTGGCATTTGATTCATTATTATTCTTGATTTAGTGTTCCTTTAAAAGCATAGTTCTTTTCTTTTCTTTTTCTTTTTTTTTTTTTTGACATGGAGTCTTACTCTTTCGCTCACGGCAGCCTCTGCCTCCTGGGTTCAAGCAATTCTCCTGCCTCAGCCTTCAGAGTAGCTGGGATTACAGGCGTGTGCCAACATGCCTGGCTAATTTTTATATTTTTAGTAGAGACGGGGTTTTGCCATGTTGGGCCGGCCTCAGACTCCTGGCCTCAAGTGATCCTCCCTCCTTGGCCTTCCAAAGTGCTGAGATTATAGGCGTGAGACACTGTGCCTTTTAAAAGCATAGTTATTTTCAATCAACATGGTGTAATGAAAAGAAGATGGAATTTTGGATTCAAGAAAGACCAAGGTTTAAAGCTCCTTTTCTTTTCTTTCTTTTATTCTTTTTTTTTTTTTTTGAGACGGAGTCTCGCTCTGCACTCCGCGCTGTGCCCAGGCTGGAGTGCAGTGGCGCAATCTCGGCTCACTGAAAGCGCCACCTCCCGGGTTCACGTTACTCTCCTGCCTCAGCCTCTCGAGTAGCTGGGACTACAGGCTACCACCACCACGCCCAGTTAATTTTTATGTATTTTTAGTAGAGATGGGGTTTCACCGTGTTAGCCAGAATGTTCTCAATCTCCTGACCTTGTGATCCGCCTGCCTCAACCTCCCAAAGGGCTGGGATTATAGGCGTGAGCCACCATGCCTGGCCTAAAGCTCCTTTTCATCCCTTGGGCTATGTTCTGGTTTTCTATTATTGCCTAACAAGTCTATCCAAAATGTAGTGGCTTAACACAATAACTTATTATTATCTCTCATGTTTCTGTGGATTGACAGGGTTCAACTGGACACTTCTCCCCTTAAGGTCTTTCATGTGGTTGTGGTCAGATGGTACCTGGAGATGGGGCCATCTGAAGACTCTGCCCTAGGCTGGATCTAAGATGGTTTTTTCCTTTTACTTGTCTCATGTCTCTGTGCTCTTTGAGATGGCCTGTCTATCCATCAGAGTAGCCTAAACTTATGTGGCTGCTCAGGGTTCCAAGAGTTAGGAAGTAGAAGTTGCCAGGCGGTTAAGGGCTTTGGAACTGGTACAGTATTGTATCAAAGAAGTCACAGGGCCTCCCAGATTCAAGGGACTTGAGAAATAGACTCCATGTCTTTAAAGGGAGTGGGAAGGTCACATTGCAGAAGAATATATGGGCTGAGAGATCTTATTGGGGCTGTCTCTGGAAGGTCATCTGGGCACAAACAATTTTTTCCTTCATTTTTTTGTCTGTAAAATAGCAGTAACAATATTTACCTCACAGAGTGGTTAAGTGGAATAGCACAGTGTCAAGCACAAAATGTGTTTGGTAAATATAGGTAGACTTCCCTCCTTAATTCTAACGTAACAAATTACTTCTGATCTTCTACTTTAAATGGCCACAAGTTTGCTCAGTATATGGTTTGGTTAACTGTTTCTTGACCCAACTACGTTTCTCAGACTGTTGTAACTTAACAACAAAACAAACTTTATCATGGAAAATTTCAAACACATCAAAGTAAAGAGAATACCACATTAACAGAATAAAGGACAAAAAACTGTATGATCATCTCAATTGATGCAGAAAAAGCATTTGACAGATCCAGCACCCTTTCATGATAAAAACACTCAACAAACTAGGAATAGAAGGAAACTCAGCATATCAAAGTGCATTTATGAAAAGCCCACAGTGGCCTGGGTGTGTTGGCTTATGCCTATAATTCCAGCACTCTGGGAGGCCAAGGTGGGAGGATCGCTTGAGTCCAGGAGTTTGAGACCAGCCTGGGCAACAAAGTGAGACCTAATCTCTGCAAAAAATAAACACAATTAGTCAGGCATGGTGATGTACGCCTATAGTCCTAGCTACTTGGGAGGCTTTGGTGGGAGGATTGGTTGAGCCTGCAGTCAGCCAAGATTGTACCACTGCATTTCAGTCTGGGCAACAGAGCAAGACCCTTCCCACCCTCACCTACCCCCCTACCCGACAAAAAAAAAAAGCCCACAGTGAACATCTTATTCAGTGGTAAAAGACCGAAAGCTTTCCCCCTAATATCAGGAACATGGCAAAGATGCCCATTCTTGCCACCACTATTTCAACATAGTATTAAGAGTCCTGACCAGAGCCAATTTAGGCAAGAAAAAGAACTTAAAATCACCCAAATTAGAAAGGAAGAAGTAAAATTATCTTTGTTCACAGATGATATGATTTTATTTGTTGAAAACCCTGAGGCCGGCTACAGTGGCTCATACCTGTAATCCCAGCACTTTGGGAGGCCGAGGCAGGCGGATCACGAGGTCAAGAGATTGAGAACATCCTGGCCAACATGGTGAAACCCCATCTTTACTAAAAATACAAAAATTAGCTTGGGCATGATGGCAGGCACTTGTAGTCCCAGCTACTTGGGAGGCTGAGGCAGGAGAATGGCGTGAACCTGGGAGGCAGAGCTTGCAGTGAGCCGAGATCGCGCCACTGCACTACCAGCCTGGGTGGCAGAGCGAGACTTCGTCTCAAAAAACACGAAAAACAAAACATAAATACTGCTGAAAAGAATTAAAGAGCTTACAAATAAATAGAAAGACATCCTGTGTTCATGGATTGGAAGACTTAATATTGTTAGGATATGAATTCTGCCCACAGCAATCTACAGATTCAACAGAATACCTATCAAAATCCCAACAGCATTTTTTTTTTGCAAATAAAAGTTTCATCCCAAAATTAATTTGGAATCTCAAGGTACTGCTAATAGGCAAAACAGTTTTGAAAAAGAAGAACAAAGCTGGAGGACTCAAACTTTCTGATTTCAAAATATATTACTAAGCTACGGTAATAAAACTGGTGTGGTACTGGCATAACAACAGACATATAGACAATGGAATAGAGACTCCAGAAATAAACCCTTGCATATGTGGTCAGATGATCTTGGACAGGGGTGCCAGGACCACTCTGTGGAGCAAGGACAGTCTCTTCAACCAATAGTGTTGGGAAAACTGGACTTCCACATGCAAAACAAAAATTTGGACTCATATTTTACGCTATATATAAAAATTAACCCAAAGTGGATTAAGGACCTAAACATAAGACCTAAAACTGTAAAGCTCCTAAAAGAAAACTTAGGGGAAAGGCTTTATGATTTTGGATTTGGCAGTGATTTCTTGCATATGACACCATAAACACAGGCAACAAAAGCAAAAACAGACAAATGGGACTGTATAAAACTTAAAAACTGTGGTGCATCAATGAACACAGTCAACTTGAAAAGGCAACCTGTGGAATGGGAGAAAATGTTTGTAAATTGTGTATCTGTTAAAGTATTAATGTCCAGAAAGTAGAAAGAACAACAACTCAACAACAAAAGATCAAATATACAGATTAAAAAATAGGCAAATGACTTGAATAGTCATTTCTCCAAAGATAATAAACCAGTGGTCAAGACGCATTTGAAAAGATGTTCAATATCACTAATCATCAGAGAGATCAACATCACTAATCATCAGAGAGATCAAAACCACAATGAGATATCACCTCACACCCATTAGGATGCCTTCTATTAAAAAACAAACAGGGAATTATGAGTGTTAGTGAAGATTACGAGAAATTGGAACCATTCTTGTGCACTGTTAGTGGGACTGTAAAATGGTGCAACTGTGATGGAAATCAGCATGGCAGTTCCTCAAAAAATTAAAAATAGAATTACTATGTAATCCAGCAAACTCACTTCTGTATATGTATCTAGAAGTATTCAATGCAGGGCCTCAGAGATATTTTCACACCTATGCTAATAGCAGTACATTCAGGATAGCTGTGAGGTGAAAACAACCCAGATGTCCTTGATGAATAAATAAAATATGATATATACACACAATGGAATATTATTTAGCCTTAAAAAGGAAATCTGTCACATACTGCAGTGTGGGTGAACCTTGAGGATATTAAGTGAAATAAATCAGTCAAAAAAAAGACAAATACTGTATGCTTTCACTTATATTAGGTATTATTACTGAAACACCAGGGGTGTATTCTCGGTCATGCTGCTTGCTGCACAGAAAGCCAGTCACTGAGACAATGAGTATTGCCAGGGAAGGAGGTTTTAATTGGGTGCTGTAGCTGAGGAGACAGGAACTCAGTCTCAAATCCATCTCCCAGGCTGACTAAAATTAAGGGCTTATATAGCAGGGAAGAGCTGTAACTACATGCAGGAAAATAGGAATTAGGGAGAGATAAGGAAGAGAAGTTGGTCAACAGGAAGCAGGAGGTCACTTAGGCAGTCATGATGTGTTGAGGGGTCTGAGGTTTCATTATTTAGATGCAGTGATCTGGTAAGTTTCAGTTCCTTGATATATCTGGGATACCTGATGGTTTCCTGAGAAAGGAACTCAGATAAGACAAATGTAAGTTTTTCACGTTTTAAGACTGGGAGAGTCAGTTTCTATTTTTTTCAAAAGAAACTATAATCATCAGTTCTGTAGGACAGTTGGGTTGTTGGTGTCAGTATCAAAAATTACAAATTCATAGAAACAGAGGTAGAATGGTGGTTACCAGGGAATGAAGGGGAGAAATGGGTTGTTGTTGTTTAATGGGTATGGAGTTTCAGTTTTGCAAGATGAGAAGATTCTGGAGATGTTTCACAGCAATGTGAATATACTTAACACTTCTGTTACACTTAAAAATGGTTAATGTGGACCGAGTGTGGTGGCACATGCCTGTAATCCCAGTATTTTGGGAGGCTGAGGCCGGCAGATTGCTTGAGCTTAGGAGTTCAAGACCAGCCTGGGCAACATGGTGAAACCTCATGTCTACAAAAAATACAAAAATTAGCCGGGTGCAGTGGCATGCACCTGTAGTCTCAGGAAGCAGAAGTTACAATGAGTTGAGATGATGCCTCTGCGCTCCAGCTTGGGTGACAGAGGGAGACCCTGTCTCAGAAAAAAAAAAAAAAGGTTAAGATGGCAAATTTTTGTGTATTTTCTATCACAAAATGTGTAGACAGAATAATATAACGAATCTATATGTATACAGTTTCAACAATTATCAGCTTATAACCAATCTTATTTCATTTCTGTCCTCATCTAACGCCTTGTCTGTTGATTAGTTTGAAGCAATTGATAGAGTTTTTGAGCTCTTAGAGTGAAGGGGTGGACCCTTAACATAGCTGGAAATCATGGGAAAGCTAGTGACTTGTGTGAATCCAGAAGAAAAGTGGTACTAGTAAGTGGAGTGATATGAAGCCTTTATAAGGAAAATCTAGAAACAGGAAATACAGTATCTTTAGAGTATCATTTTGGGGTTTCCAAGTATCTAAGAGGCAGATTAAAGAAATGGAAGTGAAATAGTTTTCTGAGACCAGACTTTGTTCTGAAATCAGACTACTAAAGTATGTAAGATACAAATGTGCATTTTTTACTTTGATAATTAGAGAATGAAGATCTTGTATATTCTAAAAAGTTCTCTGTTGTTTCTGTAATGTTGATTGCAGGAGGATATTCCAGGCTGTGATGTTTATTTTATAATTAGCTACTTTTATCAAGAATAATTAACAGAGCATTTGGGAAGAGTTTTGGCTTTTCTTCCCTGAAATCAAAATATAACTATTGAGAAAGCTTTGATTGTTGCTTATAAATGGAAGGAGTACTTGTCACTTCCAAATGACAGGAAGAACCATAGAGCACTTCTTTTTTTTTTTTTTTTGAGAGGGAGTCTTGCTCTGTCGCCCAGGCTGGGGTGCAGTTGCCGGATCTCAGCTCACTGCAAGCTCCACCTCCCGGGTTTACGCCATTCTCCTGCCTCAGCCGCCTGAGTAGCTGGGACTACAGGCGCCCGCCACCTCGCCCAGCTAGTTTTTTGTATTTTTTAGTAGAGATGGGGTTTCACCGTGTTAGCCAGGATGGTCTCGATCTCCTGACCTCGTGATCCACCCGTCTCGGCCTCCCAAAGTGCTGGGATTACAGGCTTGAGCCACCGCGCCCGGCCACCACAGAGCACTTCTACAGTTTGATTTATATCTCTGAAGTGTCATGTTCCTGTGAAGGAGCTGTAGTGGTTGACAGCCTGGTTCCTAGAACTGAGGAGGCGAAGCCAGCTGAGCTTCTAGATTGGGTGGGGACTTGGAGGACTTTTGTGTCTAGCGAAAGCATTGTAAATGCACCAGTCAGCAGCTCTGTGTCTAGCTAAAGGATTGTAAACACACCAATCAACACTCTGTAGAAAGGTACCAATCAGCACTCTATAAAATGGACCAATCAGCGCTCTGTAAAATGAACCAATCAAGCGGGATGTGGATGGGGACAAATAAGGGAATAAAAGCGGGCCATCCTCAGCCCAGTGCAGCAACCCGCTCGGATCGCCTTCCAAGTAGTGGAAAGTTTGTTCTTTCGCTCCTGGCAGTAAATCTTGTTGCTGCTCACTCTTTGGGGCCGCACTACCTTTATGAGCTGAAACACTCACCTGGAGGGTCTGTGGCTTCATTCCTGAAGCCAGCGAACTCAGGAATCCACCAGGAGGAACAACTCCAGAGGCGCAACCTTTAAGAGCCGTGACACTTCCTGCGGAGGTCTGCGACTTCACTCCTGAAGTCTGCGAGACCACGAACCAACCGGAAGGAATAAACGCTGGACACATCTGAACATCTGAAGGAACAAACTCCAGACACACCATCTTTAAGAAGTGTAACACTCACCGCGAGGGTCCGCGGCTTCATTGTTGAAGTCAGTGAGACCAAGAACCCACCGGAAGGAATACATTCCGGACACAGAGCCGTGACTGGGACCATGTGAAGTGGGGACTTCATGTGATCCCCATCCGAGATGACACCACTGCACTCCAGTCTGGGCGACAGAGTGAGACTCTGTCTCCAAAAAAAAAAAAAAAAAAAAAGAAAGAAATTAGACGCCCCTTGCCATACAGAAAGGGAAATAGTGTTCTAGTTACAGGAAGCTTTTGGGCAATGCTGAGCTTGATGAGTTCGAAGAATCAAAAGAAGGCTAGTTTGTGGCTAGAACACACTGAGGGAGGGGAGAGGTGGGTAGTCTAGAATGAGATTGTCAAGTTGAGCACAGACCAGCCCTGTAAATCGTGTTAAAGAATTTAATTTTAAGTGTTTTTGTAAATAATTGAAAGATTTTAAGCTGGGTAATGACGTGGTCTGTTTAATGCTTTAAAAAAGATGGTTCTTTTTTGATTTTAGATTGGAAAGGACTAAATGAGAAGCAGGACACGACTTAAGAGGGAAGATACTCAGGCTGGGCGTGGTGGCCCAGGCCTGTAATTCCAGCGCTTTGAGAGGCTGAGGCAGGCGGATCACTTGAGGTCAGGAGTTCGAGACCAGCCTGGCCAACGTGGCGAAACACCGTCTCTATTAAAAATACAAAAATTAGCCGGGTGTGGTGACACATGCCTGTAATCCCAGCCACTCTGGAGGCTAAGGTGGGAGAATTGCTTGAACCCAGGAGGCAAAGATTGCAGTGAGCCAAGATGGTGCCACTGCACCCCAGCCTGAGTGACAGAGCGAGACTTCATCTCAAAAAAAAAAAAAAAAAAAAAAGGAAAAAGAGGGGAAGATATTTAGTGCTCAGAGCCAGTACTGGCTTGGGTTAAGGTAGCGGCAGCGGCACAAGGAGTATGTAGATTTGGGAAATGTGTTTGTGTTTGGAGTACCAGGATTTGATGGTGGGAGGTGAAAGAGAGGCGTTAGGAATGACCCCTGGGTTTCTAGTATGAGCAAACTGGTATGCCACGTCTTGAGGGGGGGTGTGTGTAAGAGAGAAAAAGCGTGTGAGAGCGCATACATATAAGAGTGAGTGAGTCTGGAATTCAGAAGACTGGCCTGGGATAGAGATATACATTTGGGGGGAGTTGGCATATAGAGATATTTAAAGCAATAGGAATGAGTGAGAGAGGGAGAGAGAAGAAAGAGGGCCTAGCACTGTGATTTCATTTTACTATTGACTCTTTTTTTGAATTTAATCTTAGACATTAGATAAGGTTAGCTTTCCAAAATCAGTCTCATTTGCATTCGGCATTCAGATACACTCGTGTATGTATGTGTGTATGTGTATATATGTGTGTGTGTGTGTGTGTGTGTGTATATATATATATATTTTTGATACAGAGTCTCACTCTCACCCAGACTATAGTGCAGTTGTGCCATCACAGCGCACTGCAGCCTCAACCTCCTGGGCTCAAGCGATCCTTTGGCCTCAGCTTCCCAAGTAGCTGGGACTACAGGCATGTGCCATCATGCCTGGCTAATTTTTAAATTTTTGTAGAGACGAGGTCTCACTATGTTGCCCAGGCTGGTCTCAAACTCCTGAGCTCTAGCAATCCTCCCGCCTCAGCCTCCCAAAGTGTTAGGATTGTAGGTGTGAGCCACCACGCCTAACCAGATAAGTTTTCTTAATGGGAGAGAAAGGGAGGGAGTTGCAGCTTTCTGGGAGGGTAGCGGATGAAGGAGTAGAGGAGGACTCAGGGATTTATGTGGTCCTCAGATTACTTTATTTCTGGAGTAGTTTACAGTATGCCTGTTGTGAATGTGTCTCATCCTTCATGTGTGTAGTGGGGAAAAAAGGTTGAGTTTCTGATCCTGAAGGTAAAGTTGATATTAATAGTTATCTAAAGTTTGCTACATTCTGACCCCTATCTGCCTGTCTGCATATCCACATTCATACCACTCCCAACCTCCATGCATGCTGTTTTCGATCATCATGGTCCTAAACCTATTATTTCCTTTTTCATTGGACAAATTATTTTAGGTGTGTGTTTCAGTCAGAGCTTTCCCTAGTTCTCCCAGGCAAACTCTGTATTTGTTTCTGTTTCCAGTGTTCATTGATTATAGCAATTATTGTATTAGATTCGCTGTTTCTTGGTTTGACTGTCTCTTCAAGAAACTAATCTTTTTGACATGAGGGATTTTTTTTTTTTTCCTTTTTAAAAAGCATTTGAGGGCCAGGCATGGTGGGTTATGCCTGTAATCCCAGCACTTTGGGAGGATCACTTGAGCACAGGAGTTTGAGGCTGTCATGAGCCGTGATTGTGCCACTGCACACCACTCTTGGTGACAGAATGAGACCCCATCTCTTTAGAAAAAAAGCATTTGAGTGTTTGAATTGCCATCCTGTCTTTCTTTGAAGAGTCAAATACAGCTTACATCATCTTCAGGTAAAACAAAATTTTGGGTTCAGAAACTATAGGGCATAAGAAAATACTTGAACTGGGAACAGTATCTCATGCCTGTAATTCCAGCACTTTGGGAGGCCAAGGTGGGCAGATTGCTTGAGCTCAGGAGTTCTTCCAGACCAGCCTGGGCAACGTGGCGAGACCTTATCTCTGCCAAAAATACAAATAGCTGGCCATGGTGTATGCCTGTGGTCCCAGCTGAGACCAGGAGGATTGCCTGAGCCCTGGAAGTCAAGGCTGCAGTGAGCCAAAATTGTGCCACTGCACTCCAGCCTGGGCAACAGAGTGAGATCCTGTCTCAAAAATAAATAAATAAATAAATAAGAAAGAAAATGGTTGAAAATGTCTTTCCTGTGCCTTTGGAGTCCAGGATGAGGTTAAAAAAAAAATGTTTCCCAGATCTATTTTCATAGGTAGTTAAAATATACTTTAAAAAATTACTATAAGGTAGTGTCTAAAGTGTATTCTTATCCCCAACGCTTGATACTATTTAAAAGAAAGATTTATTATTGAAGGAAATAGAAATTGACTTAATGGAATTGTTTTGGTTATTTGAATTGTCATTTCTGTAGGGTATTTGAGAATGTTAGGTTTTATTTGGAATCATTGATAAACAGAAGATAGATTAGAATAGAAATATTGTACCGCTTCATTGTTCCTAGTCTACAAATTGATTTATGCTGCTACTCAGTTTATGTCTCTCTCTCTCTTTTTTTTTTTTTTGAGGTGGAGTTTCGCTTTTGTTGCCCAGGCTGGAGTGCAATGGCGCAATCTTGGCTCACTGCAACCTCCGCCTCCCAGGTTCAAGCGATTGTCCTGCCTTAGCCTCCTGAATAGCTGGGATTACAGGCATGTGCCACCACGGCTAATTTTGTAATTTTTTTTTTTTTTTTAAAAGTAGAGATGGAGTTTCTCCATGTTGGTTAGGCTGATCTCAAATTCCCGACCTCAGATGATCCACCTGCCTGGCCTCCCAAAGTGCTGGGATTCCAGGCATGAGCCACCATGCCCGGCCCAGTTTTATGTTTCTTGTATGTATAGTAAAAAGTAGCAGTCTCTTTCTTTACATAGTAAAAAGTAGCAGTTTCTTACTTTTTTTTTTTTGAGACAGAGTCTGGATCTGTCGCCCAGGCTGGAGTGCAACAGCACTATCTGGTCTCACTGTAACCTCTGCCTCCTGGGTTCAGGAAGTTTTCCTGCCTCAGCCTTCCAAGTAACTGGAACTACAGGCACACGCCACCACACCCCAGCTAATTTTACATTTTTAGTAGAGATGGAATTTCACCCTGATGGCAAGGGTGGTCTTGAACTCCTGACCTCAAGTGATCCGCCCACCTTGGCCTCCCAAAGTGTTAGGATTACAGGTGTGAGCCACCACGCCCAGCCTAAAAGTAGTGGTTTCTATACCTGTCATTATCATAATATTTTACTGCTTTGAGATATATATATATATATATATATATATATATATATATATAGTGGAGCTTTTTTGGTTAGATTTGAAGAGAAAATTAGACGATGAATTCATTCTAATTAAAAAAAAAAACCTAAATTTTAGGCCAGGCATGGTGGCTCACGCCTGTAATCCCACCACTTTAGGAGGCCAAGGTGGGCAGATCACCTGAGGTTAGGAGTTCGAGACCAGCCTGACCAACATGGTAGAACCCCGTCTCTACTAAAAATACAAAATTAGCTTGGCATGGTGGCAGGTGCCTATAATCCCAGCTACTTGGGAGGCTGAGGCAGGAGAATGGCTTGAACCTGGGAGGGAGAGATGGCAGTGAGCTAAGACCATGCCATTGCACTCCAGCCTGGGCAACAAGAGCAAAACTCCGTCTAAAAAAAAAAAATAGGCCGGGCGCAGTGGCTCACGCCTGTAATCTCAGCACTTTGGGAGGCTGAGGCGGGGGGATCACCTGAGGTCGGGAGTTCAAGACCAGCTTGACCAACATGGAGAAACCCCGTCTCTAGTCTCTACTAAAAATACAAAATTAGCTGGGCGTGGTGGTGCATGCCTGTAATCCCAGCTACTTGGAAGGCTGAGGCAGGAGAATCGCTTGAACCCGGGAGGCGGAGGTTGTGGTGAGCCAAGATCGCACCATTGCACTCCAGTCTGGGCAATAAGAGCGAAACTCCGTCTCAAAATAAATAAATGAATAACCTAAATTTTAAAATAAAGAAAAAAATCTTTGGCACTCTACCTTTCAGCTGTCAGTGGAAACCACTTAGGTAGCTATGAAACAATTCTGCAAATATTTTATGGAATTCCGTATTTGCCAGAGTATAATAGAAAAAACTAGGCCGGTACTGGACTGGGCGTGGTTGCTTATGCCTGTAATCCCAGCACTTTGGGAGGCCGAGGCGGGTGGATCACCTGAGGTCAGGAGTTTGAGACCAGCCTGACCGACATGGTGAAACCCCGTCTCTACTGAAAATACAAAAATTAGCCAGGAGCTTATAATCCCAGCTACTCAGGAGGCTGAGGCAGGAGAATCACTTGAACCCAGGAGGTGGAGGTTGCAGTGAGCCGAGATCATGCCATTGCATTGCACTCTAGCTCCTGAGGTCCTGGGCAAGAGAGTAAGACTCCATCTCAAAAAAAAAAAAAAAAAAAAAAAAGAAGGCTGAGTATGGTGGCTTATGCCTGTAACCCCACCACTTTGGGAGGCCTAGGCAGGTGGATCAGCTGAGGTCAGGAGTTCGAGACTAGCCTGACCCAACGTGGAAAAACCTCATCTCTACTAAAAATACAAAATTAGCCGAGCGTGTTTGTGCATGCCTGTAATCCCAGCTACTTGGGAAGCTGAGGCAGGAGAATCATTTGAACCCAGGAGGTGGAGGTTGCTGTGAGCCGAGATCATGCCATTGCACACTCCAGCCTGGGCAACAAAAACGAAACTCTGTCTCAAAAAAAAAAAAAAAAAAAAGAAAAGAAAAAGAAAAAAGAAGAAACTAGCCTGGGCTCAGTGGCTTATGCCTGTAATTCCAGCACTTTGGGAGGTTGAGGCAGGAAGATCCGTTCAGGAGTTTGAGATCAGCTTGGGCAACATAGCAAGACCTCATCCTCTACAAAAAATAAAAAAAATTAGGCATGTTGGCATATGCCTGTGGTCCTAGCTACTCTGAAGGCTGAGGCAGGAGAATCTCTTGAACCTGGGAGATCGAGGTTGCAGTGAACCATGATCATACCACTGCAGTCCAGCCTGGGTGACAGATCACAAAAGAAAAAAAAATACTACTCGAGTCAGCAAGTACATACCGCATTTCAGAGCCTCAGCTTGTATACTGCATGTTATTCTGAAACTACAGATCTCACTTAGCTTTCTAATGAAAAATTTTTGTTTCTTCCTTTCTTTTATAGGAATATATTTGTCCCAGATGTGAATCAGGCTTTATTGAAGAAGTGACAGATGATTCCAGGTATTGTACAAGCTCATGAATAAGCCAGACATTATATTATCAAAACTATTTTCTCTCAGCATGGACTGAGTAAATTGAATTTGTTTTATAACTTACACTCTACAGAGAGAGCGAGAGTGAGAGAGAGAGAGAAAGAGAGTGTCAGTGAGTGCATGAGCTTGCACAAAAGAGGGCAGAAGAATGGGAGAGGAAAAAGAAAGAAAAATGGGAAAATTTGGAAAGTAATAAGATAGCAGATGTGGTGATATGCACTGCTTCTGATTGTATGTGGCATTCCATGTACAACTGTACGCATGTCAGAGTAAATCTGGTAAGTTTTCATTTATTAGCTGAGACTTGGGGGCTTATCTTAGATTATTAGTTGGTTTTTAGTGACCACTCTGATGCCTGAAGGTAAACTGCTGTTATACCTCTTTGGTGGGTTAGGGAGTGACTTCTGACATAGATACCTAATCAGGTAAACAGGCTGTTCTAGTCAGGGAAGCTGATTGTTCCTCTACTTTGAGGAAGCCTTGAGTCTCTTGTTCTTATTAAGATTATTTGGCCAGTGTGGTGGATCATGCCTGTAATCCCAACACTTTGAGAGGTCGAGGTAGGTGGATCACCTGAGGTCAGGAGCTCGAGACCAGCCTGGTAGCCTGGTCAACATGGTGAAATCCCATCTCCTCTAAAAATACAAAAATTAGCCACGTATAGTGGCGGGTGCCTATAATCCCAGCTACTTGAGAGGCTGAGGCAGGAGAATCACTTGAAACTGGGAGGCGGAGGTTGCAGTGAGCCAAGACTCCAGCCTGGGCAAGAAGAGCGAAACTGTGTCTCAAAAAAAAGAAAAAAAAAGATTGTTGCTGTCAAACTTAGGCCATCTTTCCAGTGTAATATTAATATATGGGTTTGCAGTGCTTGGAATTTGTTCTTATTGGCCTTAGTAAAGGTATACAGCTGATAAAAAGGGGAAATATTTCTGGAAGTGACTTACATATTCTTTTTTTGTTTATGTGAACAAAACTATAAAATGTGTTTTCTTGTTTTTTTTTGTTTTTTGTTTTTTGTTTTTTGTTCTTTTCTTGAGACAGAGTCTTGCTCTGTTGCCAGGCTGAAGTGCAGTGGTTCGATCTCGGCTCACTGCAACCTCTCCCTCCCGGGTTCAAACGATTCTTGGGCCTCAGTCTGCCCAGTAGCTGGGACTACAGGTGTGCGCCACTGTGCCCTGCTAATTTTTTTTGTATTTTTAGTAGAGACGGAGTTTTGCTGTGTTGGCCAGGCTGATCTCGAACACCTGGCCTCAAGTGATTCGTCTGTCTTGGCCTCCCAAAGTGGTGGGATTACAGGCATGAGCCACTGTGCCCAACCTAAAATCTTTTTTTTTTTTTTTTTTGAGACGGAGTCTCACTCACTCTGTTGCCCAGGCTGGAGTGCAATGGCACGATCTTGACTCACTGCAACCTCTGCCTCCCAGGTTCAAGTGATTCTCCTGCCTCAGCCTCCCAAGTAGCTGGGATTATAGGCACCCGCCACCACGCTTGGCTAATTTTTGTATTTTTAGTAGAGATGGGGTTTTACCATGTTTGCCAGGCTGGTCTTGAAGTCCTGACCTCATGATCTGCCCGCCTCAGCCTCCCGAAGTGTTGGGATTACAGGTGTGAGCCACTGCACCTGGCCTAACCTAAAATTTTAATAAATTTTAAAATAGCATTGATAGGATGGCCTCTTTTGGTAAACACAATGGCACATTTGTTCTTTTGGGGCTATTTGGTTAAACATTGGTCTGAAAATTGAAGAAATACTGACTGGTCAAAAAGAATCTGTAATCTGAAGCATCTTAATCTTGGAGTGACTTTGGGGATTTTAATGGCAGTAGGTAATTCCTTTACTGTTACTGTTGGCAGAATCTAAAGTTTGAAGGTACCTTCCACAACCAGGAAAAACTACACATTTTACAGTATGTACTATTAGTTTTACTTTACTAATGATTGGTGATTATATGTGTAAACAAGCTGGAGCTTCTGGGGCAATATGTGGCATGGGATCTATTTTGATACAGTTAAATGTCATCTTGGTTTTAAATAGTACAATACCAACACTAAACCTTTAAGAATAGCATGACTGCAAAATTAGCAGTTTTGTGTGGATGGCATGCTAACTTGGGATAGCTTTTTGTTTGTGCCATTATAATTGCATCAAATACTTATTTCAGGCACTTATGCTCTGCATGTGCTAAATAAAGGATATATTGGTTGTGGGGGAACGATTAATGGGCTTATTTTTTGCCAAGTTTTCAAGTAGTAACCCTGGTTTCTTTAGGCAGATAGTACTTTTATGCAAATACAGTTATAAATGAGAATGAATAACTATAGGATGAATCTTTGCCTAGCAGGGAACTATGGATTCTGTGGTTTTTGTTCTTAATTCTTTTATGTGTCTTTGTAGATCAAAGGTTGTCTTATATAGGTGCTATTGGTAGCAGTTTACTCATACAGACTGTGTGTTTTGAAAGAGATTAGTGTTTTACATGAAAGAAGATATCTTTTTCTTAGAATCCTTGTTTTAGAGGCAGTATGGTATTTCCTTCTATAAAGTTCATAAATATTTGCTGATTTAAATATTTAGCAGTTGCAGTGGTAAGTAGTGGAAGGGTAAAAACCAGTAAGAGGAGGTTCTCACATGTAAATATTAGATGATGGGCGCCATCTGCTCTTAAACTTCCATGTAGAGGAGCACACTGTAAGTTTTCTTAAGCTTTGTAACATTTCTCAGAACAACGTGGTGCTTTCTATTATCCCTTCTCTATGATTAGCTCTATTACTCTTAAAATGTAAAGGAATTTTAAGGAAAGCGAACAGTGAGGTAGCTTCAGGGAGAGCAGAACCCCAGAAGATAAGAGTTGCAGTTTCAATTACCAAGGATATTTAAATCCCTGAAACTGTGTAGTAAAGGCAGGAAGGAAGAGTCCTGGAAACCTGTCTGGGCTTGAGCAATCAAATGGATACATAGCCACTCAACTTAGTTTTTTATGGTATGTGGTAGTTCAGTTAGCTCTTTATTTAGCATAGATGTACAAGTACTTTTGGGCTTGTTATACATTTGGAGTGATTTTTACAAAAGTGGTTTTCTGAAATTAATAGAGGTATTAAATGGTTTCTAATCATGGAATAAGGCTTGAGAATGATTGCATAAAGAATGGCATTAGCTTTGCTTTTTCATTTTTGGTTTCAGACTAACTAGGGTGTGTGTGTTTCCTCAGTGAGCTCAGCACAATGCCTGGATTGGTATTGTAATCCTACAGATGAAAACTGTTTGTAGTAGTTTGTGAACTTATCATTGGGGTGAGTGTTTCTATGTTTGTGTGCTTAAGTGTGTCTCTTGAGGTAAAAGTGGTATCCAGCAGTTCCTGTGATTCTTTCCATTCCCCCTTCCTGGATGTGTTAGCTTGTTTTCTTTGTTCTTTGCAAATTTCATGAGGACAATGGGATTTAATATTTCTCTCCACTCTTCAGGGTCCTTGGGAATAGATAGTTATTTTATCATTTTCACGTGATTAATTCAACAACTTTTATTTTTGAGTCTCAATATAGGATATTGACATTGCAGGGTTTTTAAAGGTGATAGTACTGTGTAATGTCTGACACTTAATGAACACTCTACGTGTATTTGAGAGGCATTAATAAATTGCAGTCTTCGCCTCCTGAATTTATATTGATGAAGGAGGCAAATGGGTTGAAATGGATGCAGCACATCCTAGATATTTATAATACAAGGTAGGTTTTAGAATCAAAGTGAGAGTGCAGAGGGGTGTGGAAGAGTCTTATTTGGTTGGTGAGTACAGAAAGGCTTGATGGAGGAGGTAGCATTTGAGTTGGGTCCTGAAAGGTGGGTAGGGGGAGAAATATTTATTGAATCCTTTTATAGTGTTTTAAACACAGTACCAGGCCCCTTACGTTACTACATTTAATCATTCCTAAGACATATTAACTATTGTAGCTGCACATGTTTTGTTCATCTGGTGGTTGAATGGTTTTTTAGTGAAACATTTTGTTTTGTTAGTGTTTTTTGAGGATAAATGTTTTTCTTTTGATAGGTCAAATCTGAATTGCATTGCTGGCTGTGGGTCCTTCTTCCTTCTCTATGGTGACTTCTCCAATTTTCATTGGATTTAGCCTTGAAAATCACTTGATTTTGTGGTTTATGATACTTCTCATAGATTAATTTACATGCCAGTTATTCATAATTTCCTTTATAGGTGTTGTGTTGGGATGAGTTATTTTTCCTTATTGGGCTTTGTTCTCATTATGCCATTCTATATTTAGCTTCTGGGAGGGGAGCTTGTTCCTGGGAATAGAATCACCACTCATTCCTTTTCTCTTTAGTTTTTTAGGTGGTGGCGGCAGTCGGATAGACAATAGCACAACAACACATTTTGCAGAGGTAAGTTTTCCTTTAGTTGTAGGAATTCTTTGAGAAGTGGTTAGGTGTTAAAATCATGGCAGATACTAATTTTCCAGTGTGGCAAGACATCAGAGTTTAACTGAATGTATAAGAAAAAATGTGGGCCAGAGTAACCCTTGGGAAGGTTTGTGTTTTCAGTAACTGGGGCTTGAGCATGTTACCTTTGATAAACCCTTGTTTAGGAGAAAGTAATAGCCTCAAACTGTATTCTTTTAAACTGGTAGTGTTTTTAATTCTTGTTTTCTACTTCGTTATTGTACATACAGTGTGAGAATAAAAAGCTTGTGCTGTTTTTGAAATAACAGTGTTGCAGACTCTGCTTTAGTGGTGTGACAACCAGGTAAAGTGCAGGCCAGGATGAGTTGTTGAAGTCACAATGAAATAGTCTTCAACCTTGTACAGAGGTACTGGTTTCCAGGGCTTACCTTTAGTCAACACAGTAGTTTGGTGTAGATTAAGGATACATTTACTTGCCTTTCAGATCCCAAGATGGGGTCTATAAATAATTTCTATGTGTTCTTATAATGTGGCGTCCATATTTTTTGGGAAAAATCTTAACTGTGATTTGAAAATAGGGTATTAGTCTTCATTCTTGAATACCATTTTATATTAAATCCAGAGTAATTTTCTTTTTTCACTTTGTCCATTGACCTAAAGTCTCTTTAGTTGTCTTTTTTTAAAAAAAGAAACCATTGTAACTATTTTTAAGTGTATAATTCAGTGGCATTAGTACTCTCTGTTTTTAATCATTTAGAGACTACAGCCCAGAAGGTACAAACCTGCCAGCCTACAAAAAACACTGATGTTTTTCTTTTGCTTGTTTGTATGTGTACCCTATATTGCCATACAACTTGTTCAGCTCTAGGAAGCTGACAGATGCTAAAAGTAAGAAATAAGTTAAATCCCATAATCAGGATTTCTTTGTTTTAGGATCACATTAACCTTTTCCAGAGATAGCTGAAGTGCCTAGAGAGATAGCAAAATATTTCACTGTTTTGTATGTAAATTGAAATTGTACTAGTAGTATATTTGAAAAGTGATATTTAAGAAGAAGCCTGTAAAACCCTAAGCTTCTCTCCCTTATTATTTGAAAATTGTTTTAAGACCTGTAGCCCCCACATTTTGATGTTGTTAGATTTACCAACATTGTGTGGGTAATGGTCCAGTTCTATTTAGGGTGGTTTTTCTGCTTATGGTCTGTACTACTTCTTAATATCCAGTATTAAGAGTTTTGGTTAACTCTGAACTGCCCAGGTTGATTAGAGTGATTCCAGACAGATCATGTTTTGAACTTCCATTTTTATTTTCTCATTTTAATGAGTTGAAAAACGTTATTTAAAATGTATTCTGGGCCAGGCATGGTGACTCACGCCTGTAATCCCAACACCTTGGGGGCTGAGGTGAGCAGATCACCTGAGGGCTGGAGTTCGAGACCAGCCTAGTCAACATGGTGAAACCCCATCTCTACTAAAAATACAATAAATTAGCTGGGCATGGTGACATGTGCCTTTAATCCTAGCTGCATGGGAGGCTGAGACATGAGAATTGCTTGAACCCGAGAATTGCTTGAGGCAGAGGTTGCAATGAGTCGAGATCGCACCACTGCATTCCAGCCTGGGTGACAGAGCGAGACTCCATCTCAAAAAAATAAAATAAAATAAAATGTATTCTGTTTGCCAGTCCTGGAAGCCTTTGTGATTTCAGTATTCTTTTCTCTTGTGTGTGCTATTTGTGATAACACAGATTGTCACTTACTGATTATGCATATGCAGAAGAAGAAATTTCATTTGATTTTTCTTTAGTGTTCTCTTTTAGGTAATGGAAATAGATTGGTCTGCCAATTTTGTAGATATGACTCACCAGGAAGAGATGCATTGAGTAAGAAGAAAAATAAATATATGTAGTCAGTTACCTAACTTTAGTAATGCTAAATCCGACACTGATGGCATGAGTTATCCTTCAGGTGTTAAAGTAATTTTGCTGATTCATAGCTTGTAACTTCATATTCTTTAGATGTTGCCAGGGATTTTTAAAAAATTAGCTAAGAAGTGTATGTGTGTGTGTGTGAGTGTTTGTGTATGTGTGTGTGTGTGAGTGTTTGTGTATGTGTGTGTGTGTGTTTAAGAGATGGGGCTTTACTGTGTTGCCCAGGCTGGACTCGAACTTCTGAGCTTAAGTGATCTTCCCACCTCAGGTTCCCTAGTAGCTGGAATTACAGGCAGGTGTCACTGTGCCTGACTAAAAGTATATATTGAATGTTTCATACATAGCACTCTCCTAGAAATAGGGCCAGGAAGTAAATGTCATGGTTGCCTTGCCTGAAAGGAACTTAAAATTTAGTTGTGGAGCAAGTGAAACACTTAAGAAAACAGGGAAGGCTGGGCGTGGTGGCTCATGCCTGTAATCCCAACACTTTGGGAGGCCAAGGCGGGTGGATCACCTGAGGTAAGGAGTTTGAGACCAGCCTGGCCAACATGGTGAAACCCCATCTTTACTAAAAAATACAAAAAATTAGCCAGGCATGGTGGTGGGCGCCTGTAATTCCAGCTACTCAGGAGGCTGAGGCAGGAGAATCGCTTGAACCCAGGAGGCGGAGGTTGCAGTGAGCGGAGATTGCACCACTGCACTCCAGCCTGGGCAATAAGAGCGAAACTCTGTCTCCAAAAAAAAAAAAAAAAAAAAAAAATGTACAGAGTATAATAAATTTATTGTGGGATATATGTAACAAGTATAGTAGAAGGAAGAGATAAGGTGGGCCATGGTCTTGAGGAGAGGTCATATAACAGTGATTAAGAGCACAGCCTCTGGAACCAAATTGCCTGAGCTCAAATCCTGTGTCTGCCACTTATTGGCTGTGTAACCTGGGCAAAGTTACTTAGAATCTCTCAGTGCCTCTCTTGTTTCCTTGTCTGTAAATTGGGGGAAATAATCATCCTTTCCTCATAGGGATGTTATGATGATTAAATTGAGTTAATACATGCTAGGTATGTAGACCTGACTGTGCCTACCATCTAGTGAGTGCTTGATACATTTTAGCCATTCTTAAGACTTCATAGAGAAGGTAAAACTTGGCACTGGAGCCTTGAAGAGTAGGTGGAATTTAGATAAGCAAAGATGTGAAAATTATCTCAAAATAATATTCATAAGCTGTAAGGTTTTATGCTTATGTCGCTGAAGAAAAAACAGAAATAAAATTATATATAGAAACTAAAGTTGTTTTTCTTTTCCCCGCTTTAGTTGGTAATTTCAGCAAAGACTTATGCTCAGGTTTGCTCTATTTTTCTTTAGCCAGAGCTACTTGTACAATGAGGTGGTTATTTTCTATAAGTAACATTTACTGATAGCTGAATTCTTAAAATACTGACTGTATTAGAAGAGGCTCATTCCAAGAAAATTTCTGACAAAATCGGTATTGACTTTTTTTTAAAAAAATGAGACTGGGGTGGGAGATAAGAGACTAATGGGATAGAGAGAAGGTAGGGGAGGGTTGCCAGTTACATGGGAGCAATGTTTGAATAATGTGTGAGGGCCAGTAGAGAGTGAATCTGAAAATGTTGCTAGCAATTTGTAGAGAGAAGACATTGCTATACTAAGCTCCTGCTGGTAATCTGGAAAGTGAGCCCCATAGCTACCTGAAGGTTTCATTGATTACTTGCACTTCTGACCATGACCTGGTGCCAGTGGGTCATCTGATCTTAGAGTCTCAGCTTACCTGAATGGATCACTTCAGTGCAAGAGTGGCTCTGGCGGCTGCCTCAGATTAGGAGAAAATAAGATACATGGCTTTCTGGAAAAAAGAGCTCTCAGGTATGCACAAGAGGGCAGAGTGCTCTGAGCTGTCTGATTTATATGTATTTAAATAAAATTTGTTTTTGTTACATAAGCAGCATTATAGTGGCAGTAAAAAAAATTAAAAATATGTATCTTCAGTTTCACAATTTTTTTTTTTTTTTTTTAAGACAGAGTCTCACTCTGTTGTCCAGGCTGGAGTGCAGTGGTGCAATCTCGGCTCACTGCAACCTCCGCCTTCTGGGTTCAAGTGATTCTCCTGCCTCAGCCTCCTGAGTAGCTGGGGCCACAGGCGCATGTCACCACGCCTCGCTAATTTTTTGTGTTTTTAGTAGAGACGGGGTTTCACCATGTTAGCCAGGATGGTCTCAATCTCCTGACCTCATGATCCGCCCGCCTTGGCCTCTCGAAGTGCCGGGATTACAGGTGTGAGCCACTGCGCCCATTCGAGTTTCACTATTCTAAGAGCTCCCTTTTTCCATACATTTCCTTTCAGATTTTGTCCTAAGGTGTAGACACTGAAAAATAACAACCTTAAGCTTTTTTGTTTTTGTTTTTTTGAGGCGGAGTCTTGCTCTGTTGCCCAGGCTGGAGTGCAGTGGCATGATCTCGGCTTACTGCAACCTCTGCCTCCTGGGTTTGGGTGATTCTCTCACCTCAGCCTCCTGAGTAGCTTAGATTACAGGCCCCCGCCACCTAGCGTGACTGATTTTTGTATTTTTAGTATTTTACCAAGTAAAATAATTTATAATTTTTGTAATTTTGTATTTTACCAAGTTGGCCAGGCTCGTCTGGAACTCCTGACCTTGGGTGATCCTCCCGTCTTGGCCTCCCAGAGTGCTGGGATTACAGGCATGAGCCACTGTGCCTCGGCCTAAGCTTTTTTAAAAATGAGAAATATCTGCCGGGTGTGCAGATCACGTGAGGTCAGGAGTTCCAGACCAGCCTGACCACTGTGGCGAAACCCCCCCATCTTTACTAAAAATAAAAAAAATAACTGGGTGTGGTGGTGGGCACCTGTAATCCCAGCTGTTCGAGAAGCTGAGGCAGGAGAATCGCTTGAACCCAGGAGGCGGAGGTTGCAATGAGTTGAGATCGCACTACTGCACTCTAGCCTAAGCAACAGGGCAAGACTCTGTCTCAAAAAAAAAAAGAAATATCCCATATTCTCATTACTTGATTATAGCTTTATGCATTTTTTAGCATACTTCTCATTTCTCATATGCATACCTCATAACTGTTTAGAGTTGCTGTCATAAGAGTGTATCATATTTCTGCCTCTAAAAATTTACTTGGTATTATGTCATAAACCTTTTACTTGTCTCTCTATAGTTAATAGAATTATAGCTGGACATGGTGGCTCACGCTTGTAATCCTAGCACTTTGGAAGGGTGGAGGCAGGCGTATCGCTTGAGCCCAGGAGTTCAAGACTGGCCTGGGCAACATGGTAAAACCCTGTCTCTACAAAAATAAAAATAAAAAGTTAGCCAGGTGTAGTGGCATATGCCTGTAGTCCCAGCTATTCGAGAGGCGGAGGTGGGAGAGTCTCTTGAGCCTGGGAGGCAGAGATTGCAGTGAGCTGAGATCGTGCCACTGTACCCCAGCCTGGGTGTCCAAGTGAGACCCTGTCTCAAAAAGAAAAGAAAAAAAAATTTAGGACTTCATATTCTTTAATGGCTACACTATATTTATTGAACTATTATCCTGTGTTAGGCATGTCTAGTTATATATGATGGTTGATCATTGATCATACTTCTTCTACCTAAGTCTACAACATACTGAGAAATAAAACAGAACACTGGACAGATGGATATAAAAATTTAATTTTTATTCAGCTGAATTGGAACACAAAGTTGAACTGTGGCCAAATGGACATCCTAAGTTTATACAGGATGACCTACCTGAGAATTAGAGTCTGCAGAGCAGGCACACATAATCAGAACCTCTTATTTTGCATTTGTGCAACTTCACTTGCTGGAGAAATGTGAAATCATTAGAGATTAGACTTTGCTATTCACTAATCAGCTACATCATTCCTCTGTTGAAGAGTACATAGAATACGATGCCCTTTACATAAAATTCTAAAAAACGCATACCACAGAAAGATCAGGGGTTGCTTGGGGATGGGGAGGGGCAGGAGGGAAGGATTATAAAGGCACACGAGGAAACATTTCGGAGTGATGAGTGTCTTCCTTGCTTTGCTTTAATGTTTTCACAAAATCACCTGTGAACTTTTTCGAGATTACGTTTCTAAGGTTAATAATTATAAAATTATTTACCCTTAATTGACTCATCTTTATAGACTCTAATATTATTTTTTGAGATATAATTCATATACTATGTAATTCACCCTGTTAAAGTATACAACTAAGTGGTTTTAGTATATTCACAGAGTTGTACAACCGTTTACCACTGATTTAGAACTTTTTCATCATCCGCAAAAAAATCCCCATACACCTTAGTAGTCACTACATACTTCTCCACAGTTCTCTCAGCCCTAGGCAACCACCAATCTATTTTCTGTCTCTTTGGATTTGCATATATAGGATATTTGTTATAAATGAAATCACGTAATATGTGAACCTTTGTGACCGACTCTTTTCTACTTAGCATACTGTTTTCAAGGTTCATCCATGCTGTAGCATGTATCAGTACTTCATTCGTTTTTATGGCTGCATAATACTACATTGTATGGATATTCCACATTTTATTTATTCTTCATCAGTTGATGGACATTTAGGTTGTTTACACTTTTTGCCTGTTATGAATAATAATGCTGCTCTAAATATTTTTGTACAAGTTTTTGTGTGATCATATGTTTTTAATTTTCTTGGTTATATAACTAGGAGTGAAATTGCTGGGTCATTTGGTAACTGTTTACGTTTTTGAGGACCATACCATAATATTTTAAGAAGTGCTGATGTGATCATGGTTAGTGTAGAGCAAGTTCTGCTAAATGGAAGATATTGTCCATCCTGTTTTTTATTTTGAATGTGAAAGTAGTTCACCCCAAATATTTTCAGAAATACTGTCATTGTACTTATATTCAGAGTAATGTTTTCAGGTTTTCAAGGCAAAACTTGTCAAACTGTCTCTGTGATTCTTTAGACTATTTTAGCAAAACTCTATGATAGTGTTCCCTATTAGTTTTTACTTATGTAAGCTGTGTCCTAAATACCCAGTTTTGTTGTATGAGCTTTTTTTTTTTCTTTTATGCTTATCTAAGTCTACTCAGAGACAAATGACCTGAAGCTATTTTTATCCTTAGTGCTGATTTGGTATAAATTTGCGAGGTGTGCTCTGCTGTCCTGTGTTCTTTGGTCAGGGTACACTATTATTTTGAGATTAAAATAGGCCACAAATACATTGACTGTTACTATTAATTTGCACTAATTTGCACTTTCTATACAAGTTGAAAAATGCCTCGTTATGATGTTGAAGCTGTTTTTTTGTTGTTGTTGTTGTTGTTTTTTTTTTTTTTTGAGACGGAGTCTCGCTCAGTTGCCGAGGCTGGAGTGCAGTGGCGCGATCTCGGCTCACTGCAAGCTCCGCCTCCCGGGTTCACACCATTCTCCTGCCTCAGCCTCCCGAGTAGCTGGGACTACAGGCGCCCTCCGCCACGCCCGGGTAATTTTTTGTATTTTTAGTAGAGATGGGATTTCACTGTGTTAGCCAGGATGGTCTCGATCTCCTGACCTCATGATCCACCCGCCTCGGCCTCCCAAAGTGCTGGGATTACAGGCGTGAGCCACCACGCCTGGCTGAAGCTGTTTTTAAGCATGGATCCTTTAGAAATTTTATATATTATTAGGTGTGATAACAATTTATAGTCATCTAAAAGTATGTTAGTATCAAAGCAGATTATTATGAACTTGGTGCTTGACTTTTCTTCCAGTCAAGATTTTAAAATATTTTATTTTTAAATTATAATGAAACTAATGGTTACTTTGAGAGTTGTTTTCTGTGAGCAAATGTTGTGGAATCGTATATAGTAAGGGAATCATAGTTCTTGTAATTATCTTCGTGAGATAGATGATTGAGAACATGGAGGAGTCTGCTTGTACTTTTTCACTTATTGAAGACAAGTATAGTTTTAGGTTTTTTTTTTTTTTTTTTTTTTGAGATGGAGTCTCGCTCTGTCGCCCAGGCTGGAGTGCAGTGGCGCGATCTCGGCTCACTGCAAGCTCCGCCTCCCGGGTTCACGCCATTCTCCTGCCTCAGCCTCCCGAGTAGCTGGGACTACAGGCGCCCACAACCGCGCCCGGCTAATTTTTTGTATTCTTAGTAGAGACGGGGTTTCACCATGGTCTCGATCTCCTGACCTTGTGATCCGCCCGCCTCGGTTTTAGGTTTTTAAATCTTGCGTTTACTTTGGAATTTTGGGTCAAGAGAATTCTTGTGTTCTAGACAATTTTTCAGACTAGAAACCAGTGATCTCTAATAGATGAAGACTGTAACTGGAAAGTAAAGGGAAATAAGGCAGATTTGATAAGAAGTGCAAATGGCAGTTAAAATGAAAAGGTGTTTTATGTCACCAGTATTTAGAGAAATCTTTTTTTTTTTTTTTTTTTGAGACAGAGTTTCATTCTTGTTGCCCAGGCTGGAGTATGCAATGGCGCGATCTTAGCTCACTGCAACCTCTGTCTCCCGGGTTCAAGCAATTCTTCTACCTCAGCTTCCCAAGTAGCTGGGATTACAGGCATGCTCCACCATGCCCAGCTAACTTTTTGTATTTTTAGTAGAGACGGAGTTTCACCGTGTTAGGCTGGTGTTGAACTCCTCACGTCAGGTGATCCACCCGCCTCAGCCTCCCAAAGTGCTGGGATTACAGATGTGAGCCACTGTGCCTGGCTGAGAAATCTAACTGATGTTTTTACTCTGCATGTTACTTTTTGTTCTTCAGCTTATGTATTGGAATTTTTAAAACTTTTAAAAAATGTTGGTCAGGCTGGGTGTGGTGGCTCATGCCTGTAATTGCAGTGTTCTAGGAGGCCAAGGTGAGTGCATCACCTGAGGTCAGGAGTTCAAGACTAGCCTGGCCAACATGGTGAAACCCCGTCTCTATTGAAAATTCAAAAATTAATTGGGCACGGTGGCAGACGCCTGTAATCCCAGCTACTCGGGAGGCTGAGGCAGGAGAATGGCTTGCGCCTGGGAGGCGGAGAATGCAGTGAGCCAAGATCGTGCCAATGCACTCTAGACTGGGCGACAGAGCGAGACTCCTTCTTAAAAAAAAAAACGTTGGTCAGAGTAGTGGTAAATGTAAGCTTTTATACTCTGGTAGGAGTCTAAATTGGTACAGTAGCCCCCCCTTACCCTGTGGTCAACCAGGGCCTGAAAATAGGTGAGTATACCACAGTAAGATATTTTATTTTATTTATTTTTATTTTTTTGAGACAGGGTCTTGCTCTGTTGCCCAGGGTGAAGTGCCATGGAGTGATCTCGGCTCACTGCAATCTCAGCCTCCTGGGTTTGAGCGATTCTTATACCTCAGCCTCCTGAGTAGCTGGGACTACAGGTGTATGCCACCATGCCTGGCTAATTTTTTTGTATTTTTAGTAGAGACAAGGTTTCACCATGTTGGCCAGGCTGGTCTCAAACTCCTGGCCTCAAGTGATCCTCCCACCTCAGCCTCTCAAAGTGCTGGGATTATAGGCTTGAACTACTATGCCCAGCTACAAAAAGATATTTTAAAGTGGGGCACAGAGGCTCATAGTTCAATCCTAGTACTTTGGGAGGCTGAGGCAGGAGGATTACTTTAAGCCAGATATTTGAGACTAGCCTGAGCAACAAAATTAGACCTCATCTCTAAAAAAGAAAAAAAAATTTTTTTTTAAATTAGCTAAGTGTGATGGTACGTCCCTGTAGTCCTAGCTACTTGGGGGATTGAGGTAGGAGTATCACTTGAGCCTAGGAGATTGAGGCTGCAGTGAACCATGGTCGCGCCATTGTACTCCAGCCTGAGCGACAGAGTTGAGACCTTGTCTCAAAAACAAAAAACAAAAAACCACATTCACAAAACTTTTATTATTATATATTGTTATAACTATTCTATTATTAGTTATTGTTAATTTCTTACGATGCCTAAGTTATAAATTAAGTTATAAGTTATAAATTAAACTTTACCATAGGTATGTATGTATATGAAAAAACATAGCATATAATTAGGATTCTGTATAGCTCACTGTAACCTCGACCTCATGATCTTGAGCTCAGGATCCTGGGTTCAAGTGATCCTCCCCACTCAGCCTCCTGAGTAGCTGGGCCTTAACGGTGCATGCTACCACACTCACCTAATGTTTAAATTTTTTGTAGAGACAGGATCTCACTGTGTTGCCCAGACTGTTCTTGAACTCCTGGACTCAAGTGATCCTCCTGCCTTGGCCTCCCAAAGTGCTAGGATTACAGGCATAAGCCACTGTGCCCAGCCTGTTTTTGGGTTTTCTATGTACACAAATTATTATTAAGAGTTCAGCAAATTTTCTGTATACTAGGGTCAGTATACAAAAATCAGTTGCATTTCTGTTACCAGGAATTAACTATTAAAATACAGAATTTTAAAAAAAGATACTAAGGCAATTAGAAAGTCAGTTCAATGGGAAAATGGACAAAAGACATGAAAGAAGAGAAGACATAAAAGAGAAAGAATAGAGATTTAAAACTGATTTAGTTGAAACAACTGATGAGTGCTGAAAAAGTAAACTCTGTGTGATTTAACAAGAATATGATTTAAATTTAAGAAATAAATGTGGCTGGGTGCCATGGCTCACGCCTGTAATCCCAGCACTTTGGGAGGCCGAGGTGGGCGGATTACTTGAGGTCAGGAGTTTGAGACTAGCCTGGCCAACATGGTGAAACCCATCTCTACTGAAAATATGAAAAATTAACCGGGCATGGTAGCACATGCCTGTAATCCCAGCCTCTCGGGAGGCTGAGGCAGGAGAATGGCTTGAACCTAGGAGGTGGAGTTTGCAGTGAACCGAGATCGTGCCATTGCACCCCAGCCTGGGTGACAGAGCAAGACTCCATCTCAAAAAGGAAAAAAAAAAAAAAGAAAGAAATTTTTGGATTTCTAAAACATCAAAAAAAAAAAAAAAAAGAAAAGAAAGAAAAAGGCTGGGGGGGCGCAGCAGGGAAGAGAAGACATAGGAATGGCTAGTAA
Source organism: Macaca fascicularis (assembly GCF_037993035.2). Taxonomy (NCBI): domain Eukaryota; kingdom Metazoa; phylum Chordata; class Mammalia; order Primates; family Cercopithecidae; genus Macaca; species Macaca fascicularis. The sequence continues at coordinate 113,644,422 of NC_088375.1, forward strand.
ATATTACATGACAGGATGTTTAGCCTTATTAGTATATTAGTATCAGAGAAAGCAAACTAAAACCACAATGACAGGGTGATGTCAGTGAAATGGCAGAGTAGGAGCTTCTGGGGGTCATCCCTCTGCAGAAACACCAAATACCTTGACAAAAAAGTCAGAATCAAGCTTATCGAAACTCTGGAAAGATAGTCAAAGGTTTACAGCAGCCAAGCAAATACTTCGCCAGAAGAAAGGGCACTGAAACAAGATAAGAGATCTTTGTAGCATTTTAGCTTACCCTAGCCTCACCTTCCTTCCTGGTATGGCTGCAATCTTGAAGATGAGAGCCTGTGTTCCCCATGCTGGTGCCTGATTCCAGAGAGTGAACCCTCTTCCTCCTAAGGGGTTATGTGTTCTGTTTTGTCCTTTCCCCGAAGGACTGCAACTAGGGGCAAAAATCAACCAACCAACTAACCAACCAACCAAACAAAAAACCAGGGCAAACAATAAGATATTGAAAGCCTGAGAGGAAAAGCTGTAGAGTGAGTTTTTGTGGAGGAATAGGAGCTTTGAAAAGCTGTTGTGGATGAGAAACTGGAAAGCCAAGTGCACAGCTCAGGGCAGTATGCATGCTCAGAAAAGAGAAGGCCATTAGCTTTCACCTTGGCTTGTCTTTAGGTTCAGCACAAGCAGGAAGTGAGTATTAAGGCAGATTTATAAAGGCCCTGGCTGAGTTTTGAAGGAGTGCCCCAACAGCTAATCAGCAAAGACCTGGCGAGCATTTTACTTTTCTTTTTCTTTTTTTGGGACGGAGTTTCACTCTTGTTGCCCAGGCTGGAGAGCAATGGCACGATCTCGGCTCACCACCACCTCCATCTCCCAGGTTCAAGCGATTCTCCTGCCTCAGCCTCCCTAGTAGCTGGGATTATAGGCATGTGCCACCATGCCCGGCTAATTTTGTATTTTTAGTAGAGACAGGGTTTCTCCATGGTGGTCAGGCTGGTCTTGAACTCCCAACCTCAGGTGATCCACCCGCCTTGGCCTCCCAAAGTGCTGGGATTACAGGTGTGAGCCACCGCGCCTGGCCGTCTTTTTCTTTTTTTGTTTCTTTTTTTTTTCTCTTTGGTTTATTTGTTTGTTTTGAAATGTGGTCTTGCTATGTTGCTCAGGTTAATCTTGAACTCGTTGACTCAAGCGATCCACCTCAGCTTCATGAGTAGCCAGAATTATAGGCACACACCACTGCACCCATCTCTTTTTGTTTTTGTTTTATTTTTTACGCATTATAAATGTTCAGTTTTTTTTAAAAAAAATTACGAAGCATGTGAAGAATCTAGAAAATATGCCTCATTCACAAGAAAAAAGAAATGAACAGAAACTACCCCGAGGAAGCACTAATACTAGAATTACTAGACAAAAAGTTTAAATCAGCTGTCTTAAGTATACTCAAAGAGCTTAGAGGACACCATGGACAAAGAAGTAAAGGGATTCAAGGTAATAATATCTCAACAAATAGAGAATATCAGTAAAGAGATAGAAGTTTTTAAAAGTAAGCAAATAAATTTTGGAGCTGAAGATTACAATAATTGAAATGAAAATTCACTAAGGGAGCTCAACAAAAGATATGAGCAGACAGAAGAATCAGTGAACTTGAAGATAGGTCCACTGAAATTATACAGTTTGAAGAGCACACATTTAAAAGATTGAAGAAAAATGAACAGAGCCCAAGAGATGTGTGGGATACCAACGTATGTATCATGGTAAGGAGAGGGAGGAAGGTGCAGAAAACATGTTTAAGAAATAATTGCCGAAACCATTTCAAATTTGACAAGGCATGAATATACACATCCAGGAAGCTAAGCTAACACCCAAGAAGGGTAAACTCAAAGACATCCCATACAAGACACATTGTAATTAAAATTTCAAAAGCCAGAGATAAAGAATCTTGGAAGCAGCAAGAGAGAAGCAACTTGTAACATATAAGAGATCTTAAATAAGATGAATTTCTGTTGATTTCTTAGCAGAAACCATGGAGGCTAGAAGGCAGTGGAATGACATATTTCAGGTGATGAAAGACAGACCTGCCAACCAATAATTCTAAATCTGGCAAAGCTATCTTTCAGGAATTAAGGAGAAATCATGACATACCCAGATAATAGCTGAGGGGGCTTCATTATTAATAGACCTGCCCTGTAAGAAATGCTAAAAGGAGTCTTCAGGCTCACCACAGATCTATTAAATTTTCTTTTTGGCATAGGACCAAAACATACGCATTTTAATTAAACATTCGTAATTTTTCTTACACAGCAAAACCAAAAACCCCACATTGGAAAATCATTTTCTATTCACCAAATTGTTAAAAACTTTTTTTAAAAACAGTCCTGTGATATCAAGTGCTTGCCAGGATGTAGCACAATAGAAACTCTTAAACATTTGGTGGGTGTATAAATTGCTGCAACCAGTTTGGAAAACAATTTGTCGCTACCCAGTAAAGTTGAAGATGTATGGATCATGTAATAGTTGGACAGACCAAAAACGTAAAAACTCTTGTACCTCTGCAGCAGCAGACACATCCAGTAATAATCACGGTGGCCATTTGGAATATAAAAAACTGTAAACAATCCAGGTGTTTATTGATTGATTTTTCTAACACGTGACTTATTTCTGGTCTTTACTAGCTTTGGGGCCATTTGGATCACACAATGTTTTTTCAAGATTTTAGACCATTTCTAAGTGGCAATCCACTGGACCAAGATAATAGAGCCAATGAAAGGGGTCACCAGACTCACACTGACTTCTGGGGAGCAAGGCCTCCACGGTTACCATTGGGTCGGAGATACAGATCTCGAGGAAGTTCTCGTCCTGACAGATCTCCAGCTATTGAAGGGTGAGTTGTTGTTTTTAAAGTTATTTTTTAAGGTAGTTTCAGTGAAGGACAAATTGGTGTAATCTAATCTTTATAAGGGTCTCATACTTACTACCTTTGTGGACAAGATGGACATAAGTAGAAAGAATGAAAATGAAGCTAAATTGAATGTTAGTACTCACCTGATGATGAACTAGAGAGTGAGAAATGTTATACGTCTCTGATTAACGTTTTTATTAATGTCTTAAATTAATATATAGACGATATGTGTCTCAGTCCATTTTGTGTAGCTATAACAGAATGCCTGAGACTGGGTGATTTATAAAGAACAGAGATTCATTTCTTGTATTTCTGGAGGCTGAGAAGGCCAAGATTGAGGGATCTGCATCTGGCGAGGGCCTTCTTGCTGTGTCATTCCATGTTTGAAGGCAGAAGGGCAAGAGAGCATGCATGAGCAAGAAAGAAAGGTGCCAGACTCATCCTTTTTATTAGGAACTCACTCCACAATAACTAATCCACTTCCGAGATGAAGGCATTTAATCCACTCATGGGAGATTCATCTCTTAAAGTCTCTTTTTCAACACTGCTCCATTGGGGATTAAGTTTCCAACACATGAATTTTTGAGGAGGGCACATTCAAACTATAGCCATATATTTATCAAAATTTCAAAAGGGTATCAAATATATAGGCATTAGGGTTAAATATTTCAACAGATTGGAACAATGGACTTAACATGAAATTGAATCAAGTATCTGCTTTTTGAGAAGAAAGGAAACAAATTTAATAGGATAAATATAAAGTCTTATGACTGTAAAAACATTCATGTAATACATGTTTGTTGAGTGTCTTTTTTGTATGGGGCACTGTACTGGACAGTAGGAGCACAATGATGAGTCAAATAGATGGTTTTGCTCATGGATCTCATTTAGTTGGAATAATAAAAGTTAATTTTATTAAGTGTTTACCATATGTAGAGGACTGTGCTTCATGCTTTATCTGCTTTATGTTGTTTAATTTGTGTGAAGTAATAGGTGCTATTGCTGTTTTCATTTTATAAAATAATTAACTGAGTCTCAGAAATAAGGTAACAGCCATTGGTGTATCTAAGACTTGAATCTAGGGCTTTATGAATCTAGTGCGGCACTGTCTCATATGGTAGCTGCTAGCCACATGTAGCTATATGTTTACATTTAAGTTAACCAACAGTTAATAAAACTCAGAATTCAAAGACCTCAATCCCAAATAGCTATATTTTGAGGGCCCATTGGCCACATGTAGCTAATAGTTACCGTACTTGACAGAACATATTATAGAAAATTTCCATTATCTTAGAAAGTTCTATCGAACAGTGCTGTTCTAGAGCCTACACTCCCCCCTCCCCCAACACACACCTTCTAGGCTTTATTACATTTTACTATACTTGCTTTATTACATATCTATCCATCTAGCTCTCCATTAGTTCATCTTATGTTTTGTGCATTTCAAAGTTAGTTGCAGACATCGCTTCATGGAACAAATACAGGATATGGGAAATCTGATTTAATGAGATTGTCTAGGAGAAAAATCAGTGAATTACATTGTTTTAATAGCTTATGGCACCCAGAGTTAAAACTACTATATCCTGTGCCAGTTAAACTGTGTGTAGATTACTTTCCCTTTTCTACCTGTTTTGAGATTTGAGATCCCATTATTGAGTTTCTCAACTACGGTTCGTCTAAACTTTTACCTCCTATGCATCTTTTTTTTTTTTTTTTTCTCCATTCCACCCACTAAATGGCCAATTTTGGAGCAGTGCTGTGATTCACATTTCCTTGCTCCTTTACTAGGGGATGGTTCAATACTGCTTTAGAAAAGTCACATAAATGTTCCCAATCGTGCCCCTGCAGATAGTAAGGTGCATTTAATCGCCACCAGATTTCATGCTTTTGATTAGGCTTTTGTTTTGCATTCCCTCAACAGATATTTTAATTTTCACTAAATTTCATTCTTCAAATTTCTCAGAAGCTGATTTATATTCTCCTTTATGAAAATTGGGGCCTTGGGCATGAACTCCCCAAATCCCTGTGCCCAGTTTCTCTATATCAACATTCATTTCTCCTTCGAGCCTCCTGAGATGAGGTGTCCTTTGTTTTTTTTTCAAGGCAAGCCTATCAGCCCATGTTCTGACCCATTCTCTAGCTGTTTCGTCTGGGATTTTGTATCATCCATCTTCTTCTTCCTGCTTTCTTTCCCAGTTAATGCCCTTTGGCCACTGTTTTACTCTTTAGCTCTGTGTTTTTCAGTCCTGGTTGTAAATCGTTGTCACTGAGGATATCTTTTAAACTGGTACCTGGACTCCATCACCAGGGACTGTGATTTTATTAGTCTGGGTGAAACCAGGCATTGGTAATTTTAAAAAGCTCCTGAAGTTATTCTTATTGTAGCCAGAATTGAGAATTACTGTTCCAGTTACTGCCTAGTAATCTTTTTCCTTTCCTGTTCAATAAAATTTCTTAAGAGTTGTTTGTGTTTACTTTTTTATCTTTCATTATTCTTCTACCTGCTGTAGTCTGGCCCTTCTTTCACTAAAGTCCCTGGTGACTTTCTATTAATAATTGCAGACCCAGTGGATACTTTAAAATCCTTATTGTATAGGTCTAGTTCACTGAATTCAACCCTTTTAATCTTTTTTCTTCCCCCTTGAAATTACTTTTTCTTCTTCTTCTTCTTTCTTTATTTTGTAATAAGAGTCTTGCTCTGTTGCCCAGGCTGGAGTAGAGTGGCGTGATCATAGCTCACTGAGCCTCAAACTTCTGGGCTCACACAATCCTCCTGCCTTAGCCTCCCAAGTAGCTTGGATTACAGGCATGTACCACCATGCCTGTAACGCTTGGCCAATTTTTAAATTTTTTTTTGTAAAGATGAAGTCTCGCTATGTTGCCCAGGCTGGTCTCAAACTTCTGGGACGATTGCTTGAGCCCAGGAATTTAAGATCACCCTGGGCAACATGGCAAGACCTCATCTTTACAAAAAATGAAAAATCAGCTGAGCATGGTGGCATGTGCCTGTAGTCCCAGCTACTCCAGAGGATGAGTGTGAGGATCGCTTGAGCCTGGGAGGTTGTGGCTGCACTGAGCAGTGATTACACCACTGCACTCCAGCCTGGGCAACAGAAGTGAGTCCTTGCTTGTCTCACAAAAAAAAAAAAAAAAAAAAAGAGGCTCTTCTTACTCCAAGATTTAAAATTTAATTTTTATATTTTCTTAATGCTTTTTATGGTTATGTTAGAACTCTTTGGTTACAAGTGATAGAAATTCAATTTAATATAACTTAAGAAAAAACTAACCGGCGGCCAGGTGCAGTAGCTCATGCCTGTAATCCCAGCACTTTGGGAGGCCAAGGTGGGCAGATCACTTGAGGCCAGTTCAAGACCAGCCTGGCCAACATGGCGAAACCCCATCTCTACTAAACATTAAAAAAATTTAGCTGGGCATGGTGGCACATGCCTGCAATCCCAGCTACTTGGGAAGCTAAGGCAGGAGAATCGCTTGAACCTGGGAGGTGGAGGTTGTAGTAAGCCGAGATTGCTCCAACCTGGGTGACAGAGCACAACTCTGTCTCAAAAAAACCCAAAAAACTAGAATGTGTTGGTTCACATAGCTCAAATGGTTGTTAGCTATATCAGACCCAACATCTCCCTATTATAACAATTGTCTTGTAATGCCCTCTACTATTCTGATTAGAAACTCATTGATAATATAAGCTATAAAACATAATAAAAACACATATGCATATATATATACACACACACACAGTTCTCCAATTAATATAAAGGAGAAATAAAAAAATATATGAATATATGTGTTTTAATGTGTAAATCTCTAGCCATAACTATTATGGGAGACAAAAGGAAAAGTTAGGTGCTTACTTCTGTATATAGAATCATTAAGATGATAGCTACAAATGCAAACAGTACAAGAGGATTATATTTTACAGTTCATCTGCCACAAGCATTGTTGGTACAATGTTACGACTTTTCAGAATGGTGAAGAACTCTTAGGAAGTTTCTGGGGTTTGTGGGGAAGCATAAACTTCCCTCAGTTTTCACAATAGTTACATGCCTAGAAAATTCAGTATATATTAAAACCAAATGGAAAATAATTTGTGTTTATGTGTAGAATGGAGCTGGATTTAGTTTCAGTTAATTATATAGGTAGTTTGTCACCAAATGAATGTCCAGGCAGAATGTTCAGAATATGCAGGTTGGCGGACAGTTCTTTGTTGGGCCTGGCTGTCCTCCTGTTTATTGCAGGGTAGCTAGCACTCATTTTTCCTGCTTAGTAAATGTGAATGGTACCTACCATTTATTGTGACTAGCAAAACTGCTCCCTTGGATTTCTAAATCACTTCCTAGGAGTAACACTGAGAAGCACTGATGTAAATTAGAAGTCTATAGGTGGATCTAGATGGTCAGTCAATATGTTATGTTCATCTGTCTATCATTCTTTCTCTCTCAAATCTGCTTTCCTGTGTTATCATGATGGCTCTCTCTTTGTGAAATGAAAGATAGCCGGTGATGGCTCCAAGTTTACAGGAATTATGGAGGATTCATCCCAGAGGATATGTCCATCTGTCAACTTTTTTTTTCTTTTTTTTTTGAGACAGCCTTGCTCTGTTGCCCTGGCTGAAGTGCAGTGGTGTGGCCTCAGCTCACTGCAACCTCTGCCTCCCAGATCCAAGCAATTCTTGTGCCTCACCCTCCTGAGTAGCTGGAATTAGAGTCTCACGCCACCATGCCTAGCTATTTTTTTTTGTATTTTTAAGAGAGATGGGGTTTCACTATGTTGGCCAGGCTGGTCTTGAACTCCTGACCTCAAGTGATCCACCCATGGCCTCCCAAAGTACTGAGATTACAGGCGTGCCCATCCATCGACTTTTGTGGAAGGTTTCTGGCCCTGATTGGGCGTTATGCCCAAATCTCTGGTGGGTGGGGAGTATTTTTGTGTATTTTTGAGTTAAAGATCTAATCCCCCCCATTTGCGTATCCAGTTATTTACAGCATAATATATAGCATATCTGATTTGAAATATCACCTTTATTATGTATACATTTTCATACTTACCTTTCTCTTTCTGGATTCTCTGTTATGTGCTGTAGATCTTTATTTTTGTATTCTATTCATGTACCATTCTGGTGTACGCACTACGATTTTATACTGTGATCTGAAAACTGGTAGGGAAGGTCCATCTCATTATTGTTCTTTTCTTAAAAAAAAAACAAAGTTCTTAGTTTGTTTGCAAGTTTATTAATGCTTTGCTTGTATTTACCTTTCCAAATGGATTTTAGATGCAGTTTTTTAATCTCTGCCCCTTTTCCCATCCCATTAGGATTTTGATTGGAAGTGCATTGAATTTATATATTAATTTGGGGACAGTTGGTACTTTGAGTTTTTTTTTCTTTTCTTTTTCTTTTTTTTTTTTTTTTTTTTTTTTTTTAAAAACAGGACCATTTTAATGTTTACAATTTAATAAATCTCTTCATTGCAGACATGTATGGCTGTTTGGTAGTATTCAGAAACATCACAGTAATGGCAGTTTTTTCAATTGGTGTGTAGTCCTCAATAATTATATATGAAATTGCTGTCAGACCAGTAAGATTGCATTTATACATCCATCATTTTCAGGATTGTTGGTAACCTGGGCATATTTTCCCCAAATAACTTTGCCTCCTTGTGTCACAAGGCCCAATTCACTCACATTTACCTCAATGACAGTACCTTTGGTAATATTACACCCAAAGTTGTATACAGTGGGGATGAGGGATTCTTCTTTACACCAAATATTGGTAGGCAAAAGGTGGCTTTCAGTTCAGGATGTGTTACATGGGCTTTCTTGAAACGCAAGCCCGTTGGCCTGATAAATCTTTCATATTTAGGTGGTTTTCTTGTAAAGCCATCTCCAACAAAGCACACTTTAGTAACCATCCTCTTCCATGCTTTCTTCTTTCTCTTTCCTGTTCGAATAACTTTTAATACTTCTGTTTTTCCCTGGGCACGTACTTTAGGCGGAGGGACTTCCCAATTTCCCGCCTTCTCTTTTCGTTTCTGTTTAATCATATTGGAAAGTACTTTAGCTCGAGATTGTCCCTCTCTGTCCAGCAGATAGGCAGGTACTGCTCCCTGTGGAGTCTTTTCATCATTCTTTTGTTTGATGTTTCTCTTTTCATGCATCTTGATAGTCTTTTTCATTTGTATTTTTTCAGCATGGCGCTGTTTATGGTAAAGCTTAGCCTTCAGACCAATCGTTTTCTTTGCCTTCTTTGAACGTTCATGAGCCTCTCGACTTTCCTCCTTTCTCTTTTTCTCATGGTAATCCAAACGGTATCCATAGCGTTTACGGTGTAATTCAATATATTCGGTCTGTGGCATGGTGATGGCCGCAGAACCACCAGAAGCAGCCCCTGGGGTGCGAAAACGCTCTCAATTTTCAGGTCTCAAAGACCCACAAGCCCACACCACGCAGGCTGGGACAGGAAAGGCTTTTTTGTTTTTTTGAGACAAAGTCTTGCTCTGTTGCCCAGGCTGGAGTACAGTGGTGTGATCTCGGCTCAGTGCAACCTCTGCCTCCCAATTCAAGCATTCTTCCTGCCTCAGCCTCCCAAGTAGCTGGGATTACAGGCATCTGCCACTACACCTGGCTAATTTTTGTATTTTTGATAGAGACAGGGTTTCGCCGTGTTGACCAGACTGATCTCAAACTCTTGACCTCAGGTGATCTGCCTGCCTCGGCCTCCCAAAGTGCTGGGTTTACAGGCGTGAGCCACTGTGCCCAGCCGGTACGTTTTAGTAATACTGAAACTTCTCAGACCTATGGCTCATGGTCTCAGTTTATTTGGTTCTTTTTTCTTCTTCCTCTGTCTTCCTCTTCCTTCTTCCTTCTTCTTCTTCCTTTCTCCTTCTTCTTCCTCCTTCCTCTTTCATTCTTCCTCATTCTTCCTCTTCCTTCTTCCTCCTCCTTCCTTTCTTTTTCCTCCTTCCTTTTTCTTCCTCCCTTTTCTTCTTTCTCCTTCCCTTTTCCATCTTCTTCCTTCTCTTTTCTTCTTCTTCCTTCTTTTTCCTTCTTCTTTTCCCTTTCTTCTTTCTTTTTAAAAATAGACTTTTTTAGAGCAGTTTTAGGTTCACAGCCAATTGAGTAGAAGATACAGGACACTTTTCATCATTCAGTCAAGTTTCATAGTTTGATTTAACTTTTTATTTATTTATTTATGTATTTAATTAATTTATTTATTTTTGAGACGGAGTCTTGCTCTGTCGCCCAGGCTGGAGTGCAGTGGCTGGATCTCAGCTCACTGCAAGCTCTGACTCCTGGGTTTATGCCATTTTACTGCCTCAGCCTCCCGAGTAGCTGGGACTACAGGTGCCCACCACCTCGCCCGGCTAGTTTCTTGTATTTTTTAGTAGAGACGGGGTTTCACCGTGATAGCCAGGATGGTCTCGATCTCCTGACCTCGTGATCTGCCCACCTCGGCCTCCCAAAGTGCTGGGATTACAGGCTTGAGCCACCGCGCCCGGCCGATTTGACTTTTTAACTGATTATTGCTGGCAAACTTTTTGTTACCCTTCGTCTTGTTACTTAATGAATTCTCTTATTAATTGTAATAGTTTTTCATTTTATTCTATTTAGTTTTCTAGTTAGCACTCATATCATCCTCAAATATTGATTGTGTTTCTCTTTCCAATGTTTATGCCTCTTATTTTTCTTATCTGTTATATTGACTATACTACCAAAACAAAGTTGTTTAATATAGGCATCATTGTGTTTTTCCGGACTTCAGTGAGAATGAATTAGTGTTTCTTTGTTAAACATGTTTGCTTTTGGTTCCTAGTATATGCATTATCACACTAAGAAAGTTTAATTTTATTCATAATTTATTAGGGGCTTTTAATTAAGAATGACTAATGATTTTGTCACATGCCCTTTGCAGTCCTATCAAAATGACCTTAGAGTTTTTCTCCCTTAAACAGTTAATGCATTTTATTAACAAGTATGTTTTCTAATGTTTTCTAGTGTTTCTATTCAAGCTGCTTTGTCAAGGAGCACTAATCTCTCTTTTTTAGGGCTCGGAGGTTGGGGAAATAGGGTCTCACTTTGTTGCCCAGGCTAGAGTGCAGTAGCAAGATCATGTTTCACTACAACTTCAAACTCGGTGGGCTCAAGCAATCCTCCCACTTCAGCCTACGAACTAGGTAGGACTACAGGCATGTACTACTACACCTGGCTAATTTTTCAATTTTTGGTAGAGACTAGGTTGCTCAGGCTGGAGTCTCTTAATACATTATTGGAGTTGATTTGTTCCTTATCTTTTTTTTTTTTTTTTTTAAGAATTTTTATATTTATTCAAAAGACGGTGAGTCTCTTTATCAAGTTTTGGTGTCAGGATTATATTAGTTGCATAAAAGGAACTGGGAAAATTTGCTGTAATCTTATGCTTGGAAATAGTTTAAATAACACAGGAATTACCTATTATTTAAAGGTTTAATACAAGTTACCTGTAATTCCATCTGGACCTGGTATCTTTTGAGAACTAGATCTATTACAGTCTTTTCAGTTACTTCTGGGGTTAATAGTGTAGGGTAATGTTTTATTTATCTCTGTATTCTCAGCTTCAACACAGTATCGGTTTTATAGTGGCTACTAAACGTGTTTGTTTTGAATAAGTGGATAATTGTAATTATGTCTCTAAAAAGTACAAAAAAATATAAATTAGTAGTAATAATAGCTAAGAGTATGTGCCAGAAACTAGTCTAAATGCTTTACAGGTATTCATTTGTTTAATCCTCACTATAACTCTGTGAAGAAGGTATTGTGAATATCTCCATTTTACCAGAGAAACTGAGGCACAGAGCGTTTAGGTAAATTGTCTAAGAGTATAAAGGCAGTTAAATATTGGAGCCAGGATAGTGCAGAAATGGAAGTGTTTGTATTTGGTGAGATTTTTAACTGTTTACTTGTACTGAAAAATTTTAGTATAACTGTTTAGTATAAGTCAAAAATTTAAAATTAAGTAGCCTTCTCACTTATTTTTTAACCAAAGAATTAAGCATTTCCCTAATTTTCTCAGAAACTTTCCTTCCAAGGCACCAGTATATCAGTAAATAGAACTTGAAAATTTTAAATTCAGTTTCTTTTCTCTTTTCTTTCATAGAAGTATAAATAAACACAGTATATCTTTGGGGCCTATTACTATACCTACTTAGCAGGCCTGCCCAGATTGTTCCATATGGTTGTTACTTTACAGTAATTGTCATTATGATGTCACTGTATGTTTTGAAAGTACAATTTCATGTTTTACAAATTTTAAAAAATTGATTAAACTTTAGCATGGCTTCTTCCTGATAACAGTTTTGTCCTCTTGCTTTGAGAAGGAACATATGGGCATTCCATTTATGGTTTCCATGGGCTACATCTCAATTTCCTGTTCATTTTACTGGTTTCACTGTAAACAGAGTACTTTGTATTTAATGGCCAGCTGCGGTGGCTCACACCTGTAATTCCAGCACTTTGGGAGGCCGAGGTGGGTGGATCACTTGAGGTCAGGAGTTCCAGACCAGCCTGACCAACATGATGAAATCCCATCTCTACTAAAAATCCAAAAATTAACAAGGCATGGTGGTGGTTGCCTGTTATCCCAGCTACTCAGGAGGCTGAGGCAGGAGAATCACTTGCAGTGAGCCAAGATCGCACCACTGTACTCCAGCCTGGGCAACAGAGCAAGACTCCATTTCAAGAAAAAGAGTACTTTGTATTTAAGAAATCAGGTGTCAGAGATTAGCCTTTGTGGGATTATTAGTGTGTTCCTCACGCCAACTTAATAAGTTTCCCTGAAATGAGATCCATTTTCTTTGACTTTTTCATTGGCATGAGTAAAAGTTTTTTACTAACACAAAGACAGGGAAATCTCACATTGTTCATTCATTCTGCAAATATTTATTCAGTGTCCCTAAAGTATGTGCTTTATCCTCTAATCTGCAGCTTTTGAATGATAGTTAATTAGGTCTTGAATAGACTAGCTCATCTTATCTGACTTTAAGTGCATCTGACCTGTGTCAGAAGATTAATTTATACATTTATAACTGAGGGTATTCTGTTTCAGTGACTCCAAAACTCATTTGTTTGTTAGCATACTGTTGTCTGTGAATTTCTCAGATATCAAGAAATCAAAAGCAATCGGATGGTGGTTTGGTACATATAGAATCAGCAAGGAAATTGCATGATCTTTAAGAGAAATTCCATTCAGGTTGTGATAAATGCTAAGAAATTACTCATATTTCACTTCAAAAAATTTTTTAGGACGGTAAAATTTTTTTTTTTTTTTTGAGACAGAGTCTTGCTCTGTCGCCCAGGCTGGGGTGCAGTGGCCGGATCTCGGCTCACTGCAAGCTCCGCCTCCCGGGTTTAGACCATTCTCCTGCCTCAGCCTCCCGAGTAGCTGGGACTACAGGCGCCTGCCACCTCGCCCGGCTAGTTTTTTTTTTGTATTTTTTAGTAGAGACGGGGTTTCACCGTGTTAGCCAGGATGGTCTCGATCTCCTGACCTCGTGATCCGCCCGTCTCGGCCTCCCAAAGTGCTGGGATTACAGGCTTGAGCCACCGCGCCCGGCCTTAGGACGGTAAAATATTAATGCTTGTTAGGTTTTTTTGCTTTGTGTTAGGTCAACACCAGCACATTCATATTTTCCAGACAAGTAATAGAGATTACCACCCACTAGTCTGCACTTATTACATTGAAACCCATCTTTATTTTATTTTGTTGTTTTTGTTTTGTTTTGTTTTGTTTTTTTGAGAGGGAGTCTCACTGTCTCCCAGGTTGCAGTGCAGTGGTGTGATCTCAGCTCACTGCAACCTCTGCCTCCCAGATTCAAGCAATTCTCCTGCCTCAGCCTCCTGAGTGCTGGGACTATAGGCATGAGCCACAATGCCTGGCTAATTTTTTTGTATTTTTAGTGAAGACAGGGTTTTGCCATGTTGGCCAGGCTGGTCTCGAACTCCTGACCTCAAGTGATCCTCCTGCTTCAGCCTCTCAAGGTGTTGGGATTACAGGCATAAGCCACTGCACCCAGCCCCATTTTTATTTTGTTGTGCTTTACTCTTTTGGTTCTTTGTTGCATTTTAGCCTGGTGGTTTAGTCTCCTTCCTGGCTATATAAAGGAAGCCTCTTTGATTTTAGTTAGCAGTAAGCTGTTTCCGATTCGCTTTGTAGGGTACATTACTTCTAAGAAGCTGTCCCACCTAAATAATATGTTCTTTTTAAAATTTATTATTTTTATTTTCGATTCGGGGGGTACATGTACAGATTTGGTTTTAATTTTTAAATTTTTAAAAATTTGCTCTCCTGGTAACTCACAGAACAGCAGGTTTATTACACAGGTATATTGTGTGATGCTGGGGTTTGGGCTTATGATGATCCCATAACCTAAGCAGTGAACATAGTACCTATAGGTAGTTTCTCAACCTTTGCCCTTCTCCCTCCCTGTCCGGTTTTGTGATCCCCAGTGTTTATTATTCCTTACTTTGTGTCCCTGTGTAACCAATGTTTAGTTCCCATGTATAAGTGAGAACATATGGTATTTCTGTTTTCTGCATTAACTTGCTTATTAGGCTAATGACCTCCAACTATATCAACTATATCCATGTTGCTGCAAAGTACATGATTTTGTTCTTTTTTATGGCTGTGTAAAGAATATATTTTAAGATTTCCTACCTAGAGAATATGTGCTTCTGAAGTTAACCCTAGATTCTTGGACCATGGTTTTCTGACCACTGATCACATCTCAGATTTTGAGAACTGACTTTTTTCGGTTAACTTTTTTTTTCCTTATTAAAAAAAATATTTTTTTTGGTATGGAATAAAAAGACAACCTTATCCAGAAATAGCCATAGTTACGCCTTGATGTATAATCTTATAGACCTTTTAAAATATATATATATGATAATTACATCTATATAATTGAAATTGAATTGATTATACTACACATATTTTATAATATTTTTTATCTTAATAGATTGTATATATCTTTCAAGATACATTTGATTGGGGCCTATATTAGTCTGTTTTCACAAAACTGATAAAGACATACCTGAGACTGGGAAGAAAAAGAGGTTTATTTGGACTTAACAGTTTCACATGGCTGAGAAGGCCTCAGAATCATGGTGGGAGGCTAAAGGCACTTGTAACATGGCGGCAGCCTAACCATGTCATTCAGCCCCTGGCCCCTCCAAATCTCATGTCCTCACATTTCAAAACCAGTCATGCATTCTCAGCAGTCCCCCCAAGTCTTAATTCATTTAGGTATTAACCCAAAGTCCAAAGTCTCATCTGAGATAAGGCAAGTCCCTTCTGCCTGTGAGCCTATAAAATCAAAAGCAAGCTAGTTACTTCCTAGATACAGTGGAGGTACAGGTATTTGGTAAATACAGCCATTCCAAATGGGAGAAATTGGCTAAAATAAAGGGGTTACAGGCTCCATGCATGTCCGAAATCCAGCGGGGCAGTCAAATTTTGAAGCTCCAAAATAATCTTTGAGTCCAAGTCTCACATCCAGGTCATGCTGATGCAAAAGGTGGGTTCCCGTGGTCTTGGGCAGCTCTACCCCTGTGACTTTGTGGGATACAACCTCCCTCCTTGCTGCTTTTCACTGTCTGGTGTTGAGTGTCTATGGCTTTTCTAGGCTCATGGTGCAAGCTGTCGGTGGGTCTACCTTTCTGGGATCTGGAAGATGGTGGCCCTCTTCTCACAGCTCCACTATGCGGTTCCCTGGTAGGGACTCTGTGTGGGGGCTCCCACCCCACATTTTCCTTCCACACTGCCCTAGCAGAGGTTCTCCATGAGGGCCCCGCCCCTGCAGCAAACTTTTGCCTGGGCATCCAGGTGTTTCCATACATCTTCTGAAATCTAGGTGGAGGTTCCTAAACCTCAATTCTTGTCTTCAGTGCACTCGCAGGCTCAACACCACAGGGAAGCTGCCAAGCCTTTGGGCTTGCACCCTCTGAAGCCACAACCCAAGCTCTATGTTGGCCCCTTTCAGCCATGGCTGGAGCAACTGGGACACAGGGCACCAAGTCCCTAGGCTACATACAACACGGGGACCCTGGGCCCAGCCCATGAAACCACTTTTTCCTCCTGGGCCTCTGGGCCTGTGATGGGAGGGGCTGCCGTGAAGGTCTCTGACAGGGCCTGGAGACATTTTCCCTGTGGTCCTGGGTATTAACATTAGGCGCCTTGCTACTTATGCAGATTTCTGCAGCTGGCTTCAATTTCCCCTTAAAAAATGGGTTTTTCTTTTCTATCACATAGGGAGCAAATTTTCCAAATTTTTATGCTCTGCTTATCTTATAAAATTGGTTAACAGCACCCAAGTTACCTCTTGAATGCTTTGGTGCTAGAAATTTCTTCTGCCAGATATCCTAAATCATCTCTCTCAAGTTCAAAGTTCCACAAATCTGTAGGACAGGGACAAAATGCTTCTTCTTTGCTAAAACATACCAAGAGTCACCTTTGCTCCAGTTCCCAACAAGTTCCTTATCTCCATTCTGAGACCACCTCAGCCTGGACCTTATTGTCCACATCACTATTAGCATTTTGGGCAAAACCATTGAGCTCTAGGAAGTTCCAGACTTTCCCACATTTTCCTGTCTTCTTCTGAGCCCTTCAAACTGTTACAACTTCTGACTGTTATCCAGTTCCAAAGTCACTTCTACATTTTTGGGTATCTTTTAGCAATGCCCCACTCCTGGCACCAATTTACTATATTGGTCCTTTTTCACGCTGCTGATAAAGACATACCCAAGACTGGGAAGAAAAAGAGCTTTAATTGGACTTACAGTTCCACATGGCTGGGGAGGCCTCAGAATCATGGTGGGAGGCGAAAGGGACTTCTTACATGGTGGCGGCAAGAGAAATGAGGAAGAAGCAAAAGCAGAAACCCCTGATAAACCCATCAGATCTCATGAGACTTATTCACTATCATGAGAATAGCATGGGGAAGATCAGCCTCCATGATTCAATTACCTCCCCCTGGGTCCCTTCCCGCAGCATGTAGGAATTCTGGGAGATACAATTCAAGTTGAGATTTGGGTGGAGACACAGCCAAACCATATCAGAGCCCATCTAGGGGAGGTTTCTTAATTAATTAATTTTTTCCTGGGCTCAAGTGATCCTCCCATCTCAGCTTCCTAAGCATCTGGGACCACAGGTGTGCAGCACTAGGCCCAGCTAATTTTAAAATTTTTTCGTAGAGATGGGGTCTCCTTATGTTGTCCAGGCTGGTCTTGTATTCCCATCTTGACCTCCCAATGTGCTGGGATTACAGGTGTGAGCCAGTTTGCCTGGCCCCATAAGAGGTCTCTTAATTTATTCAACAGACATTGTGTATTACTATGTGCCAGATGTTGGGCATATAGTAGTCAATAAATAGTCAAGAATGACTGCCCTTATGGAGCTTAAGTGCTAATGGGGAGAGATAGACAATCAAAATAAACAGAATGTTAAGCAGTAGTAAGTGCTATGGTGGAAGAAAAGCAGGGATGGGAGATAGGGAATATGGTGGAAGTGAAGTTTCAAAAAGAGCATGGTCAGCAAATGTCTTATTGAGAAAGTATCTGAATAGACACCAAGGAAGTGTAGGGATGTACAAACAAGGAGAGACCAATGTAGGGCAGAGAAGGTGAGGGGAATGGTAGGAGAAGTTGATGGGAGTAGGAATGGGGAGGTGGGTATTAGATTATATGAAGCCTAGTTGGCAATTATAAGAACTTCTATTCCAGTGGAGAGTTAGGTGTCATTTATATCTTGAAATGATTGCTCTCACTGCTGTGCTGAAAATAAAATGGGGGGCTGCAAGGTGTGCGAGGCAAAGACACAGCAGAGAAACTATTTAAGAGGCTATTGCGTTCATATAAGCTAGAGATACCAGTGGTTTGGGTGAGAGTAGTGAAAAATGGTTTGGTTTCAGATGCAGTTTGGCAATATTCATGATAGGATTTACTGACAGATTGGATATGGGGTGTAACAGAAAGAAGAGTTATGACATCAAGGTTTTTGGCCTGAAAACAAGAAAAATGGAGCCACCATCTGCTGACATGGGGAACATTAGGAGGAGTAAGTTTGGAGGAAAATATTTAAGAGTTAATTCAGTTTGGGACATAATAAGTTTGAGGTGCTTATTACGCAAGTGGAAATGTTGAGTAGGCAGAGGTCTTGGCTGGAGATAAAATTTGGAAGTTGTGGCCTATATATGGTATTTAAAATTATAAAGCTGGATAAAATGGTCAAAGAAGTCAAGATAGGAGATAGTAGAGCTCAGAGAATGGAGGCCTGGGCCTTCCAAACTTAGAAGTTTGGAAGATAAGAATAAGCAAAGGAAACTCAGAAGAAACAGCCTGGGAAGTATGAGGAAAACCTAGAGAGAGTACAGCTCTGGCAACTATGTGAAGACTCTTACCTGGTTTTAGCATGTGACTTCCCTTCCAGACCCAGTGGGTTGATTTTTCTCTTCTGTAAGTTTCTGAAATTAAATGTATACACTATCTTTGTTCCCTCCACATCCTCCCAGACATTTAGCTTTAACAAGAAAAGATTTTTTTTTTAATAAACAAAATTCATTGTAAATACTCTATGAACTATTGTTCTCCGAGCAACAGCTCATATGCATTGGGGCCACCCTGAGCAGTCTCTGTTACTGCTGCAAAAATATGGGACTAACATCTGACTTCCAGAGAGTGAGCAGCCAAGAAAGAGGAATCATCAGCTCATCAGCTGCTGGTGAATTGTTCCTCATAATTCCAAGCATTCCTATAGGATTGACTTTTAACAGCTTCAAGAACTAGGCTGTCTCTCACACTTGATTATTACCATTTACTTATTGATCAGTTTAAGCATGTGATAATTTGCCCTTCTTGTCACTGGCAAATAGGTGGATATATATTAGTTACCTATTGCTGTGTAACACATTACTCCAGAATTTAACAGCTTATGACAGTATTTATTATCTCACAATTTTTGCGGGTCAGGAATTTGGGAGCAGTTTAGCTAGGTGGTTCTGGTGAAGGGCTTCATGAGGTTATTTATAATCAACATGTCAGCTGTGGCTGCAGTCATCCGAACACTTAACTAGACCTGGAAGATCCACTTCCAAGATGGCTCACTCACATGACTGTTGGCAGGAGGCCATAGTTCCTCACCATCTGGGCCTCTCCATAGGGCTCCTTGAATGTCCCTATTACTTGGCAGCTAGCTTCTCTTGGAGTTATTGATCCAAGAGAATGATAGAGGAAGAAGGAAAAAAACCCATAATGCCTTTTTATATCCTAATTTTGGAAGTCACACACTGTCATTTCTGCTGCATTTTGTCTGTAAGAGGTGAATCATTAAGTCTAGCCCACATTCAAGGAGAAGAGAATTAGCTCCACCTCTAAAGAATTCATGGATGTATTTTAAAATCACCAGTTTGCCCTCTAGCCACAAATTATTTACACTTCTTCCTCCCAAGAGCTATCAAAAAAAGTTTCCTTCTTCTGTAGCATCAACTTGAAATACAGGTAGCTGTCCTTTAACTAGGTCCAAGTGTGGGTGTGGCTTCTTGGGTATAGTTCCTCAGGTACAGTTCCTTTTGATATGAAGACCTGTAAACTAAAGAGACAAGTAATCTACCTATCACACACCCAACATGCAGTGATGTGGACAGGCAGTGATTCTGAACAGGTATAAAGATTTCCTGTTCCAAAAGGGAAAAATGGCAGCACAAAGAAATTGCTGGTTCATAGCAATTATAATAGTTGTCTAGACAAATGTCAGAAATTCCTTGACTAGGACTTCTGTTTCTGCCCAGGAGTTCTTCTCTGTGACTCTGGAGTCCACCTTGTTAGTCATCCTTTCTTTTCCATTAAAAGTAGTTCATATTTGTAGCTGCATAGCTTTCTTAGCATGCTTCTTGCTGGTAGAAATTTGAGGGCCCAGAGACCTGTTTTCATTTTGTACTATCTTTCCACCTTTCGGTTTAAGCTGTCAGTGTTTCTTTTTAAAACTTTGATATCCTGTGAATCTCACTGGGGTTCATGCAATTAGGCAAAAGCCACGTCCACCAATCTCTTCTAATTAGACTTTTTCCAACTTGGGTTTCTGCTGGGATTGCTGAGGGATACCACTTGTAGTGGGTAGAATTGTGTCCCCCAGAAAGCTGTATTCAAGTCCTAACCCTGATAAGGTCACTGTGAATATGACCTTATTTGGAAACAAGGTCTTTACAGATGTAGTC
Organism: Macaca fascicularis; assembly: GCF_037993035.2. Classification (NCBI taxonomy): domain Eukaryota; kingdom Metazoa; phylum Chordata; class Mammalia; order Primates; family Cercopithecidae; genus Macaca; species Macaca fascicularis. Next base: position 113,664,558 of record NC_088375.1, read on the forward strand.
AAGTTATAAGAAGATCACACTGGATCAGGAAGGGCCTTAATCCAACGGTTGATAGTCTTATAAGGAGAGAAATTTGCTGGGTGCGGCGGCTTACTCCTGTAATCTCAGCACTTTGGAAGGCCGAGGTGGGAGGATCACCTGAGGTCAGGAGTTCGAGACCAGCCTGGCCAATGTGGTAAAACCCCATGTCTACTAAAAATACAAAAATTAGCCAGGCGTGGTGGCTCATGCCTGTAATCCCAGCTACTCAGGAGGCTGAGGCATGAGAATCGCTTAAACCTTGAGGCAGAGGTTGCAGTGAGCCAAGATCGCACCTACTGCACTACGGCCTGGGCGAGAGTGAGACTCTGCCTCAAAAAAAAAGAGGAAGCTAGAAATTTGGACATGAACACAGAAGACAAAGAGAAGAAAGCCGTGTGATGACAGTGGCAGAGACTGGGGGGACATAACGTCTACAAATCAAGGAATGGCAAAGATTGCTGCCAACCATCACCAGAAGCCGGGAAAGAGTCATGGAAATAATCTCCCTCAGAACTTTCTGAAAGAACTAACCCTACTGACACCCTCCAAATCAGTGAGCGAATAAATTCCTTTTGTTTTAAGCTACCCAGTTTGTGGTAGTTTGTTATAGCAGTAACACCCTTAAACTTCTTAGTCCAATTTTCTAACTGAGTGATTCTTTAGGTACTATTTTAGATCTTTCTGAGGTTGTGGTGGTTTTTTTTGTTTTTGTTTTTTTTTGAGGCAGAGTTGCACTCTGTCACCGAGACTGGAGTGCAGTGGTACAATCTCAGCCCACTGCAACGTCTAACTCCGGGTTCAAGTGATTCTCATGTTTCGGCCTCCCGAGTAGCTGGCATTAGAGGTGTGTGCCACCATGCCCAGCTAATTTTTGTATTTTTAGTAGAGACGGGTTTCTTCATGTTGGCCAGGCTGGTCTCAAATTCCTGGCCTCAAGTGATCCTCCTGCCTTGACCTCCCAAAGTGCTGGGATTGTAGGTGTGAACCACTGCGCCTGGCCCTTTCTGAGGTCTTAACAAAGAATTGTTATAGTCTGATCCTTGGCTTCATCTGAAATCAGTCTTTTGGCAGTGCCTTGGATTTAATCTTTGCTTGAAATCCATTTCTTAATTTTAGTGTCATTTACTAATCTGGAGATGCTGGGAATTCTCAGAATTATATAATTCTGTCCTTTTTGTTTAACTGTCTGTCCTTCCTTTAATTTATACCTCTTTTGCATTTTAAAGTAAGCAACAAGAAGCCAGGAGGTACTTTCAAAAGTGGAAATCTCTTTAGCTAGATTATCAACCAGTTTGTGGACCGCAACGTCTGCTTTCCATGTTATGGTAAGGCAACAGCTTTGCCAGTATATAACAAGGATGTTTTTCCCTCCAGTTTCTAATAAGATTTTTCTGCCTTTTCTTAATCTCACCTTTAACTTCCTCAAAGGCCATAGTGCTGCTTTTTTTTTTCAAGGCTCTTCAAACTTTACTGATGTTCTCCTCAAAGTCCTTTTAACTTCTGCCCCACTGCTGGGTTCCAAAGGTACTCTCACATTTTAGGTCTTTATTATGGTAGCACGTGTATCCAGGTATCAAAATCTGTATGTTACCTATTGCCGTATAACAAATTATCTCAGAGTTTAGTGGCTTAAAACAAACAGATATTTATTATCTCACAGATTCACTGGGTCAGGAACAGGTTCAGTTGGGAGTAGCGTTGCTGAGTGATGCTGGCCCAGGATTTCATGAGCTTACAGTCAAGATGTTGGCCACTGCTGCAGTATAGGGGTGACTAGGCTTTACACATATTCTGGCAGGTTTGTTCTGGCTGGTGGCAGGAGTGCTCAGTTCCTCATCACATGGACCTTTCTATAGGACTGCTTGATATGGCACTCTTCCAGAGCAAGTGATTGATCCAACAGAAGTACAAGGAGAAAGCACTATGCGCCCCGCCCACCACACCACCTTTTTTTCTTGAGGCAAAGTCTCACTCTGTCACCCATGCTGGAGTGCAATGGCATGATCTTGGCTCACTGCAACCTCCGCCTCCCGGGTTCAAGTGATTCTCCTGCCTCATCCTCCTGAGTAGCTGAGACTATAGGCATGTGCCGCCATGCCTCGCTAATTTTTGTATTTTTAGTAGAGATGGAGTCATGTTGGCCAGGCTGGTCTCGAACTCCTGGCCACAAGTGATCCATCCACCTCGAAGTGCTGGGATTACAGGCATGAGCCACCACACCTGGCCATTTCTCCTGCTTTGTTACCTTGTCTTGGAAGTCACAGGTGATCAGTTCTGCCATATTCTATTGTTAAGTGAGTCACTAAGTCAAGCCCACACTGAAGGGAAGATTATCAAATAATTTTTGGACATATTTTTAAAACAACACGAAGCATTCTTTGAAAAAGCCAGCGAATTCATAGAAGCAGAGAGTAGAATGGTAATTACCAGGAGCTGTGGGGCAGAGGGGGTGGATTAGAGAGATGTTGAAGGATATAAAATTTCAGTTAAAAGTTCAAGAGATGTGTTGTACAACATGGTGGCTGTAGTTAATAACAATGTTTTCAGCCAGGTGCAATGGCTCATGCCTATAATCCCAGCACTTTGGGAGGCCAAGGCAGGCAGATTACTTGACAGCCCGGCTAATATGGTGAAACCCCATCTCTACTAAAAATACAAGAATTAGCTGGGCATGTTGGTGCGCATCTGTAATCCCAGCTACTTGGGAGGCTGAAACACAAGAATTGCTTGAACCTGGGGGACAGAGTTTGCAGTGAGCCGAGATGGTGCCACTGTACTCCAGCCTGGGTGAGAGAGCAGGACTTCATCTCAAAAAAAACAAACAAAAAACAGTGTTTTGTACATTTGAAAATTGCTAAGAGAGTAGATTTTAAGTGTTATTGTTGTAAATAAGTTTGTGAGGTAATGCATATGTTGATAGTTTGATATAGTCATTCCACAATGCTTACATATTTCAAAATATGTTCTATACCATAATATATACAATTTTTGTCAGTTAAAAATAAATAATGAAAAATAATACAAAAAGGCAAGCAAACAAACGGAATAGTGCAGTTAGCTGCTGAACTGCTGTTGAACTTTAGTAGCAGGGAAAGTCTAATGTTGGCTACTGCCATTGTTACATTAATTGGCCTAATAAGTAAAGTGGGAACCAGGGACTTAAAATTGCATATCATTGCTGGGCGCAGTGGCTCACACCTGTAATCCCAACGGTTTGGGAGGCCGAGGTCAGGAGTTCAAGATCAGCTTTGTCAACATGGTAAAACCCCGTCTCTACTAAATCTACTAAATATACAAAAAATTAGACGGGTGTGGTGGCAGGTGCCTGTAATCCCAGCTGCTCGGGACGCTAAGGCAGGAGAATTGCCTGAACCCGGGAGGCAGAGGTTGCAGTGAGCTGAGATCACGTCATTGCACTCCACCCTGGGCGGCAGAGCGAGACTCTGTCTCAAAAAAGAAAAAAAAATTACACATCATCCAGAACACAGAAGATCTAGGGGAACAATTTCTTCAGGTTTTTCTTTTGCTGAGGCATCACTCCAGTATCTCTTTGGGTAACAAAGACTCATTCGTATAAAGAACTGTGTACCTGTGCCATCTTAAGTATTCAGAGTGACAAATGCTAAGCATGTGTGTGTTTATATGTGTTTGTGTTATAATCATCTAAAACAACCTTAAAATAGAATTATTGCTTGAACTTTTATTTTGAAGGACCCATTAAATGATATCTTATTCACAAACCCAATGTGTACAACATACAAAAATGGAACTACCCTTGTTAAAGGAAGGTGGGTCCAGAATTCCACTGGCTCGGCATCCCTTTTAACCCTTTCTTTTTTTTTTTTTTCTTTTTTTTTTTTTTTTTTTGAGACGGAGTCTGGCTCTGTCGCCCGGGCTGGAGTGCAGTGGCCGGATCTCAGCTCACTGCAAGCTCCGCCCCCCGGGTTTACGCCATTCTCCTGCCTCAGCCTCCCGAGTAGCTGGGACTACAGGCGCCCGCCGCCTCGCCCGGCTAGTTTTTTGTATTTTTTAGTAGAGACGGGGTTTCACCGTGTTCGCCAGGATGGTCTCGATCTCCTGACCTAGTGATCCGCCCGTCTTGGCCTCCCAAAGTACTGGGATTACAGGCGTGAGCCACCGCGCCCGGCCCTAACCCTTTCTTATGTTGGTGGAACATAGTTCCTTGTTGGTGGAACAAGGAACATAGTTTGAAAAACTATACCATACCATCAGATCCCTTTCCAGCTTAATTCACAAAAATCTATTAATCTATAAGATAGCAGAGTTCAGGAAGATAGCCATAATAGCAAAATAGCACACCGCCGTGTGGCAGGCTGGTTTCTGATGCTGTCTCTTGTGTAATAGCCAATAAAAAACTATTTTGGTTTAGGGAAGTAGTTGGTAATTAGGCAGCCATGGATATCTGTAGAGTACTTTCATTAGTCTGTTGTCTTACCTAATTTTTTCTTCTCTAACAGAATACTACAACACATCTTTGCAGGATTCTTTGCAAATTCTGCCATTCCTGGATCTCCACACCCTTTTTCCTGGTAAGTAACTAATTGCTTTCTATCTTACTCTATTGGAGTGACATCATTTTAGGTGCTGTCATTTCTGTGCAGTAGAGAAAAAGAGCTGCATAGGCCAGGCGTGGTGGCTCACGCCCATAATCGCATTCCAGCACTTTGGGAGGCCGAGGCTGGTGGATCACGAGGTCAGGAGATCGAGACCATCCTGGCTAACATGATGAAACCCCATCTCTACCAAAAATACCAAAAATTAGCCAGGCGTGGTGGCACGCGCCTGTAGTCCCAGTTACTTGGAGGCTGAGGCAGGAGAATCACTTGAACCCGGGAGACAGAGGTTGCAGTGAGCCGAGATCGCGCCACTGTACTCCAACCTGGGCAACAGAACGAGACTCCATCTCAAAAAACAAAACAAAAAAACTGCATAGGTGAGTATGTAGATGTAACTGGAGGCTGCTAGACTGCCATTATCTGCTAAGCCCAAACTTAATCAGAACTTTTATTTTTTTATTATTCAGGCTCAGGAAGGCTGTCCTGGTCCCCCAGAATGTTTGGTTGCTAGAAATGTCTTGATCCCTTTTATATTCAGATCTGAGAGTTGTGTTGAGGTAGGGAATGAGATGGTCCCTGCCAGGCTTGGTATCTGATTTGTGGGTTCCCCAGTAGACTACACAGGAATATTTTACTCCTTAAGAATTTCTGAAGTTGAAAACATTATGCTGAACTTTATTTTTTTCAAAGTAAGAGGATTTGTCGGAAGAAACAATAGGCTGTATTCAGTATCAGAGTGACACTTACGTATGATAGGGATTAAAGATGGAATTTCTTCTTGTCAGAGAAATTATTTGCCGCTTCTGACTGTGGCCCAGAAGGTTTCTTTGCTCAAAGGAACCTCAGTCCTTTTAGGACCTCTGTCATCCACTAGTCTGGACCTCTGCTGGTAGTGTACCAGCAGCTCTGCGGAGGGGGGAGAAAAAGGTGTTGCCAAGTCCCTTTTGTAATTGCTCTAAGTTGTGATTCAGAGAGACTGCTATGGCTGCTTCTCTACTTGAAAGCTCCTCATTGTCCAGAACTGTGGGCAGCCTCTTATAATGAGGGATGTTTGCTGTAGATTTTGACCAGTCATGAAGGGAAAACTCTCCTTAAAAAGCAGCTCCATCTGTGTTTAATATAAGTGGGCACAGAAAAGACAAATTTTTGAAACCAGCAGGCAATGAGTCACTCTTTTTGTTCTGGCATGTCATGTGGTACTTTAGGTAGCTTCACATTTTATGTTCTAGTTAAGTAAAATTCCTAGAGAATGAGATACTATCTCTGGATAGTTTGTTTGATCTTGAAAATATACAGAATTCTTTGCCTCTTGATCCTGGAGGACTAGTGACTTTCCAGCTCTGAGAGAGAACAGGATCCCTCTGCCACTTTTTTTCTGTGGTGTAAGGCAGAGCCTGGTCACTCCATCTAATGCTGTCTGTCTCATCTCATGTATAGGAGCGGGATGCTGCACTCCAACCCTGGGGACTATGCCTGGGGTCAGACAGGGCTTGATGCCATTGTAACCCAGGTGAGGAGCTGCCTTTTGAGGGTGTCTGTTCAGTGTGTCTCATGGTTCCATAGGCTTCCTGCTTTCCTTCTGCTACTTTCTGAAATGGCAGTCATTCTGCTTTCTCTAATATTTTGAGTTTTGGGGTTTCCATTTTACTAAAGGGATGAATGATTTATGGGGTTAGCTCAGCATCCATGCACTTCCTAGGTCCGAGGGAATTTCTAGAAGATGGTTTCATCTCCATAGGAAGAAAAGACTTCTATAAAAAATAGTATTTTGTATTTTTGGTCTTTCTTGTTCAGTCCTATAAGGATTCTGTTGACAAGTATTTCACAAAAAAAGGAGGATTTCCTCACATGTCGAAGCAGGGATTTCTGCTAGATGGAGCAAAGTAGGGGAAGGAAGCAGAGAAAAAGGTATTCCCATGCCATGTATAATTGCTTCCACTTGTTTATGTTCATTTTAATTTGATTGGTTTTTCATTTCCCTTGTGGATTTCTGAGACTAGAAAGCATGTCCTTTATATTCAGTCTTCTTATAGGCGGTAATTTACCTATTTCTTGGCTTACATTATGCTACTTTTCATACTCTCGCTTTTTTCTTATTCCAGCAGAATGAAGCTTTTGGACCAGTTACATATTAACTTTTTATTAAGCTGTAGTTTTATTCATGACATCACAACCCTTTTGCTGCCCCTGAAGTTGCTTTATGCCCAGAGGTGGGCCTTGCAATCATGGGTTTGTCTGTAGGCTTATGCAATGTCACTCTGAAATTGTAAAGCAATTATGAGTGTTCTGGCAGCAGGAAAGGGGAAACCCAAGTCTCTCAGAGCCTAGCAGAAGTAAGGGTAACTAACATACCTAATGTCTGTGCTGTTGGTTCTCAGCTGGAGCAGCTCCCTCTCCAGGTGTATTGAGATGTCTGCCACTTCATCTTTTTCTTTCTCTTTTTTTGTAGCTTTTAGGACAACTGGAAAACACAGGCCCTCCACCAGCTGACAAGGAAAAGATCACATCTCTTCCAACAGTGACAGTAACTCAGGAACAAGTTGGTAGGTTCATTTTTATACTTACTCTGTCATCTTCTGATCTCTGTTCAAAATCCCAGTATCTTCTGACAAGTGAAAAGTTTAAAAAACGAACAAAATAAAAAGACAAAAAAGATAAATAAGAAAAAAAATCCCAATACCTTCCTATATTAAGGACCTTTAAGTGAAGCTATGGCCCTCTAAAATTCCTACCTGGGTGCCAAATCTGGAAAGTTCCTACCCCTTTATTAGGTTAGTCAGTAGGTATTTCCTAAGCAATTATGTCTCTTTTTTAGGTGCCATTGGGAATAAAGAGGTACAAAGATAGATAAGACTTGACTCTGATAAGTTGAAGAAAAACTCATCAAATGATTAAAAACTGTGTTGGACACATGATACTGACATTGGGGAAAGGAGAAGAGAAAAAAATAGGAGACTGGGAATTTGTTTCAGATCTACTTTGTGTCAGGTACAGTTAGGTATATTAGTCATAGATATTACTTTATTTGTAAGCACTGGAGGAATTTAGTGACAAGGGACAACATTCTGGACTGGGAGTTTCTGTTCCCATCAGTTTGGGTTTAGAGTTAGAGATTTCAAAGACAAGGTGGGCCATCTTAGGTCATTCTATTTAAGGAAAAGTATGCACTAATATACGTGGTGTGTGAGTCAGGTAAAGTGGTCTTTAGGGAAGATTAGTCTAGGGGCAGTGTGTAGCACATTGGAAGCGAGATAGCAGAAACAGGGATTTTAGAGTCTGTCGCAGCAGTCCAGGTGAGGTTCAGGTGATGGTGACAATACTAACAGAAAGGAAAGGGTAGATTCAGAAGATCATTTTGGAGAGAGGCTTTCCTCACTGATTGCGTAATGGGATGAAGGAGGGGAAAGTCAAAGATAATTCTGAGATTTCACAGCTTTGTAACTGTAAACATGGTGCTGACATCTTAAGGGCTGGGGAAATAGTGAATGGGCCCTGGTTTGGGTAAGGAGATGAGGTGATGTTTTACATTTTTAATTCGTTGATTTTTGAGGTGCCAGCTGAGAATCCAAGTGAAGAGGAGCTGGGGATTGCTATGGAGCTGGTTTGAGGGAAAATTAAGTTGTAGCAAAGTATAGGATATATTTGGAGGGTTAAGATCATGGAATCTGGGATACTAGCTGGGAGGCTGTTGCAGCAGACTAGGCATGAGAAGTAAAATAATTAAGGCTAAGGTGGTAAGAATGGAGAGTAAGGAGTAAATCGGTTAAGTAGTAGTATTGCCCCAAATGCCTTATCTGCTGTTGGTTCATGGAGCATATCCCAGCCACTAGGCATGTAGACTAGCTGACAGTATTAGCCAAATTTGGGAAACTCAAAACTTGCTGCTTGGAATTCCCAATATAGTTGGTGACTAATGCTTCTCAGAGAAGAGGGTTTTCTGTCTCTTGATTTGGTGACCTGAGCTAGACTTCAACTTTGCAGTTCTGTAGCACCACTTCTGGTATAGCTTTTCTGGTATAGCTTCTGGTATTTTTTTTTCTTTTCTGGTATAGCTTTTATTAACAATTTTTTTTTTTTTTTTTGAGACAGAGTTGCTCTATTGTCCAGGCTGGAGTGCGGTGGCGCGAATTGGCTCACTGCAACCTCCGCCTCCCGGGTTCAAGCAATTCTCTGCCTCAGCCTCCCAAGTAGCTGGGATTACAGGTGCCCACCATCACACCCAGCTAATCTTTGTATTTTTAGTAGAGACAGGGTTTTTACCATCTTGGCCAGGCTGGTCTTGAACTTCTGACCTCGTGATCCACCCGCCTTCGCCCTCATTAACAATTTTTACAGAGGACTTTAGGGCAGCCACACTGAAATAGAGTGCTTTATCCCATGCTGAAAAGAGCATGGTGAAAGTGGCAAGTGGCTTGAGACACTGAACTGCCAAGGTTGCTGAGATGAATCCCTTGGCTATGGTGGACAGATTGACAGTGGAAACTGACTGCCAGAGGGCTGTCACACATTTGGGAAGAAGTTTTTCCGTTTTACTGAACAGATCATCTAAGCCCCGGTTTATTTCTTCCAACTCTTTACATCAAAAAATAGGCCTTGTATAATTCCTACGTAGGCCTTTTTGGAGTAGGCCCCATTCGTCATTCCTCCTTTTCGTGTCTCCGTCTACTACACCTTTGCCCTCGTTTTGAAATAAATTCATGCCTCTTAGCTGCCTGCTACTTGGGTGTACATTTTCTTTTGTCTCATGTCTTTATGCATTCATAGGGTTGGTAGAGACATTGGGTTAGTTTTTTCTTCCTTCCTTTTGCTTGTTTACTTTAAAAGGCATTACCTTCTTCAACAGATATGGGTTTAGAGTGTCCAGTATGCAAAGAAGATTACACAGTTGAAGAGGAAGTCCGGCAGTTACCTTGCAATCACTTCTTTCACAGCAGTTGTATTGTGCCATGGCTGGAACTGGTGAGTACAGCAAGTCATGGCTTCTTGGGGGGATGATTCAGAGTAAAGATATAGTTAACAGTTCCTCGAGATCCAAGTAGATCAGATTTTATCCCATAAATCCCTGGCTAACTCTGGTACTGTTATTTGTTTGGAACTTTTCTGACCAAGGGTTGCAAACTATGTTCTACAGGTCATTGTTTCCTGCCACCTGTTACTGTAAATAACATTTTATTGGAACACAGCTATGTTCATTTGTTTATAGATTGTGGCAACTTTTGTGCTACATCAGCAGAGTTGATTAGTCGTAACAGCTGTAGTGTGGCCTGCAAAGCCTAAAATATTTATTTTCTGTCCCTTTATGTATTTATTTTGAGATAGAGTCTCACTCTGTCACTCAGACTGGAGTGCAGTGGCATGATCTCAACTCACTGAAACCTCCACCTCCTGGGTTCAAGTGATTCTTGTGCCTCAGTCTCTCAGAGTAGCTAGGATTACAGGCATGCACCACCATGCCCAGCCAATTTTTGTGTTTTTAGTAGAGACAGGGTTTCGCCATGTTGGCCAGGCTGATCTCAAACTCCTGACCTCAAGTGATCCTCCTGCCTTGGCCTCCCAAAGTATTGGGATCACAGGTGTGAGCCAGTGCACCCGGCCAATTTTCCTGTCCCTTTAAACAAAAAGTTTGCTGACCTCTGCTCTAGACCATATGGGAAGTAATGGGCAGTTACCCTCTTGTCATAGATTACTCACTGTTTCTGGTTAGTTCTGTTTGGTGGTATGTGTTAGCTGTTATTAACTTGCTGGCCTAGAATTGTGCCTGTCAGTTCTGCTTAAAGTTCTGTTTGGGAGATACCCTGGTATCACACCTTAGAGGCCAGTGCATGCTGTATGAGGATGCATTCCCTATTGTTTTTCTATTCCAAGTCATAATTTTTGATGTGACAATTCTCAGGGTTATTTAAGTGTGCAGTACTCCCAGCTTCTCAGGCCAGGATCTTCACATAGACTAATATTTTTCTGTTTCAGCATGACACATGTCCTGTATGTAGGAAGAGCTTAAATGGTGAGGACTCTACTCGGCAAAGCCAGAGCTCTGAGGCCTCTGCAAGCAACAGATTTAGCAATGACAGTCAGTTACATGACCGATGGACTTTCTGAAGCTAAAGACCACACCTGAATCTGGGCTGTGGTAATCATCTTACCATAGCTGTACATTGTATCAAAACAAAAAATTAGTAGATGGATTTAGGAATCATGTAAGAAACTCAACACATAATATTAATGCAATGAATGTTTTTCTTCTCTAAATTTAAAGTTAGTATCTACAGATGGAATTGTGTCTACAACCAAATGCCTCTTATCCCTGAATTCAGAGTGATAATTTTATAAGTGTGAAACTTAATTATGTAGGGCTCCTCCCACCTGAATAGAATTAATTCCTGAAAGTCTAGTTAGGGTCCTGCTATCTGTCATGTTGCCTTGTAACGGGTGTTTCCACCTCCTTCTCCAACCTCTACCCTACCATTAGTGTATTTTACTATAAAAACAGTGGAACCACAGCCCTAAAGTCCTGCTGATATAAAGTCCTTTTGTCTTAATTGTATTAAAAAAAAAAAAAAAAAAAACTACTCTTGCTCACATTAGCTATGAGGCGAGGTCAAATTCAGGAATCTAAGACTAATGATTTCGTTTTGTCTTGAACCCCAGAGAGCAAATCAAAGAAAAATTACAGCAAGAAGAGAAAAGTGGTTCATCATTGTGTGCTTTGGTTTTCTTAATTTTTGTTTGTTTGTTTTTTTGAAACAGAGTCTTGCTCTGTTGCCTAGGCTGGAATGCAGTGGCGCGATCTCAGCCCACTGCAACCTCTGCCTCCCGAGCTCAAGCGATTCTCCTGCCCCAGCCTCCCGAGTAGCTGGGACTACAGGCGCTTGTCACCATGCTCAGCTAATTTTTTGTATTTTTAGTAGAGATTGGGGTTTCACCATGTTAGCCAAGATGGTCTTAATCTCCTGACCTTGTGCTCTGCCCACCTCAGCCTCCCAAAGTGCTGGCATTACAGGCGTGAGCCACTGCGCCTGGCGTCTTACTTTAATTTTTAAAGACTACTTCAGTTGATGTAGTTTCCCCAGAAACCTACATAACATATATTGGGAGCCTTATGTTGGTAGGAATCTAATTCCCATTCCTTTTTGGGAATGAGTTGGGCAGCATACAGGCACAGAAAGACAGATGTTTGAGATCTTTGCCTCTGAGATTTTAAAAAATGATTCCTGCCAGGTGCGGTGGCTCACGCCTGTAATCTCAGCACTTTGGGAGGCCGAGGCAGGAGGATCACAAGGTCAAGAGATCGAGACCAGCCTGACCAACATGGAGAAACCCTGTCTCTACTAAAAATACAAAATTAGCTGGCCGTGGTGACGCATGCCTGTAGTCCCAGCTACTCGGGAGGCTGAGGCAGGCCAATCACTTGAACCCGGGAGGCGGAGGTTGCAGTGAGCTAGGATCACACCATCGCACTGCAGTCGGGGCAGCAAGAATGAAACTCCCATCTCAAAAAAAAAAAAAAAAAAAATCCCCAACTCACTGATTTTTTTTTTTTTTTCTGTCACCTAGGCTGGAGCACAGTGGCACAATCTCAGCTCACCACAGCCTCGACCTCCCAGGCTCTAGTGATCCTCCCACCTCAGCCTCCCAAGTAGCTGGGACTACAGGCATGTTGCCACCATGCCTGGGTACCATGCCTGGGTAATTTTTATATTTTTGTAGAGATAGGGTTTTGCCTTGTTGCCCAGGCTGGTCTCAAACTCCTGGGCTCAAGTGATCTGCCTGCCTCAACCTCTCAAAGTGCTCAACTTATTGTTTACTGTCTTTTTTCCTAGTAATCTTAAAATAATTTGCCTCACAGAAATAGAGGCAGTGAGCGTCTGCAGCCAGTTCACTGTTTTTGGTAATTCATTGGTCTTCAGGAGTTAAGATTTTACATTGCCACATTTTAATTTTTAAGCCTATTTTTCATCTCTGAAACTTTCCTTTTCTGCTTGGTTCTCTGGCTATACTTCGACTCAAACTGATCAGTGTGATCATGTCCAAAACAGCTTGGCCTGGGAGAGGTAGGCCTTATTTTTTCAGCCTAGCAATGTCCCATGCACATGCTCTTTGTAGCATTCAAGTGTTTAACATTGAATACAGTAAGGTCAAGAATGTTATTGAAACTTCAAGGTCTCAAAAGGAAATGATGGGGACATAGAACAACTGTTGGTGTACCAAAAAAAAGGTACAGAGGTGCACCATTTGTATTGTCACATCAGCCTTGTATAGTTTAGAATGATCAGAACAAAAACACCACTCTTTAGTGGGTCTCTTTCTTGGCTAGGAGTCTTTCCTCAGTTTTTGTTGACTATCATACACTGATTTGTGGGTGACAGAAGGGGGCTAGAGATACTTTTTTCTGTACTTTGGTAGAGGATGAAGGAGTCAGAGAGGGAAAAGAAAAAGTGAGAGAGTGGCCTGCTGAAATAATAGCCTGCCTCTAAAAGTTGTGACCAGAAAGTATGATTCATTTGGGCCCAGAGGGAATAAAATATGTTTTTTCATATACCTCCTGTATTACACCTCTGTAGTGATTATTGTTTGGGGAATGAGACCTACTTACTGTGTGTAGCCCCTGAAATGTAGCTTGAGAATAAACATTGGTTTTGAATTGGGGAGGAGAATGGAAGGAAATTAGAGGTGTATTATGAATATTTGGCCACTACTTAGATGGAGGAAGGCTGTGTTGAACTTGGGACATGTTGCAGTTTTTTTTTTTTTTTTTTTTTTTTTTTGAGACGGAGTCTAGCTGTCTCTCCCAGGCTGGAGTGCAGTGGCCTGATCTCGGCTCACTGCAAGCTCCGCCTCCCGGGTTCACGCCATTCTCCTGCCTCAGCCTCCCAAGTAGCTGAGACTACAGGCGCCCGCCACCACGCCCGGCTAGTTTTTTGTATTTTTAGTAGAGACAGGGTTTCACCATGTTAGCCAGGATAGTCTCGATCTCCTGACCTCGTGATCCACCCGCCTCGGCCTCCCAAAGTGCTGGGATTACAGGCTTGAGCCACCGCGCCCGGCCATGTTGCAGTTTTCAAGTACACAATATCAGTTGTCTCAGAAAAATTATGACAGCCTGGACATATTTATCTGCTTGTCAGTGTCTGGAGATGCCAGGAAAGGCAGTTGTAGTTTTACTTACAGCTAGAGAACCAATGCCTAGAGAACTAGAGGATCTGAGTAGCTTTACAAAGGGTGGAAACAAAGTGCTGGATAGGGGTCTGCTTTTTTTACACAGTATAGCAAACAGCATCAGACTAAGTTATATGAAATTTTCTTCACTTTTTTTGCTCTGATGGATAGAGGACGTGAGACTCATTTTGCTGTTTCCCAGACTGTCCCACTTAATGAATCTGTTGTGTTTCTTCTTATAATGGGAGGCACCTCAGATGTCCACGTTAATTTGTGTTGAGGAGTTAGGGTTCTTCAGGAATTTATTCTTATTCTTATTTATTATTTATTTATTTTTTTTGAGATGGAAGTCTCACTCTCGCCTAGGCTGGAGTGCAGTGGCACGATCTCAGCTTGCTGCAACCTCTGCCTCCTGGGTTCCAGTGATTCTTCTGCCTTCACCTCCCTAGCAGCTGGGATTACAGGCACCTGCCACCACGCCCAGCTAATTTTTTATGTTTAGTAGAGACAGGATTTTACCATGTTGGCCAGGCTGGTCTTGAACTCTAGATCTAGACCTCAGGTGATCTGTCTGCCATGGCCTCCCAAAGTGCTAGGATTACAGGCAGGAGCCACCATGCCCAGCCTGAGATGTATTATAAGGAATTGGTTCACACAATTATGGAGTTTGAGAAGTCCCAAGATCTGCAGTGGGCCAGCTAGAGATCCAGGAGAGCTGATGGTATAGTTCCAGTCTGAAAGCCAGCTTTTGGAGACCCTAGAAGAGCTGATGTTTCCATTCCAGTTCAAAGGCAGGATAAGACTGAGGTCTTAGTTCAAGCAGTCAGGCAGGAGGACTTCTCCCTTACTTGTTCCATTCAGACCTTCAACTGATTGGATGAGGGCCACTTACATTAGGGAGGGCCGTGTGCTGTATTCAGTCTGTTGATTGAAATGTTAGTCTCATCCAAAAACACCCTCACAGACACACCCAGAGTACTGTATGACCAAATATCTGGGCATCATGTGGCCTAGTCAAATTGACACGTAAGATTAACCATCACAACGAGGAAAAACAGAAATGATGCATGTATACAGAGTGCTCCTCATCCCACTTAAGTTTCACCAAGTTAATAATGTGTCTTTCTGAGAAGTGGTTCATCATGTTGGCCAGGCTGATCTCAAACTCCTGACCTCAGGTGACCTACCCACCTCGGCCTCCCAAAGTGCTGGGATTACAGGCCTGAGCCCAGCGCGCCCAGCTGACAGGTGCTTCTTAAATGTTTTCTTTAAGCGGGAATTGGTTCTCAAGTTAGAAGGAAAATTCGAGGGGAAGAGCTTGTTTTTTCTCCAACCAGTCTCTGATTAAATAGTTATTAGGAAAAACTCCTTGCTTATGTCTTTGTATTGCACATTTTTATGTATGTATATATGTGTAAATATAGATATTTATATACATGTATATGCACATTTCACAATGGAGGAAGAAGGGATATGGTGTGCACTGAGGTAAAGTGAGCAGAGATAGAGAAGAGGGCTAGAACCTCACAGTCTAATTCTCTCATTGTACATAACTGTTAGGGTCTTTGTTCCCCTGAGTTCTCTGGTATGCTGGCTTGGGCTGGGGATTCCCTGGAGGTAAAAACCTAATCATTTCCAAAGGTTGGGAATAAAAGACTTTGAGGAAAGGGTGTTCATCATCCATTGCTTCTATATTATAATCAGTTGAACTATAATACAGTTATCTATTGCTTTTTTAAAAAAACTTTTCTGACAAATTATTGACACCAAATGGAATAATTCATGACCCGCATGCTTCAGCTTCTTTCTCCCTGGTTCCCAGGTGCTATTCCCTCAAGAAATACAAATTAAATATGTCCGTCTTAATAAATCAGGAGGGAAGCATAGTCTGAGTCTGTTTTAAATGACAACAAAACAGCTTTGGGACTTAAGAAGTGGAAGACAGATTTTTATTTTTTTGAGACACAATCTTACTCTTTCACCTAGGCTGGAGTGCAGTGGCATGATCTCAGCCCTCTGCAACCTCCCCACCCCTGGGTTCAAGCAATTCTCTTGCCTCAGCCTCCCAAGTAGCTGGGATTACAGGCACATGCCACCATGCCTGGCTAATTTTTGTATTTTTAGTAGAGACGGGGTTTTGCCATGTTGCCCAGGCTGGTCTCGAACTCCTGACTTCAAGTGATCACCCACCTTGGCCTCCCAAAGTGCTGGGATTACAGGCATGAGCCACCGTGCCCAGGTGAGGAGACAGATTTTACGAGAAGGAGCAGGGCTGGTATCTGAATAGATATTTGGATGTTAGGGGAAAACCCTTTTTGGCCTCTGTGGTAGAGAGATCGGAAGATAAAAGTGCTGTTTACAAGAATAATCCATCGGAGCTCTGGGGATTGGGGGCGACTTACAGAATAGAATACTCTTATTGAGAATTTCCCTAATGAATCTCGTTTATGTTCTGTCGCAGTAAGATGGAGGAAAACTTTGGTGGGATAAGCATCACAAGTGGCTGTCCTGTAGGGGGAAATCCTAGCCTGCAATAACGTCAGTGTCTCAGTATTCAGCCGGGGAGCACTACGCTGCTCCAGGGGTTTAAAATAGAATGCATAGAATACAATGTGTACAACCAGAGATGCTTTCCAGGATCAAAATAGAGCCCTTGTCTGATCCAAATGACATTGTAAGGTTTTGATCTCTCTTACCTGCCACAGACAAGTGCATTATAGGCATTCAGCTTTAAGGTTTTATACATGTAAACTTTATGTTTTCCTGCCAAACTACACTTGGTGTCCACAGAAGTGTAGTTTGAATGTTGCCCCTTCCTCCTCTTTCAACCAGAACACTTAGATCTGTGAATCATAGGATGTAAGCTTGTGGTTCTTTACAGTTTCTAATAAGAAATACAATTTTCAAGGTCCAAAAATTATTAGATTCTTGGCTGGGCATGGTGGCTCATGCCTGTAATCTCAGCACTTTGGGAGACTGAGGCAGGCAGATCACTTGAGGTCAGGAGTTTGAGACCAGCCTGGGCAACACAGTGAAACCCCATGTCTACTAAAAATACAAAACTTAGCCGGGTGTGGTGGCACGCACCTGTAGTCCCAGCTACTCAGGAGACTGAGGAGGGAGAATCGCCTGAACCCAGGAGGCAGAGGTTGTAGTGAGCCAAGATTGTGCCACTGCACTCCAGGGCAACAGAGACCCTGTCTCAAAACAAAAACCCCCAAATTATTAGATTCCCTTCCAACAACATGATAGCCATATTATTAGTATTTTTGATTAAAGAATATGTAACAAAAAGCTGCTATAATTTCAGTAATGCTTTTAAGTCAATGTATCTTTTTTTTCTTTTTGTTTTTTGAGACAGAGTCTTGCTCTGTCGCCCAGGCTGGAGTGCAGTGGCCGGATATTAGCTCACTGCAAGCTCTGCCTCCCGGGTTCACGCCCTTCTCCTGCCTCAGCCTCCCGAGTAGCTGGGACTACAGGTGCCCGCCACCGCGCCCGGCTAGTTTTTTGTATTTTTTAGTAGAGACGGGGTTTCACCGTGTTAGCCAGGGTGGTCTCGATCTCCTGACCTTGTGATCTGCCCGTCTCGGCCTCCCAAAGTGCTGGGATTAGAGGCTTGAGCCACCGCGCCGGGCCTAAGTCAATGTATCTTTATTAGTCACACCAGAATTTACATCCAATTGAAATATAGTATATACAAATACTTGAAAGATATTTATTCAGGCTGAAGATTATGCTATATAGATTCCTTCTAATAACCTCATGGCCTCACAGAGGTTCAGAACCCATGGTTGTGAATCACTCACGTAGACTGGGGCTAAGATGTGTGTCCAGAAAACTACCTGTTATGCATGGAAATTGTAGGCTTATTTGAAGTCAGTTTATCAACACATTTTGAAAGCCAAGACACAAGTATTTTAAATTTCTGTTTAACCAAGTATTGAGAGATAAGCAGAGTAAATAAACTCTTAAGAAGCAAGACTCAGTTGGTATGTACAAAGTATGATTGCTTTGTATATATTCTGCTTAGTTCGAGTCAGAGCTAGTAATCTAATGCTCTTAAATGTCTTCATAAACTTGGGCAGTGATCATGTTTCCTGTGATTATGTGTCACAGATTTTTATATGTGGACTATAATTAGTATAGTACAATGGCTGAAACCTTTCCTATATATAGTTGGATATATCTTCTTTCTGAGACTTCCAATGATTGTATAATGTTGAGTAGCTCCAGAAGATTCTTTGAATAGTAAAAACAAAAGACATCTCTACCCATGTGAGCTTATTTAGTTAGTTAGAAACACAGAACTAACATATATAAAACAGGTAGAGAAAGATTAAGGTGAATGTGATGTAATGGAGAAGGCTTTGGAGACTTTGGAGTCAGAATTCAAATGGCTCTAGGTTCCAAATCCAGACTTTCATTTAATTCTCAGAACAGTCCTGTGGAAACAGAAGATACAGTTGGCAGTATCCCTTTTTACAGATAGGTAAACAAATAGCATCTCAAAACCTCATTTGCACTGGACGTGGTGGCTCACGCCTGTAATCCCAGCACTTTGGGAGGCTGAGGCGGGCAGATCACTTGAGGTCAGGATTTTGAGACCAGCCTGGCCAACATGGTGAAACCCCGTCTCTACTAAAAACACAAAAATTAACCATGCATGGTGGTGCATGCCTGTAATCCCAGCTACTTGGGAGGCTGAGGCAGGAGAATTGCTTGAATCCAGGAGGTGGAGGTTGCAGTAAGCCGAGATCGTGCCACTGTACTCCAGCCTGGGCAACAGAGTGAGACTCCCGTCTCCAAAAAAAAAAAAAAAAAAAATTCATTTGCCCAAAGACAAATAGCTGGTATGTTGCAGAGCCAGAATTTGAATCCAGGTCTTTTTGACTCTGGCTGGTTCTTTTATCTCCATAGGATACAAAGTCTAAAATCCTTAGTTTGAGGTTCAGGACTATCACTAATAACGGTCTTACTCGTCTACTTCAGCCATATCTCTCTCCGTTCCCACAAACCGTAGCTCCCACATTTGGCAGGTCCTTGCCAAGGAGCACAGGTAAAGTGTCTCTTTCCTTTTAATGGCTCACCATGGAGCTGTAGCTAAATTTCTGTGCTCTTACCCCTTTATTCATGTAGTTCCTCCTATCAGGAATATCCTGCCCACTCTCTGCTTAACTATGACAATAGGTCGTCTGTCCAAAGAGAAAGAAGAGAGTTGGTGGATTTAGGAGAAAAGAAAAGACTGCACATACTGCTATGGGCATTTATTTAAAAAGAGAAATGACCAAAGAGGTTAACAAGTGTTGAGTTGAAGCTGGGCAGTTGTAGCCTGTGGTGCTCCTGGTCTGCACAGATCTTCCTCTTCCTCCAGCAGTGCTGTGTGGATGTTTTTGAATGTTGAGGTCTGTCTGCATTTCCTCATTTTCACCAAGTCAGTCACTGGGTCTGGCTGTCTTCCTTTCTGTCCTACCTATCTCTGCTTGTTTTCTTTCTCTTTCCTTTACAGTGTTAAATAAAAAATTATTCCCCCCAAATTTGGTGTTCTCATTTTGTTTGACTTATTTTACTATGTTGAGGAGGAGGGAGGAAAAATTGTTCTGGGGTACAAAAACGCACATATTTATCCAATATTTGAGGACTATACCAGCCACTTTGGTGAAAACTGTTCTGTTTATTTACTGGAGCTTAGGAGGGAAGAAGGCAGGTTTGCTCTGATGGTGAGCAGCAAAATCAAGGATCACACTGATTTGCCCCAGCTTATATTTCCACAGATTCTTGGTATATTTAGCATCTCTTCCCCTATGTCCCGTTGCTTTCTTCTCTGTGCCTGTTGTAATGAGAAACATACTAAGCTAGAGTCAGACTCATCTTGCTGTAGCTTTTTAAAAACGTTTTTTTTTTTGGCACAAGGCTTACAAAGCTGTAGAAAGAAAAAGAAAGTTTGTATTACTGCCTTATAACTTAGAATAGCAACAAAATACCTGATATAGTGAAGTCTGACCTGTCCTGAGATGTGTGTTTGATAGGCCCTCATGACTCTGAAGGGATTGGAAAAGGAAAGTGGGAACTATTTTATGTATTGCACATTACTAAATTAGGGTTGTAATCTTGAGCAAATCTGATTGTGGTGGGAGTGCGAAGGGAGCTAGTCTTTGATCACTCCTTGCTGGAAGGGACAATCAAGCAATAGATGCCACTCAAAAAATTGAAGGTAGGTTTTCCATGTATAGATCTGAATTGTTGGCATAGTGATAAGGATATTCAGTGAAATTGGCTTCATGAGCTGAGAGGCACAGAGATCCAGGAAACTCCCTCCTCCTCTTCCCCACATGTAAGCATGGTAACTTGATCTATGTGGTGTTTCTGGACCTGAAAAAGCATGTGTACTGTTCTACTGAATACTACCTCTTTCCATAATTCTACTAAGCCTTGAGTTGGGGGAGAAGGATAAAGAAAAGAAAGCTTCTAAGTAGCGTATATTTTCTCATTTAATCAAATATTGAGCTTTGGTTTTTTCCTTTGGTTAACTTTAAAGCTACTTGAATCGAATACAGGAGAAAACAAAAAATTGGATTAAAAAGCTCATTCTCTTCACCTGAGTGGAAAAGGAAAAAAGTCCAGATTTTTTTTTTTTCTCTAGGATGACTTGGGAATCAGAGATAGTAACTGGTAGTAGGTTGTATGGCTAGACTCAATTTACCCTTTAGAATTTTTATTCTAAAATAAAATGTGTTTTACTGGTTACAGTAGCCTAACCAAGAGAATTTAAAGTCAATAAAAAATTATGTCTAAATGGTCAGACTGTTTCATATTCATGTTTCCTCCTGAAAACTGGCATAGGCTTAAATTTAGAAGATCCTTGTCAAGGATTACAGATAAAGTCTGTGTTTTCTTTTTGAAATCTGTGTTTTCTTTTGATGACTTGCAGATAAGGGACTGGAATAGGGAATATTTAGGTGGTCCTGTTTCTGGAAAGGGGAGGAGTCAATCTCAGAATGAATGGGGTGGTAAAGGAGGTAAGAGGTGCTTTGCCTATAGTAGATCATTACTGAGTGTAAGGTTTTAGAGTGAGAAGGATCTGTATTAATTGCTGTGACAGGCAACATTTAACTTTTTTTTTTCTTTGAGAAAGTGTCTCAGTCTGTCACCCAGGCTAGAGTACAGTGGCATGAACATGGCTTACTGCAACCTGAACCAACCTGGGCTCAGGTGATCCTTGTGCCTTAGCCTGGGACTACAGGTGTGTGTGCCACTACGTGTGACAAAGTTTTTATTTATTTGTATAGATGGGGTTTCGCCGAGTTGCCCAGACTGACCTCAAACTCCTAGGCTCAAGGGATCTGCCTGCCTCAGCCTCCCAACGAGCTGGGATTACAGGCGTGAGCCACCGCACCAGGCCCTATTTAACTTCCTTATGTTGTTTCCTGATGAGTAACCAGGGGATGTTTGCTTGCAAGGGTTGTATAAGGTTAGAATCATCATGTGTAAAGCATCTGATTCATCGTACAGGTTCTTTAACAAATTTATTAAGAGCGTGCTATATGTGTGGGACTTTTTGTTGGGGTAAAGATGACAAAGTCCTTACATATATAGAGCTTACATTCTGATGTCACTCAAAACAGTGGTATTGATTTGAGGAATGCCTAAATTAAATGGAGTTAAGAATGCCAAGGACAGGCAAAAACCTGAATCAGTTGCTTATTATGCAAAAACATAATGACAAATTATTGGAAGGTTCACTTTTATTATCTAATAGGGAGAGCACCAATCCATATTGGTAAATGGTTTTCAGAAGACTCAGCTACATGTGTTTAATATACTCAATCTGGCCATCAGCCTTTGCTGGGGAGCTGCAATGTTCAAAAACCTGTCTCCAGGCCGGGCACAGTGGCTCACGCCTGTAATCCCAGCACTTTGGGAGGCCGAGGCGGGCGGATCACGAGGTCAGGAGATCGAGACCATGGTGAAAACCCCATCTCTACTAAAAAATGCAAAAAAAAAAATTAGCCGGGCGCGGTGGTGGGCGCCTGTAGTCCCAGCTACTCGGGAGGCTGAGGCAGGAGAATGGCATGAACCCGGGAGGCAGAGCTTGCAGTGAGCCGAGACTGTGCCACTGCACTCCAGCCTGGGCGACAGAGCGAGACTCCATCTGAAAAAAACAAAATACAAAAAACCATCTCCAAACCAAGTCTGTCTCTTGTTCTTCCTCTAATAGTCAAAAATCTGTTGCTTCAACTTACAGTCCTCTGTTCACGCAGTGAGTAGAGGTGGTTGTACTAACTTGCCTCTCTCACAGGCCTTCTTTCCTAATAAGTCTTACCTCCTACCCTTTGGAAAGTCTGATTTATCTGTCTTCCTCTTTAGTGCTTTTGGATCAGTGAAACTGGTTTGAACTTTCCTATGGATAACCAGGGCTTGAGTAACATTTTCCTCTCCCTCTGGACTTCCTTTCCAACCTTCTCCTCCTGGAGAATAACCAAGATGGCAGAAATACAATAGCACCCTCATTGCTTGGGGTGTTTACGGCTCTTTTGGACGTACCTTGAAGGACCACGAGGCTGGTGACCAGCATTACCCAGACCTTTTCTTGTAGGAAGCCTGAACTGAGAGTGCCTTCATTATGGCTGAACTCAAGGTGTTGTCTTTGTTTCAGTCCCGTCACTGTGTAGTTCCCTGTCTCTGGTTCAAAAGAGAATCTTGGATCAGGGGAGGGTTTCAGAAATCATCAGTACCTCCTTTTGCATCATCTCATAACATCTCTTTTATGATCTCCAAGGATTCCTCCCGCCGTAATTTGTTGCCCAGATAAGTATCTTTAACATTGTGGGTAATGATGATGTACTTAAGCAGCCATAAATAAGTATAGAATCTCCTGTGTGTCAGACACTGGGGATGCAGATAGACCTTAAAGTAATTCTGAAGTTTTGCCACAGAGATAGCTGAAACAGCTTAGCTACCTTGGACTTGGGTATCCCCAAATAGCCACATTTTCTAGAGTGGGTCAAGCAATTTAGCATAAGTTAAAATCTTGCCCTTTGGAATAGATCTGGGGTTTTTTTGTTTGTTTGTTTTGGTTTTTGTTTTTTGAGACAGGGTCTTGCTCTGTCATCCAGGCTAGAGTGCAGTGGCGTGATCATGGCTCACTGAAGCCTCAAGCCCCAAGCCCAATCGATCCTCCCACCTCAGCTTCCCTAGTAGCTGGGACTACAGGCATGTGCCACCACACCCAGCCAATTTTTGTATTTTTTGTAGAGACAGGTTTTCACTATGTTGCTCAGGCTGGTCTTGAACTCCTGGGTTCAGGTGATGCACCTGCCTTGGCCTTCCTAAGTGCTGGGGTTACAGGCTTGAGACACCGCACCTGGCCTAGATCTGGGTTTTTATCCATCATTCACTAGTTGGATAAACGTAAATTATCTTCAAGCTTCAGTTATCACAGCACAATAGCTCAAAAGACCATGCAGCTTAAATAAAATAATATCACTTAGCACAATGCCTGGCCCACAGTAAGTAAATGGCAGACATTGTTTTTTATTTTATTATTTTTTTGAGACAGAGTCTGGCTCTGTCACCCAGGCTGGAGTGCAGTGGCACAATCTCAGCTCACAGAAACCTCTGCCTCCTGGATTCAAGTGATTCTCTTGCCTCAGCCTCCCAAGTAGCTGGGGTTACAGGCATGTGCCACCACACCTGGCTAATTTTTGTATTTTTAGCAGAGATGGCATTTCACTATGTCAGCCATGCTTGTCTCAAATTTCTGATCTCAAGTGATCTGCCCGCCTCAGCCTCCCAAAGTGCTGGGATTACAGGCATGAGCCACCGCACCCAGCTGACATTGTTTATTATCTGTTACCTGTCTCCTCTTAACCAGTTTTACCTTCCAAAATGCACCTAATTTCCACATTTGGGGAACCATCTAGATGTGCTGACTGTAATACTTAAATATGCTGAGATGAGAAAAGCATTCTTTCTTAGGGAGAATCTTCACAACCAAAACAATATATTAGAACAGGAATTTTAGGTTATAAGGAACAAGGACTGTGTTGTACCTCATTCTGTTCTCCAAGGCGCAGCGCTGGGCGTGGGATGCACAATACATATTTGTTGGATGAATGAAAGAGGAGTATCTGCTAGTGCAGTTTAACTGAAGCAATGTATTCACATAAATATAATGAAATGCTATAGAGTCTCTAGTGCCAGGCTATAGTAATTTAGACTTTATCCCATAGACAGTGAGAAGCCATTAAAACTTTGAGTGGTGTGGCATGTACAAATTAGCATTTTGGAAAGACAAGCTGGTGGCAGTATGTAGAGTGGAGTGGAGGCAGAAACAGTATTTAGAGTTGCTGGACCATTTATTAGGCAACAGCTCGGTGCTAGGCCCTGTGGTAGGTGTGGGAGATACAAAGGTGAGTAGGGCACAGTTGCTGAACTCAGGGGACTCACTAGTTAGGAGACTATTGGAATATGTTAAGTGTGAGGTGATGAAGACCTGAAAAACACCTTTGGAAGGAAAGGAATAACAAAGTACTGCTGTGCGGAAGAACAGTAGTACTTAGTAACTCTCTGAATTGGGGGTTAAGAAAAAAGGAGGAACCAAAGTTGACTTCAGTCATGAACAGAAACAGGGTCTCAGGAGGATAGCTTTGGTACTGAGTTTGAGGAAATGGTGGGGCATCTAGGAGCTAGGAGTACAGTTGTTAGTTGAAACGTTTAATTAAAACTTAGAGGTTTGAACTGGAGAAGTGGATTTGATGGTCAATTGCATTGAGATGCTGGTTTAAATCATGGGTAGATGAGAACTGGGGAGAGAGAGTAAAGAGAAAAGGTTGAAGTGATGAGAAGTGAGTCTTGGGGAATGAATACTCATGTTTGAGAGGTGGGAGGAGGAAATAGAGAAGACAAAAGAAGAGCCAAGCTGGTAGAGAACCACTTGAGTACAGTCACAGAAACCACTAAGATGACACTTTGATGAAGGAGGGAATAGTCAGAAGTGCTGAATGCTGTGGCTAGGTCAGACAGGAAGACACCAGGAAGCAAGGAAGAAAGTCAATCAAACTAAACAAGTTGAACATTTGAATTAACTAGGAACCATAGGAGGTGATTAAAAACATTTGTTCAAAGGCTCTGGGCCAGTTTTTCATGGGGGGAGGGTGGTGGTAAGTGGGTAATTTATACTTATTTTTCTTTAAAAGTAAGATAGGCCAGGCACGGTGGCTCACACCTGTAATCCCAGTACTTTGGGAGGCTGAGGCGGACAGATCACCTGAGGTCAGGAGTTCGAGACCAGCCTGGCCAACATGGCAAAACCCCATCTCAACTAAAAATACAAAAAAATTAGCCGAGGGTGGTGGCGTGTGGCAGCTATTTGGGAGGCTGAGGCAGGAGAATCACTTGAACCTGGGAGTGAGCCAAGATCATGCCACTGCTCTCCAGCTTGGGCCACAGAGTGAGAGTCTGTCTCAAAAAAAAAAAAAAAAAGTAAAGTAGTTGTAAGTTCTTAGAGAATAATAGCAGTGCCCTTTTATCCTCCTAGGCTTATTGTCTGAGACAACCACTGCCAACTCTTCAAGATGTCTTATATTCCTAAATAATATGCTCATATTGCTGCTTCCTAGTGATAAAATGTAGACATTTTCTGTTGGCTTTCTGCTATAGTAGATGAAGGTTATACTTTTACCCATTTTCCTTCTCTGCATTCTTGCAAAAATAATTGTATCACAAATTTTATTTAAATTAGTCATGTTTACATAATTTGGATTTTGTGTTATTTTTTTGCAGAATCAAGTTGTGTGCTATGTTTCTTTTGTAAAATTTAGTTTTTTCTAGAGCCTGATTTTATTTTTTTACTGGCAGAGTTTTCCATATCCATTTCTTTTTTTTTTTTTTTTGAGACGGAGTCTTGCTCTGTAGCCCGGGCTGGACTGCAGTGGCCGGATCTCAGCTCACTGCAAGCTCCGCCTCCCGGGTTTACGCCATTCTCCTGCCTCAGCCTCCGGAGTAGCTGGGACTACAGGCGCTCGCCACCTCGCCCGGCTAGTTTTTTTTGTATTTTTAGTAGAGACGGGGTTTCACGGTGTTAGCCAGGATGGTCTCGATCTCCTGACCTCGTGATCCGCCCATCTCGGCCTCCCAAAGTGCTGGGATTACAGGCTTGAGCCACCGCGCCCGGACCATATCCATTTCTTTAATCCTTTTATCGGGTCTTTAATGGGCCTTTAGAAAGATGATCTGTCAATTCCATTTTTACCTCCTAGAGATTTCCCTTCCAGAGTCTATTTCTCTTGCTCTCTTCTGGACTAAGTGCCCTTTTTAAATTCTAGAATTTCCTTTTTTTTTTTCTTTTCCACTAGAGATGGTGTCTCCCTATGTTGCCCAGGCTTTTTTTCTCTAACTCCTGGGCTCAAGTGATCCTCCCACCTTGGCCTCCAAAAGTGCTGGGATTACAGGCATGAGCCACTGTGTCCAGCTTAGAATTTCCTTTTCCCTGTTAGATTCCTTGTTTCCTGTATCTCATTTTATCTCCTTTACGGATTCACTTTCTTGTTTTACTGAAGCACATCCTCTGGTCGCTTCTTTGAAAAGATCACATGGAAGGCAAATTTTTTTGAGTCGTTGCATCTTGTGATAGTATCTTTTTTCTTTCCTTACATTTGGTTTATAGTTTGGCTGAATATATAATTCAAGGTAAACTTTTTTTTTTTTTTAGACGGAGTCTCGCTCTGTCGCCCAGGCTGGAGTGCAGTGGCGCAATCACGACTCACTGCAACCTCCACCTCCCGGGTTCAAGCGATTTTTTTGCCTCAGCCTCCCAAGTAGCTGGGACTACAGGCGTGTGCCACCATGCTTGGCTAATTTTGTTTTTTGTATTCTTAGTAGAGATGGAGTTTCACCATATTGGCCAGGCTGCTCTCAAACTCCTGACCTCGTGATCCGCCTGCCTTGGCCTCCCTAAGTGCTGGGATTACCGGCGTGAGCCACAGAGCCCAGCCAGGTAAACTTTTTTTTTTTCCACAGAATTGTGGAGGCTTGCTCTGTTGTCTGGGAATATAGGAACACAGACACTTTCTGTTGGGCACAGTTTGACTTAAGGAAGCTACATAAAGCTGGGGCTGGAGTGGCCATATTTAGGACATGCCAAAGTAGTAATGGAGCCGGGGGAGCATGCACAGAGTGAAAAAGACAGATGCAGAAGCCAGAGGCCTTGCCGCCTCAGAGTTTGAAATGGTAACTGTTTTGCGTCCTGTCCCCTTTCTAGTTTCTGATTCCAGGAGCTAGAGCTCATGAGGGCCAGCTGTACTTTTTGCTTTATTTTTTCCTCCTCTAATCTGTAGTACCTTGAATGGGTTTCTGTTTCTTCCAACTAAATGCTCCTTAAGACAGATACTCATATTATCTCAAACCTAATCTCTTTGTCTGCCTGAATTTAGAAATATAGCCACATTTCTGGGAGAGTTCTGAATTGGGAATCAGGAGACCTAATTTATTTCTTTTTTTCTTTTCTTTTTCTTTTTCTTTTTTTTTTTTTTTGAGACGGAGTTTCACTGTAGTTGCCCAAGCTAGAGTGCAATGGTGCGATCTCAGCTAACTGCAACCTCTGCCTCCCACGTTCAAGCGATTCTCCTGCCTCAGCCTCCCGAGTAGCTGAGATTACAGGCATGCGCCACCACACCCGGCTAATTTTGTATTTTTTGTAGAGATGGGGTTTCTCCATGTTGGCTAGGCTGGTCTTGAACTCCCGACTTCAGGTGATCCTCCCACCTCAGCCTCCCAAAGTGCTGGGTTTACAGGCATAAGCCACCGTGCCTGGCCAGGAGGCCTAATTTCTATCTGTTTTTATTTTCACCGGTCAGTGAGTAGCATTGGACAAATCTCTTCAACCCCTGTGTCACCATCTCCCTGTCAATAAAAATGCGATAGCCACCCCAGTAAGAGTTTTAAAATTAAAAACAAAATGAGTTTATGTTTGTATGTGCACGTTGAAGAAAGGCAGCATCTGCCAATGGGAATGTTGGAAAAGGATTGAGAAAGAAGGAAACTGCCTATCCAGGACCTGAACCATCTGATTACATCACCAGCTGTCAACTCTGCTCAGTGTCCCACCTGGTGGCATTAGGGGTATTAGAGACTCACCTGTGACTAGAAGGGAGAAGAAATGGCCCTGAAGGCGGATACCTGACTTCTGGCTTGTGGCACAACACTGGTAGGTCCCACTGTGCGACGGTGTGACTTGGCTTATGGTGAACACTAACTCAGATGATATTTCACCAACACCATCTATCCCAGGATCCCTTTTAAGTCTCAGCTGTTTTAAACTGGTCTCAGGAAAACAGTCTCTAGACTTGTCCTTGCACAAAAACACTACCAACCCCTCAGCCTCTTCTTTCTTATGCCACACAGTGCAGATTATGTTCAGTTGTGTTCCTTCCTGGAAAGCTGAGCTGGTGATGTTAATGCATCCTGGAATGGAAAGGGAAGAATTACCCAGAGGTCAGGTAGCGTTTTTTGAATTTCACCATTACTGCTCCTTATCACTAGAAGTCTTCAAGGAAGGACTGAAGCAGAACCTGGCAGCAGTGCTGGCAGACAGGAAATACAAATTACAGCTCTATCGATGGCTGTGTGACTGTCAGCAAGTTACCTAACTCCTTGGGCAGTAGTTTATTCATCTGGAAAATGAAAATTAAGGTACTAAATAATATGCTCAAAGCATCCATTCATTCATAGGTTTATTTGTTCCTCCACTTAACAAATATGTGTGGGTATTCACCCTGCCAAGCCCTGCTGGGGCAATGATGACTAGGACATGAGCCCCACTGTCAGACCTTTTTTTCCCTAACCATTTGATGACTGGGGATTTTTAATTAAAAAAAATTTTTTTTTAAACAAGGTCTTGCTCTGTCACCCAGGCTGGAGTGCAGTGGCATAATTGTAACTCACTGCACCTTTGAACTCCTGGGCTCAGGCAATCCTCCTGCTTCCACCTTCCAAATAGCTAACACTACAGGTATGCACCACTATGCCTGGCTAATTTTTTGTGTTGTAGAGACAGATTCTCACTATGTTGTCCAGGCTGGTCTTGAACTCCAGGCATCAAGCGACCTTCCTGCCTCTGCCTCCCAAACTGCTGGGATCACAGGCATGAACCACCGTGCCTGGCCACTCTCAGAGTTTAAAGCCTAATGTAAAAACAGATTAGCAAAAAATTACAATTTAATTCCACAGTTATTATAATTGAGGAATCTTAGAGATTCCTAAGTCTGAAGAATCAGGAAAACTTCACAGTGAATTTAGTGCTGGAGCTGAGACTTGAAGGAAGAGTAAAAGTTTTTCTAAGAGATATAGGATGAGAGAGACCACAGAAATACCAGAGATAATTAAAAACAGCCACTGTGCAGAAATGAAGTGAGAATGGACTGGAGAAACAGACTAATTATTGAGGGACCATTGGTAGCCAAAGACAATGACTCTGATGGTGCCAATCTGCCGACTTGATGATTTTCCCTGTAAGTAATCTGTAACCTAGATACAGAAGTGGAGAAAATAGTTGGGTTAACCCAGGATGTTTCGGCTCAATGGGTGTCTCTGACCTAATTTTCCAGTGCGTTGGCCCTGCCACCTTGGTACTGCCCCTCACTCTCCTCAAACTTCACTTCCTTCTGTAGTTTATATTTTGTAGTCCATTACTATAATCTCTCCCTTATATCCACCCTCAGCTCCCTTAGCTTTACTCCCGCTATGACGGATCCTTGCAAAACCCCAACCTTGGTTACATCCAGCTCTCTGCTAAAAACTCATCAGGCAGATGATGAGGCTGCCAGCCCCACTCCCTTGGCAGCTTGATCCCCTATGACTTGCTTTTCCTTGTAAGACTCCTCTTGGTATATACAGTAAACTAAATTCACTCACATGAAAATGGTGAAGAGGCACAGATGGAGGCTTCCCCCTACATATTAAATGCAATTCTCTTACAAGAGTAAGAGATATGGGTCTTATAAGACCTGTATCTGAGGGAGCCTTGCAATCCCAGCCATTGATTAACTCCAAAATGGTTTATATTTTATTTCTACTTTCCAGCTGGAACTTCTACAGGGTCTCTATTAGAGTGCTTTTCTATATATCAAATCCTCTGTATAGCCGTAGAGACAGGTGTTACTGTTCCCGTTTTATAAATACACAAATTGAGGCAGAGTGGTTAAACTAGGTACTGAAGTTAATGAAGATTGCAGTATCTGGATCTCAAACCTGGATTTCATAAATTTATAGTATATAGGAACTTAAAGGAATCTTAGGTTGAGGCACAGATCACCAGGCTCTTTGAAACATGTAGCAGAGGCAGAATGTCTGACAGAGAGGCAGTAGTATCAGTTCTAACAAAAAAGAAAAAGACACTATATTTTTTACCCTTTCCTTAATGTCAAGAACAGTGAGTCAGCCGGGCTCCTGAGGATCACCTGAGGTCAGGCAGGAGTTCGAGACCAGCCTGACCAATATGATGAAACCCTGTCTCTACTAAAAATACAAAAATTAGCCGAGCGTGGCGGCATATGCCTGTAGTCCCAGCTACTCAGGAAGCTGAGCCAGGAGAATTGCTTGAACCCAGGAGGCGGAGGTTGCAGTGAGCCGAGATCGCACCATTGCACTCCAGCCTGGGTGACAGAGTGAGACTCCCTCAAAAAAAAAAAGTGAGTCCTTTGTTTCCCCATCAGAGAAAATCATGGGATCCAGCCCTTCCCACAAGCCCAGGATCCTCCCCATGGCCGTCTCTGCTCCAGGGCCTATCCTCACCACCAGACTGGATGTCCACCATTGCCAGCAGGATGGCCAGGGCACAGCAGCCTCTGCCAGTTTCCATCAGCATCCTGCACGCTGTCAGCAGGCCCAGGAACTTGAAGCAAATGTTGGCTCTGCTGGTATCCTTGGCTTCAGTCTCCTGAAAGCACAGGGGGACCCACTAGACAAAGCCTTCCAGGGCTCCAAGACCATCTCCCCATCCCAGGCACTAGCTTTGATTGGCTAGAGTATGATGGAGGTAGAGGAGGGCTTGGGCATTAGAGTCCAACTGGCTGGGAATTGAGGTGGTAAACCAAGTGAGATATACTGGGAGGGCAGGGGAGGGAGAGATGTAGGGAGACAATAGGGCTGTTTTCTTATATATATATATGTATATATTTTAAGTTAAATTGGATTGCTGGGTCAAAGAATATGAGGATTAAAACTTTTTTCTACTATAAACAGATTGCTCTCCAAAAAGACTGTTGAGAATCAGATGTTCACCAAGAATGCTTAATAGTGTACGTTTCCTTGTGCCCTTGCCAGCTCTGAGTATTTTCTGTACTTTAAAATGTTTGCCAATCTGATAGATGAAAAATTAGATTTGTTTTATGTTGCATTTCCATGATTAGTGAGGTTGAGGATCTTTTCATATGCTTATTGGTCATTAGTATTCCCTTGTCTATGAATTGTGTGTGTTCATATTCTTTATATTTCTTAACTTTTAGGAACTTTCTCTATATTAGAGATATTAACCCATCTGCCATTTCTTTAGGCAAATACTTTCTCCCAATTTGTTGTTTGTCTCTTCTCTTTGTTTATGATGCTTTTTTTTCACAAGGAAAATTTACATTGTATGTAATTAAATACAACATACCTAATCATATTTTCCTTTAAGTTGTCTGGGTTTCCTGCATTGTTTAGGAAAGTTTCCCTCCAATTGAGGCTATAATTTTCCTTCAACATTATTATGTTTTATTTTTTATAGTTATGCCTTCTAATCCTGGCTAAGAAAAATTACCCCTGTTTCAAAATAAACAAACTGAAGAAAAACGAACACCTGAATTTCATCAATAGGGAAATGGTTTAATAAGTTTCCATGAATCTATGCAATAAAATATTATATATATTAAAAGAATGAGATACTTCTATAAATATGGGCCTGGAGGGATATTCATGATATATCATTAGGTCAAAAAGGGCAAATTGCAATTATGTATATAAAATAAATGTATTTTTATTTTAAAAAATCTTCTCTGTGTGTATATGTTTTAAAAATATAAAGTTTTGTAGTTTATAACTTTTGAATAGGTAATTACATTCACAGCATTTAAAATTCAAAAGGGGAAAACAAGAATTTTTCTATAAATTTATTTTTCTGATTTTTATAGTCGGCTTGTCTAGTCTCGCCTTTCCTACTGTGTGTACCACCAAGAAAAAGTCCTGTTGGTATTTTAAAATTGGGATATGTTCAATTTATATTTTAACTTAGGGAGAACTGAATTTGTTGTGACACTGATTCTTTTGATCCGAGAATGTGATGCTCATTTTTCAAATATATGTGTCTCAGGTATGTATAGAAGTTTTCTTCATAAAGTCGTTGTCCATTTCTTAGCTAAGTTTGTTTCTTGAGTAATTCATATTCTTTTTCACTATTGAAAATGTCATCTTTTACCCATTATATCTTTTTTATATATATATACTTTAAGTTCTAGGGTATATGTGCACCTTGTGCAGGTTTGTTACTTAGGTATAAATGTGCCATGTTGGTGTGCTGCACCCATCAACTTGTCATTTACATTAGGTATTTCTCCTAATGCTATCCCTCCCCCAGTCCCCACCCCCCAACTGGCCCTAGTGTGTGATGTGCCCCGCTCTGTGTCCATGTGTTCTCATTGTTCAATTCCCACTTATGAGTGAGAACATGCAGTATTTGGTTTTCTGTCCTTATGAAGTTTGCTTAGAATGATGGTTTCCAGCTTCATCTATGTCCTTGCAAAGGACATTAACTCATCCTTTTATGGCTGCATAGTATTCCATGGTGTATATGTGCCACATTTTCTTAATCCAATCTATCATTGATGGACATTTGGGTTGGTTCCCAGTCTTTGCTATTGTGAATAGTGCCACAATAAACATACGTGTGCATCTTTATCATAGAATGATTTATAATCCTTTGGGTATATGGCCAGTAATGAGATTGCTGGGTCAAATGGTATTTCTAGTTCTTGATCCTTGAGGAATCCCCACACTGTCTTCCACAATGGGTGAACTAATTCACACTCCCATCAACAGTGTAAAAGCGTTCCTATTTCTCCACATCCTCTCCAGCATCTGTTGTTTCCACTCATTGTATCTTTTAACTTATTTTTTCATTATATCATTCATTATATCTTTTAATTTTTCATTGTTGTTCATATATGAAAGGCTATTTTTTTACTAGATACTAATTTCATATCCAGCTCCCCTCCCTAAATTCTATCATTTTTCAGTTGATTCTCTTGGATTTTCCAGTCATGCAATCATATTATGTGTAAATAATGATAATTCTTTTTCTGTTTTATATCTCTGATTTCTTCTAATATTGTTGGTTAATGTCTCCAGAAAAATATTAAATAATAATGGTAATAATGAGTGTCTTTTTTCTAAGTTTAATGGGGGATGCTTAAATGTTTCCTTTTTAAGTATTATAGTAGCTTTGAGAATGAGATGTATTTCATTATGTTAAGGAATATACATTATTTCTATTTTATTAAGAGTTTTAAAATGTCAAGGATGGATGTGAATGTTTTATTAATTGCCTTTAAGTATCAACTAAAATGATATTATTTTTCTTTAAGATATATTAAGATGGTGATCTACATTAATAGATTTCCTAAAATTGATACATCTTTGCAGTCCCAGACAAACAAACAAAAACTGAAACCACTTGGTCATAGTATGTTATTCTTTTCTTTTGAGACAGAGTCTCACTTAGTCGCCCAGGCTGGAGTGCAGTGGCACGATCTTGGCTTACTGCAACCTCCACCTCCCAGGTTCAAGCGATTCTCCTGCCTCAGCCTCCCAAGTACCTGGGATTACAGGCACCTGCCACTGCACTCGCCTAATTTTTGTGTTTTTGGTACAGACGGGGTTTCACCATCTTGGCCGGGGTGATCTTGAACTCCTGACCTCGTGATCCACCCGCCCTGGCCTCTCAACATGCTGGGATTACAGGCGTGAACCACCACGCCCAGCCTAGTATGTTATTCTTTTCATATGCTGCTGTATTCTGTTTTATAATATTTTATTTAAATTTTTAAAAATGGAAAGGCCCAGGTGTGGTGGCTCATGCCTATAATCCCAACACTTTGGGAGGCTGAGGTGGGAGGATCGCTTGAGCCCAGGAGTTTGAGACCAGCCTGGGCAACAAGGCGAGACCCTGTCTTTACAAAAAATACAAAAATTAGCCAGGTGTGGTGGTGCATACCTGTAGTCCCAGCTTCTCAAGAGGCTGAGGTGGGAGAAGCCCAGGAGTTCACGGATGCAGTGAGGTATGATCTTCACTGCACTCTGCCCTGGTTGACAGTGAGACCCTGTCTCAAGAAAGCCAAAAACAAAAATTACACACACACAAAAATTAACCAGTCCTACAAGATATTAAAAATATAACACACCATGACAAATGGAATGAGGTTTCATTTTTAGAAATTCTTGGATGATTTAATATTAGGAAATTATTAATTAACATACTACTGGATCAAAAAAGAAAGTCAATATTACCTTCTGATAAAGTCTTACATTAATTCCCACTAAAATCCTAAGTAAAATGGTAATGGATGAATACTATTCAATATAATGGAGAAATGTATATCTCAGATAAAATTTCAACATCATATTTAATGGTAAAATATAGGATAATTTAAGGCAGAGATGCTTCCTATTATTTCTGTTATTTTACATTGTTCTGTTTGGACAGTGTAATGGAAGTGTTTGCCATTACATTTAGACAAGAAAATAAAGCAAAGGGTATAAATATTGGAAGTCTTAAGGCAAATTTATTACTATTTATATGTGATATAGCTTACATCTGGAAAACCCGAGAAACTTAAGAATTATTAAAAACAATAAAAGATAGAGTATCTGAATAGGCAGTTCACAAAAGAGGAAATGGAATAAAAAGTTTTTTAGTTTTACAAGTATTCAGGGAAGTACAAATTAAAAATTCAGAGTTCAGGCTGGGCGCGGTGGCTCAAGCCTGTAATCCCAGCACTTTGGGAGGCCGAGGCGGGTGGATCACGAGGTCAGGAGATCGAGACTATCCTGGCTAACACGGTGAAACCCCGTCTCTACTAAAAATACAAAAAAATTAGCCGGGCGTGGTAGCGGGCGCCTGTAGTCCCAGCTACTTGGGAGGCTGAGTCGGGAGAATGGCTTGAACCCAGGGGGCGGAGCTTGCAGTGAGCCGAGATCGCGCCACTGCACTCCAGCCTGGGAGACACAGCGAGACTCCGTCTCAAAAAAAAAAAAAAAAAAAAAAAAAAAAAAAAAAAAAAAAAAAAAATTCAGAGTTCAGAATTTCAGAATTACCGCCTGTTAAATGAACAAAAATTTAAAAGATTGATAAGTCAAAGTTTGGTAAGGGTAAGAAGAAATAGGTGCAATCATTCACTCTAGGTAGAACTATACATTGTTATGGAGCTTTGGGGGAACATTTCAAATGCACATACCCTGTCCCTTAGGCTATAGCTTACAGAAATAAAAGCATGAGTGTGCTAGTATATATGTACAAGGATATTCACTGCAGCATTGTTTATAATACCAAAAAAATAGAAACAGGTGAAGGCCAGGTGTGGTAGCTCACACCTGTAATACCAGCACTTTGGGAGGCTGAGGCACGCGGATCACCTGAGGTCAGGAGTTGGAGACCAGCCTGGCCCACATGAAACCTGGCTCTACTAAAAATGCAAAAATTAGCTGTGATCTGCTACTCAGGAGGCCGAGGCAGGATAATTGCTTGAACCTGGGAGGCGGAGATTGCAGTAGCCAAGATCACACTACTGCATTCCAGCCTGGGCAACAGAGCAAAACTTCGTCGCCCTCCCGCCCCTACAAAAAAAGGAAACAGGTGAAGACCCACTGGTAAGAATGGTTGAAAAAATTATTGCAGATCCACAGAATAGAATGTTATGTAATTATAATTTGTATAAAATAAACTAAATTAGTGTATATAAATAATTTAAGGTATTAATACATAAGATTATTAATTTTCCTAGATATAATTATTAGAAAATATGGTAGAAGAAAAAGTTTCATTCTTTATAGGCACCAAAAAAACCCATGAAATGTCCAGAAAAATGTAAAACATTCGAATAGGACTTATAGGATAAAAACTATACAGTACTATTAAGAAACATAAAATCTAAGTAGAGACGATCATTAATTTTGTCTGTACTTATCTGTACATTTGTCACAATCCTAATAAAAAATCCTAATAAAACATCCCAGCAGCGGCTCAAGGTATGGCCCCAATGTCCTTTCCCCCTAGCCTTGACCTCTTCTTGCTCCCTCTCCTGTGTTGTTATACCTTCATGCTATACCAGAATGTCCTGGTGACTCTTGAAACATAGAATATTTAGTGACAAAGCATCATTTGATTCAAAGAGGAAGATAAAGAAGGATTGCAATTATTCATTCAGCCCAGAATTATGGTTAAAAAGCATAGACTCTAGAGCCAGAGTGTTTGTGTTCAAATCCTGGTCCGAAAACTTAATAGTTGCATGACTTGGTCAAGTTTCTTAGGCTCCTGGGCCAGGCACTATGCTCAGCTTTTAATAAATAGACATATTTCAGAAACACGGAGCATCTATAATGTGTCAGGCACCACGGGGCACAGAGAGATCACTAACACAGCAGAGGCAAAGATGTTTTAGTGGTTAAATGGTCTCTAGAGTCAGACCAGCATGTTTGAGATCTGGCTTTGACACTATCTGTGTAATATTGGGCAAGTTTCTTAACCTCTCTGAAAATGAGTTTACTGACCTATAAAATGGTGACAAAATATTTTCTTCCTAGGGTGGTGAGGGTCAAATGAGGTAACCTGTGTAAACTACTTAGCATAATGCCTGGCAGAGAGTAAGGGCTCAATAAATGATAGCTATGATTATTTTTATGCTTTCGTATATTGGAATCAATGGACAGTGTTCCAGGCACATCTACCTACAAGACTGTGTTTAGTCGTTATAAAACACTAAGCCATTATTATTTTTTAAAATTTATTATTTGCACGAAGCATATAGAGGCTTGGAGAGGCCTTGCGACGTGCTTAAAATCACAGCTCCTAAGTTGGGGAGCAGGATTC
Source organism: Macaca fascicularis (assembly GCF_037993035.2). Classification (NCBI taxonomy): domain Eukaryota; kingdom Metazoa; phylum Chordata; class Mammalia; order Primates; family Cercopithecidae; genus Macaca; species Macaca fascicularis. The sequence continues at coordinate 113,701,425 of NC_088375.1, forward strand.
TAACCCAAGTTATGAGAGTCTTTCTCTTGGAGTCCTCTTTGTCCCTCTCCTCACAGCCACTCATCCACGAACAGCTGTAACACAAGAACGACTGTACTAAGAACAGTAATAAGGTTATAAAGTATCAAGGGGCAGGAAAGGAGAAATTCTGGATGAGTGATGTGGAAAGGCTACAAGATGGCAATGGACTTAGGCCTTCATAGATGTTTGTGGGCTTTGGGGAGCTGGTGCCTAAAGAATACAGTGGATGGCCGGGCGCGGTAGCTCAAGCCTGTAATCCCAGCACTTTGGGAGGCCGAGACGGGCGGATCACGAGGTCAGGAGATCGAGACCATCCTGGCTAACACGGCGAAACCCCGTCTCTACTAAAAAATACAAAAAACTAGCCGGGCGAGGTGGCGGGTGCCTGTAGTCCCAGCTACTTGGGAGGCTGAGGCAGGAGAATGGCATGAACCCGGGAGGCGGAGCTTGCAGTGAGCTGAGATCCGGCCACTGCACTCCAGCCTGGGCAACAGAGCGAGACTCCGTCTCAAAAAAAAAAAAAAAAAAAAAAAAAAAAAATACAGTTGGTGAATTAAGGTGGGCTGAGGAAATCGGGCTTCCTTCCAGTCCTGGCTCCGCACCACATAGCCATGGAATGTTGACAAGGTCGTGTCCCTTCTCTAGGCGTGTTTCCTAAGGGACTGGTGCAGCGGGATGGGAGGGGCGCAGGGTAGGGACCGCTTCCAAGGAGACAGAGGACAGGCAGACAGGCTCGGAGGGGCTGATGCAGCCGGTCACTCCGCTGGAGTGGCCAGGCTTCGCGGTGCCTAGGGCTGAGTTGAAGAAGAGCGTGTAAGTCTGTTGTGGGCCCCTCACCAGCGCTGGGGGGAGGCGGGGTCACTGGGCAAGGATGCTCTGGGAAGTGACCTTGGTGCCCGGGAGGGGAGTACCCTGGTGTGACGCAGGCCGGGCAGCGCGGAGCCGGCGGCGCTGATTCCGCACTCTGGCCGCTAGAGGGCGCTGCCTTCCAGCCAAAGCCGAGTGACCCCAACCTGCCCTGCGTTGGTCACTCCAGCCATGGACCATCCGGCGAGCATGGGGGCTAGACAGGGAAAGCCTAAACTAGGAGGGGAGTTGAGGGGGTGCAAAGTTGGGCCTGGTGGGTCCTGGGGACGCAGCATGTACTAGAGCGGCACCTGGCCCTCAATAGGGGGAGAGCGGGTGGTCGTGAAAAGTCTGGGAATTTTCTGGGCCCACTACACGCCAGGGGCGGGTCTCCCCTCTTAAAACGTTGTGAGCCCCAGCGCGGGCACGGGGGTGGGTGCCCGTGCAGTTGGCATCCTCACCTTTGATCTTCCCCGGGGCTCCCGAGCTGCGCTGGTGGCCCCAGAGCCCGGGGCCTCTCTCAGGCAACAGCTCACAGACTGCAGGAAACTCTCCCCTCCCTCACCTCCGGAGGGGGTCCTGGAGTCTCGTAGGCTCCTGGGTTCAAATTCAAGCTTTGTGTGACCTGTGGCACATTGCTGGACCTCGCTCAGTCTCACATTCCTCTTGTGTTTAAAGCTCCCTCACAGGAATGTGGTGATGGTTAGATGACACATAAAGCTTTGCCAGAGGTTTTCTGGGGAGGATGGGGACAAGATGGCAAGAAAGAGACTCCATTTCCTCTGTCACCGGAGCCCGGATCTAACCTCTCAGAGGAGCTGGAAGGTCAGCTCTGAGCTCCACAAATACCTCTGAATACGGATCTCCCACAACACTGAAAAAGATGCCCAGAAAGATCTCGTTTGCTGCTGTGAAGGCGCTTCTTTTTCTATCTCCACAACCCCAACTGCCTTAAAGTAGAACCAGACTTGTTAGCAAACAGAGGTTTGGGCTGGGGGGCCCTTGAAGCTCTTGTCTGAGATTTTGGGCTTCCTGCTCAACACACCAAAGCAGGCGCCTGACGTAAAGGGGGCCGTGGACCTCTTTGGTGGTCTGGGAAGGCATATGGAGTCCCTTCTCAGAATAACATTTAAAAATTAATAAGATACATGGGATAATAAAGGGAACAAATGATGACAAGACAGTTGTCAAAACATGAGAAGAATGTGTGATAGAGCAGTACACACGCTTCTTTAGATCTGGTATCAGCCTAGTAACTGTTGTAATTCTGCAGTAGTGCTGAGCGTTAATGACATTTGGAGAAATCTATAACAACTGTAATGAGATTTGAAAATATTTGTGTTTTCTATTGATGGCAAATTCTATTGTGGTTCACTGTCTATATTCGTAACTGAAGCAAGTGCTAACTTTCAATTAAAGATTAGTGAAAATAAAGATGTATTTTTCCCAAAAATTCACAAATCCCATGAATGAATCTATGCATGGACCTCCAAGAGGTCCACGATGTGAACCACCTAGGACGTGAACTTCCCCTAGAGGTGCCTCACAGGGCCAGCTCCAAGCCCCGGGCCGCCTCCTGGCTTGTCTCAACCCAGGCCTTGAAGAGCTCCAGCAGAACGCTGATCTAAACTTTGGTAACTTTCCTCTGGCAATTTGAGGAATTCCTCCATTTGAGGAATGTCAGAGTGGGGCCAGGATCCCTGAATGCCCATGGAAGAAGAGCGAGCATGCTGGTCTGGCAGGCAGAAATAACCTTCTCCCCAGGGTCCAGAGGACAGAGGACAGTTCCCTCCAAAAGGCAGGTTTCTCAGGGACCTCATGGGAAGCCTGTCCTTGCCTGAGCAGTTCTGTCAACCATCCCGTCCCTCCACCTGGACCCCAGGTCCCCAACAGATCTTTTTACCTCCAGACAGAAGTTCTTTCTTGCTCTCAGGCTGGGGGCTCACGTTGAAATGGCTCTCAGTCCTCAGATTGTTCTTGCATCTTGTTAAAACCCCATCTCTCCAGTTTCGTCATTGCTCACACTTTCATAGCTGTTATATTCAGTCTTTGAAAACCACAGGATGGGTCGTTAAGCAGTCAGAGATCTTCCTCCACCCCCACTGTGGATTTTTTTCTCCTTTCTCTCCTGCAACTGGTCCTCCATCTCCTTCTCCTTTCCTCTCCCTTGTTTTGTCTTGTTGGTGTTAGAAATAGACTAGGGTGCTGAGGGGGCTGAGAAAAACCACCTCTTAAAATTCTTTTCTTTACCCTGGGGAACAAAGATTTTGTGTTTGCTAATTCATAATAAGGAAAGGACTGATGATAGAATAACTAGAAGATAAAAGGACAGAATGTCCTCTCAAGTATAAAGAAAGGTACCAAGTCTTCTCCTGAGAGTAGGTTTTGGTTAGAAGTAGGACAGAGAACACAGCTGCTCCAGGCTGAAAGGGAAGAAGGGCAGGGAGCTGTCAAGAAGGCTTGAGTGAGGGTGGTGGTGAGCAGGGGAGGCAACGAGTAGGGGCACCAAAATGGTCCTGGTGTGGTGGGGGGGAGGATGAATGACTGACCTTAATTTGCCACCCATTTTTTTTCTTTTTCTTTCTTATAATTATTTATTTATTTATTATTATTATTTTTTTTTTAATTTGAGACAGGATCTTACTGTCACCAAGGCTGGAGTACAGTGGGGCAATCATAGCTCACTGCAACGTTGACCTCCTGTGCTCAAGTGATCTTCCCACCTCAGCCCCTCCAAGCAGCTAGGACCACAGGTGTACGCCACCATACCTGGATAACTTTTTATTTATTTATTTATTTATTTATTTATTTATTTAGAGATGGAGTCTCGCTGTGTCACACAGGCTGGAGTACAGTGGCGTGATCTCAGCTCACTGTAACCTCCGCCTCCTGGGCTCAAGTGATGCTCCTGCCTCAACCTTACGAGTAGCTGGGATTATGAGCACCTGCCACCATGCCGGACTAATTTTTATATTTTTAGTAGAGACAGAGTTTCATCATGTTGGCCAGGCTGGTCTCAAACTCCTGACCTCAAGTGATCCATCTGCCTGCCTTGGCCTCCCAAAGTGCTGGGATTACAGGCGTGAGCCACCATGCTCGGTTGATAATTTTTAAAAAGATTTGTTTGGATGAGGTCTCCTTATGCTGCCCCGCCTGCTCTTGAACTCCTGGGCTCAAACAATCCTCTGGCCTTGGCCTCCCAAAGTGCTAGGATGACAGGCCTGAACCACCATGCCCAGCTTCACATCCATTTCTATTCTGTTCTGTTCTTCCTTGGTCAGTGATGGCTTGGGAGATTACGATTGTTCCTAAATTCTAGGGTTGTGCCCTTAGATGGCAGGAGCATTAGTCTGAGAATCAGAAACATTGGGCTCTAAGTCTTACAAGGCTGGGCCAGGCCCTGTGCCAAAGGGCACAGCACACCAGGAAGCGCCATGGTTCTGGGGGAACACCTGTCATGGTTGACACTCAGTGCCAGGCTAAGCAAGAATTCAAGGGTGCAGGGAGGGTGGGGGAAATGTTTTCGTGACTAGTCTAGAGCCTCTCTTTTCCTTGTTGTTCCTGTTATTGTAGCACTCTGTGGTCCTAAAAACAGTAGGGTGCTCTGGGGTTTGAGAACTCCCAGATCACTCCACTGAAGCCATCGTCAGATGAGACAGATATTAGAAATATTTCTTCACTCCAAGCTGGGTGCGGTGGCTCCCACCTCTAATCCCAGCACTTTGGGAGGCCGAGGCGGGCAGATCATGAGGTCAGGAGATCGAGACCATCCTGGCTAACACAGTGAAACCCGTCTCTACTAAAAATACAAAAACTATCTGGGTGTGGTGGCGGGTGCCTGTAGTCCACAGCTACTTGGGAGGCTGAGGCAGGAAAACGGCGTGAACCCGGCAGGCAGAGCTTGCAGTGAACCGAGATCGCGCCACTGCACTCCAGCATGGGTGACAGAGCGAGACTGCGTCTCTAAAAATAAAAAAAAAGGAAAAGAAAAAAAGAAATACTTCTTCACTCCATCAAAGTGTTAGGTTTCACTGCAGAATGAGTCCATTCTGGGAGCCTGGGGGTTGGGAACCCGTGTTGGGAAGAGGAGTGTCTCACCACCATGCTGGTCACACGACCAGTCCACCACAGCCCACAGGAAACCGGGTCCCACAGGTATGAACTGCTAAACTGGGCCTGGTTTCTGTTATCCCCAGTATCCTTATTTGCTGTCGCTATAAGAGTGTTCAAACAGATGACCTCTCTGCTCTCTCAGCTGGAGACTTCTCCCTCCTTGGGTCCATGGGGTCCTTCCAAAGGTTGGCTCTGAGAGCATTCGGCATTCCTTATCATCGAGGAACTGTCAAACAGTGATTATTAGCAACACGAAGAGAAGTTCAAGGCAACCAGGGTTGTGAGTGAGTGAGGTTGAGGCCCCTTTCGTACTAGTTTACACACATGTATTCATACTGGTTATTGCAAAAAACCTCAAAGTTCTGCAGAGACCTCAGGGCTCAAAAGTGAATTGCAGCGCACTTCCTTTTCACCAGCCGTGTGGCGTCTGTCCATCCTGCAATCAGTGGCATGCACAGTTTTCTGCAGATGTCACTTTTGGTCACTTCTCACAAGGTTATTGTGTGCCAGGCCCTGTGGGGTTGTCGATGACTGAATGGGGCCTGCTCTCAAGGCGAGCACACTGTTGAGAGAGGCCTGCATCCCTGTGAGATGAAACAGAATGCACCAACAGCTCTAAGTACCCCAGAAGTGAGAGAGAAGCCAGGAAGCAGGGGAGGTTGGGAGGAAGAAAAGGAGACTGCCCTGTGGGCGCAGACAGTGTTAGGCACTCTGTGTGGACAATGTGACATTTAAATTGAGCTTTGAAAGAAGGCAGGATTTCAAAAGGCAGGGGTAGAGGAACAGTGTGAACCAGCAAGGAGCAGGGACATGTGGGGCTGGCTTGGAAGTCAGTGAAACAATGAGGTGGCTGAAATCTAGGCTGCCTCCTGGCCATCCACAGCCTCCCAGATCTGTATCCTGTGGGCCTTTGAATATCTTGAAAACAATCTATCAGTTGCTACATTGTGTAACTGGACACGATTTAGAAAAAGAAAAACTGAGTGGACATTGAATTGTATTTCCATCTGACTTCTGTAGAATTACGGGGTTTTGGAAGCAGAAGACTGCAGCAGTCTTCTAGTCCCTGGAAACGTGCAGACGCTTGCATGCCAGTCGTTCCCAAACTTGAGCGTGTATTAACATCACCAGGAGGGCATCTTTGAACAATTCGGATGGCTGGGCCCAGCTGCAGAGTCTCTGATTCAGGGTCTCAGGGCAGGGGTGGGGGTGGTCCAAGAAGCTGTATTCCTAACAAGTTCCCTGGTGCTACTGCTGCTGTAATGCTCCTTGCAAACCGTTCAGGGTAATACCTCTTGCATCCTCTGCTTGAATCGCTCTACTGTTCTGCAGCTCACCACCACCCAAAGTATCCACGCAATATCCCTTGTGGAATACTTCCAGTAAAATTCTTCCTTGTGCTGCTGTCAGTCCTGCTTGCCTGTAACTTTCCATGAAGTCTGCTGAGGGCCCCACATGGGAAATGTCTACGGATGGCAGGCAAGTCTCAGGCACATGCGGCAGACGCCTGGATTTACATCCTGACTCCACCACTTACTATGTGACCTTGGATAAGTCATTCACCTTTTCTGTATGTTCTTCAACTGTGGGATGGGGATAACAATGTCACAGAACTGCTGTTTAGAGTAAATGAGAAAAGTGTGTAAAGCAATTGACATGGTGCTTGGCATATACTAAGTACTCAGGTGTGGGCTAGTATCATTACCTAGTGTTCTTTCTTTTTTTTTTTTTGAGACAGTCTCCCTCTGTTGCTCAGGCTGGAATGCAGTGGCACAATCTTGGCTCACTGCAACCTCCATCTCCTGGGTTCAAGTGATTCTTGGGCCTCAGCCTCCCAAGCAGCTGGGATTGCAGCCACCCGCCACCACATCTGACTAATTTTTTTGTATTTTTTCAGTAGAGAAGAGGTTTCACCATATTAGTCAGGCTGTTCTCAAACTCCTGACTTGAGGCGATCCACCTGCCTCAGCCTCCCGAAGTGCTGGGATTACAGGTGTGAGCCACTGCGCCCGGCCAGCATTACCTAGTTTTCCTTTCTACTCGGGAGTCTGTCAAATCTCCGAAGAAAGTTAATCATTCTAATGTTTCTCCTTTCTGGGCTAAATATCCCCAGCTCCTGCAATTATTTCTTATAATTATTTCAATGCTTTCATGGTTCCAATATTTTGTTTGTCCTTTCTACTCTTCTCTGAACAGAGTCCAGTTTGTCAGTCTCCCTTGTCAGGTGCATGGCTCAGACTTGCCACCTGCCTCGGCTTAGTCCAAGTCTAGTGTGTTCACTGCAACCAAAGGTAACTCTAGCTTTGTAGCTATTTCCACATTTCACTGGACTGTATTAGACTTCCAGGCCATGAAGGTGCCAGAGGCTACACCTGCATGTAGAGAGTAGAGCTCATTCTCCTGTCACATTGCGCCTTGTTGCTTAGCATGTGTGAGTTTGGTGAGTGTGGGTGAGGGAGAGTAACTCTGACTTTGGCCCAGTTCAGGGCCTACTGCCCCAGTAGCTGTGAGGAAGCATATTCGAGGCTCCAGGGGCTGGTGCAAGGCCCAGTCTCTCCCCCAGAGAAGGGTGAACTGACACCTAGCACAGCCAACAGTTTTCTGGAAGGAAACCAAGCCTCAGAGCCAGAGGCACATACAGCAAAGTTATGTAGGCATTTCAGCCCCTGCCCCAGCCACTGTCATTGCTGGCCTTTTGCCCAGAGTCCTTGGTAATAGAATAATGATAGAATATGGAGAGGGAGTCAGGGCTGTTTTTTTTGTTTGTTTGTTTCGCTTTTTTTTTTTTTTTTTTTTTTTTTTGAGATGGAGTCTCCCTCTGTCGCCCAGGCTGGAGGGCAGTGGCACAATCTCAGCTCACTGCAAGCTCTGCCTCCCGGGTTCAAGTAATTCTCCTGCCTCTGCCTCCTGAGTAGCTGGGACTACAGGCACGCGCCTCCATGCCCAGCTAATTTTTGTATTTTTGGTAGAGACAGGATTTTGCCACGTTAGCCAGGCTGGTCTTGAACTCCTGACCTCAGGTGATCCACCTGCCTTGGCCTCCCAAAGTGCTGGGATTACAGGCATGACCCACTGCGCCTGGCCTCAGGGCTGTTTTATTGTGGGGACAGAGGTGGCAGTTTCAGGGGTTTGGGTATCAAGATGACACGGCAGGCCCTGGAGACAATGTCTCTGTCAGCCTCCATTCTAATTTCCAGTCTGTAGTGAGTGGCTCACCAGGTGCTCTTAAGTTCTGTCTTTTAAAACAGAAGGCACACAAAAATGTGCCCAAATTACTTTGGTGTCCTGAAGAGCCTGTCTTGTCCCTCTCCGGTCAGAGAAGACACCAAGTTCCTTTACGGCCAGGCCTCCTCCTGAGGGAGACCAGGCCTGTGGGGTTGCCGGCTCAAACACTGCCACCGGCTCTGCACACCCATTTCCACAGGGACGGCCCGAGTGTCTCCAGGACACACCAGCCTCACGGCAGAAACGGCTGCAGTCACGGCTCTGTCTGTACCGTGGGGTGGCTCCCCCTCACCCACCCCCACGAAGCTGCACTCTGCTGTGTGAATGCCTAGGGGAATGTGACTCTCCCCATTGCAGGCCCCACGGCCTGCTGGATGCCACGGTGACAGGATGTGGCCTGCAACTGCAGGTCCCCCGTCCTCTTTGGCTCATCATCTCCGAGAGCTGCCTGCAAGCCACATAATGTGAGTCCCAGTGCAGGGCTCCTCGGAAAGGCACCTGTGAAGCTGTCTTTCGCTGAAGAAGTTGGGGAAACTGGTCTCCCACACTTGGCAATGGCCGTTCTTTCTCAACCTTCCCCCAGGCACCAAGAATCCCAGGCCTTGATGCCTCACTCTTCAATCAAGGATTTAACATTTACCCTCCCTGGTATTTTCAGTTGACCCAGAGGAAATTAATAGGTAGTACTTAGCAAAGGGTGCTTAGCAAAAAAATACTCGGCTGAGTGGAATTGCAGGCACGTCTACAGTTGTCTGGAGGCACAGAGGCTGCACTCTACCCTAAGGCAAACCGGATGGGGCCATCCTCATGCTGACTTGGGCTTCGGAGGAGGAAATGTACTTTCTTCAGTGGATAATAAAGACAAGCATTGGTTAGGTATGGTGGCTCATGCCTGCAATTCCAGTACTCTGGGAGGTTGAGATGGGTGGATCACTTGAGGTCAGGAGTTCAAATTCAGCCTGGCTAACATACTGAAACCCTGTCTCTACTGAAAATACAAAAATTAGCTAGACGTGGTAGAGCACACTTGGAATCCCGGTTGGGAGGCTGAGGCAGGAGGATCACTTGAACCCAGGAGGCAGAGGTTGCAGTGAGCTGAGATTGTGCCACTGCACTCCAGCCTGGGTGACAGAGCGAGACTACATTTCCAAAAAACAAGACAAGCATTGCTTTTTCCTTGGCAAGAATTCTTTTTTTTTTTTTGAAACAGAGTTTCGCTCTTTCACTCTGTTACCCAGGCTGGAGTACAGTGGCGCAACCTCGGCTCGCTGCAACCTCCACCTCCTGGGTTCAAGTGATTCTCCTGCCTCAGCCTCCCGAGTAGCTGGGACTACAGGTGCCCACCACCACGCCCAGCTCATTTTTTGTATTTTTAGTAGAGATGGGGTTTCACCATGTTGGCCAGGCTGGTCTTGAACTTCTGATCTCAAGTGATCCAACTGCCTCGGTCTCCCAAAGTGCAGGGATTACAGGTGTGAGCCACCGCGCCCGGCATCCTGTCAAGAATTCTAAGCAACAGAGAAAACAGGATGGGCACAATTAGTTTGCTCTCCAAGCTAGAATGTCAGGGGGCACTGGAACCATTCTGGGAGAAGCAATACTTTGAGGTGCAATGTCTTTTTTTTTCTGAGACAGAGTCTTGGTCTCTTGCCCAGGCTGGAGTGCAATGGCACGATCTCAGCTTATTGCAACCTCCACCTCCCAGGTTCAAGCAATTCTTCTGCCTCAGCCTCCCAAGTAGCTAGGATTACAGGCACCTGCCACCACGACTGGATTTTTTTTTTTTTTGTATTTTTAGCAGAGACAGGGTTTTGCCATTTTGGCCAGGTTGGTCTCGATCTCCTGACCTCAGGTGATCTACCTACCTTGGCCTCCCAAAATGTGGGGATTACAGGCGTGAGCCACTGCGCCTGGCAAGGATGTCTTTTTTTTTTTTTGAGACGGAGTCTCGCTTTGTTGCCCAGGATGGAATGCAGTGGTGCGATCTCGGCTCACTGCAACCTCTGCCTCCTGGGTTCAAACGATTCTTCTGCCTCAGCCTCCCTAGTAGTTGGGATTACAGGCATGCGCTGCCACGCCCGGCTAATTTTATATTTTTAGTAGAGACGGGGTTTTTCCATGTTGGCCAGGCTGATCTCGAACTCCCGACCTCAGGTGATCCACCCGCCTCAGCCTCCCAAAGTGCTGGGATTACAGGTGTGAGCCACCGCGCCCGGCCGAGGGATGTCTTTTAAATCAAGCTACAGACTTGGGCCACTAGGCTGTTCATGGTTCCTGCTTCTTTCTCACTGACCCTTTACCTCTGGATGGGATGGTCCCCAGAGGGATGAGGTCGGGCTGAGGCTGTGGCTTTGAGATCCCTGACACTTTTCTTGCTCTTCTCCTGTTCCCCATTCTGGACCGTTGGGGGCCCTTGAGGGTCTGGCTTTTTAAGGCAGAATCCAAACTGCCCAAGGACCACTGATTGTTTCTGTATCTCTTACAAAGGGGCAACCAAATATCCTTTTAACCAATACTCCAAGAGTGCCAAGACCAGACCTTGCTACATGCAGGAACCCAGAACATGGCATGTTCTTGTTCTGTGCCTTTTTCTTGTGGTGGAAAAGGGTGGTGTATTCTGACCCCTCATCTGGGAAAAGGAGGAGCAAGTGAATTACTACTCGGATATCCTTGGCAGCCAGCTTGCAAGTGTTAATAATTCACAGGTCTCCAAGGATCCTCAGGCCTCCCCTGTCCTGACACCTGGTTACTGAAAAGAACTAGAAAGCTCCGGTCAGCAGTCATGTGGGGCCAGTGTGTGCTGCAGCCAAGTGGCATTGCCGTGTCTCCAGCTTGTCACCCACACTGCTGTAAAACATTTATCTCAGTCTCGCATCTGGACCCTGGCCTAATAAATTCCTCCAAAGGTATGCAGAGTACACAGGCTGCCGCTTAAGGTGGGATGAGGCCAGAGTAACAGAGAGAGTGGAAAGGGAGCCTGTCATAAATACTGACTCTAGACAGGGAGAGAAAACCACTGGAGCTTAACATTCCAGGCTCAGAGTAAGTTAATGAGCTACTAAAAAGACAGAGTAGTAGGACATGCGTACTGGGACAATCAGACCTGAAGTTGGAGAAAAATGTGAGGATACCCATTAAACCAGGCAGACTGGTATAGTAGAAAGGGCATTGGCCATGAAAGCAAGAGCAGTGTTTTTAGCCATGTTTCTGCCTGAGGTGACTTTGGCTAAGTCACTTCACCTCTCTGAGTCTTTGTTTTATAATAAAGAAAAATTGAGATGATACAATTCAATAACAACAAAAACAACTTGATTTTTAAAATGGGCAAATTGAATAGACATTTATCTAAAGAAGATACAAATGGCCAGTAAGCACATGAAAAGATGCTCAACATCATGAATCATTAAGGAAATGCAAATCAAAACCACAATGAGATGTCACCTCAAACCCATTAAAATGGCCATCATTTAAAAAACAAACAAACCAACCAACAAAAAACAGAAAATAACAAGTGTTCGTGGGAATATGGCGAAATTGGAACCTTTCTATGTTGCTGGTGGGAAGGTAAAATGGTGCAGACACCATGGAAAACAGTATGGCAGTTCCTGAAGAAATTAAACGTATGATCCAGCAATTCCATTTCTGGGCAAATACCCAAAAGATTTGAAAACAGGGACTTGAACAAATATTTGCACATCCATTTTCACAGCAGTATGATTGACTACAGCCTAAAGGTGGTAGCAATTCATTCCGTGATGGATGAATAAATAAAATGTGGTGTATGTACACAGTGGAATATTATTCACCCTTCAAAAGGAAGGCAATTCTGACATGTGCTACAACATGAATGAACTTTGAAGACATTTGCTAAGTGAAATAAGCCAGTCACAAAAGAACAAATAGTATACTATTCCACACATAGAAGGTGCTTAGAGTAGTCAAATTTGTAGAAACAAAGTAGAAAGGTGGTTGCCAGGGGCTGGGGAGGAGGGAATAGAAAATCATGTTCAATGGCTACACAGTTTCACTGTGGGAAGATAAAAAAGTTCTGGAGATGGATGGTGGTGATGGTTGCCCAACAGTGTGAAAGTACTTAATGCCACTGAATTGTATACTCAAAATGATTACAATGGTAATTTTTTTTGTTATGAATATTTTACCACAATTTAATTTTTTTTTTTTTTGAGACAGGGTCTCGCTCTGTAGTCCAGGCTGGCATCCAGTGGCATGATCGTGGCTCACTACAGCCTTGACCTCGCAGGCTCAATCAATCCTCCTGCCTCAGTCTCCTGAGTAGCTGGGACTATAGGTGTGCACCACCACACCCAGCTAATTTTTGTATTTTCTGTAGAGGTGGGGTTTCACCATGTTGCCCAGGCTGGTCTCAAACTCCTGGACTCAAGCATTCCTCCACCTCAACCTCCCAAAGTGCTGAGATTATAGGCATGAGCCACTGTGCCCAGCCAATTTTTAAAAATTGAAGTGGAGAGATCAAAGCTTCCTGACCAGATTGCTCAGGTGTGCCACATGTAGGTTATTGGCATGCCACGATACTGATCCCTTCCACTTTTGAATAGATCATGCAGAGCTGAGCACAGCTGAAATCCTCAGGCAGGTCACTTCTAGCCTTGAAGAGCTTCTTCTTACTCCAGTATGCTATACACATATTGTAATGTTTAAAATTTCAATATAATTTAATTATTATTTATACAGAATTAGTGCATGAAACAAAAATGAATAGCTCAATAATTAATCTTAAACACCTGTGTAACCTTCACTTAGCTCAAGAATTAGAATCTTGCCAGTATACCAGAAGTTGCGGTCATGTGTTACCACCTAACCGGGAATCCCCCAAAGTTCTGCCCTATATTTGGACATTATGTAAATGCAATCCTAGTATGAAAACAAATGAACTACGGCTACTCACAGCAACATGAGTGAACCTCACAAACATCACATTGAATGAAATAAACCAGATACAAAAGGAATACACCAGGCCTGTAATCCCAGCACTTTGGGAGGCCAAGGCGGGTGGATCACTTGAGGTCAGGAGTTCGAGACCAGCCTGGCCAACATGGTGAAACCCTGTCTGTACTAAAAATACAAAAATATTAGTCAGGCATGGTGGTGGGCTCTCGTAATCCCAGCTACTCGGGAGGCGGAGGCAGGAGAATCACTTGAACTCAGGAAGCAGATGTTGCAGTGAGCCGAGATTGCACCACTGCATTTCAGCCTGGGCAACAGAGTGAGACTCCATCTCAAAAAACACAAAAAACAAAACAAAAAAAACCCCGCTATTTTTTAAAAACTATACAATAACAGCTATTTATATGTGATGAAGGTAAGTGAGGCCCAGAGAGCTAAAACTGAATTACTTTGGATCAAACACCTGGGAAACGGTGGCGTCAGAATTGAACTCAGGTGTTCTTTCTTTCTTTCTTTTTTTTTTTTTTTGAGACAGGGTCTCCCTCTGTCATTGAGGCTAGAGTGCAGTGGCATGATCACCGCTCACTGTACCTCTGCCTCTCAATCAAGTGATCCTCCCACTTCAGCCTCCAGAGTAGCTGGGACTACAGGCATGTACCACAATGCCTGGCTTTTTTTTTTTAACTTTTGTAGAGATGGGGTTTCACCATGTGGCCCGGGCTGGTCTTGAACTCTTGAGCTCAGGCAATCTGCCCGCTTCGACCTCACAAAGTGCTGGGATTACAGTGAACTCAGGTGTTCTGATCCTAAAATCCAGATTTTCCCATTCTGCCTTCTGCTTTGAAAGATATAGAGGAGGCCAAGAGGGCTTATCCCCGAGGTGGAGGAAGATAAGCTGGTATGAGGAAGCCGCTCAGTGTTTGTCATTTTAAACCGTTTATCCACTGGCTCAGGTCATGTCTTTGTTGGGGGCCAAGCCAAGGCCCAGCAAAGACAAATGGCCTTTGCAGTGTGGGTGGAAGAGGGGTGAGGTCACGCAGTCCTCGGCCTGTGGTTTGCTTTGCCTGAGTGCCGGGAGCAATCTCTTGCCCTGATTTGCAGTGTGGGCTGAGGATCCAGGTCAGTGAGAAGGCCAGTGCTAGAACTGTCTGTGGGTGCTGCTGATAGGAATCAGCTGCTGATCGCGGCTAGGGCTGGGGGCTGAGCACACCGGCACCAGCCTACTTCTTGGGCAGCAAGGCAGCAGGATAGAGGGGTTTGTAAAAATGCCTTCCACCTACCCTGCTGGGCTTGCCTGAGAGACTCTGAGTGTGGGAAGCGAAGACAATTATCGCTAGGCTGGAGAACAGAAAGAGCACCGTCAGGTGAGAAAGAGAAGAAAAAAAGAGAGGGGAGAGAGTGGATGAGAAGAAGGAAACCTGGGACATAAGAGCAAGGGCTTTGCTTGCTAAACTCCTAGGGAGCACACAAGTGAGAATCCAGGGTGGAGGGAAGCAGGATGGGTGCCCTGAACGCTTGGCCCCATTTCCTGGGGCTTACTGGCCTCCTGGGTGGGAGTGTTACAGGCTACTGCTCCTTGAGGAGGCCTCAGTGATTGAGGATGCTCCTGTATGAGTCTCGGCCCTGACCCCGGGATGGGGGACTGGAGGACCCTAACAGGATTGGGGGTTGGTTGGGTGTGACCAAGGCATCTGCCAAAGGGAGAGTACCAAGGAAAGCGGAGGCACCTCCTCTCTGGCTGTCCTTCGCCCCCTCTCTCCTCCTCGTTCTCTGGGAGTGTCTGGCGAGCAGCAGCCTCCCCGCAGGGCCAGGCAGGTGGGCCAGAGCATTTGGTTTGCTGAGGTTTGTCAGGTTTTCTAGCTCAGGGCCCAGCCAGCTGGCAGGAAGCAGGACAGAGGTCACTTGAATTCAGACCACATGTCCCTGTTAAATACATTAGCTTTTAAATCAACCTTTGTTCAAAGTCCAGCGAGTTGCAAGCCTAGTGCTCACCTGCAGAGACAGAATTCCTGAGCGAACGAACAGAGCGGCTCCTCTTCCATCTCCAGGTAAGAACTGCTCGTGTCCTTGAGGGCGCTGGCCACTGAGGCCTGAATTACCTTCTTTCTTTTCCTTTTCTCTTTCTCTTTTTCCAAGCCAGTAGCTGCCTGTCTAGGGCGGAGAAGAATCCCATGGGGAGGGAGCCAGGCCCCTTTGGCGGTGGTTGCGGGTGAGGGATGATCCACACTTTGAGATTCTTTCTGCTGGAGAGGCGCCTCACCCTTGCAGGCTAGGGTCTGCTTCACAAAGAAATTGGCAAGCCGATCTCAGAAAAAGCTTTCCCTGGGTCGTGCGGGGGTTTGATGTGCAGCCAAAGGGAATGAGACAACAGACTTCACAGGTAACCAGGCGGATACGCCCAGGACCTTCCTACTGGTACAGGGGCCTTGGGTAGCAGAGAAGACTCTTCTGGAAGCAGCCCTTAAAGGATGCAGCCTAACTTAGCTTGCCCACTTGATAATAAAAGCAGGCGTCTTTCCTCTCTGTATCACACTGCAGCACTAAGACATGAGAAAAACCAGTGAATTTCCAGGCTGGCTGAATGTTAAAGCCTACATTCCCCAGGCTCTCACCTTTGGCATTTCTAAGTCTCCAGGTCTTGTGTGAATCGAAAGATCTTTATTTGAAAACTCTCCCAGATCATTCTGATCAGTGCAGGTAGGTTTGGGAACCACTAGTAGTTTATTTCTTAAGCAGAAGAGTCATGAGACTTAAATATGACACTCACCTAAGGGTTCACTCGCTATGAAGACTCCCGGTCTGGGTTGGATCCAGCTGTGAAGATTTGGGGGTTGGCTCTGAGAAACACATTCTTCTTTATTTACTAAAATCTCTGCAATGTGTCACCAGGGCAGCTTTCAGTCTTGTACCCAGAGGGCAAGAGGGGATAGCGGGGACTGCCTCAGGCCATGATTGTCCAGTCATCTGAAGTCTGTAGCAAATTACTCAGGGTCTTTGAATTTCTGTGTTACGATAGTAATTTGTGCTTATCTTTGACTTTTGTATGTTCTTTGCACCATAGGGTGTGAAGTTGCTGGTAATGATGTCTTATATTCACAGACCACTGACTAGGCAGCTACTTCTCACCCAGGTGAAAGAACACAGGACTAGAATACAAATCATCAGAGTTTTCATTCAGTTGCTAGTGACAGGCCATTAGACAAACTACTCAGCCAACTGGAGGCTCGATTTCATTATCGATCAAGTGAAGGCCTGTCATTTTTTCCCCAAGAGTGTACTGAAAATAAAATTATAAGTACAAATGTGTGGTCAGGTAATGGCGGCTCATGCCTGTAATCCCAGCACTTTGGGAGGCCCAAGCGGGAGGATCACTTGAGGCCAGGAGTTCCAGACCAGCCTCGGCAATTAAGTGAGACCCCATCTCTACAAAAAATAATAATTAATCCTGCATGGTGGCACGTGTCTGTGGTGTCAGCTACTTGGGAGGCTGAAATGGAAGGGTTGCTTGAGCCCAGGAGGTCGAGGCTACAGTGAGCCATGATTGCACCA
The DNA here is from genome assembly GCF_037993035.2 of Macaca fascicularis. Classification (NCBI taxonomy): domain Eukaryota; kingdom Metazoa; phylum Chordata; class Mammalia; order Primates; family Cercopithecidae; genus Macaca; species Macaca fascicularis. The sequence goes on from NC_088375.1 coordinate 113,718,105, forward strand.
CTGCACTCCAACCTGGGTGACAGAGTGAGACCCTGTCTCAAAAACAAAAAAAAACATGAATGTGTTAAAAACACAACTTAAGATGCCTAGATTTCAAATGTGTATATTGAAAGTCTCTATAGAATAGTAAGAAGAAACAAATTTTAGTCAGTTGGGAAACCTTGTCCTAGTCTTTTAATCTCATTGAGCCTCTGTTTGCTCACTGACAAATAAGAAGTTGAGACCAGATCATCATTAATGTCTTTTTCAGTTGGCCAAGTATAAGGTAGATCCTGGAGCCTTGAAGGGTAGCTCCTTGTCATTTGGGTATGAATTCAAATGTCACCTCCCAGGAAGGACTTTCTAAAACAGCCTCCCATCTCCACGCCACCAGTATCTCTATCATTCATAGCATGTACCATCAGAAATCATCTCATTTTGGCCAGGTGCGGTGGCTCATGTCTGTAATCCCAGCACTTTGGGAGGCCGAGGCAGGTGGATCATCTGAGGTCAGGAGTTCGAGACCAGCCTGGCCAACATGGTGAAACCCCATCTCTACTAAAAATACAAAAATTAGCCGGGCATGGTGCTGCACGTCTGTAGTCCCAACTACTTGGGAGGCTGAGGCAGGAGAATTGCTTAAACCTGGGAGGTGGAGGTTGCAGTGAGCCAAGATTGTGCCATTGCACCCCAGCCTGGGTGACAGAGTGAGACTCCATCTCGAGAAAAAAAAAAAATCATCTCTTTTACTTGTCACCTTTGCCAATGTTAAGCTTCAAGACTGCAGGGATCTTATCATTTGTGTTACTTGCTGTATTACCAGCCCCTTGAGCACTACCTGGCACAAACACATTTGCATAAATGGAATTGGTGTGGCAGGGAAGGAGCTGGAAAAATAGATGCAGATGGTGATGACTTTGATAAGGTGTTCCTCAGGAAAGGAGGTTGAAGGACTCCAATACTCTCTCAGGGCGTCTGAAGTCCAGGGTCTAATCATGTGGGAATGGGTTTTTCTGGTCACATCTTAGTGAAATGATTCTTGCATTCGTTGCATAGGGATGCGATGAGAGTGGCAAGCTGGAGCTAGACATGTTTTCCTCAAGATCTCAGCAACTTCTTTCTTTGGTCCTTCATGAGGGACTGCCCAGATTTCCTTAATCTCTTTGCCTGGTGGCTATCACGGCTAAGTGATTAAGAAAATGAGCACTGGGATTGGAAACCTGCACTCCAGATCAGACTGACTTTTACTCTCTAAGCTTCTATTTCCTCATCAGTCAAATGGGCATATTAGAATCTAGTTCCTGAAGTTACAAGGGTTAAATGAATGCACATAGTGCCTAGCACATCTTAAGTGCTTTTGAGATAATCTTCAGACAGCTTTGCTATTACATGACACCCGGAAATGAAGGAATCCAGGGAATGGCAGGAGTTTTGATAAGTAGAAAAGATAGCCCTAGCCCACTTAGCGGCAACTAGAGGAGGTCTGCTGTTGGTCTGAGGTGGTCACTGGTTTCTGAGTTGCCAAGCCTTGTTGGAGGCACAGATAGTTGGCATTCATAAAGCTACATAGAACTACGGGGTCCCACTGGGGACAGGAAACTAAATGATCCAGAAAAGCCCGTGGCTTTCCACCAGTTGTATTGAATACAAACTTGATGGTGTGAAAATACAGGAAGGGGCTGTGGTGCCTGCTCTTAAGAAAGCTTATCTTGGCTGGGCACGATGGCTCACGCCTGTAATCCCAGCACTTTGGGAGGCTGAGGAGGGTGGATCACTTGAGGTCAGGAGTTTGAGACCAGCCTGGCCAACATGGCAAAACCCTGTCTTTAATAAAAATACAAAAAGTAGCCGGGCGTGGTGGCGGGCATCTGCAATCCCAGCTTCTCAGGAGGCTGAGGCAGGAGAATTGCTTGAATCCAGGAGGCGCAGGTTGCAGTGAGCCGAGATCGCACCACTGCACTCTAGCCTGGGCCACAAGAGCGAGATTCCATTCCCCAGCCGCCCACACACACACACACACACACACACACACACACACACACACACATATAAAGCTTATCTTGCTGCGGACACACGACATGGACCCTGAAGCTCCTCTATAGTCTACTGGATTGAGTCCGGGGTGCTTCACAGTCTAACCTACTTCTTGTTTTCAACATGTAACTGTGCTCTGACCTTCCTGAACCATTTGCCATTCTGGGAATGCATCTCGTGCTGTTCCTTCTGCCTGGGATGGCTTCCTCTTCCCAGTCTGACTACACGTATTTCCAGAATACATTCTACACCTCAGGCTTGGGAGGCAGGGTAGATGGTGAAAGGAGTCCAGACTCAACTGGGTTTGAATCCAGACTCTGCTTATCCAAATAGCCAGGGAAAACCAAGTTAACTTTTCAGAGTCTCTTTTCTTTTTCCTTGTAAAATGGCCCATCAGGATTGAATCAGAACCCACAAAAAGTACCTAGGCTAATCCTAGTAGGAGCTCAATAAATACATAAAACAATAAGAAAGGCTTTGTATTTAAATATTCCAGCACCCACACCGTTGTTCAGCAGTTATGCTTCATAGCTCTCCCCACTGGACTCCGGGCTCTTTCAGGGCAGGATGGTAGCTATTCTGGGTTGAACCCTGATACCTGCCTCGCAGCAGGTATTACATAGAACTTGTTAAGTATATGAGCAATAACTGAAATTCAGAAGATGAAATGAGACCTTCAGACTGTGGTGGTCGTGGAAGGGTTCGTATATAATCTAAAATTTGAACTGAGCCTTGAAAATGGTAGGTCTTAAATTTGTTCACTTGGAAAAAATGTTTACTTAGCACTTACTGTGAATAAGTAGTCAGAAGTGGGGAAGGGATTCCAGGCAGAGCATGGGGCATGAGCAAAGGGCAGGCTCGTGTGGGTGACCGTGCATAGACCATTTGGGGCTTGCTGAGGAGCTGGGGGCCTGAGGTAGGGCTGGATTATGCTGAGCCTCAGTGCCTGAGCAAGAAGCTTGAATTTCTTTTTCTTGAGTGATTTTTTTTTTTTTTAAGAATATAGTATCATAAAACCAGGGTCAGAAAGTTTGTCTTGAGGCGGGACTCTTGTAGTAGTTTAGATATACCAAAAAAAGTGAGGGGGGTAGAAATGCAAGTTCAAAAAGTCATGTAACACAAAATGTCGATTTGGGGAAAACCTTGTCTCAGCTGACCCTCAGGATGGTTGAGCTATTTTCAGGTACTAGTTCTATCAGCAGCGTGAGGATGTCCTCCCTCTGTGGGTGCCTCTGTTTCCACACAATATTGGCTCCATCCCTCTCCCAACTCATAGAACTCTTAGATAAGCAATCCAACTGCGAAATCCTTGAACTCCAGCCCAGGGTCTTGCCATATAGGACAAAGTATTGTTTATGGTGGCTGGGGGTAGGGAAGTCCCTTGGTATCAGCAGGCCAAATGAACTTTGAGATAAGTAGATTCCATTCTTGATCATAAATGAGAAATAAAAACTACTCAGTGGGTCTGTGATCACTCTTCTCCAGATAATTCTCAGTGGAATAGATTTCATTGATTTCTCACATTTGAAATTTCTCTCTGGCTAAGACCAGTAACTATCACAATGGGAAAGTACACTAAGCAAATACATATCTTAGAGCCCTGCTTCTCCTTCTATTTTTGATATTAATTATTTGAAGTAAATACACTTGAGTATTTGAATTTCCATATGCCTTGCTTTTCAAAGGAGAAATCCAGGCAGCCTTAAATATGATCTGCATAAAAATATACGATCTGTTCTAGGTAAAATACATTTGAAGAAGGGTGAAATTGAGTTGTCTTTATCTCTTCCTTGCTAGAGACATCAGTCAGTACCAGCTCAGATACAGCAGGATATTTTCCTTATGCTGTTGGAAGGAACGGCATGTGCCAAGGCTCTGTGGCAGACTCTGAAGGAGGCCAGCCATGGCTGGTGTGAGGCATGAAGTCTTGGAGTCAGGGCTGATGGCTGTAAGGAATTCTCAGCCTGTCTATAGTTGCTGACTTAACATCGCACAGTCTCCACCAACTGTATTTTCCTAACAAAAGTCTAGTGGGTTTGTTTTCTTCTTTTTTGTTACACAGATGCACACAAGTGCTGCAAGAACAGCATTCCTCAAAGTGCACACTGTGGTCAAGCGTCCTGAGAATGCTGCTTTTTTCTTGCTGAAGTTCAGAATGTTTTATAGGCAAGCGTGGAGTTCAGTGGAAAGCAAATAATGTCTAGGTTGAATGTTGCCAGAGAGACCCTGCCGTTTCTTTTCCTTATCCCTCAATGAAACAGAAATAACTTACTCTATGGTTTCACACTAGATTATACAATCAGATACCCTTCCACAGTCAAAGTAACTAGGGTTAAACATTCCTCACCAGCAGTCCTGCTAAGTGGTTTTTTTTTTTTTTTTTTTTTGAGACGGAGTCTTGCTCTGTTGCCCAGTCTGGAGTGCAGTGGCACGATCTTGGCTCACTGCAACTTTCACCTCCTGGGTTCAAGCAATTCTCCTGTCTCAGCCTCCTGAGTAGCTGGGACCACAGGCGCATGCCACCACGTCCAGCTAATTTTTGTACTTTTAGTATAGACGGGGTTTCACCATATTGGCCAGGCTGGTCTCGAACTCCTGACCTCAGGTGATCCACCTGCCTCGGCCTCCCAAAGTGCTGGAATTACAGGCGTGAGCCACCGTGCCTGGCCCCTGCTAAGGTTTTAGGGTTTAGTGTTTTCATGGATTGCGTGTTGGTTACATAAGTGCCTTGTGGGGAGAGGCTCTGTTTTCTTCATGGTGTGATACTGACTGCATAATTGATTCCTGATTACTATTAGATAAGGTGATGGTGGGTTCGGGTGTAGATGATTATATTTATGGAATAATCCTGCCACTTCTAAGTCCCAGACCTTGGAATATGAGCAGAGATGACAGTACCTGGGCTCTTTCTTTCCTGATGGTAGTTCATTGCATCTGGCCATCGCTGGTGACAGCCCCCTTCATTCCAGCTCTGTGCTCCTTGTAAATCTAGAAATCCTCACATCCTACACTTATGGGTTTGTTTGAGATGGAGTCTTGCTCTGTTGCCCAGGCTGGAGTGAGTGGTGCAATCTCGGCTCACTATAACCTCCATCTCCCGGGTTCAAGCGATTCCTGTGCCTCAGCCTCCTGAGTAGCTGCGATTACAGGCATGCACTACCATGCCCAGCTAATTTACTTATTTATTTTATTTTATTTTTTTAAATTGAGATAGAGTTTCACTTGTTGCCCAGGCTGGAGTGTAATGTCGCGATCTTGGCTCACTGCAACCTCTGCCTCCAGGTTCAAGTGATTCTCCTGTCTCAGACTCCTGAGTAGCTGAGATTACAGATGCCCACTACCATGTCTGGCTAAATTTTGTATTTTTAATAGAGACGGTGTTTTGCCAAGTTGGCCAGGCTGGTCTCAAACTCCTGACTTCAGATGATCTGCCTGCCTTGGCCTCCCAAAGTGCTGGGATTACAGGCATGAGCCACTGCCCCTGGCCTTTAGTTTTTATTTTTTGAGGCATAGTCTCATTCTGTCACCCAGGCTGGAGTGCAGTGGTGCAATCTCAGCTCACCATAACCTCCGCCTCCCGGGTTCAAGCAATTCTCCTGCCTCAGCCTCCAGAGTAGCTGGGATTATAGGTGCCTGTCATCACACCTGGCTTTTTTTTTTTTTTTTTTTTTGTATTTTTAGTAGAGATGAGGTTTCACCACATTGGCCAGGCTGGTCTCGAACTCCTGACCTTAAGTAATTCACCCGTCTCGGACTCCCAAAGTGCTGGGATTATGGGCGTGAGCCACTGCACCCAGCCTACTCTTATGTTTTAAAAACATGTTAAGCCCCAATTTAGGGTAAAAGTTACCACTTTCCTTTTCTATTCTTGATGTATATTACTGTGAGAAAAAATAAACTTGCTGCTACAAGTTTATTATATATATATTTTTTTAACCTAAGTTTTTTCTTAGACATTTTAATTCAATTCATTGACTCTTTGTAGTGAACTAATGCTGTGGCCATTAGTTCACTGCCTTAGTTCACCGCCAGCTCGGGGGCTCCATTCTTTTTCGGTTTACATAGAATTTCTTTTAAGTTTGAAAGAGCTGTCAGTTTTTTTTTAATGGGGACATTTTATGTAAATCTAGATTTCCAGAGTCTCTTGGCATGCTGGCCTCCTCTTCTGCATGCAGTTGTCTTCTCATGAAGAGCGGCAGCTGTTCCTCCGTCCCCTCCTGGCCACCTTCACTGATTTACCTGTTTGACCCTAGAGACTGTTTTTCTGTGGTACTTTTGCTCCATATTCTCCAAGTTCCTGATTTTTGTCAACTATTTCATAGGAGAGATTGATGCTGAGGTAAGTGACCTTGTTTTCTTCTTTATCCCATTTTTTTCTACTTCTCTCCTGCCCCCAGAGAAGATCATCAAGGATCATCAAGGATCATCAAGGCTAATCCCAGTTTCCATGTTCTCCATATCATCTCTTGATATAGAAACATGCCGATCATTTCCTTAATGTTAAAAATAAAAACATCCAGGCCGGGCGCAGTGGCTCATGCCTGTAATCCCAGCACTTTGGGAGGCTGAGGCGGGTGGATCATGAGGTCAGGAGTTTGAGACCAGCCTGACCAACATGGTGAAACCCCGTTTCTACTAAAAAAAAAAAAAAAAAAAAGCTGGGCATGTTGGCACGCACCTGTAATCCCAACTACTCAGGAGGCTGAGCAGGAGAATCGCTTGAATCTGGGAGGCAGAGGTTGCAGTGAACTGAGATCGTACCACTGTACTCCAGCCTTGGTGACAGAGCGAGACTCTGTCTCAAAAAATAAAATAAAATAAAAATAAATAAATAAAGCATCCATCAATCCTGCTTTTCCCTCCAGCTGCTACTCCAACTCTCTCATTTATCTCTTCCCAAATGTATCAATATTTGTTGCCTCTGTTACTTGGTATCCACTTGCTTCTTAGTGTCTTATCAGGCCCAGACTTCCATTTTCTGAATGTCAGTGGCATTTTCTGTTTTCATTCTCTCTACCTCTTAGCATTATTTGGCATTGTTAACTATCCCATCTTAAAATTCTTCTTTTAGTTTTGATGACACTGAAATTTTGGCATTTTGATTTCTGATTATTCCTTTTTGCTCGCTCTCTCTCTCTCTCTTTCTGTCTTTTTAGTTTTTTTGGGATAGGGTCTCACTCTGTTGCCCAGATTGGAGTGCAGTGGTGTGATCTCAGCTTACTGCAACCACTGCCTCCCGGGTTCAAGTGATTCTCCTGCCTCAGCCTCCCAAGTAGCTGGGCTTACAGGTGTGTGCCTCCATACCCAGCTAATTCTTGTATTTTTAGTAGAGACAGGGCTTCACCAGTTGGCCAGGCTGGTCTTGAACTCCTGACCTCAAATGATCCACCCACCTCGGCCTCCCAAAGTACTGGGATTACAGGTGTGAGCCACCGCGTCGGCCTTTTTGTTTCATCTTCCTATCACTTAGATATAGGTATTGCACAAGGCTTTATCCTTGGCCCCCCTCCTTTTGTATTCTCATTGATGGGCTTCATGTAGTGCTGCTGTGCAGATGGTCCCAAACCCGGACTCTAGTCCAGCAGCTCCTGAGCTCTAGGTGATGTTCTGTCAAGTCCTCTAATTGAAACCTACCTCAAACTGACGTTGCCATCTCATTCCTCATGCCTACACCATCTTTTAATGGCATCACATTTCTGCCAGTCACCAAAGCATGAATTCAGTTTCCTTTGACACATTCCCTTTCCAACACACAGCCTGGGTAGGCAGTATTCCTCAGAAGGTGCTAGAGCTGCTGTAATAGAAGACCACCGAAGGTGTGGCTTAAGTAACATTTATTTTCTCACGGTTCTAGAGGCTGGAAGTCCAAGGTGTCAGCAGGTTTGTGTCCTTGGAAGCCCCTCTCCTGTCTTCTCCCTGTGTCCTCACATGGCTTTATTTTCTGTGCAAGTGCATCTCTGATGTCTTTTCCTCTTTTCGTAAGGGCGTCAGTTCTGTTGAATTAGGGTCCCACCCTCATGACCTCATTTAACCTTAGTTACTTCTTTACAGTTCCTGTCTCCAAGTACAGTCACATTGGGGATTAGGGCTTCAATGTATGAATTGGAAGTTGGGGGCAAAAATCAGTCTGTAATAGAAGAGGGGAGTTCAAGGTTTGAAGTAGGAAAGCTATCCAGGCTGCTTAGTAGAAAATACTGAGCCAGGGTCATCAGTTCAGGGAAAGTATACAGCTGGCCCTTGTGGAGAAGCAGACAGAATAAGTGAGTGGCTACAGAACTACAGCGTCCTTGCAACACCTGGACTAGGAGGAGCCCAAAGCACAGTTGTGTTCAAATTGAGCTGTGGCCTCTGAAGACTTAACTGTGCATTTGCCACTGTGTGACAGGGGAGCTTTCATGACAGCAAAACCAGAATAAAAAAACTACATGCCAGGGGAGTAAGCCGTCATTAGGAAGAGTGGCAGGAGCCTGTGGGCCCTGACACTGACTGGGTGCTGCACACCTGTTGTTCCTCCTGGACACTTGTCATGGTGAGTGTAAAGAAGTGTTTGGGACATCTGTGTTGTCACAGCTGTTCTGTCTGAGATCATCTCTGCATGGAGAAATCTGAGGGAACAAGGCTGTAGAGTTACTACAATGTCACTTAGTCCTGTCTGGAGCTCCTCCACCTCCGTCACCTTCATTCTATTCTGACGGCTGCCATGTGCGTCAGGCCCTTTATCACGTGTGAGTAGGATTTTGAGAACGGCCCCTTACCTGGCCCCTGCAGTGTGTCTTCGCTTGAATCCAGCCTACCTGCCGTTCTTGGAACCCAACTCTGATCCTGTTACTCCTCTGCTTAAAAGCCTTGAGTGGTGCCCCTTTCTGCCAAGCTAAGGCCAGATCCCTTGGGCTGATATTAATGGCCTTTATAGTCTAATTTGTCACTCATGATTTCCCTTCTATTGGCTGTCCTTCAACCACATTGGGTTTTAGCTCTTCCTTGACTACACCCAAGCTTTTCCTCTTTCTCTCTCTTTCTCTCTCTCTCTCTCCCTCTCCCTCCCTCTCCCTCTCCCTCCCTCCATCCCTCCTACTCCCCTCCCTCCCTTCCTCCTTCCCTCCTCTTTGTCTCTTTTGACAGTGTCTCACTCTGTCACCCGGGTTGGAGTGCAGTGGCACTGTCTCGGCTCATTGCAACCTCCGCTTCCTGGGTTGAAGTGATTTTCCTGCCTCAGCCTCCTCAGTAGCCGGGATTACAGCTGCCCACCACCACACCTGGCTAATTTTTGTACTTTTTTTGGTAGAGGCAGGGTTTTGCCATGTTGGCCAGGCTGATCTTGAACTCCTGACCTCAAGTGATCTGCCCACGTCTGCCTCCTCCTCCCAAAGTGTTGGGATTACAGGTGTGAGCCACCGCACCTGGCAAACTTTCCCACTTTCATAACATGGTGTCCACACTGTTCTGTGTCTAAAACGGTGTCGTCCTTCTGCACTTGTTGAAATGTCATCCATCTGTTGTTAAGGTTTAAATCAAGTCCTGCCTAATTTTTGAAGGTGTCCTTAATTTGTTTCATATTGTAGGTCTTACCTCATTTATACTCTGCTCACAATGATATTTTTCTTTCTTTCTTTTTTTTTTTTTTTTTGAGATGGAGTCTTGCTCTGTCACCAGGCTGGAGTACAGTGACGCAATCTTGGCTCATTGCAACCTCCGACTCTCTGGTTCAAGCGATTCCCTTGCTCCAACCTCTCAAATAGCTGCGACTACAGGCATGTGCCACCACACCCGGCTAATTTTTGTATTTTTAGTAGAGATGGGGTTTCACCACGTTGGCCAGGATGGTCTAGATCTCTTGATCTCATGATCTGCCCTCCTTGGCCTCTCAAAGTGCTGGGATTACAGGTGTGAGCCACCGCACCTGGCCAGTTATTTTTGTTCTAAAACTTTTTCTTAACTCTATTCAACTATAAAGTCTCTTGAGAATAGGGGTGGTGTATAACTTTATCCTGTCAACCACTTGACAGTGTTTTGCATATAAGTGAGGGGCAGATGCCTGTGGCATGAACAAATGAAATCAGGTTTGGGTAGTATATCTTCTTGATGCTGAAGTGGAAAATAGAAGGAACTATGTTCATGATCCCAAACAGATTTCACCTGCCCCAGCATGCTAACTGAAGAAGCTAATTGTTTGGGAAAGGGAAGAGATTGGTAGGGAGCAAAGAACTGTGGAGTAAATCTGGCAACCATCACTTTTTCTCCAGGGTTCACAGGATGACGGGTAGGGCCTCAGTCCTGGGTAGATTCTGCCCATAGGGTTGGAGGGGGATGAGGAACGGCCTCAGCTTTTAAGGTGTTTAGGTTTGGGAAGTTGGGAGCAATCCCCTAGACTTAATTCATAGCATAAAGAGCCCATGCGAACTGTGAAAGGTTGTTCTATCTGCTTGGTTCTATGCTCACCCAACTCAGAGCTAGAACTTGGGGAGGGAGGCACAAGGAACAGATTGCAGGTTGCGACACGCTCCTATCCTGCTGGCTGGGGCACTGATTGTGGGCACACAGGATCCCGAGGACTGCACGGTGTGACCAAGAGCTTCTCCTAATCAGGCTGCCACCTTGGCCTCGCAGGTTGGATAAAGGTGAGCCCAGGGTGGTTGTGATTAGTTCACTCAATCTCGACATTCCTCTGTGACCCATGAGGGAGGGAGTTATCCTGAGGCTGAGGGGAGACGGGAGGAGTCAGAGACAGCCTTGGGTGATTTTTAAGCTCTAGTTCCTTTGCTCTGGTTTACGTCTTTTGTTCTGCATTAGACCTGAGGTGGGGCCTAAGCATCGATTTTTCTAAATCTCTACAGGTGATTCTGAGGGGCAGCTAGGATTGAGAATCAAACTTGTAAGGTGATTGTGAGCATTAAATGAGATAATGTGCCGTAGAGAGTTTTCAAATGACATGATTTATTATTGCTAGCATCACCTGACACGGTCTACAGAGTTACACAATTTAAGCTAAACTTTTCTGCTCACTCAGATTAGACAGCTGAAGCCTTTGGGCATGGGTGGACAACTAGGACTGAGGAAATGAAGGAAGATCTTGTTATTCTGCTGACTTCACTCCTCAAGGAGTTGCCATTTATTTTCCTTCTTCAGAAGAAGAATTTACTTACCCCATGGCCCATGTTTTGTCTGGTCTCTAGCAGCTCCAGAATTGCTTTTCTTTTCTTTTTCTTTTTTCTTGAGACGGAGTCTCACTCTATCACCAGGCTGGAGTGCAGTGGCACCATCTCAGCTCACTGCAAGCTCCGCCTCCCAGGTTCAAGCGATTCTCCTGCCTCATGCGCCACCACACCCAGCTAATTTTTTTTTTTTTTTCAATTTTAATAGAGACAGGGTTTCACCATGTTGACCAGGATGGTTTTGATCTCCTGACCTCATGATCCGCTTGCCTTGGCTCCCAAAGTGCTAGAATTACAGGCGTGAGCCACTGTGCCCAGCCCAGAATTCCTTTTCTTTCTTCCTTCCTTTTTTTTTTTTTTTTTTTTGAGATGGAGTCTCACTCTGTCACCCAGGCTGGAGTGCACTGGCACGATTTCGGCTCACTGCAACCTCTGGCTCCCAGGTTCAAGCGATTCCCCTGCCCCAGCCTCCCGAGTAGTTGGGATTACAGGTGTGCACCACCATGCCCAGCTAATTTTTGTATTTTTAGTAGAGATGGGGTTTCACCATGTTTGCCAGGCTGGTCTCTAACTCCAGACCTCAGGTGATCCACCCACCTTGGCCTCCTTAAGTGCTGGGATTGCAGGTGTGAGCCACCACGCCCGGCTCAGAATTCCTTTTCAAAATAACACCTGGAAGCTTATAGGAGTTACATGAAGAGTGCTCAGGAACAGCTCCCAGGTCAGATTTCCAGCTTTCTGTGCAGAGGAGTTGGTGAGGGTGGTGCTAAGGATCTCATATATCAATTCTGTTGATGGCTGTCTGGGGACTGAGAGCCCTTGGCCTGCCTTGGGCTTGGAAGAAGTCACCTAGGTCCCACCAGCTATTTCTTTCCTATGGAAAATAGACCAGTGGCTTTAGTTCTTTCTAGTCTGCCACATCCGGAGGTCATACCACCCTCCTTTTCATGGTCATTACCAAGCCTTCCTAACTTCTAAAAGCTATCTAATGTTTCTTCTTGACTGTGGCCACATTATTCTCTTCCCTGGCAGCAATAATCTAATCATTTGGGAAAAAAGCAAAGTTAATGGTATAATTAGCTTTTTCATCAATAAAATTGGTGGAAAAAAAATCTCACTGGCTCTCACCCCCGAGTGGTTCCTGTCTGCCAGCCAGCACTTCGTTCTCGTTCCCACAGACAAACAACTTTGTTGTCAACTATTGATTTTCCCCCCAGAGCTCAGGAATGGTTCTAGCTTTCTTTCATCTCCAGTTTTTTTTTTTTTTTTTTTTTGAGACAGGGTCTCATTCTCTTGCCCAGGCTGGAGTGGAGTGTGGTGGTGTGATCTCGGCTCACAGCAACCTCTGCCTCCAGGTTCAAGCCATCCTCCCACCTAAGCCTCCCGAGTAGCTGGGACTAAAGGTGTGTACCACCATGTATTTTGGCTGTTTGACCTGGGGAACAAAGCCTGCTGGATTTAATGGACTCCAGCTTCAGATGATTGCTGCTAATGATAGTCGAGAAATCCATAGGCCTTCACTTCTTCTGTGTCTATCCACCAGAGGGGTCTGATCTCCAGATTTTCTCAGGAGGCAGAAGATGAGGTGGGGTTGAAGAAGTAGGAAAGAGTATCCTTAAATACAAAGATCCTTCCTAATTCGGCCCTGTGTTCCAGAGGCCCAGGCATCCTTATCATGGAGCAATGACAGAGTCTTGCGAAAGAGACATACCCCAGCTCTGAATTAGGGGCCAGAGTAACACCAGGATATGGCCTAGACAGAACCAGGCCTGGAGGTGGACCAGAGCCCAGCTCTCTTGGCTCCTAGATGAATCCTCTTTTTGCAAGATGGCAAAGGAAACAAATAGTTTTAGCGTCCCATGTAAGACCAGGCTTTTGAGGTTTGGGTCTGCTTTCCCCATTGGTGCAGCTGGGGGTGTAAATATTTAATCAGTCTGGCCTGGGTACATGCAGATCGATGGACACAGCGTCAATCCATTAATGGCTGTGTGGTGGGGAGCACATAGTGGCAGGAGGCAGTCGGGGGCTTGCAGCAGTAGCTGTTTCCCCACCAGTATGGTAGCATTTCCCTATTGGTATAAAGTGGCTTTGATTTTCTGGCTTCAAACAGCCAAAAAAGAAACTGACCCTGAATGCTTGAGGCTTCAGAGCCATAGGTGCAGATCTGAGCGATCACCATCTGGCTGTTTGAAAACTCCAAACAAAAATGTCAACTTGAGATTCTGCCAAGAAACAGTGATTTGTGTTTCCTTGTGTGTCAGGCTCACAGGTCTCCAGTGAGACATAGGAAAACCTTTGTCTCTTCCCCTCTCTCCAAACACAGGGCTGGTTCTCCTAGTGAGGAGGTTTCACTTTCTATCCTTGGCCTACAAACATAGAGATTAAGAGTTTGTGGTTGACTCTGCAGAGCGTGAGATTGCTGAATCTTGGGTGTGAGTGCCTTAGAAATAAGCATTCACATGCTGATCACGAACAGCCTCATCTCTTGATGAAAACATAATATCTGTTGTCCTTATTCGGATTGTAAGGACATATTTTAAATTGTGTAGGATTTGAATGAGGTTCTCCAATAATTACCCTCAAGTTTAAGAGGGCTTCGCATGTTTTGTTTGACATTCTATTTTCTTCACAGCAAGTATCATTATCTGAAATGATCTTATTCATTTATGTAATTATTGTCTGGTCCTCCCCGTAAAGGACATTGAGACCTCGTCTTTCTTTTCTGATTCTTTTTCTTTTGAGGTCTTTTGGCCCTATGAAATGGAAAGGTGTAGGGATCTACAGGTGAGCTTGGACGTAGATGTGAAATCAAGCTGAAACTAAACTGATGCTCGCAGGTTGGGATCAGCAGAAAGAGGAGTGAAAGGTGAGGGAGCTGGAATGGGCCACAAACAAGTGCCTGGATGTGACTCAACTCTGGTGATGCCATATTTTCTCCTTTCATCCCAGAGTGGTGTTTTCCTGGCAGCTGGTCATGGCTTTTGATAAGGCAGAGCTGCCTAGCTCTCCCAAGGGGCTGGTGTTGACCACTGGTGAGTGTGGCTTCACTGTTTTCTTGCCTTGATGCTCGATGGGGAGTCTATTTGTTTGTTTCTTTCATGGCTGCTTAGTCACTTGTGCCACTGGCAGCATGGGCTTCCGACTTTGCGGAGACCGCATGAGAGGCCTGGTATTGGGCAGTCGAGGGCTTTCTGTCCGATTTGTACTGTACGTCTCCGTGGGCATGGTCAGGGATGGCTATCTTCAATCACCACGGCCTGGCTTCTAGGGTGCATGGAGTACTTTGTGGCCTATTCTCCACCCTCCCCCATATCCTGTATGGTCATCTGTTCTTGTCCCTCCAGGAGGGAAGGGATAGGTGGTTTATTCTGATTTGTAGGTAGGGAACTGTGACGAGAGGAACTTGAGGGCTTGCCCTGCAGGTGGTGTGAAGAGCGGACTCCAGGGCTCTCTCGCGAGCCTTCTGCCTTCTGTATCAGCCTGTTGCTGTTCTGGCCCCTGTTCTTATTCTCCTATAAAAGAAAAAGCTTTCAGCCAGCAGGTGTCGGCGGCACTGGCAGAAGTCTTTCCCTTAATCATAACTGGGTGTTGGAACCCCAGCTGTGGTTTTACACTTGTCCTGTCTTCCTCCTATGGCTCAGGACCTTGCCCCTGCAATGGGGCAACAGGAGGGGCAGGATGAATGGAAATAGAAGCTGCTTCAGGCCAGGCATGTGGCTCGTGTCTGTAATTCCAGCACTTTGGGAGCCTGAAGCATGACGATCGCTGGAGCCCAGGAGTTTGAGACCAGCCTGGGCAAAAAAGGGAGACACTGTCAAAAAAAAAATTAGTTAGCAGGGCATAGTGGTATGCGCCTGTAGCTCCAGCTATTCAGGAGGCTGAGGTGGGAGGATCGCCTAAGCCCAGGAGTTCGAGGCTGCAGTGAGCGGCGATTGCGCCACTGCACTCCAGCCTGGGTGACAAAGCGTTTGGGAGGGAGAGCCCCGACCTAGCCACAGGAATCCCTTTTCTATGGGGCATCTCTGCTCTGCTCTGGCTAGAGACTTCAGGGGCTGGAACAGTCTTTTCTAGTGCATCTTCAACATATTGGACAACCTCCAAGGCCTGGTGTCTCTGCTTTTTTTTTTTTTTTTTTTTTGATACGGAGTCTCGCTCTGTAGCCCAGGCTGGAGTGCAGTGGCCGGATCTCAGCTCACTGCAAGCTCCGCCTCCCGGGTTCACGCCATTCTCCGGCCTCAGCCACCCGAGTAGCTGGGACTACAGGCGCCCGCCACCTCGCCCGGCTAGTTTTTTGTATTTCTTAGTAGAGACGGGGTTTCACCGTGTTATCCAGGATGGTCTCGATCTCCTGACCTCGTGATCCACCCGTCTCGGCCTCCCAAAGTGCTGGGATTACAGGCTTGAGCCACCGCGCCCGGCCTTTTTTTTTTTTTTTTTTTTTTTTTTTTGAGACAGAGTCTCAGTCTGTTGCCCAGGCTGGAGTGCAGTAGCATGATCTTGGCTCACTGCAATCTCCCCCTCCCGGGTTAAAGTGATTCTCCTGCCTCAGCCTCCTGAGTAGCTGGGACTACAGGCGCCCGCCACCATGCCCAGCTAATTTTTGTATTTTTAGTAGAGATGGGGTTTCACCATATTGGCCAGGCTGGTCTCAAACTGCTGACCTTGTGATCTGCCCGCCTTGGCCTCCCAAAGTGCTGGGATTATAGGAGTGAGCTACTGCGCCTACCTTTTTTAATGGTTTAAGCTCTTCCTTGTCGTGGCCTACCTCACCAAGCTTCTATTAATCCTTCAGTTCTTGGAAGTGTCATTCCTTCAGGAAGGTTTCTTAATTCTTCCCATCCCGCTCCCTATTCCCAAGACCCTTTGTTATTTTCCCACTTATCACTGCGTTCTTCCCCAGCATGACACTCACCACGTGTGGTTATGGGAATGTAACTATGTTCCCCAATAGGACAGGCAAGGTATGGGTCCATCTTGTCTACAGATTTAGCCCTGATTCCTTGAACTTGAAAAGCTCTTCAAATGTTTGAATGAGAGTGGGCTTGTCATAAAGTTTTGGGTTTATATATTTGGACTTAATTTCTTTAGGTCAGAGGACAAAGAGGAGTTTGGTTGGAGATACTGAAATGGCAGCATCTGTATCCAGTACCCAGTAAAATATGTGGGTCTGAAACTCTAGTAAAAATGTTGTCCTTGGGGAAACAGATTTGGAAATCATTAGCAAGTTCTGGAAGGTGTCCTCCTGTGCCCCCAGCGTGTACCCAAGCAGTCTAGATTTGATGATTGGAAAATAGAATTATAGGAGATGGAGGATGGGGTTCTCACTCCAATTAGTTTCTCTTTTCCATGGATTTATTAATTTTTTTTCATCACAGAAATGACCTCCACCTTCAACCCCCGAGAATGTAAACTGTCCAAGCAAGAAGGGCAAAACTATGGCTTCTTCCTGCGAATTGAGAAGGACACCGAGGGCCACCTGGTCCGGGTGGTTGAGAAGGGTAGCCCAGCAGAGAAGGCTGGCCTTCAGGATGGAGACCGAGTTCTTAGGATCAATGGTGTCTTTGTGGACAAAGAAGAACATACGCAGGTGAATGAGACATTTGGGGCTCCTCTTCCAGGATCTCTTCAGCCCCAACACCATCTCTGCTGATTATAATTTTGGGGGTCGGTAGAGTTTGGTTCTTTTCTGGCTGCCACTGGCAAGGCAGGACACCTTTATTGCTGTACCTTATGTTGGCCAATCAAGTCCCCTATGAGGAACCAAGAACTGTACACATTACTCTTGGATTTGAATAGCATCAGGTCTAACATGAATTGCATGTTCACTACATACCAAAAATGGTGCTAGGCAATTTTATATTCATTATCTTGTTCAGTCCTCCTCATGACCTTGTGAGGTATATGTTACAATCTCACAGATGAGGAAGCTAAGTACAGATAACTTAGCTTGCTAACATGTTCATGCAGAGGATATATGGGAGAGTCTGGCCTTACCCTATTCTGCCTGACTCCAAAAGCATGCACTTTTCCTTACACTGTGCTGTCGCCATGCACTCAGGAGGTACGGTTACAATCCAGGGCAGTGCTCCTCTCTAGAAAGGGGCAGTCCTTGTAAGAAGCCTCTGGGCTGGGGTTGGACCATGCTCTATATTCCAGCAGTGCCAGAAGCTCAGCCTAATCTGCACCTGGATCTCGGGAAGGCAGGGATGGAGGTGGCTGAGGAACTACCTGCTTCTACTTGGGTGTCAGGGGTCAACTAGCAGGATCTCCAGGGCCAGATATGGAGCCACATGGTCAGCATTTCCCTCTGGCAGTTGATAGAGGGTTATTAAAGTTATTTTTTCTTCTTCCCGCCTAGGTTGTGGATCTGGTCAGAAAGAGTGGGAATTCAGTGACTTTACTAGTTCTGGATGGGGATTCCTATGAGAAAGCAATGAAAACACAGGTGGACTTGAAAGAGTTGGGTCAAAGTCAGAAGGAGCAAGGTTTGAGTGATAATACACTTTCCCCTGTGATGAATGGAGGCGTGCAAACTTGGACCCAGCCCCGGCTCTGCTACCTCGTGAAGCAGGGAGGCAGCTATGGCTTCTCTCTGAAAACTGTCCAAGGTGAGAATTTTTTGGGGGAGTGGGGGGAGGCAGGGGCAGGGCACAGACAACAGGCTTCCAGAACAAAGATGCTATTGGTTAATGACTTTTCTTCTTTGACTTTTCAGTTGCTTTAGATAGCTTGCAACAGCTTTCCTCCCTCCCTCTCTCTCTCCCTCCCTCCCTGCCCTTTCCCTTGCCTTGCACAGTTGTGCAATTGGGGAGGGACACTGGACAGCAGTGGGGGTGGGGGGGCACTGGGCACTCCTGTCCCTGAGTGTTTGTCAGGCTGACACTTGAGGACTCTTTGAGGTCAGGGGGTCAGAGCATTGATGCTTCTAGCCCTCTTAGGGTGAAAATGAAGAGGAGAATGAGGAATAAGAGGCAAGAAAAATGAGAGTCTTCATAATAGCTACTTTTGAGTAAGATTGGTATCTTTTTTAAATCTGGGTGCCCAGATAGTCATTCATTTATTCAACAAAATCTTAAGCACCTACTGATGTGCCAGGCACTGTTACCTTTGCTGAGAATACTGCAAAAATCTCCACCCTCCTGTAACATTTTGATAGTATCCTCAGCTGTGGCTCAGCCCCACCTGTTCTGAGGTGCATCTTTGAGCTCTGGCTAAGAGGTACAGAGTGATTTGAGAAACCCTGACCATCAGGAAGCACTAGAAGTTCTGTTTCTAGAATTTCAGAGGTGCAGACTAACCTGTGTTCAGTTGACCATGGCTCTGGGGGTATTGGTTGGAACCAGAGGGGCTGTGTTAGCTGGCCGGTTCCTTCTTGAACGTTGCCTCTGCCCACATTCTTTCTGGGGCTGGAGAAGCACTGGTGGTAGGTCATGATTTGGCAAGTGGTACAGCAGCAGACCAGTTGGTAAATTCACAATAGTTTATAAGGCTTATTTAACCTGTACCAAGAGATGGAAACTCGTGATAAGGGGCATTTCTCAGGTTGGTCAGCTATTAAACACAGTGGTGTGGGTAGTCAAAGGAAGCTTGGCATGTCTTCGAAGCCTATTATCAGTAAAGTGGTAAAAAAAGAGAAAATCATAATTCAGATTCTACTCATCTGGCTCATGTGCTAACGCACATGGTGAACAGTTTAGGTTAGCTTTATGAGGAAAATGGTTTCTTCATGACAAATATATAACAAGGTGGCAGGAGAAATGCTGAATGTTTAAGGAAGCAGAATTTAAGTTACTGTCATTCCTTACAAGTGATTTATGTAGTCATTACCAAGCGATCCCTTGCCTAGGTTGAAATACAGGAGTTCCCCCTTATCCTGTTTTGCTTTCCATAGTTTCAGTTATCTTACCTGCAGGCAACTGTGGTCTGAAAATATTAAATGGAGAATTCCATACATAATAGTTGCATTGTGAACCATTATGAGTAGGGTAAGGAAATCTTGTGCTGTCCTGCCCCATCTTGGAGATGAATCCTCTGTTTGTCTAGCACCTCCGTGTGGTATGTGCTTACTTGCCTGTTAGTCTTACTACTTACTACTCACTACTCAGTTATCAGGTCAACTGTTGCGGTATTAAAGTACTGTGTTCAAATAATCCTTATTTTGCTTAATAATGGCCCAGCACAGAAAGAAAAATATCACATGTTCTCATAAGTGGGAGCTAAAAAAGGTGAATCTCACGGAGGTAGAGAGTAGAATGAGAGATACCAGAGGCTGGGAAGAGTGTATGTGGGGTAGGGCAGGGATGAAGAAAGCTAGGTTAATGGGTACAAACACAAAGAGAGAATAAGTTCTAACGTTTGATAGCAAAGTGGGGTGACTATAGTTAACAACAATGTATTGCACATTTCAAAATAGTTGTAAGAAGATTTGAAATATTCTCAACACAAAGAAATGATAAATGTTCAAGGATGGATGTCCTAAATATCATACCATTATTTGTTCATTATATGCTCTTGGTATCAAAACATGACACACACCCTACAAATATGTACAAATGTTATGTATCAATAAAAAATAATAGCCCAGGCCGGGCGCGGTGGCTCACGCCTGTAATCCCAGCACTTTGGGAGGCCGAGGTGGGCGGATCACGAGATCAGGAGATGGAGACCATCCTGGTTAACACGGTGAAACCCTGTCTCTACTAAAAACACAAAAAATTAGCTGGGCACGGTGGCGGGCGCCTGTAGTCCCGGTTACTTGGAGGCTGAGGCAGGAGAATGGCGTGAACCCGGGAGGCGGAGCTTGCAGTGAGCCAAGATTGCGCCACTGCTCTCCAGCCTGGATGACAAAGTGTGACTCTGTCTCCAAAAAAAAAAAAAAAAAAGTCCAAAATGCAACAGTTGTGATGCTGGCAGTTCAGATATGACAAAGAGAAGCTGTAATGTGGCCAGGCGTAGTGGCTCATGCCTGTAATACTAGCACTTTGAGAGTCTGAGGCGGACAGATCACCTGAGGTTAGGAGTCAGGAGTTCGAGACCAACCTGGCCAACATAGCAAAACCCCATCTCTACTAAAAATACAAAAATTAGCCAGGTGCAGTGGCAGGCACCTGTAGTTCCAGCTACTTGAGAGACCGAGGCAGGACAATCGCTTAACCGGGGAAGCAGAGGTTGCAGTGAGCCAAGATTGTGCCCCTGGACTCCAGACTAGGTGACAGAACGAGACCCCATCTGTTAAAAAAAAAAAAAAAAAAAAAAAAAAGGCTGTAAAGCGCTCTTCTATTAAGTGAAAAGTTCTCGATTTAATAAGGAAAGAAAAAATATTGTATGCTGAGGTTGCTAAGATTAGCTCAGTTATTGCGAATCTCTTATTGTGCCTAATTTATAAGTTAAACTATCATAGGTACGTAAGCACAGGAAAAAAAACATACAGGTTTTGGAATACTATCTAAAGTTTCAGTCTCCCACTGGGGGTCTTGGAATGAATCCCCCATGGTTAAGGGGGAACTGCTCTATTAATATCTTTGAAGAATTGACAGCATTTCTGTAAGTAGCACCTAAATCTCACCACCTAAATGCGTTCATGTTCTTCCCTCCCTCCTGTGCCTGTCCTTGTTAGCCTACATTGGTGAGATGACTCCATCAGCATACGATGGCTAATATAATAGTACGAAATAAAGAGGAGGGAATGGGAAAGATGCTTTCTGATTCTACAAATGCAAAGAAAGGGCATATAGACACAATAATGCAGTGTGGGTATGGTTTCGCGCTTTCTGGTACAAGGGGCCAAGGCCACCCAAGATTCCATCTTTGCATTTAGCTGACCTCAGAAATTCTATTCAAATCAACAAATACCCACTGAGTAAAGGCTGTGTCAAGTTCTGTGCCAGGAGCTATAACTGTGATTTTAGATCACAAGCCAAAGGCTGTTTGAGTTAGCTCTGAAATTGGAAGTTCTAGTTTCACATTATTGGGAGAAAAGTCTTTACCATTGGATTTCTGTTTTTTGTTTTTTGGTTTTTTTTTTTTTTTGTGCAATGGAGTGTTCTATGAAAGGGTGGTGTATGCAAAGCAGTCCTTGAATGCTGAAGGAGCTCAGAAACCAAAGAACAAGGCAGGCAAATCCAGTTTGTAGGTACATTGGAATTTATCAGGGGAACTTATGAACAGAAGCATGGTCTTGGACAGCCACAAAACATGTAGATCTCTGCAGTGTTACTCCCCAGACCCAAGGCTGATATGCCATAGGGAAAGGGTATATATGCTCCAGCAAGGCAATCGAAGGCAGCCGTCTGCAATAGCCAAGAATGCTATATGCATCATGGCCTGTAATTTGTGTGGTAACATTAAGGTTGACATGTTCTTACACTAGGGACAGTAAATGAAGTAGGAATCAGGAGGCATTCACAGGACTGGGGCTAATCAGAAGTCAACATCGCAGATTACCATCCAAGAGGGAGTCACTTTTGTCTCCACATGGAGTTCACCCCTACTCTCTTCCAGGTAAAAAGGGGGTGTACATGACTGATATTACACCTCAAGGTGTGGCTATGAAAGCTGGAGTTCTGGCTGATGATCACTTGATTGAAGTGAATGGAGAGAATGTAGAGGATGCCAGCCACGAGGAAGTGGTTGAAAAGGTATGCCCCAAAGGGTACTTTTCTTGCCCTATCTTCCACTCTATTCTCATTGGAGGTGACAGAAAGACAGGGGTGGTAGGGGACAGCATGAGTTTATGATGGGAAAAAATATCCAGCTGAGTTGCCCCTTCATATTAAGGGTGAACAGACTCTCACTAGTGGTATAAGCAGTGTTAATACAGGTTTTGGAATAAAGCCTTCCCTAATTTCACATAAGGTCTACAAAACTATTAACCTTACCTTTTGGATCTTGTTTGTATCGGATTGGGAGCCCCCTCTGAACTGTCTGATTGAGACAGGGTCTCACTGTGTTACCCAGGCTGGAGTGTAGTGGCACCATCTCAGCTCATTGTAGTCTCGGCCTCCTGGGCTCAGATGATTCTTCCACCTCAGCTTCCTGAGTAGCTGGGATTACAGGTGTGCACCACTGCGCCTGGCTAATTTTTGTATTTTTTTTTTTTTTTTTTGTAGAGACAGGGTCTCACTATGTTGGCCAGGCTGGTCTTGAACTCCTGAGCTCAAGTGATCTGCCCGCCTTGGCCTCCCAAAGTCTGGGATTATGGGCGTGTGTCACTGTGCCCTCTGAATTTACAATAAATTCACTGTTGAGCCGATAATACTGAAATGCTTTAATAGGAAGTGGGATATAACTGAGATTTTCCTTTGAGGTCATATGGAACCTTAAAAATTGACCAACCTTCTCTTCTCTTTGTAGAATGATTTTTTGACGTGGACTCTTACTTTCTTTTCTTTTCCAAACTCCTGTTCTAGCTTTTATCTAGGTACCTTTATGGGTTTTCTGAATTCTAGCTCCTACTTGGGCTCAGTTAGTACCTATGTGGGTGGGTCATATTTAAATAAGGGAAAACAACTCTAGAAGTGGAGATAGATACGTATCAGTTAGCTGGCAGGACATAGTGTAACAGCTTAAACTCAGGCCTTCTATCCCCTATCTTTTGTTGAACCTAGAGACTGTGTGCCTTTATACAGAAACGTTCTTATCCCCCAGCATTGTTCTTGGGGGTTGATATTGTTCCTCATCTGTGTGTGTTGTTACAGGTGAAGAAGTCAGGAAGCCGTGTCATGTTCCTGCTGGTGGACAAAGAAACTGACAAGCATCACCTTGAGCAGAAGATACAATTCAAAAGAGAAACGGCTAGTTTCAAACTGTTACCCCACCAGCCCCGAATTGTGGAGATGAAGAAAGGAAGCAATGGTTATGGTTTCTATCTGAGGGCAGGCTCAGAACAGAAAGGTAAGGTACAACAGCAGGAAACTTGGCAGTGTAACCAACAAATTCCTCATCCCAGTCTGACTCCAGAGTTCCATTAGACTCCCAACTTCCAACCAGATGCATGAGGGACACAGCAAGAAACTAGAAGGCACAGCTGGGTCAGAGTCTATGTCACATGAGGCTCTGATATTGGGCATCAAAAGTTTCCGTAGCATTATGATAAGGCAGAATTTGGGATCTGGGCAATGGTATCCTGGTAAGCTGGCTCTCTGGCGGGGGGCGGGGGTGGTGGTGGAATACAAATTGGTAGCATTTGTTGGTTTTTGTGATGTAAATACTCCTCCCATGTCCAATTTCAACTTACTAACAAGATGTCACTGAACACAACGAAGTGTTGCACAGAATTGGCTTTTGTGAGCCAGTATAGCACACCGCTGGACCTGAGGCCGAGGTGTGGGTGAGGATCTGGGACTCAGAACCAGGAGTCCTCCTTCTTTGCAACTCAACAGGGAGAACACTAGGTTCTTTCAGGGAAGGTAAATACATAAAAGAACATGAGTTCAGGCCGTATAAACTGTTACTCACCCATAAGTTGTTATTTTCTTTTCACTTTATGTTTACATTAATTTATCAAATATTAATTTGGTTTGTGTTTTGTAAAAACATCCTCAGTGCCTTGGAGAAACAATATCATATGAATCAGACAGGAATTCTTTAGTCAAGGAGTCTACCATTTAGTAGATAAGAGATAAGGGACTTATGTCCACAATGAAGGGAGATAGAGGTTAAGTACCTTCATACAGGGGCAGATTAAGCGCTGTGATAATTCAAGGTTAGAGTAAGCTTTTCTCACTAAAAAGGTACCAGAAGCCCTCATAGCAGGGGTGGCCCTTGAGTTCAGGCTTTGTAACATGAATAGATTTGGGAAAGTAGGCAGGGCTGGGACAAGGAAGATCATTCCAGGAAGGGGGGAGTCATGTGAACACTGTCAGGAGACATGGGCACAGTTTAGTTGGCACATGATGCGTGGTGCAAGAATTCGTTGGAAGGGTAGGCTGGAGAGAGGTGACAAGGGAACTTCTATGCAAGATTGACGAGTTTGGACTTGGCTCATTAGATGATGGGGAGTTATTTTTTGAGCAGTATAAGGGAGAAGAAAAAAACAGCCTATAATGTCTTGGGGGCTTTGCACGTCTCAATTACTCCTAACAATTATGCGGGAAGAACTGCTGAAATTGAGGGCTTGGAGAAGATACAGTAATTATGTAAGGTCAAATAGTTGTTTAGTTCCAAAGCCCATGCTCATTCTGTTGCACCAGGGAGTGACGTGGTTAAGAATGTGCATCAAGATGGATCTGAAGGCCGATCTGTATTGATTGGGGAAGGGACAGCAGTAGGAAGGTGCTGTCATAGTTTACATAGAATTCTAGGCAGGAACTAACACAAACTGCATTCAGGGTGGAGGAAGTGGGATGTGTAAGATATTAAGGTAGCATGAGAGGACTTAGCAATCATCTAGATATGGGGACTGGATGCTGGGGAAGAATCAGTTGCCAAGTGTTGGTGGCTAGGAGGATGTTGCTCCACTAACAGGTAACCAAGAGGAGGGGCTTTGGGGTGGAGAATGGGCAGAGCTGATTTTTGGTTTGAATACATTACAGTTGAGAGATCTATGAGATGTTTTGTTGGAGATACCCAGCAACTAGCTGGAAAAGGGAAACAGGAGCTTGTTTAAAAAAAAAAAAAAAAAAAAAGAGCTCTGGCAGCATCTGGTAAAGATACCAGAAGGCCAAAGGCACATGGAGGCATGTATATACAAATACATTCCCAACTGAATACACCCAATTGCTACTAAAATGCCAGCATGGGTTTCTTAAGGTCCAAAGTTTTAGGTTTTGTTCTTTATTCTTTCCTGTCCTTTAATGACAGCTTTTACATAAGAAGAATGGCTACAAGTACGCCCACTGACTTCCTGGGAACTTATAGTCTTTTAATATGCTATTGTGCCAAAATTGAATATCAGGCACTTTTAGTAACATGATTATTTCCATTAAGACCCCTTCATTGTTAATGGCTGGGTTAATTTCTGGAGCGAGTTCTGAGCAGGAAATGAGCCTAGATAGTGTGCTTATAAACTTCCTGGGATGCTGGTGGAAGGGACTATAGTTGTACTCAGCATGCTTTTTACATCTATTTCATCAGGGCTTTAGGCTCCAGCAGAAATTTTTTTTTTTTTTAAGGGACTTACTGATAATTTTATTTTTTGGGGTGGGGGGAGGACAGGTCAAATCATCAAGGACATAGATTCTGGAAGTCCAGCAAAGGAGGCTGGCTTGAAGAACAATGATCTGGTAGTTGCTGTCAATGGCGAATCTGTGGAAACCCTGGATCATGACAGTGTGGTGGAAATGATTAGAAAGGGTGGAGATCAGACTTCACTGTTGGTGGTAGACAAAGAGACGGACAACATGTACAGACTGGTAAGTAATACAAGGCCATATATTCATGCATTAAGGCTGGGCCCATTCCCTCATGCCCTCAACCTTTGCACTGAGTTAGGACTTTGTTCCTTAAACTGGAAGAGGCCTAACAATCATCATTAAGGCTGAACTGAAGCTCAACTTAAATTGGTAGTGATAAGAGAATGCCAAATGATTGATAAATGGGTTTTAAGTCCTTGGTCTTAAGATTTTGAAACAACTTGTGAATATAACTGCAGACTTACTCTTGGTGATCTGAGAAAATCTATGGAGAATATAAGCCTGGAAATAAAATTGTTCCCCAAATAGGGAACAATTAGATTTTAAGCTTTAGGTCAGTTAAGTTCTATCAACTGCACATAAAAGCCTAGAAAGGATTATTAAACAACTTGTAAACCCTTAGCAAATCAAAGAGAAACACAGATAGACCAAGACCAAGCTGAATCAAACTAACTTTTCTCTTAACAGCTCTTTATCGTAACATCTACTACTGCATGTTTTAAGGTTTTATTTTATTTTAACACTTTTAACACAAGAACTGAGGTTCAGTCTAGTTTAACAGATACCTGGGGGGCCTTCTAAGTACCATCTGTCTTGCTAAGTGCTGATCGTAAAGATGAACAAGATAAATGTTCTCTGTGATATACAATGATAGTAGAATCTAAAATAAAATAAGTGGTACAGAGGGGGGAATATGATGGGTGGTGATATATTAGGCCTTCATCATAGATTAGGAAACTGAAGCTTAGAGAGACTAAGTGCTTTGCTAAAGTCACGCAGCTTAGTAAAGACTGAAGCTGGTATTTGAACCCAAATTCTTGGACCTGTAATCCATTATACCATACTCCTCCTCAGCACATTTTCATGAGGTATTTCAAGATAATCTTGTAAGCAGGATTAAACAATGAATTGGATTAATGGCTTTTTTTAACTACTTGAACAATCATACCTAGAAAATACTTGATATCAACCTGAATATCAACTTGAATAGAATTCTCTAATGGCATGCTACTTGTTCCTAACCGTTTGTGTTTAAAGTTGAAAGGAGATATGGAAAATATATTAACATACTTAGAGTGGTACTAGATAATTCATTTGCTGGAGAGTGTAATTAATACTCAAAATATTTAGTCAGGATAGAAAGAATAAAAACTAAAGAAATAAGAATAAATTTCAGGTGTACTATGCTAACCTAAAAGTAAATTGTATGAATACCACATGGTGAGACCTGATTGAGGACTACAGAAAAAGATCAGAAACTTGATACTCCAAGTAGTTGCCCCATCCAAAAATGGCAATTTAAAAATTAACTGACACTTGGCTTCTAGAGATGACCATCTTACCGTACTTACTTGGTCAGACCATACTTGAATTCCTGGTGTGCTTCAGTTTCCTTAGTTTTAAGAGAGGGGTAGTAGCTACAGTGAAGGGTGGATATGAGGGTTGAATTGGAATATTTAGAGTATGTAGAATAATGCCTCACACGTCTAAATGTTCTATTTGTTAAATCAATATTGTATCCGGTTTCAAGAACCTCACTTTAAGAAGTGTATATGCCAGGGACTGCTAGAGGGTTGTGTTTATTCACTCATGTATCTCAAAGATCCACCCTGTACCCCAACCTACAGGGCTTACTTTGGAGAGGGGGGAAGGAAAGAATGAGGGCAGGCCTCTTTTTAGATCAAAGTTCTCTATTAACAAGGTTAACCAGGGAAGAGGTTTTGGAAGCCACCATGTGAGTATTTAGCTTGAGTCAGGCTTTGGAGACGAAAGCATCTTCAAGAATTTGAAAGGCTATTACACGTAAGAAGGAGCACACTTTTTTTTTTTTTTTTTTTTTTGAGACGGAGTCTTGCTCTGTCACCAGGCTGGAGTGCAGTGGCGCCATCTTGGCTCACTGCAATCTCTTCCTCCTGGGTTCAAGCGATTCCCCTGCCTCAGCCTCCTGAGTAGCTGGAACTATAGGTGTGCACCACCACGCCCAGCTAATTTTTTGTATTTTAGTAGAGACGGGGTTTTACCATGTCGGCCAGGATGGTCTCGATCTCCTGACCTCGTGATCCACCCGCCTCGGCCTCCCAAATTGCTGGGATTACAGGTATGAGCCAATGCGCCCGGCCTACACAGTTTTTTTAAGGTGTCCTATGGGGCAGAGCAGGACCAGAGAAGCCATAGTGAGCTCGCTTTTGGCTTAAGAACCAACTGAAGCTGCCAGGAATGATGAGTCACTTCGCAGTTGGTAGAAAAAGTCAAGCAGAAATCAGAGGTGGCTCTGCAGCTGTTTGTTGTAAAGGGGATTCCGACCCCTCCTGATCTTATCACAGAATAATTTAATTGTAATTTTTCTGTTTTGGTTAATAGAGAACTTTGATCTAAAAAGAGGCCTGCCCTCATTCTCTCCTTCCCCCCTCTCCAAAGTAAGCCCTGTGGATTGGGGTACAGGGTGGATCTTTGAGATACATGAGTGAATAAAACACAACCCTCTAGCAGTCCCTGGCATATACTAGACACCCAATTATCTGAATGAAGCATGAATAAAATCTCAATATTTGTTTTTTGAGACAGTGTCTCTCGCTGTTGTCCAAGCTGGAGTGCAATGGTGTGTTCTTGGCTCACTGGAACCTCTGCCTCTTGCATTCAAGTGATTCTCCTGCGTCAGCCTCTCAAGTAGCTGGGACTACAGGTGCCTGCTACCACACTTGGCTAATTTTTGTATTTTTAGTAGAGATGAGGGTTCACCATGTTGGCCAGGCTGGTCTCAAACTCCTGACCTCAAGTGATCTGCCCACCTCATACTCCCAAAGTGCTGGAATTTCAGGCATAAGCCACCAAGCCTGGCCAAAATCTCATTGTTTTGATGTTACTGTACTTTGCCTCGAGATGAGCTGCGACTGTCAGATGCAGTTGATTTGCTTGTTCAGGTAGTGTCATCACACGTTATTTTTTATGTAATGAGTCACCTGATAATTTTCCATATTTTAAAGAGGGGAAAGACTCCATTGTGGAACTTGCAAGTATATGACTAAAAGGTCTGAAGTTAGTTGAACTGGGTAACTAGGAGGTTCCGTGCTGGTGGTATTCTCACTTGCAAAGGAAGGAGATGTGGTCTTGTGGTAAGACAGATGATAACCAGAGGACTCAAAATCTAATTTTAGTCAGGCTGCTAACAGTGCGATTTGAAGTAGAGCCCACACTGTGCTCACCTTCCATTGCTTGATTTCCTACTCATCGCCTAACAAATGTTCCCGACACTTGTGGGCAGCCATTTTGCTGCTGATCCAGGATCACACCATACCCAGGTCCACTCTAATTGTCTCAACTAAAACAGCCAGTTAGGCTCATAATTCTATTACAAAAAATCAGTCCTGTTTCCTGTTCTATGCCTCTTCGGTATTCAAGACCATCATTTCTTCACATGGATGGTCTGGGAGTTGATATGAATTAGGAGTATTTAAAGATGTTGGAGAGTTTGGCATAACACAAGTGACAGCTAATGGTTACAACAATACATAGTAAAATAAGCACACAGATCCCAGGTCTGGAAGGGGAGGGTGTTGGCAAGCAGCAAAGGGTTGGAATTAACTTTTGTTACAATATGTGACCATATAATAGCTGTCACCCTCTCACCAATTATTACTGTATATATGGGTTGTTCTCTTCTAGTAGCTTTGAGTCTTCGGATAGTGATAAAAATAGTGTTATATTAACATTCTCCAGAGAGACAGATCTAGTAGGATATAAAGATACAGGCATGAGAGGAGATTAATTAGGGGAATTTATGGAGGCTAAGAAGTCCCACAACAGGCTGTCTTCAAGCTTGAAACCCTGGGATGCCAGGAGTGCGGCTCCGTCCAAATCTGACTTACTGGCGTCACCCCTGATTGGCATTCCTACTTGATTGCTTCTGTGCATTTGGCCTGAGAATCTGGGGGGCTGTGGCTGTAGATCTTAGAGTCCAAAGGCCAGAGAACCTGGAATTCTGATGTCCAAGCACAGGAGAGGAAGAGTGTATCCCAGCCCTAGCAGACAGACTGACACCTTTGCCTTTTCTGTAGTTCACTCGGACTCGCACACTAATCCCCTCTGGAACCACCCTCATGGACACACACCAAAATAATGCTTTACTGGGTTTCTAGGTATTCCTTAATCCAGTCAAGTTGGCACCTAAAATTAACTATCACAAGTATCTTGTGTTTTACATTTTTCGAATGTGTTTAAGGAGCTCTGAAGATCATCTTACCGAAAGGAAAAGCCAGAAGAATGTACTTTGCATGAGGTACCGGGCTAGTCAGTCCGATGTGTCATTTCCCAACAGGGGAATTATGTATAGATTGTTCAGTGACTTGCTCACTATCATGAACTCAAAAGAAATTAGTAATTTTTTAGACATCTTTTTGGATCCTTGTACAGCATCCTATACTGCTTTTATGTTCATGTGTGCATTTGTGTACATGTATACACATATTACTCCACAACGAAGCGCAATCTTCTTTTATACCTTTCCTGGTTGGGGTAAGTAGAGAAATTTTACAGCCTACAATCAGACATATCCGGAAGAACAGTGGAATATGTATGATACCATAAAAATTAGCACATTTAACAAAGTATAACTTACTCATGGTTACAACTAAGTTAATGTTTTTTCCCTTTATTTTTCAAAAGGCTCATTTTTCTCCATTTCTCTACTATCAAAGTCAAGAACTGCCCAATGGCTCTGTCAAGGAGGCTCCAGCTCCTACTCCTGCTTCTCTGGAAGTCTCAAGTCCACCAGATACTACAGAGGAAGTAGATCATAAGCCTAAACTCTGCAGGCTGGCTAAAGGTGAAAATGGCTATGGCTTTCACTTAAATTCGATTCGGGGTCTGCCAGGCTCATTCATCAAAGAGGTATGGTAATCTGGTTCCAGCAGCCCAACAAACACAGCCACAATTAGGATAGTCTCAGCTTTTCTCGCCCATTGACGGCTTAGTAGAGAGGTTCCATTGAAGGCACACACTGAGGGGTCTCACCTGGGTTCAGATAAATGTTGTCATGGTCCCATACCCTTTAGGTTAGCTACCAGTACATCATAAGTTCACGTGTTTTTTGCTTCCCAAACATCTGTTCCAAACAGTGTGAGTTGACTGAACTCTAGCTGACAGTCACTATCAACCCTGATTGGCAGTCATACTTGTTTGCTTCTGTGCATTTGGCATAATGCCCCTTACCCTGTAGGGACTGATAAGACTCCCTATAGCTTTCAAGTTGGGAGTGAAGAAGGGGGACCTATTTATCCCCCTTCATCCCAGAAGACATGTGACACTGAATCACTAGTTATAATACCACTAATCATGTGAATATGGAAGTTACATCCTTCATAAATACAAAAGCATTAGAACACCTTTTTCAACTCTATACCTCAAGGAGAAATAATAACATGATTAAGAATAAATTCTTGAACTCCTCATCTGTCCTCTGAAGGAGAGCTAGTCTGACATCCCCTTCTCTGTGTTTGAAATTGATAACTCAGAACTTCTGTTCACAGGTACAGAAGGGCGGCCCTGCTGACTTGGCTGGGCTAGAGGATGAAGATATCATCATTGAAGTGAATGGGGTGAATGTGCTGGATGAACCCTATGAGAAGGTGGTGGATAGAATCCAGAGCAGTGGGAAGAATGTCACACTTCTAGTCTGTGGAAAGAAGGCCTATGATTATTTCCAAGCTAAGAAAATCCCTATTGTTTCCTCCCTGGCTGATCCACTTGACACCCCTCCAGATTCTAAAGAAGGAACAGTGGTGGAGTCAGGGCATGACTCGCACATGGCAAAAGAACGGGTGAGTGGGGGCCTATTTCTTTTCGTGATCTAATTTACTGGAGTATGGGTATAGTCCCTATGAGTATATTTAATGTCTGTTTGCCACAGATTTTTTTAAAACTAGAAAATGACAATGTAAAGATAACTCACAAATCAAGTTGTTGTAGAGGACAGGCGGCAGTACAAGGACAACAAATTTCTTACTTTCACAGCATGCAGCTGACAGCAGTTGTCTAGAGCTAATAAATCAAGAGGTACAAAGTTTATCAGTATTATAATGGGAACCCCCAGAAGAGCCTGAATTGGATGATCTATGTATGAATTCTGGTTCTGTCATTTGTCAGCTGCGGGGAAATGGATTTATTTGTTCTGTTCCTCAGTTTTCCCACCCATAAAACGGGGATAATTTGTAGGATTGTTATCAGGATTATGTTAACTAAGATTATATTAACTATATTAAAGTGCTTTGAATAGTGGCTGGCTCATAGTAAGCATGTAAATGGTGATGCTTATAGACAACATTGTTTAAAATAACTGACAGGTATTCCAGTTTTATTACTAGGAAAGATTAAGCATTCTCTATATATTTGGATTAAACTTCTTGGTATAAGTCTCAGTTTCATATTTTTGCCCAATTTTTCATAGATGAACTTGAGGTCCAAAAGTAAACTGACTTATCCAAATTCATAAAGGAAATTTATAGCAAAGCCAAGACTCTAAAAAAGTTTAATTTGATGTTGTTGTTCTTTCCATTATATTGTATATATATACAATTCTGCTAATTGGTGAATACTCATTTTAATAAACTCAGTTTAATGAACATACACAATGCCCACTGATTTGTATTCTGGAATGCTTAATAAACACTATTTTAGTTGTCATTTAAAAATTCTATAATTTCTCTTTAGGAAGTCAATATCCTAGTCTTATAAAAAAGAAATATATACAGACATTAAGGAATTTGTTAATGTGTCAAACAGCAAGTTGAAAACGGTCAAGTGTAGAATTCAGGTCACCTGACTTCTAGTCATACCTAGATCATCTGATTCAGGCTCTTCTGGGGGTTCCCATTACAATACTGATAAACTTTTTACTTCTTGATTTATGAGCTCTAGACAATTGCTGTCAACTGCATGCTGTGAAAGTAAGAAATTCTAGTGAGTGACTCTACTCCCTGACTTAAGTCATGCAACTCTAGAATAGATCATCCCTTTTTCATTACTCTACCATTTGTAAATTCTTTGTTTTCTTTTACACAGGCCCACAGTACAGCCTCACGTTCTTCTTCCAATTCTGAAGATACAGAGATGTGATGAAAGCAAGTAATAGCGTTGGCTGTTTATCTGATAGCTATTTCTGGGTATTTAATAGGAATCGTTTCTCCAGGAATGAGTTGCGACCAGTTTACTGTCTCTTTAGAAGAAAAACTCCACTGGAAACCATTCACCATGTGTGACTGGTCTTACGGGTGGCTATTGCAGACTGCTAATTTATGCTTAACTTAGGAAGAGATAAGGCAAGAGCTAGATTTTTTTCATGTGATCTCTTCCAAGCTTCAACTTAACTACATTCTCTGTATGATGATGTCTCTTACTTCTACAGGTTCCGTGAGCACCAAAGATGATTCATAACTCTGTATAGGTGAGAGCTGCTTAGTAAAGCATCTTAGCAGATAAGCCTATTAAAATTGTGCTTCTGTAACAATGTTGTAGTTGCTAGAATAAATACCATTAGCAAATGCCTTCTGAGTACACTTGATAGAGCTTTTGTTTTGGATTCACTTTTTATGCTTTAACCTTCATTTGCTTCTAGAAACCCAAAACACATTAAGTACAAAATAAGACCTTAGTAATAAAATTCAGAATTTTCTTAAATTGCATGTCTGAATGTTCTAAAAATTTTTCAACATTTCCCTTTCACAAGTGACTCATTCCCCCAGTTAAGTTATTCATGGTTTCACCCCACAGTGTGAGGGGCAGATAGAAAAAAAAAAAAAAAGGAAACATCACTACTGAATTGAAAGTAGGGTATAATACTAAGTTGACAGGAAATCAAGAAAAAATGACATACCTGAAATCTCTCTTTTGGTAGAATCTATTTCAGGTGCACACTACCCCTTTCCCGGAAAAGAACAGATAACTTCTTGGTTATTTTAATGGGGTAGGCTCAGATGAGGAGGTGTGGGATGCTAACTCATGTCAGATCACACAAGCACAACACCAAGCTATGCTTGATGAAAGGAACCTAAGGCCAAAGTGTTACAATCTCTGATTTTAATGAGTCAATCTCAAGGGAAAGCTATAACCTTCTCCACGTGAACCTTAAAACGGAAATCCTATGTGTTTGGCCCAGCTACCATAGATATCTCTTGCCCCAGAGTTCCAGTGTATTTTTTCCCTTTAGTTTCTTGGCTCCTCTCCACCTGTGCACCAGCCTCAAATCCACACGGGACACTCTCTGCTGAGTACTGTCTTGAGTTACTTCTCCCTCTCATGTTCTGGCTGATGCTACTCATGGTCATAGTATCACCCGACCGGGAAACAGTATGCTATGAGGTGAAAAATGCTACCACAGCATTTTGTTGTTTATAAAACGTCAGGCCCTGGTTCCATTTTTTCCCCCTCTTAGATCTAAATTTTGAAACCACTGGCCTCTAATAGTCTGTAGTAGGCTTAAGTTCAAGGTGCCATATGCTTCTCTGGTGCCTGTTTGTGAGCCAAATAGAGGAAAAGTATGCTAGAGAGAGCGCTGACCAGGAAGATCACATCAAACCAACGGTGATAGAAGTTGAACTGCAGTTCTCCAAGGACTTCAGTGATGATGGTGCGGTATTCTAGAGGCATACTCATTCGGATCAGCAGCACAGAGGAGACAAAGTACATGCCCTGTAAGTCAAATGAATTAATCCAGAAGTGACTCTGAATGTAGTGAGGAACAGGACAAAGGAAATTATTAAAATTCTTAAAAGTATCAAGCACATTTCTGATATTTCACAGCTGTAAACATAAAGGTAACTCAATAAACTTACCATTATCTGTGCTAACAGCAGGACAATGACATTGGAGGACTTACTGCTAGAGATGGCATAAAAGAACTGTCAAGAAAGAGGGAGATAAATTTATGCAGTACTGTTAGATTCCTGTGTCATGAACAATAAGAAATATGGTTAACATTTGATTGAAAGTGTCTCTTCGATGCCACAATCCTGTATAGAACAATTCATATGATTAAGCCTATAAAGAAGAGACTTAAAATAGACTGCAGAAAAAGTTACAGTTTCCCCCGGAGGTAAGTTCTTTACATAACATATGAAAGGATTCCTATTGCTATCACACTTCAGAAACTATGTGACACATGTGACTTAACATCACTATAAACATTAAGTCAGATCACTCCAGCCCACTCAGAGTGTTTGTAATTGTTACTAGGCTCCTGTGCTCTGTCTAAAACTCTGCTAGATGCCTGCAGATCCCTTCCCGTCCCAACCTCTTCTTTCATTCAAAAGCTCCTGGATTTTAAATCCCTACCTTTCCTACCAGAGAGGACTCACTTTCCACCTCCGTGAAGTCTTCCTACATTGATCAGAAAATAGTTGAATTCAGTAGGTCCTTACTTAATGCCATTTATAGGATCTTGGAAACTGAGATTTTAAGTGAAATGACGTATAACAAAACTACATTTTTCTCATCAGCATTATAATGAAATGTTGAATGAAACATTTTTTTGAGGACTTGGTATATAGTTTTACTTAAAGCCGCTGTTTCCAAGAACTTATTGATGACATTGAGGACTTGCTATATTCTGTCCCCCTACTTCCATATCTTCTCTACAAGTGATTCTCACAATTATTCTTCCAGTCTCAAATATCTGCTGAATACCTGCCTACCATGTGCTAGGTTCTGTTCTAGATACTGATAACATACCAGTGAACAAAACAGAACCATATCTTTCTCTATTGCCTTTAGTGAATGTACTTATCTATAATTGGTATATGATGTAAATATATTGCCAACAATTTATGTAGTAGTTTAACTTTTTAAAAATTCGGTTGTATGTCTTTTAAATCCTTGGGACTGTTTAAAGTCTCAGGAGGCAGAATTCTTAATTAGGTAAAATTATCTCATGGTACCACTTTTTTTTTTTGAGACGGAGTCTTGCTGTGTCACCAGGCTGGAGTGCAGTGGTGTGATCTTGGCTCACTGCAATCCCCATCCCCCAAGTTCAAGTGATTCTCCTGTCTCAGCCGCCCAAGTAACTGGGACCACAGGCATGTGCCACCACACCCAGCTAATTTGTTGTATTTTTAGTAAAGATGGGGTTTCACCATGTTGGCCAGGATGGTCTCCATCTCCTGACCTCATGATCCGCCCACCTCAGCCTCCCAAAGTGTTGGAATTACGGGCATGAGCCACCACACCCAGCTGGTACCACATTTAATTAAACAAATGATAAGCAGTACTTTTTAACACTGTGATAAAACACACCTTGGTAAGAGTGATCAGCAGTCCTCTGATGGATGTAACGATGATTATTCCAACAAGAATGAAGGAAATGTGTTGGGACCAAAACTTCACCTGCCACCATGATAGGAAGAAAAAACAGCTGCTAAACCTCTGTTCAGAGAGATGTAAAGGCTAAGTAAAAGCTATATCCTGATCATTTACGTGACTGTGAGAGGGAACTTCATTAGACCCTACCTGATTTTTTTTTCTTAAGGGAGAGAGGAAAGCAAGTAAGTGGCAAATAAAACAACTACAGAAAGACTGCAGTAGATATCTTAATTAGCAGACTTAATTAAACCTTAAAATTAAAAAAAAATTTTTTTTTAGAGCCAGGGTCTTGCTATGTAGTTCAGGCTGGTCTCAAACTCCTGGGCTCAAGCAATACTCCCATATCAGCCTCCCAAAGTGTTGGTATTACAGGCATGAGTCACCATGCCTGGCAGCAAGTACCGAGGAGTGATAAAAATAACACTAATAAATCAGAAGAAACAGAACTAATGATACAGTTTTACTGTGATAAATGAAAAGCAGGAATTAAAAGGAAAGTAAATAATAGCTTGATTACTTTCAGTGTCTATGGATAATAGTTCCCTAACCACCAAAACTTCAAGGAATCTTTCTTTTTATAATAAAGGAATATATAGACATTCTCAGCTAAATTCTAGGAAATAGCTGAATTTCACTGGAACCACATGATACCTTTTTCTCCTCCTGCATTGCTTCATAGTGAGAAGGAGTTTTGGGACCCTGTGTTTGATTCAGTTCTGAAAAGTATCTGCAAGGGAGCTGCTATTACTAACATCTAAAAGATTTGTTATTCAGAATTACAAAATATGGCATAAACAGATGAATTGTAGATGGAATATACACATGACCATCTAAGTATCCTCAGAAAGTACAGAAAAGGAGAAGTATTGCTAAAAACTCAGCCCAGTAAAACACTTAAGAAAACACAAATGCAACAACAGCAAAGCATACTTTTTGTTGTTTTTTGAGACAGGGGTCTCACTCTATTGCCCAGAATAGAGTGCAGTGGCACTATCTCAGCTCACTGCAACTTCTGCCTCCCCGGTTCAAGTGATCCTCCTGCTTCAGCCTCCTGCGTAGCTGGGACTACCGGTGCATGCCACCATATCCAACCAATTTTTATATTTTTTCTAGAGATGGGGTTTCACCATGTTGCCCAGGCTAGTCTTGAACTCCTGGCCTCAAGTGATCTGTCTCGGCCTCTCAAAGTGCTGGGACTACAGATGTGAGCCACAGTAGTGCCTGGCCTGTAAAGCATACTTAATATAATTTACATACTACTTGAATAAAAGATACAGATACCATGCTCCTTCACACTCAAAGAGGATATACAATTGATCTAGCATCAAGAAACATGTACATTGAGCTGTTTCTCAAGGATTGGGGCTCAGTTTGCTCTGGTGCATTTTCATTTTATCCAAGTCCTTTTGAGATCAGGGGCATGTCTGGCTGGGATGGATGGCTGGGGGTAGCATGCAGTCTGTGGCTAGGTTGACAGCACAGCTAAATGGCCTATACTGGGACTATTATATGACATTGGTCTTACCATTAAAGTGCTATTCAGCCTGAGTCATTGGCTCTGGTTTATGAATAAATACACTGAACTTCAATTACGACAAGGGTGTATTTATGACAGTGGTATTGTGAAACAGTAAAAAGCCAATTTTTAAAAAAACTTTGTACAGAAGTGACAGTTACCATCTTTAGCCCTAGGTCCACATTAATTGATAAAGATCATTTCTTTTTTTTTTTTTTGAGACGGAGTCTTGCTCTGTCCCCCAGGCTGGAGTGCAGTGGCGCGATCTCGGCTCACTGCAAGCTCCGCCTCCTGGGTTTACGCCATTCTCCTGCCTCAGCCTCCCGAGTAGCTGGGACTACAGGCGCCCACCACCTCGCCCGGCTAGTTTTTTTGTGTGTGTGTTTTTAGTAGAGACAGGGTTTCACCGTGTTAGCCAGGATGGTCTCGATCTCCTGACCTTGTGATCCGCCCGCCTCGGCCTCCCAAAGTGCTGGGATTACAGGCTTGAGCCACCGCACCCGGCCTATAAGATCATTTCTAACAGCAGAAATCGTTTCAGCTCTAACACGGAACACTAATTAGTAGTTAATTTTCCACTGGGGCATCAAAGGTGAGTTGTACATTTGAAGAGCTCATCAAGAATCACAGAGGGAAGTATTTGAATACTTTGGTGGGGAGAAAATGGTAAACTGGCAGCTGGCTATAGAGAAGCAGAGGAGCAGCTGTAGAAATAATCAGCATCCATGACAATATTAAGTATCAGTCATTACTTCTGGCTTTATGTTAAGACAGAGAATCTTGGCCTTTTACAAATTTTCCATGTGAATATATCAAAATATAAAAATTTTCCATATGAATACGTCAAAATATACAGAGGTGAATGGGAAGAACAAAAGCAGAAGCAAGTACCTAAAGCATACAAATTAGAATCTTAACAATGATAAGTTATAGCAGATAAAAGAGAAAGAAACATGACAAACCAGGATCTTGAATCCTGATATAACACTTACATCAAATTGGATTCCCAGATAATTCACAGTGATCTCAATGCCTCTTGTGACAGGATCCGTTTTCCCAACTCGATCAAAAACAATATTGATGGTAGCCTGCAAAGATGCAGATTTTTACATTGGAGCATCTTAACAATCACTTACTGTTTCAAAAAGTGACTCAAACTAATGAATTAATCACTATATCTTACAGGTCAATGCTCCTAAAAATGCAGTTCTACTCTTAATCCAAATCATATATAGGAAATCTATTTTGGATACTCATATATAGGCAAACAAAAGTCCCTATTTACTCCATCTTTCTTTTCTGTAAACAGTCAAGGGAAATAAAGCTATGGCAGTATGCCTTAATTTATCAGGAGCCAGAAAGGTAACATTCTGGTAGCTTGAGTCAGATTAAGAGAATCAAGACATCCTAGGGTCATTCCTTGTGGTTATTTTCTGAATGCTCTAACAGCAAATACTAAAATAATAATAAAAAAAGAGTTACAGCTAATAAGTCAACAAACGATATCAAATGGAATAATGAAAAATACCCAATTAATCTCCAAGATGACAGTTTAAAAAAAGGAAAAAGGGAGACAAGAACAGATGGGACCAATGAAAAGAAATAGCAACACAGTAGTTTAAAATCCAACCACATAAAAAAAAAATCCAACCACATCAATAATCACATGAAATGTAAATGGTCTGCATAATAGGTGAGCAAACTCTGCCACTGGAGTGTGACAGCAGCCACAGACAATACACAAATGAATGGACTTGGCTGTGTTCCAATAAAACTTTATTTCCAAAGGCAGGCAGTGGTTAGGTTTGGCCTGTGGGCTATAGATTGCTGATCTTTGGTCTAAACATGTCAACAAAATGGCAGAGATTGTTAGATTGGATAAAAATGCAAGACCCAACTATATATTCCTTACGAAAAGCCCACTTTAATAAATATACAAATAGGTTAAAAGTAAAAGGGTGGAAAAATATATTATGCTAACACTAATCATTAAAAGAAAGCCAGAATGTCTATATTAATGCCAGACAAAGTAGACTTCATAGCAAAAATACTGCCAGGTATTAAAAGGGACATTTCAGAATGATAACAGGATCATTTCAATAAGGGGTACATAATGATTCTAAATGTTTATATACCTAATGACAGAGCTTCAAAATACATAAAGCAAAACTGATAGAAATAAAAAAATGGACAAATCCACAACAATAGGTGGATCCCCTCTCTCAATAATTAATAAAATTAGTCAGAAATTCTAATAAATACCATCAATCAATTTGACGTAATTGACATTTATAGAACACTCCTGCCAACAAGAGCAGAATACATATTCTACTCACATACATGTAGGACATTTATCACCATATTCTATCTGGGACAGAAAACAGGTCAATAATTTAAAAGATTCATATCATACAAAACATGTTCTTAGACCACATGAAATTAAATTAGAAATCAATTAGAGAATAATATTTGGAAGATCCTCAAATATTTTATCACACACTTCTAAATCACCCATGAATCAGAGAAGAAATCAAAGGGAAATTAGAAAGCATTTTGAATTGAATGAGAAACACGATTCATTAAAATTTGTGAGATCTAGTACAGCAGTACATAGCAATAAATGTACAGCATTAAAACCCCTACATCAGCAAAGGTCTCCAATCAATGATCTTAGTTTCCATCTTGAGAAATTAGAAAAAAAAAGACTCAAAATAAGCAGAAGAAAGGAAATAACAAAGACCAGAAATCAATGAAATAGCAGAAAATGAGAGAAAACTAACCCAGCGGTTGGTTCTTTGAAAAGTTCAATAAAATCAATAAACTTCTACTAGACTGATAGAGACAAAAGAGGGAAGTCACAAGTTACCAATATTAAGAACAAGAGAGACAGCACTGTCACACCCATGAGGATGGCTATAATAAAAAAGTTAATAACAAGTTGGTGAGGATGTGGAGAAATAGGAACATGCATCCCCTGCTGACAGGAATGTAAACTGTTGCTGCTGTTTTGGGAAAGTCTGGTAGTTCTTTAAAAGGTTAAACATAGGCCGGTCGCAGTGGCTCATGCTTGTAATCCTAGCACTTTGAGAAGCTGAGGCAGCCGGATCACGAGGTTAGGAGTTCAAGACCAGCCTGGCCAATATGGTGAAACCCTGTCTCTATTAAAAATACAAAAAAATTAGCCGGGCGTAGTTGCATGTGTCTGTAATCTCAGTTACTTGGGAGGCTGAGCGGAGAACTGCTTGAACCTGAGAGGCAGAGGTTGCAGTGAGCTGAGATCACGCCACTGCACTACAGCCTGGGCGACAGAGCAAGACTCCGTCTCAATAAATAAATAAATTAAAAGGTTAAACATATACTTAGCATATGACACAGCAATTCTACCCCTAGATATACACGTAAGAGAAATTAAAACATATATCACATAAAAACTTATACATGAGGTCGGGCATGGTGGTTCATGGCTGTAATCCCACTTTGGGAGGCCAAGGCTGGTGGATCACCTGAGGTCAGGAGTTGAGACCAGCCTGGCCAACATGGTGAAACTCTGACTCTACTAAAAATAGAAAAATCATCCAGGCATGGTGGTATGCACCTGTAATCCCAGCTACTCAGGGGGCTGAGGCAGGAGAATCGCTTGAACCCAGGAGGCAGAGATTGAAGTGAGCTGAGATCACCCCACTGTACTCCAGCCTGGGCAACAGAGTGACACTCTGTCTCAAAACAAAAACAAAAAACTTATACACAAATGTTCACATCAGCATTATTGATAACGGCCCAAAAGTGGAAACAATCCTAATGTACATCAACTAATAAATGGATAAAAAATGTGGTATATCTATAAAATGAAACATATTATTCAGCTATAGAAAATAATGAATTTTTTTTTTTTTTTTAAAGACAGTCTTGCTCTGTTGCCTGCTGGTGTGCGGTGGCACAATCACGGCTCACTGCAGCTTCAACTTCCCAGGCTCAAGCAATCCTCCCCGCTCAGCCTGCCAAGTAGCTGGGGCCATAAGCTTGTGCCTTTATGCCCTATTAATTGTGTGTGTGTGTCGGGGAGGGAGGGGTAAAGAATGGGGTCTCCCTTTGTTTCTCAGGATAGTCTCAAACTCCTGAGCTCAAGTGATCCTCCTTCCTCGCCTCCCAAAGTGTTGGGATTACAGGCATCAGGCATCAGCCACTGTGCCTGGCCAGGAATGAAGTACTGAAAGACACTATGACATGGATGTACCTTAAAAACATTATGCTGGGGCTGGGTACAGTGGCTCATGCCTGTAAGCTCAGCACTCTGGGAGGCTGAGGCAAGGGCAAGAGGATCACTTGAGCCCAGGAGTTTAAGACCAGCCTGGACAATATAGTGAGACCCGTCTCTATGAAAAAAATATATATACTTTTAAAAATTACATTTAAAAAGCCCCCCAAACTCCATTATGCTAAATGAGAGAAGTCAATCATAAAACAATATAAATTATGTGATTCCATTTATATGAAACATTCAGAATACGAAAATCTATAGAGACAGAAAATAGATTAGTGGTTGCTAAGGGCTGGGGGAGTGGGAATTGGAGGGAAATGGGGAATGACTGCTAATGAGTATGGAATTTCTTTTTGGCTTAATAAAAATGTTCAAAAATTGTGGTAATGGTTATAAAACTATGAATATATTAAGAACCACTGCATTGTACACTAAATGAGTATATTGTATTGTATGAGAATTATATTTCAATAAACCTGTTATATGAAAAAAAGAAGTCTCTACAGGTCCTAGATATTAAAAGGATAGTAAGATAATATTATGAGCAATATCATGCCAATAAACAACTTCAATAAAAATAGACAAATTCCTTAAGACTCAAATTGCAAGAGCTCACTCAAGAATAGATAACCTGCATAAACCCTGTATCTTAAAAAAAAAAAAAAAGAATTGGTAGTTAAAAAAAAATCTTCCTGCAAAGAAAACTACAGGCCCAGACAGCTTTATTGACAAACTCTACAACACATTTAGGGGAGAAATAACAACTCCACACAAACTTTTCCACTAACTGAAAGAGGAGGCAGTACTTCTCAACTCATTCTCTAAGGTCAGTAAGCATTACTTTGACACCAAAACCAAATACAGACATTATGAGAAAAGAAAACTATAGTCCAATATCCTCATACATATGGAGGCATTTTTTTTTTTTTTTTTTTGAGACAAGAGTCTCCCTCTGTCACTCAAGCTGGAGTGCAGTAGTGTGATAATTGCTCATTGCAGCCTTGGACTTCTGGGCTCAAGCGATCCTCCCACCATAGCCTCCTGAGTAGCTGGGGACACAGGCATGCCACCACATTCAGTTAATTTTTATTGTTTTGCTGAGATGAGGTCTTGCTATGTTGCCCAGGCTGGTCTTGAATTCCTGACCTCAAGCAGTTCGCCTGCTTCAGCCTCCCAAAGTACTGGAAATACAGGTGTGAGCCAACATGCTCAGACAATGCAAATATTCTTAACATAATTTTAGCAAATTGAATCTAACAAAATAGAAAAATGATAATTTACCATGACTAAGTGAGGTTTATTCTAGGAATGCAAGATTGGTTTAATATTAAAAAATTAAGTAAATAACTACAGCAGACTAAAAAAGAAAAACCTTGATCATCTCAATAGATGCAGAAAAAGCATTTAACAAAATCCAACACCTTTTCATGACTAACAATACTCAATAAACTATGATTAGAATGGAACTTCCTCAACCTGATAAAGGGCATCTAGGGAACACCTAACATCATAATGAATGGTGAGACTGGATGCTATCTCCCTAAGATCAGGAATAAGGGTAGGATGACTATTCCTACCACTTCTATTCAACTTTGTACTGAAGGTTTTATAAGACTGGAGGAGCAGCAGGAGAAAA
Source organism: Macaca fascicularis (assembly GCF_037993035.2). NCBI lineage: Eukaryota > Metazoa > Chordata > Mammalia > Primates > Cercopithecidae > Macaca > Macaca fascicularis. The sequence goes on from NC_088375.1 coordinate 113,761,378, forward strand.
AGGATAAGAAGGAAGGAAGGAAGAACAGAGGAAAGGAACAACTTAATTAAAACACTGGCAAGGTCGCAGGAGGGGCCAAGATGGCCAACTAGAAGGAGCTGCTGTTGGCCGCTACTATCAAGAATGAAAACAGCAAGTGAATGCTGCACTTTCAGGCTGAGGTAACCAGGTTCTCCCACTGGGACTGACTAGGCAGTGGGCACGACCCACGGACAGTGAGGAAAAGCAGGGTAGTGCAACAGCCCCACCTGGGAGCCACACAGGGCAAGGGGAGTTCCCACCCCCAACCAAGGAAGGCGGTGAGGGATTGTGGCACCCTGCCTAGGAAACCATTCTTCTTCCACAGATCTGTGCAACCTGTGGATCAGGAGATCCCCTCGTGAGCCCACACCAACAGGGCCTTGGATCCCAAGCACAGAGCTGCCCAGATGCTCAGTGGCCACTGAGGTTGCAGCCAACAGCAGGAGACTGGAGATTGCCTAAGATGACCAAGTTCCTGGGATGGCCGCCATCACTGTGGGTCCAGTCTGCCCTTTTTTCCCTGCCAGTGCTGGGGAGAATATGTGGTTTGGACCAGGAGGAACTCCCCACAGCACAGCACAGTGGCTGTGGCAGACTGTGGCCCGACTGCTTCTTTAGGTGGGACTTGGATCCATTCCTCCTCACTAGGCAGGGCCTCCCTGCAGAAATGTCAGCAACTCCAGGTAGGGGTTTATGGGCAGAACTGATCTCTCTGGGAAGGAGCCCCCAGGGGTAGGGGTGGCTAACGTCTTCATGGTTCAGAAGGCTTAGTCTTTCCTGCCTGCTGCCTCTGAAGGGTCTGGGCAGTCCAGAGGAGGGGGAGTCCCTTCAGTGCAGCACACCTGCTCTGCCAAGGGGCAGTCAGAGTGCTTCCTTAAGCAGGTCCCTGAGCCCATGCCTCCTTACTAGGTGAGACCCCTGTAATCAGGGGTCACCAGACACCTTATACAGGAACATTCCTGCTGGCATCAGGTCAGTGCTTCCTCCCAGAGGAAGGAGCAGGCTGCCATCTTTGCTGTTCTGCAGCCTCCACTGGTGATACCTCCAGACGCAAGAGGGACCCAGGTGAGTAGAGTATGGATTCGACCCCCAACAAATGGCAGCAGCCCTACAGAAGAGAGGCCTGACTGTTAAAAACAAACAGAAAGCAACAACAACATCATCAACAAAAAAAGACCCCACACAAACCCCATCCAAAGGTCAGCAGCCTCAAAAATCAAAGGTAGATAAACTGAGGATGACGAGAAAGAATCAACACAAAAATGGTGAAAACTCAAAAACCCCAGAGTGCCTCTTCTCCTCCAAATGATCACAACACCTCTCCAGCAAGGGCACAGAACTGGGCTGAGGCTGAGGCTGAGATGGATGAACTGACAGAAGTAGGCTTTAGAAGGTAGGCAGTAACAAACTTCGCTGAACAAAAGGAGTAATGTTCTAACCCAATGCAAAGAAGCCAAGAACCATGATAAAACATTATAGGAGCTGTTAACCAGAATAACCAGTTTAAAGAGGAACATAAACAACCTGATGGAGCTGAAAAACACAATGTGAAATTCACAATGCAACCACAAGTATTAACAGCTGAAGAGACCAAGCAGAGGAAAGAATCTCAGAGCTTGACAACTATCTTGCTGAAATAAGACAGGCAGACAAGGTTAGAGAAAAAACAGTGAAAAGGAATGAACAAAACCTCTGAGAACTATGGGATTATGTAAAAATACCGAACCTATGGCTGATCAGGGTACCTGGAAGAGATGGGGAGAACAGAACCAAATTTCAAGTTGGAAAACATACTTCAGGATATCATCCAGAACTTCCCCAACCTAGCAAGACAGGCCAGAACTTCTCCAACCTAGCAAGACAGGCCAACATTCAAATTCAGAAATCCAGAGAACTTCAGTAAAATACTCCATGAGAAGATCAACCCCAAGACACATAATCATCAGATTCTCCAAGGTCAAAATGAAGGAAAAAATGTTAAGGGCAGCCAGAGAGAAAGGACAGGTCACCTACAAAGGGAAGCCCATCAGACTAACAGTGGCCTTCTCAGTGGAAACCCTACAAGCCAGAAGCAACTGGAAGCCAATATTCAACATTCTTAAAGAAAAGAATTTCCAACCCATAATTTCCTGTCTCACCAAACTAAGCTTCATAAGTGAAGGCGAAATAAAATCCTTTCCAGACAAGCAAATGCTGAGGCAACTCATCACCACCTTGCAAGAACTCCTGAAGGAAGAGCTAAATATGGAAAGGAAAAACTATTACCAGCCACTACAAAAACACACTGAAGTACACAAAGCAATGACACTATGAAGCAACTACAATAACAAGTCTGCAAAATAACCAGCTAGCATCATGATGACAGGATCAAATCACACATAACAACATTAACCTTAAATGTAAATGTGCTAAATGCCCCAATTAAAAGACACAGAATGGCAAATTGGATAGAGTCAAGACCCATTGGTGTACTGTATTCAGGAGACCCATCTCACGTGCAAAGACACACACAGGATCAAAATAAAGAGATGGAGGAAAATTTACCAAGCAAATGGAAAGAAGAAAAAAAAAAAAGCAGGGGTTGCAATCCTAGTTTCTGACAAAACAGACTTTAAACCAACAAAGATCAAAAAAGACAAAGAAGGGCTTTACATAATGCTGAAGGGTTTATTCAACAAGAGCTAACTATCCTAAATATACATACACCCAATACAGGAGCACCCAGATCTATAAAACAAGTTCTTAGAGACCTACAAAGAGACTTATACTCCCACATAATAATAGTGGGAGACTTTAACACCCCACTGTCAATGTTAGATCATTGAGACAGAAAATTAACAAGTATATTTAGGACTTGAACTCAGTTCTAGATCAAGTGGACCTGATAAATATCTACAAAACTCTCTACCCAAAAACAATAGAATGTACATTCTTCTTGGTGCCACATGGCACTTACTCTAAAATTGATCACATAATTGAAAGTAGAATACTCCTCAGCAAATGCAAAAGAATTGAAATCAGTCTCTCAGACCACAGGACAATCAAATTAGAACTCAAGACTAAGAAACTAACTCAAAACTACACAACTACATGAAAATTGAACAACCTGCTCCTGAATGTCTCCTCGGTAAATAATGAAATTAAGGCAGAAATCAAGAAGTTATATGACACTATGAGAACAAAGAGACAACATACCAGAATCTCTAGGACACAGCTAAAGCAGTGTTAAGAGGGAAATGGATAGCACTAAACGCCCACATCAAAAAGCTAGAAAGATCTCCAATCAACACCCTAACATCACAACTAAAAGAACTAGAGAACCAAGAGCAAACAAACCCCAAAGCTAGCAGAAGATAAGAAATAACCAAGGTCACAGTGGAACTGCAGGAGATAGAGATATGAAAAACCCTTCAAAAAAATCTACGAATCCAGGAGCCACTTTTTGGAAAGATTAATAAAATAGACCACTACTAGACTAATAAAGAAGAAAAGAAGAATCAAACACACACAATAAAAAATGATAAAGGGGACATCACCTGATGTCCCACAGAAATACAAATAACCATCAGAGAATACTATAAACACCTCTATGCAAATAAACTAGAAAATCTAGAAGAAATGGATAAATTCTTGGACACATACATCCTCCCAAGACTGAACCAGGAAGAAGTTGAATACCTGAGTAGACCCATAACGAGTTCTGAAATTGGGGCAGTAATAAGTAGCCATCATCCTCATCAAACTAATGCAGGAACAGAAAACCAAATACCACATGTTCTCACTTATAAGTGGGAGCTGAACAATGTGAACACACAGACACAGGGAGGGTGGAGGAGAGAGAGCATCAGGGAAAATAGCTAATGGATGCTGGGCTTAATACCTAGGTGATGGGTTGATAGGTGCAGCAAATCACCATGGCACATACTTACATATGTAACAAACTTGCACATCCTGCACATGTACCTCAGAACTTAAAATTTAAAAAAAAATTGGCAAAATTTTTCAACAGATAATTCACCAAAAAAAAAAATCGGTGGAAAATAAGCACATGAAAAGATGCTCAATATCATTAGACATTAAGAAAATATAAATTAAAACCACAATGCAATATCACTTCATATCTATCAGAATGTCTAAAATTAGTAAGACTGGCCATACAGAGTGTTGGTGAGGATGTGGAACAACTGAAACTCATACACAGTGCAGGTAGAAATGTAAATGATACAATGTTTTTGGAAAAGAGTTGCCTGTTTCTTTAAAAGTTAAACATTACATCTGCCATATGATCCAGATGTTCCACTCCTAAGTGCCTACTCAAGAGAAAGACAGCACACGTCTATATACAAAATTGTACACAAACGTTCACAGCAACTTTATCTGTAATATCTCCAAAATGGAAACAACTAAATATTCATCATCGGATGAATGGACAAACAAAATTGTGGCACATCCAAACCATGGAAACACTACTCAGCAATACAAAGGAATAAACTACTAATACACATCATAAGATGGATAAAATTTAAAATAATCATGCTGAGTAAAATAAGCCAGACAGAAAAAGGATACATAGTGTAGGATTCTACTTACATAACATTCTAGAAAATATAAAATAATATATAATGAGAGAAAGCAGATTGGCAGTCTGGGGACTAGAGGTGTGGGAGAGAGGCATTATGAAGGGACACCAGGAATCTTATGGCAGTAATGGATGGATGTGTTCTCTGTTTTGACTGTGATGATGGTTGTTGCATAGGTATATATGTATGTCAAAATGTACCCAGTTGTACATAAATATATGTTTGGTTTATGTATCAGTTATACCCCAATAAACCTGTTAAAAAATGACATGCTGGCTGGGCGCAGTGGCACTTTGGGAGGCTGAGACAGGTGGATCACAAGGTCAGGAGATGGAGACCATCCTGGCCAAGATGGTGAAATCCCATCTCTACTAAACATACAAAAAATTAGCCAGGCGTTGTGGTGCGCACCTGTAGTCCCAGCTACTTGGGAGAGTTGTGGAAGTCAGGGACCCTGAACGGAGGGACCCACTGAAGCCATGGCAGAAGAACATAAATTGTGAAGATTTCATGGACATTTATCACTTCCCCAATCAATACTCTTGTGATTTCCTATGCCTGTCTTTAATCTCTTAATCCTGTCATCTTTGTAAGTTGAGGATGTATGTCACCTCAGGACCCTGTGATGATTGCGTTAACTGCATAAATTGTTCATAAAGCATGTGTGTTTAAACAATATGAAATCCGGGCACCTTAAAAAAAGAACAGGTAACAGCGATGTTCAGGGAACAAGGGAGATAACTGGTACGTCTGACTGCCTGAGAGCTGGGCGGAATAGAGCCATATTTCTCTTCTTACAAAAGCGAAAAGGAGAAATATTGCTGAATTCTTTTTCTCAGCAAGGAATAGCCCTGAGAAAGAGAATGCATTCCCAGGGGTAGGCCTCTAAAATGGCCGCTCTGAGAGTGTCTGTCTTACACAGTTGCAGATAAGGGATGAAATAAGCCCCGGTCTCCCGCAGGGATCCCAGGCCTATTAGGATGAGGAAATTCCTGCTTAGTAAATTTTAGTCAAGACTGGTTGTTGGCTTTCAAACCCTGTGTCCTGATAAGATGTTATCAGTGACAACGTGTGTCCAGTGGGACATGAAACTTCATTAGCAATTTTAATTTCACCCCAGTCCTGTGATCTCGCCCTGCCCCCATTTGCCTTGTGATATTTTACTGCCTTGTGAAGCATGTGATTTCTGTGACCCACACCCTATTTGTACACTCCCACCCCTTTAAAAATCACTAATAAAAACTTGCTGGTTTTGCGGCTCAGCGGGCATCACAGAACCTGCTGACATGTGATGTCTCACCCGGACACCCAGCTTTAAAATTTCTCTCTTTTGTACTCTTTCCCTTTATTTCTCAGACCAGCTGACACTTAGGGAAAATAGAAAAGAACCTACGTTGAAATATTGGGCTGGTTCCCCGATATGGGAGGCTAAGGCAGGGGAATCACTTGAATCCAGAAAGCGGAGGGGTTGTAGCAAGCCGAGATCGTGCCACTGCACTCCAGCCTAGGCAACAGAGCGAGACTCCATCTCCGCCCCCGCCCCCCAAAAAAAGACATGCTTCCCTAGGCCAGGTGCGATGGCTCACACCTGTAGTCCCAGCACTTTGGGAGGCTGAGGTGGGCAGATTGCCTAGCTCAGGAGTTAGAAACCACCTTGGGCAACATGGTGAAACCCTGTGTCTACTGAAATACAAAAAAGTTAGCCGGGCATGTTGGTGCGTGCTTGTAATTCCAGCTACTTGGGAGGCTGAGGCAGGAGAATTGCTTGAGCCCAGGAGGCGGAGGTTGCAGTGAGCCAAGATCACACTACTGCATTACAGCTTGGGTGACAGACTGAGACTTCATCTAAAAACAAAACAAAACGAAATAAAAAACAAAAAAAGACATGCTTCCCTAAAGTCTGCATCTTAGGAAAATACCTTTTAGTAGCTTTGCTAACTGAACATACTATCTTCATTCATTCTCTCCCACTGAATGAATCCAGATTTTAAAATGTCATCTGAGTAGTACTGACATCAATTTATTATAACACTAGATCCTTTATATAATGAAAATCCTCATTCATCTACATTGATCAAAAATTAACTAACAAGCTGACAAAACTCCTCTTTGCACAAATACAAACCCAGCAGGAAAGTCATCAAACTAGGAAGTCAAATCAGCCTTTTCTGTAATCACATTGAAATCCATTAGTACCCAAGTCAGAGGTAAACACAAATACTGTACATAAAAAATATTATGAGAAAACCACAAAATAATTAGAACTATATGTACAGCAAATGAATTTATCTATGGAAATACATTTTAGAATTTATTGTGAACTTAATTTTTTAGATATACACATTATTAAAAAGGACAAGTAAATTCTGAGCTGAAGGTAGAAGCTGAGGTTATATACAGTCATGTGCTCATGGGTAACACAGAAAGGAGAATGTAAAGTAAGAATTGTTCACTCTCTCTATCTCTCTCTATAGATAGATAGATAGATAGATAGATAGATAGGGTCTCACTCTGTCCCCAGGCTGGAGTGCAGTGGCGTAATCTTAGCTCACTGCAACGTCCACCTCTAGGGTTCAAGTGATTCTCCTGCCTCAGCCTCCTGGGTAGCTGGGGTTACAGTGTCCACCACCACACCTGGCTAATTTCTGTATTTTTAGTAGAGATGGGGTTTCACCATGTTGGTCAGGCTGTTCTCGAACTCCTAACCTCAGGTGATATACCTGCCTTGGCCTCCCAAAGTGCTGGTATTACAGGCATGAGCCACTGCACCCGGCCTCAATTTAGATATTTCATAAAATAAGGCCTTATTAACAATTTCTGACAGAAGAAAAATGCAACCTCCCTTTTCTATGTAATCTAAAAAGGAGAGAGGATAACAAATGAAGCCCAGAGATGTGAAAGATCATGCTCTCTGCTGACTCAATCACATTTGGAATTTAGTTCAATATATCAGTCAAATCCACTCTTATCTCCCTGCCATTACTAGGAAAAAACATCTAAATTCTGACAATTAAAAATAACACACTTACCATGAAAATTTTCCAAACACAGTAAATAGAGAAAAAGTAACCAAGAAAATTAAAGTATTTCCCCTTGAAAGTTTTGGAGTATTCTATTCTCTCCTGGGGGAAAACAAACACAAAACATGGTTCTCAGCAAAATATAAATTTATATTCAACACAAGTATTCTTCCCTCTATGAATCACTGCTCAGGCTAAGTAAAAAAAACCATACACTGTAATAATATTAAACTAATAATAGTAGTTATGGCCAACACTTGTTGAATGCTTACTTTTAGCCAGAGACTGGAATAAACATCTTACATGCATTATCCACTTAATCTTCATACAACTCTTGTGAGATATGTTCTATTATCTTAATTTTACAGATGAGAAAATTGAGGCTTTGAGAGGTTCAATAACTTGCTCCAAGTCATACAGCTGGTGAGTAGGCTCAGGTCTATGTTTCCAAAGCCTATGTTAACTTCTATCCTATAAGGTTACTCCGGTAAAGTTATCCTAAAAAAGAACTAAAAGTTTGCAATCTTCACTAACAGATTTTGCATATTTAAATTATATTTTATTTTAGGTGTACATAGGAAAGTTACTTCTTGCAGTTTCGACACTTACTGATCGGGATCCTTTAAAACAGGGCTAGGCCATCCATGGCAGATAGGTGTCTACTGCTTTTAAAATATCACTAACTTATAAAGGAATAAAAGTAGCTACCATCTTTACCCCAGGTTAGTAGGAGGTGGTACGTGCCACCTTCCTAAATGTTGAAAAGCCTCTTCTGACTATCCCACCAACTGCTACTATTGAGAGTGTTCCATTAAGGATTTTGCTAGTGATAGGAGCAATTTCATGAAGAGTGAAGATCCCTTATCCCTAATGCTTCCTGGCTGATATTGAAGCTGTGAGGTATCTCTTGCTTGGCCACAGAGAAACCTAAAAAGCCATTTAGTCTTGTTCTCTCTTTAATCAACATGGTAAAAACCACACTTCAGTTTCCTTGCTCTGTACCTTGGTAGCATACAGATCAGCTGTTTCCAGAAAAAGCTGCCTGCTTAGTTCTTCCAAAGCATCCACTTCCTGTTGAATAAGAGTAAGATCTGATACAGAATGGGCATCAAGGTTTAAATCACATAGGAATTTCAAGAAATGGCAATGAGAAAGCATATACTTTTGGTTTTTCCTATAGTGGATTCCAGGAATTGCCTGTATTCTCAATTTCCTGTTTCACAGCCAGCAGTGCTACTTCAGAGCAACTTTCCCAACCTCTGACGCAGGTGTGTAAAAGCTTCTCCATCAAGAGCATCACCACCAAACAATTACCACTCAGTTTCTCTTAAGTCAAGCGGCTCAAACAGATGGTTTCATTTGTTTTTTGATTTATCTAGTTAGATTAAGTCAAATGTAATGTTCAAGATTGTAAATAGTTACATAATAATAACACCTCTAATAAAGCATAGTTGTGTCCTGTATTATCTGAATAACTATAATGTTAGAAAAGGGAACTAATACTTTACTGTGTTCTAATATAGGCTAGGATTTACAGACATTACCTTCTTTCCAAACATTATCTTCTTTTATATCTTATCTTCATGGGATTGTCTTATCCCATGGTGTTATCCATTTTGCACTAAGGAAAGTGAAGCTCAGAGAGTTAAATAACTTGCTCAAAGTCACACGATTAATTGACAGAGATGCAAAGTCAGATCCTCTTTTCCTCCAAAGCCTGCTCTTTCCATTACACTATGTTATTTTCCAATAACTAAATCAGGTAGAGTTATTATTCTCCCATTTAGAGAACAGGGACTCAGGGAGGTTAAATCATCCTGATATGTTTGTTGACTCATCACTAACACAGTTCAAACCTGTTATTGGCTTTTATAAACTTTTAAGTAATAAATACAGTAAATATAGCCCCTTCTAAAATAGAAGCACATACTTCAATCCAAACACTCTCTCCTCTCAGATTTTTCCCACTATTACCCAAATCAGTAAGTGCCCTTCAGTTCCTTCTTGAATAGAGGCTACTACTGGCATGGTTCAGGCCACCAAACAATATGGTTTAACTAGTTACATGTCTGTCTCTCCCATGATTAGAGGGTAAGCTCCTTGAGGATAAAGGCTGTACTCTAGTCATCATTTTATTACTTAGCACTTGGCCTGGAAATAGGAGATACAAAATAAATGTTTCTTGATTAAATAAATCTAAATTAATCCTTTTTCTTTCTCTTCCACAATCACCTTGCCTTTCTTTGATCTTATCTTCATTTGACACCAGGACATAAATCATAATTTGTAGCAAGAATAGACATCTTTCTGTAATTGAGGCAAAAGGGAAACTGTATTCCCCTGGGACAGAGAAGGAAACACGAGTATGCTATCTCATGTTTAGTTCCCCAAAGTTTTGACCTAATAGTGCCAGAGCCACACAGAAATTTGGTTACATAATTTGGGAAGTAGTTCAACATCATAACCAGTCAGGAAGAACAATTTATTAATCTATTAATCAAATCTCCTTTATTCTTTCTTAGTTTAAGACAGGGTCTAGCTCTGTTGCCCAGGCAGGAGTACAGTGGTGTGATCTGGGCTCACTGCTACCTCAGCCTCCTAAGTTCAAACAATCCTGCCACCTCAGCCTCCTGTAGTAGCTGGGACTACAGGCACATGCCACTAGGCCTGGCTAATTTTTGCATATTTTGTAGAGATGAGGTTTTGCCATGTTGCCCAGGCTCGTCTTGAACTCCTGGGTTCAAGTAATCTGCCCACCTCAGTCTTGCAAAGTGCTGGGACTACAGGGGTGAGCCACTGTGCCAGCCTCTCCTTGATTCTTTAAACCGAAATGTCGCTGGAGAAGCAGAGCTACTTAAAAATTGTTTAGGAATACTAATTACTTTAGAAATGGGCCTTTACCATCCCATATACAAGCCATTTATTTTAGGTAGCCATTATGCTTTATGGTGGTTTTTCAGAGTTGAGAAATGTAATAGTGTAGTGGAAAGAACTATGAAGAGGAGATCACAGTTACATTTCTAGCTTTGCCACAAACCACTGTGTGACTTAACCTCTCTGGGTCTATTTTCTCATCTGTGAAATGGAAAGACTGACTTTTTAGGACTGCTTCAGCTCAAAGACAATGATTTTATGATCTTGTGCGGGTGTTGGAAAGATGACTGTACACATGGTATTTCCTAAGCCTAGTAGCTCTTAGGAGTTTGGACTCTGATGTAGTCAGGTACCTTAGAAGGGACTATCCCAATACCACTTTTTTCTTTTGCTCTTGGTCCACAGTTGAGAAAAAGAATCAAGCAGAGAGACAAAGGATACTTTCACTTCCTGGTGCTGAAGTGGTAACACTTTTTATCATTCCCCAGAAACCTGATGGTTTGTTATGCACTTCCCCTTTCTGGAACATTGTTCTCCGTGCCATTGCCATCCTGAAATGAAAGAAAATATAAAGCCTCAGCAAGGAAGCATGGACCCTCACAGTCTAGTCCCATCTACTTTCCAGTCTCACAACTGCCTCTCATGTACTGAGCTGTTTCTGGAAGGATATTGATTCTGGAGTCCTACTTTTGCACTACTTACAACTGAAGGGAAACTATGTGGAAGCAATGTGGCCTGGGTGAAGAAGAACAGAATTTGGGTTAGGCAATAAATTTGAGGACTGGCTCTGCCACTTGGAAGCTGGGAGGTCTTAAGAGTTTTCATCTCCTCATCTCTGGATGGTTGTGAAGATAAATGAGATAATATATATGAATTAATGTTGTCAACTACAACGTGTTATACATAGTTTAATTACTACAGTTACCATTTAAAGACAAAATAAAACAGCTAACATACCTGGCCGGGCGTGGTGGCTCACACCTGTAATCCCAGCACTTTGGGAGGCTGAGGCAGGTGGATCACCTGAGGTTGGGAGTTCGAGACCAGCATGGGCAACATGGTGAAACCCCGTCTCTACTAAAAATACAAAAATTAGCTGGGCTTGGTGACCCATGTCTGTAATCCCAGCTACTTGCGAGGCTGAGGCAGGAGAACTGCGTGACTCTAGGAGGCAGAGGTTGCAGTGAGCTGAGATCACGCCACTGCACTCCAGCCCGGGTGACAGAGTGAGACTCCATCTCAAAAACAAAAAACAAAAAATAAAAAAAAACCCAGCTAACATACCTAACTAAAGGACCAAATACAGAGTTAGAAACAAAATACATGCTTTCTACCTTCTTTTTCAAAGGCAGACAAAAGGAAAAAAAAAAATAGCAAAGTTGCATAAACCTGTCCCCATCTAAAATATTAGTCTCTAAGTCCAATACCCTCACCTTCTGTAATCTGTCCTACAGCTGAATAAATCAACAGGAAACATATCACTCTTTGTCCTCTCAGTCTGTGGAGGACCAACTAGCACAGTGGTAGCTGCTGGCATGTCCCAACCCACCACAAAGGTATTAACAGGGTCCTAGTGAGGATCAAAAAAAAGATCATTTGTACATAATCGATTATTTAAAGGGTTTAATGGGCCAAGGCCTACAGGCATAAAATGAACTAGGATGAGTCTAATAAAAATAGAGTAGCAGGACCAAAGAAAAATGTAACTCAAGGTGGGTATTTTTGGGAGGCAAAAGATAAAAATGGTGAAGAGCAAGAAGCAGCGTTGGTATTTATGCCTGTGACTAATACAAACAGTACCAATGGTACCAAAGATCAAATGATATTTCTATGGGTGAAATTCTTTGAGTCATTAGCTAAAATGATATTAACAAGAAATAATGTCAGCCATGTTGATTTAACTGTTTCCTTTTGAAAATGACCTTTGCCTGGATACTGAGTGAATGAAACACAGCTCTTTTAGCTCTTTCTGCCTTTCTTCTAACTACACATCTACTATCACTCACCATTTTGGGAAGATGTAATAAACAACCAAGAAGAGGCTCAGACCTAGGAAGATTCTGACTTGTAAGATAAAGGCTCAGTAATTCTAGGTTTTTATATTTTCATAGTTGAAAAAGCTAGAACACATACATAAAGAAAGCAAGAGCTTTATTCCACTCATTTAATAGTTCATTTCAGCTTAACATGCAGGATTAAAGGAGGCAGTTGTGAGAGAGAAAGCACAGAGCTCATTTCTATTGTTCTTATTTTCAGTGTCTACAATGCAACAAACACTAATGACTGGCTGTGGAGTGGAATCGATTGAGTACATAAAGGTGACTGACACTGTGCTGTGGTCTCATAATAGGCAAAGAAGTGTAATCACTAGAAGTGAAAGTTAGAGGCACATAGACAAGCATGGCCTTGTTTTAAGCAATTCATTTTTACTTTCAATTGTATCAAGAATCTATTAATTCTAAACCAATTTTGCTCTTATCAAATGAATTGTAGATGAAAAAGAAATGATCATATATTTAAGAAGGTAACAATATTAAACCTTCTGAAACGTGAAAAGGAATTAAAAAACCCCCAACAATATGAGGTACTATAGAATTAGATTACCTTCATCTTCAACTTTTCTTTACTATCACCATTGCTATTGAATCTTTATAACGAGGGTAGCTACAAGAAATTATCTATTTGTTATTAGCCCAGCGTCATTTAAAAGTTCCTAATATGGAAAAACATATACACTAGGCTGAGGTTTGGTGGTAGTGTACAAAGCAGCAGCTAAAAAATGTCTATTGTGGTTTAAATATCAGTCAACTATTTTCTGGTCTCTGCTGTTTCTAGTAGGAAGTCAGCCATTATTATTTTTTTTTTTAGTTAAACTTTTGAAATAATTGTAGATTCATAATGTGGTTTTGACAAAAAACACAGAGATTCCATGTACCCTTTACCCAGATTTCCTCAACTGAAACATCTTGCAAAGCTCTAGTACAACCAGGATACTGACACTGATAGAGTCACAATACAGGACATTTCCATCACTACAAGGATCCTTCAGGCTGCAGCTATACAGCTTATCTCCCTCCCACCTCCAATTCCTTAACTCCGGCAACCATGAATCTGTTCTCCATTTCTGCCATTTTGTCATTTCAAAAATGTATATATAACTAGAATCATACAGTATATATTATTTGGGGATTCTTTTTTCACTCAGCGTAATTTTCTAGAGATTTATCCAGGTTCTTGCGTGTATCAATAGCTTGTTCATTTTTCCTGCTAAGTAGTATTCCATGGCATGAATGTACCACAGTTTGTTTAACCATTCAACCATTGAAGAATATCTCATTTGTTTCCAGTTTTGGAGCTACTATGAATAAAGCTGCTATAAACATTCAAGTACAGTTTTTTGTGTGAACATAAATCTTCATTTCTCTGGATGAATGCCCTGGAGTACAATTGTTAGGGTGTGGTAACTGCATGTTTAGCTTTTAAAGAAAGAACTAAAATGTGTTCCAGAGGGACTGTACCATTCTACATGGATGCCAGCAATGTGTGAGTGATCCAGTTGCTCTGCATTCTTATTAGTATTTGGTGTTGTCATTAATTTTTATTTTAGCCATTCTGACAGGTGTGTAGTGATATCTCAATGTGGTTTTAATGGCATATCCATAATGGCTAACAACACTGAATCCATAATGGCTAACAACGTTGAATACCTTTTCATGCGGTTATGTGCCATTTGTGTATCCTCTACAATAAAACGTTCATCATTTTTGCTTATTTTCTAACTGCACTGCTTTTTTTTTTTAATGTAAGCTTTGAATGTTTTTTATTCTAGATACTAGTGCTTTCTCAAATAAGTGGCTTGCAAATATTTTCTCCCAGTGGTAGCTTATCTTTTCATGCTCTTAACGGTCTTTTTTTTTTTTTTGAGAAGGAGTCTTGCTCTGTTGCCCAGGCTAAAGTGCAGTGGCTCCATCTTGGCTCACTGCAACCTCCGCCTCCCGCATTGAAGCCATTCTCCTGTCTCAGCCTCCCAAGTAGCTGGGATTATAGGCGCCCGCCACCATGCCTGGTAAATTTTTTTATTTTTATAGAGATAGGGGTTTCATCATCTTGGCCAGGCTGGTCTCAAACTCTGACCTTGTGATCCAGCCGCCCTGGCTTCCCAAAGTGCTGGGATTATAGGTGTCAGCCACCGCACCCGGCCTTAACCGTCTTTTACAGAGCAAAAGTGTTAAATTTTGATGGAGCCCAATTTATCAATTTTTCCTTTTATGGATTTTACTTTTGGTATCAAGTAAATAACTTTTTGCTTAGCCCTTGATTCCAAAGATTCTCTCCTGTTTTTTTTTTTTTCCCGAAAGTTTTATAGTTTTACATTTTAGTCTATTATCTGTTTTATTTTTTATTTATTTTTATTTTTGAGATGGCGTCTCGCTCTGTCGCCCAGGCTGGAGGGCAATGGTAGATTTCGGCTCACTGCAACCTCCACCTCCAGGGTTCAAACAATTCTTGTGCCTCAGCCTCCCCAGTAGCTGGGATTACAGGCGCCCGCTACCACACCTGGCTAATTTTTTGTATTTTTAGTAGAGAGGAGGTTTCACCATGTTCGCCAGGCTAGTCTTGAACTCCTGACCTTAAGTGATCCGTCTGCCTTGGCCTCCCAAAGTGCTGGGATTACAAGCGTGAGCCACTGTGCCCTGCCTGTTTTAATTTTATATAAAGTGTAAGACTTAGATTTAGATTCATTTTTTTAACCTATGGATGCCTAACTGCTCTAGCACCATTTGGTGAAAGGCCATCTTTCCTCCACTGAACTGCTTTTGCATCTCTGTCAAAAATTAGCTGGGTGTATTTGTGTATTTCTTTTTTTTTTTTTTTTTTTGCTCTGTTGCCCAGGCTGGAGGGCAGTGGAGCAATCTCAGCTCACTGCAACCTCCACCTCCTGGATTCAAGCAATTTTCCTGTCTCAACCTCCCAAGAAGCTGGGACCACAGGTGCATGCCACCATGTCCAGCTATATTTTGTATTTTCAGTAGAGATGGGGTTTCGCCATATTGGTCAGGCTGGTCTCAAACTCCTGACCTCAGGTGATCTACCTGCCTCAGCCTCCCAAAGTGTTGGGATTACAGGCGTGAGCCACTGTGCCTGGCCATGTGTATTTCTGGGTTCTCTTTTCTGTTCCACTGATCTATGTTTACCAGTACCACAGTCTTGATTATGGTAGCTATATAATATGTTTTAAGATCAGGTAGACAAATTCCTCTCATATTGTTCTTTTTAAAAATTGTATTAACTATTCTAGTTATTTTGCCTTTCTGTACAAATTTTAGAATAGTTTTGTGTATATCTACAAATAAATCTTGCTGGGATTTTGAAATGAATAACATTAAATTTGTATATCAATTTGGGGAGAATTAACATCATTACTATGTTGAGTCTCCCAATCTATTAACATGGTATGTCTATTTATTTGTATCTTCTTTTATTTTTTTCATTAGTTTTGTAATTTTCAGCAAACGAGTCCTGTATACATGTTTTGTTAGACTTCTACCTAGGTATTTCATTTTGTGAGTGATTGTAAGTAGTGTATTTAAACATTTGATGTCCACATGTCCATTGCTAGCTTATAGAAAGGCAACTGATTTAAAAAAATTTGATTTTCAAGATGGGGTCTTGTTATATTGCTCTCAGGCTGCATTCAAACTCCTGGGCTCAAACAATTCTCTCGCTTTAGCCTCTTGAGTAGCTGGTCAGGCGCATGCACCACTGCTCCTGACTACAATTGATTTTTGTATGTTTATTTTATATTCTACAATGTTGCTGAATAACCATTACTTTTGTTTTCCATTGCTGCTTTCAAGATTTTCTCTTTACTTTTATCTTTTAGCAGTTTCACTATATATACACGTAGGTGTAGTTTTCTTATGTTTTGGGCTGGTATTTCTTTAAATACTTTTTCTGCCCCTTTCCTTTTCTTCTAGAACTCCGACCACAAGAATGTTGGACTGCTTGATATTGTCTCCTACTGAGACTTTTGTTCATTTTTCTTCAATCTTTTTTTAAAAAAATATTTGTTTTTTCTTCTTTTTGAGACAGAGTCTCACTCTGTCACCTGGGGTGGGGTGCAGTAGTGAGATTGCAGCTCACTACACCTTCCGCCTCCCAGGTTCAAGCCATTCTCCTGCCTCTGCCTCCTGAGTAGCTGGGACTATAGGCTCCTACCACCACGCTCAGCTAATTTTTAAATTTTTGGTACAGACGGGGTTTCACCATGTTGGCCAGACCTCAAGTGATCCGCCTGCCTTGGCCTGCCAAAGTGCTGGGATTACCGGGCCATTTTTCTTCAATCTTTTATCTCTCTATTCTTCAGATTAAATAATTTCTATTAATCTATCTCATTTTTTATTTTATGTTTTGAGACAGAGTCTTGCTCTGTCGCCCAAGCTGGAGTGCAGTGGCTTGATCTTGGCTTACTACAACCTCTGCCTCCTGGGTTCAAGAGATTCTCCTGCCTCAGTTTCCCAAGTAGCTGTGACTACAGGCACGTGCCACCATGCCCAGCTAATTTTTGTATTTTTGGTAGAGACAGCATTTCACTATGTTGGCCAGGCTGGTCTCGAACTCCTAATCTCAGGTGATCCACCCACCTCGGCCTCCCAAAGTGCTGGGATTACAGGTATGAGCCACCATGCCCAGTCTGAATTTTTATTGATCTGATTCTTCTGTCATCTCAATTCTCCTGTTAAGCCCGCCTAGTAAAATTTTTATTTCAGTTACTATAGTTCTCAGTCTTTGGATTTCTATTTTGTTGTTTTTTAAAAGTTTCCATTTCTCTGTTGGGATTCTCTTTTCACTTGTATCACGCTTTCCTTCACTTTTTTGAATATATTTGTAATGGTTACTTTCAAGTCTTTGTTAAATCTATAATCTGGATCCACTTGGAGTTAGTGTCTATTGGCTGCTTTTTATCTTGAACATTGGTTATATAGTCTTGTTTCTTTACATGTCTAGCAAGTTTTAGTTGAAGGTAATATGTTGTAGTGACTTTGGAATCTGTTTTGTTTTTCTGAGAACTGTTAATTTTTTGGTACTAGTAAGCAGTTAATTTACTTAGACTCAAACTGTGAAATCTGTCATACCTGCAGCAGCTAATGTTTCTGCTCAGTTTCCTGGTTTCTAGCTTCTCCTTTTTTAGCCTATCTCCCTGACAGTCTCCACTGAGCTTGAGCTTGTGTAGGGTAGTGGTAGTCTGGACAGATTCTATAGTCGTATTTTAGGGCTTATCCTCTCTGTGGATCTTTTGCTTCTAGGGATCTCTCCTAAATTTTCAATTGCTTTGCCAGTCCTGAGTTCTACCCTCTGACACCTCAAGCCAGTAAGGCTTTTACTTTCTGTTATCCAAGCTGTGTGTTCAACCTGCACATAGCTCAGAAAATGCACTCAATCAAAGGCACAGTAACCTTGCAAATCACACTAAGAAGTTCAGTATATCAAGGGTAGACTCTCTTCCAGTTTCTGCCTATTTTCCCTCAGGCTCTTCGGTGTTTACCGTGGAAATACATTATTTAATGATGACACAGGGATTTGGGAAGGGTTTATACTGAGATTTTTGGATCTTAGTCCTTCTGCATTTCCCTCATTTCCAAAATTTCCCCTTTAAATTTTCAGTTACTCAGCTGATTTAAACTCTTATCAATCTGCACGCTTGAGTGGGTGCTGGGAGGGTGGGTGGTGGCTGAGGAGCACTTCCAGGCAAGAAAGCCATAAACTTGCAATAGTTACCTGATGCTCTTCTCAAATTTCTACCTGCCTCTGTTCATTTTCCAGTGACTTCAAATACTTGCTTTTAACATTTTTTCCAGTTTTTATGATTTTCTGTAGAAGGAATGGCTTAAATTCTTTCCACTGTCATTTCCGGAAGTTTCCTCTATTATCATTTGACAGTGGGTGTGGCTGGTGCTGAAATTTCACTAGTGAATATGTTTCTTCCCCAATCCCTACAAAATTTCAAAGAGATCCTAGAAAAACTAATTCAAGGTAGAGGTTAACATTTTTTCCTCCACTGTTCCAAACGGGAAGACATATGCCTCTTTCCTTCTCCCACTTTAAACCATTAACTTTTTTGTACATAACAAATGTTACTTTTCTTGTATGTCATCTCACTATGGCCCTCTACTGTTAAGGTAAAAGATGGTTTTCTGGTCACTACTGCTCCCCAACTATGACTATTTGCAAAAACAGTTTTTCTTTTTTAATAAACAAATTTTTATTTTGTAAAACCACTTGCAAACAACAAAAATAGTTTTTCTATATTGTGGTAAATGGCAAGGGCACTGTATGAATCCTAAGGGCCCCAGTGTTGTCACATTAGCTGTCTATCTGCCCTGTAAGTTCCACTGGCTAAAGGACTGTGCTAATGGGGTCATGTTGGGAGGCTGATTCTTCTGTGAGCCACTCAAATTAATAAAACCTACTGTCGGACCACAAACCATTCCTGATCCTGACCAGACAATGCATTATAGGGGAAATGGGCTATAGTATGTACAGATCAGAGTCAATTCCTTAGCAGTATTAGTATGAAATGGCTTAAAAGTATACATCCACACTTGACATGGGTCACAACTTCACTTTTTTTTTTAGACAGAGTCTCGTTCTGTCCCCCAGGCTGCAGTGCAGTGGTGCAATCTTGGCTCACTGCAACCTCTGCCTCCCAGTTTCAAGCAATTCTCCTGCCTCAGCCTCCCAGGTAGAAAAAATTCAGGGCAATAAGGCTGGGCGTGGTGACTCACGCCTGTAATCCCAGCACTTTGGGAGGATAAGGCGGGTGGATCACTTGAGGTCAAGAGTTTGAGATCAGTCTGGTCCAACATGGTGAAACCCCGTCTCTACTAAAAATGCAAAAATTAGCTGGGTATGGTGGCACGCCTATAATCCCAGCTACTCGGGAGGCTGAGGCAGGAGAACTGCTTGAACCTGGGAGGTGGAGGCTGCAGTGAGCTGAAATCACATCACTGCACTCCAGCCTGGGCAACAGAGAGAGACTATGTCTTTAAAAAAAAAAAATTCAGGACAATAGACAATATTCCATTCTTCGAATACAAAAGTTACATACCAGTCCATGAGCACGGACTATCTTTCCATTATTTGTGTCTTCTACAATTTCTTCTATTAATGTTGTATAGTTTTCAGTGTCCAGGTCTTTCTTCCTCCTTGGTTAAATTTATTCCTAAGTATTTTTTCTTGTAGCTATTTTAAGTGGGATGGTTCATTTTTGGAATGTTCATTGAACATCAATATTGTTAAAATGTCCATAGTACCTAAAGCAATCTGTAGATTTAATGTAATCCCTCTCTATCAAAATTCCAGTCACTTTTCATAGAAATAGAAAAAATAATCCTAAAATGCATATGGAACCAGAAAAAACCAAATTGCCAAGGCAATCATGAACAAAAGAACAAAGCTGGAGGCATCATACTACCTTATTTCAAATTACACTACAAAGCAATAGTAATTAAAACAGCATGATACGAGCATAAGCACAGACTCATTGACCAAGGGAACAGAATAGAGAACCCAGAAATAAACCCACACATGTATGGTCAATTGATTTTTGACAAGGGTGCCACATGTACACACTGGGAAAAGGATAGTCTTTTCACTAAACGGTGTTGGGAAAACTGAATATCCATCTGCAGAAGAATGAAATTGGACCCTTATCTCACTCAATATATAAAAATTAACTCAAAATGGACTAAACACTTAAGCCGGGAAACTGTAAAACTACTAGAAGAAAATAGGGGAAAAACTACACAAATTGCTCTGAACAATAACTTTTTAGATTTAATCCCCAAAGTGCAGGCAATTAAAGCAAAAATAGACAAACGGGATTACATCAAAATAAAAAGCTTCTGCGCAACAAAGAAAACAATTAGCAGAGTGAAGACACAACCTACGGACTGGAAGAAAATATCTGCAAGCCATATGTCTGATAAGGGGTTGGTATACAAAATACATAAGGACCTCAAACAACTCTATAGAAAGAAAACAAATAACCTGATTTTTAAATGGGCAAGGAACCGGAATAGACATTTCTCAAAAGAAGGCATACACATGACCAATAGATATATCAAATAATGTTTAACATACTAGCCATTAAGGAACTGCAAACTAAGACACAATGAGATATCACCTCGTACCTGTCAGAATGACTATTATCAAAGGGGCAAAAGATAAAGAATGCTGGTGTGGACACTGAGAAAAGGGAACCCTTATTACATTGTTAGTGGAAATGTAAATTAGCACAACCACTATGGAAAACATTGTGGAGGTTCCTACAAAAACTGAAAATGGAATTGCTGTATGATCCAGCAATCCCACTTCTGAGTATTTACCCAAAAGATATGAAATTAGTAAAATGTCAAAGAGATATATGTACACCCATGTTCACTGCTGTATTATTTACAATAGCCAAGTTATGGTATCAATCTATATGTCCATCAACAGAAAAATGGATAAAGAAAATATGGCATATATAGACAACAGAATAGTATTCAGTCTTAAGGAAGGAAATTCTTTAATTTGTTAGTGGAGAACACCATGCTAAGCAAAATGAGTTGGACACAGAAAGACAAATACTGCATGTTCTCACTTATATGTGGAATCGAAAACAATGAACTCAACAGAAGCAGAGGGTAGAATGATGGTTACCAGAGGCTGGATGGGTGGGAGGAATGGAGAGACGATGGCCAAAGGGTACAAAGCTTCAGTTAGACAGGAGGAATAAGGGTTTTTTTCTTTGCGACATACTGTACAGCATGATGAATATAATAAATAATAAAGTATTGTACATTTCAAAATCAGTAAGAGTAAATTTCAAATGTTTTCACCACAAAAAAATAAGCATGTGAACGGATATGTTAATTAGCTTGATTTAATTATTCCGCTTTGTATGCCACAAATATACACAACTATAATTTGTCAATTTATAATTTAAAAAATTTAAAAAATTCTAATTTATCTAAGAAGAATGATCTAAATTCAAGAAATGAGATTGAATTTGAGAATTTTCTTTCACACAAAACACAATCTTTTTAAAAAACCTTTTTATATTTTTAATTTTATTATTATTGTTATTTTAAAGGGATGGTGTCTCACTATGTTACCCAGGCTAATCTTGAACTTCTGGGCTCAAGTGATCCTCCGTCTTGGCCTCCCAAAGTGCTGGGATCACAGGTGTGAGCCACTGTGTCCGGCCAACACTAAATCTTTGATAGTACTTTACCTTATAATAAAAATGAATAAGATAAAATTCCCTGCCAGCACCAATTCATAGTCAAATTTTCTTGTTGAGAAATTGTAACAGAGTCCAGATGTTTTACAGTGTTGATATCTTACCTTTTCTTTTTGCTTACGATCATATCCATGGTTTGGAGCAGTCGCCGTTCCAGGGCTAGAATATCTGTGTCAGTCACGTTCCTACAAAAAGCACAAACTGCTAGCGAAATGTTTTGGGATTCCACTCTTGGGCATGATACTGTATCTGGAGAGATACACAGACTTTAACTTTGCCCACTACTTTTTTCTAGAAAATAGTAAAATAACCATAATAAACTAAAATGCTTTTGCTCTCATTTCTTACAGCTAATCCTCTGGCATCTCAGAGAAATGGAATTTACCCAGCTCTCTTACAGTTTTTCTTAGCTTTGATCCAGTGACATTTTTATATATATATATTTAAATATTTTTATTTTATTTTTTATTATGCTTTAAGTTCTGGGATACATGTGTAAAACGTGCAGGTTTGTTACATAGGTATACACGTGCCATGGTGGTTTGCTGCACCCATCAACTCGTCATTTATTTATGAAAGAGTCTTGCTCTGTCACCAAGGCTGGAGTGCAGTGGCGTGATCTCAGCTCAGTGACATTTAGGATGTATGTTTAAGCACACTTTTAACTTGGCATTGTCTTCTACTGTTCTATTAATACTTCTAGGAGGAACTAAACTGCTGAAGTTGGGGTTGGTTTATACTGCTGGTCACTAGAAATGTGCCTTTAAAAAGTGGGAGGGGAGTGTCAGATTGAAATTTGCCATTTAATTTAACCATCATTCTTAGCAAACTATCACAAGAACAGAAAACCAAACACCGCATGTTCTCACTCATAGGTGGGAACTGAACAATGAGATCACTTGGACTCAGGAAGGGGAACATCACACACAGGGGCCTATCATGGGGAGGGGGGAGGGGGGAGAGATTGCATTGGGAGTTATACCTGATGTAAATGATGAGTTGATGGGTGCAGCACACCAACATGGCACAAGTATACATATGTAACAAACCTGCACGTTATGCACATGTACCCTACAACTTAAAGTATAATAATAATAAATAAATTAAAAAAAAAAAAAAGAAATTTGCCATTTAAAATATAAATGAATGTAGGACAAATAGCAAAGGCAAGCAGTACAAGTGATAAGACTTATTTAGAAAGATTTCCAGGTCAATGCCCATAGGGACAGAGAAAGAGAAAAATAAAAAGGCAGTGTCATAGATCTAATATATAATCTTAAAGATGGTGGCATAATATGACATATGTATTCAAGAAGTAATGGGGCAAAAAAGAAAGGATGCAAAGCGCTCTGTTACCTGAGGAAGTAAGACATGTAAGTGTATGGGCAGTTGACAGCACCAAATCCAGAAAGGAGGGCCATGAGAGTCACTCCAATCACACCAACCCGGCTGATGAGCTGTTCTATGGATAAGATCCCTGAAAACATCAAGGCACATTAATCCCAGGTAACACAGATAAAATGGCTCTCATCTGTACTGCAAAAGGAAACATTACTGAAAACATTAACCATTACACATAACTAACTCATACAAGCCAACTTTTAATTATTAATGTGTAGATGATAATAAAGAGTATAATATACTATAGTATATAGAGTATAATATATATAGTATATAAATATAGATAATAGAGTATAATAAATATACTAAAAGTTTACTGATTTTCCTCTTGTCCCATATCTTCAGAGTGATCTCTTTTATTGGGTGATAACAGTAAAATAATAACAACAATAATTACAAATAACAATCATTGACTGTTTACTTTTGGTAGCATGAATGCTAACAAAGCAAAGTACTTTTAGTAAAAGCATCGGCAAAAAAAACTAGACATGTAAATCTGCTGGAAAAGTATAAATAGCAGGAAATACTTGGTGCTAGTTATCTTTGATATATATGTATTTCCCCTAAGGTGATACTCTCTTGCTTTTGTCTTATTCTTTTTTGCATCCAATAAACACAGAATTCATCTAATAAATGAGCTACACTTATAGATGAATAATTCAAAGGCAAACACATCATTGTTAGATTATAAATCGTATCCTAATTAATCAATTGTTTCACATCACTTGAGAATGCTGAAAATCAACTTAGCAGTGAAAATAAATACTGCTGGTTGATGTATTTGGGATAAATGAGAGAAAGCAATGCTGAAGAATAACTCAGTAAGTTTGGCGTTGCAGAAAAAGAATGGTTTTAGTTGGTTTTCACTTTTATTTCTAGGATAGAATTCACTTCAGCCATCCACTCCTATGGTCAAATGCCAGAGCTGTAATTCAGGAATTCTGTCAGCTTCAAAACCGAAAATTCCAATATTCTTTTCTGACTACTGGCCTCCCTTCCTAGTCTTCAAGTTCTCTTTCTCCTTTATTTCCACTACACTCGTTGCAGAGGTCAGTGCACTGCTTCTCCATTCTTCACCTAGCTTGGACTCCAGGCTTGCTGGCTTCAAATTCTCTCACCAGGAGCCTCAATCTCCTACAATCTTCCTTTTGAAGCACTAATCCTACAAATTCCCAACTCTGGATCGGTCTAACACTCTGCCTTCCCTGTGCCCATGTTTTGCTGCCTAAAATTGCTAGAATGCATATTGATTTTGGAGCCATTACAAATGTATGGTCTCCGGTCCTAAGAGAGCTCTCACACTACTGACTAATCCTTATCTTGCCCTTGGTCAGCCATCTCTCTCCATTGTCTTTGTCAGTTACTCTTTATTTTTCCTACCTTTGTCCTTCTCCTTTGCCAATGTCCTTATTATAAAAGACATAAGCTATTAGACATAAACTACCTTCACTCTACTACAAACTACCTTCACTCTACACTATGGTCATAAATTTTCTCCTGGTTGCCAAATTCAACATTTTCCAATTCTTGTTTTATTGGCTCTTTTATAACATTGAATATACATCTGCAATCATCCTCCCAGCTTGTCTCCTTCAGAACAAAGTAGCATCCAAAGTTGACTTCTCCACTTCTGCTTCTGATTTTCTCTGGGCCCTGGGAACTGTCTCATCCTTTTATGTGAGTTCTGGGATATTGCTGGTGATAATCTTGGTGCTATTTGTTTTTGGTTTTCTGTCATGGGGGTAAGTGAAGCCAGCTTGCTCCTACGCCACCATCTTGGAACTAGAAGTCACCATACTTTTGATTGTATTCAATCCCTTCCACCTCTTTCAGAGTCTTGTTCCATCATCTATCTCCTCTCTCTTGTATATTCAATATTTCCTTCTTTGCTAGTTCTTTCTCTTTAGTTTCAAGTCTCTTTTCTAAGAGAAATTCTGTTCTTGGCTTTGAGTTTACCTCTAGTTACCAATCCCCATCTATTTCTTCCTTAATAGCCAGGCTTCTTAAGAGAAGTTTCTAGTTATTGTCACCTTTTCTTCACCTCCAGTTCATTCCTTAACTGACTGCAATCCAGCTTTCTTCCCATTCTTCTACATTGAATGAAATCACTTTCACTAATAATTGTAATGGCAATATAATAGGTAATATGCATCAAGCACATGCTATGACTAGGCACTGTTCTAAGCACTTCACATGTTCTAATTCATTTAACCCTCATAACAATCCTACGAGGTAGATATTATTGAAAACCTAATTTTACAGATGAAGAAATGGAGGCACAAAGAGGTTAAGTAACTTAGTCAAGGCCACACAGATAAAAGGGGCAGAGTCAGGTTTCAAGTGCAGTCTAGCTCCAGAGTCTGGGCTTTAACCACGACAACACTTTGGTAATAAGTTTTCTCCTGGTTGCAAAATTCAACATTTTCCAATCCTTGTTTTATTGGCTCTTTTATGACACTGAATCATTTTTGTTTAAAATTATTTTATCTTCTTGGCTTCCACAACATCATTTCTCAAGGATTACCCTTTCACTGTTCTAACTGCTTTTTCTCAGTCACTTCTTGCTCTGTATGGACCAGAATTCTCTCTTTCATTTCAGTATACACATTTTTTGGTTGGGTGATCTCACCAACTTCCCCAGCTTCACCTAATGGCATTTAGTTGATGATTTCTAGTTGTTTAGATTCCTGGAGTCATCTCTATGAGGACTGATACATGTATACTTTTTCCCTAAGCTCCTGATTTGTACATCCAATTGCTTATTTAACATCACCTGGATATGCATGGGTAACTCAAATTCAGCATATACCAAACTAAAATTATCTTTCCCCTCAACTTGTTTCTTCTTCTGCATTATCTTAGAAAATGACACAATCACCATAATAATAAAATCTATGCACTATACGATTACTCTCCATTCACCTTTCCTTGAATATACCAAGGTCTTTCTGCCTCAGGGCTTTATGTGATGTCTCTTGTGCATTCTTGGTGGGTCTTCCTTTGGTCTTGTCCTTTAAATCTCAGCTTAAATATCACTGTCTCAGAAAGGGTGGATCTAACTACTTATACTACATTATCTGCATTTTTCTCTATCATAGCAACCTGTTTGCTCCTTGATGACAATGATCATTTATTTATATATTTACCTCTTTACTGTCTAGTTTCACCCACAAGACTGTAAATTTCAGGGGGGCAGAAACCAAGTTTGTTTTGTTTGTGGTTTATTTCCAATGCTTAATTTATATAAAGTAGATGCTCAATAAATATTTGTGTAATGCTAAATGAACGAAGAAATCCTCACCTAAATTCTGTTGATTCTACTTGCTATATACCTCTTGAATTTGCAACCCCTTTACAAGAAGACATCATGTCTTATTGATCTTTGTTTTCCTTACTGCCTGGCACATAGAAGGTGTTCAACAAATGTTTGTTGACTATAACATCACTCAATAACATAAAAAAATCCAAGGGATTAATATGGGTTATTAAATAAGAAAAAATGAACAAATTCCCCACTTTACCTTTATTCCTTTTAACATGATGTCTTTGTCCTTTTATTACATCTTTTTATGATTTAAAGTACTTTGTAGATACTATTTACTTAAATCTCAGCATTTCTATGAAGTAGGAGTCAGTCATCATTATCCCCATTTACCAGTGAATACATGGAAAGTCAGATGAATAAGGAGACTAGCAGAAGACCATTTCACCTTTGCCACCTGCTCACACAGATTCCTTACAGTCTTTTGTAATCTCTCTGACTCTTTCCCACTAAAGACATTCCAAGGTTCAGGCACCACACAAGAAGTACTTTTATGGATTTTTTTTTTTTGAGTCTCGTTCTGTTGCCCAGGCTGCAGGGCAGTGGCATGATCTCAGCTCACTGCAACCTCAGCCTCCTGGGTTCAAGCAATTCTTGTGTCTCCAGCCTCCGGGGAGTAGCTGGGATTACAGGCATGCGTCACCAGGCCTGGCTAATTTTTGTATTTTTAGTAGGGATGGGGTTTTGCCATGTTGGCCAGGCTGGTCTCTAACTCCTGGCCTCAAGTGATCTCCCTGCCTTGGCCTCCCAAAGTGCTGGGATTATAGGGGTGAGCCAACCTGCCCAGCCCATTTTTTGGGTGGTCTCCACAGCAATAAACAACTACAGTGGTTGTTGGGACAGTCCTGGGAAAGCTCTAGGAAGGTAGTGTAAGGCTGGTTGCTTCTTGGCTACCATCTTAACTTTTCTTCCTCCTTACTTATCTTAGAGGGTTAAGTAAATTAAGATACCTGAATATTCAGTCATAAAACTGTAATGCCTATTGGAGTACGATGGAAAGAAGAAAGCTGAAACTGTCTCCCTAGCTTTCTCTCTCAGTGTCCTTTTCAGGGTCATCCCACAGAATTTAGAAAAAGGGGTGGATTAAAGGACAATGGATACAATGGCCTTCATCTTCCCTTTGGTGTGTCCTGGCTGCACTGGTCATGTGAGCTGAATGCACACAGGAGAAAGCTGGAGAAAGGTGTCAGAGTCAGGTCTTTGTATTGCATGTGAGCCTGTGTTTGCCTTGTCAGCAGCCCTGGGGCCCTTTTGTAACTCTTCTCTCTGACTTCTACCATCACAGATAAATGTGTCTGTCTGTGGGTTTCTTTGAAACAGGTTTATATGAGAACTATACTACCAGGACTCTTTAGTGCAAGTCTTTCCTTTCGCTGACCATTGACATAGGCATGCTGATCACATCAGCGTTTCCTAAATTCCTATCCAGAGTGTTAAAGTAGTAAACTCATTTACCACATTGGAGAGACTCAATTTTCTTCCATTCACTGATTCAAAGAACATGTATTAAAACACTCGTTATGTGTTAAGTTCCACACTAGGCACTAGGGATACAAAGACAAATAACATGTAGTTTTCTGATCTCAGGGAGCCCACAGGTTGATGAGGAAGTTGGAAAAGGAAACATGAAATTGTAAGTTTTATAGATGATATAGATACCTTGAGTTGGGAGCAATTAATATCTCCTAATGCTGGCCAGGAAAATCTTCCTAAAGGAATTGACAAGAGTTGAATCTAGAAAGGATAAATAGGCATTTTCTAGGTAGACAGGGTTGGTGAAGGATTGTCCAGGCTGATAGAACAGCTCTAGAAACTTGAGGCTGGGGGTGGTGGCTCACACTTGTGAGCATTTTGGGAGGCCACGGTGGGTCAATCCCCTGAGCTCAGGAGTTCAAGACCATCCTGAGCAACGTGGAGAAACCCCATCTCTACGAAAAAACACAAAACTTAGCCGGGTGTGGTGGCATTCACCCGTAGTCCCCGTTACTCAGGAGGCTGAGGTGGGAGGATCACTTGAGCCTGGGAGACAGAGGTTGCAGTGAGCCAAGATCACACCACTGCACTCGGGCCTGAATAAGAGTGAGACCTGTCTCAAAAAGAAAATAAATAAATAAACTTGAAATAACTTCATAGGACTGGAGAATGCAACATGTATAGAGAGCAGTAGCCAGGTCATGAAAGGTCTCATACGCCACCTAAGAGTTTGAATGTTTTTGGTAGGCTGGTGTTATGTTAAGTTTTCTGGCCTTTAACATTATTTGAAATCTTGAAACAGTTATTCTTATTTTAAAAATATACAACTATTTATTTGGTACTGCATATGCTTTTCAAAACTGCCTATCTCCTCTGACCTTACTGCAGGAGTCTCATAACCTCTCTCTCCCGAAATTCCTGCTATAGGCAATGAGTATAGATAGAAGGGTGTGTGGGAGGTATGGCAGATTCTATAATAGACACTGGCTCATTCAACATTAATTCCAATATCCTTTTCTAGCATTTGTTTTGGTACTACAGAGTTTAGAAAGCCAAATGCTCCTTCTCAGACTTCCTTGAGGCTAAGGTTCTAAATGTTACCTAGGTTTCACCAAAAAACCAGGCCCATGTGAGGCCTCAGACGCAGAAATGAACAATGTAGGGGTGGTGATAGCACTTAGGAGCTCAAACAGCTGGGACTGAGGTCCCTGATGTCATAGACCCTGAGTGGCATGTGATGACTTCAGAGAGGTTTTCTAGTTTAGTATTGTGGCATAGTTGGGTATTTCTCTTCATCATACAGCAGTTAAGCTTTGCATTCCTGCTTTCCTAGAAAGTCTATAAATTGCCTGACACTGTATAATTAATCACTTTCTGCTTTAAATTAGTTACAGTAGATTCTGTTTTCTGCAATAAGAACCCTGATAATATGGCAGGATGATGAATGAACAGGTATAAATATATTTTTGAAAAGGTTCTAGCATGAAAGCTGCAATATATTTATTACAGATGGGCTCTCTAATCTTTTTAAGATAGACTCATACATACTTCTGAAATAGTTCTGGAAGGACTTATTAGCTGAGGTACTTTTGTTCATTGATTTTAACTTAAAAATTAGGGCTCTGCCAAATCTCGTTTTAAAATAAACTTTTTTTGTTAGAGGGGAGACACCGATTCTTGGAAAGCTTTTCTTTACCTACTAATTGTGGGCGTTTTATGTCACCTTTCCCCACATACATATGCTTCCCTAATGTATCTTTATCATCCCTTAAACAGTGGCCATTTACCTTTTGGGTCACAGACCCCTTCGGAAATCTGATAAAAGTTCATTGATACCTTACCTCCAAATACACATACAAATATATTCCTGTAGTTCTATATACAATATGAGTTAGACACCGTTCTCTTTCCTTATACCCTTTAAGTAAGTATATTCAGTAAAGGAAGGTCAAAAATTCCTACTTTAGAATGATAGAAGTGAGTTCCAAAACCAGCATTAGTTATCTCTTAGAAGGAGAAAATGTAGTTCAAAATCAGACATTTTTCAGAGAAATAGCTTGCTATCCTCCTCAAAATCAGAAACTTTTTTTCCCCAATCCCAAGAACCTATGAATTAATGAATTATTTCCCCAAATAAATTTTTCCCCAAGAAATTTAATTAAATGTTTTTGAAATCAGAAAATTAAACAAAGCTTCTCTCTCCCTTCTTCTGCCCTCCCATATATACTCACCATGTTTTGGGCTGAGAATGGGAAAGGGATCTCCTAGTTTCCAGAAGAAATACATAAAAGTCAGCCATAAGAGACAGGAAAAAAGCAGTCGTTGTTTATGCACTGAGACAGAGGAGACAAAACTGTTAGGAAAAACAGATATAGGTTAAAGAGCTTGCTCTATTTAAAAATATAAGATAATGCTAATTAATATTTGGTTGCTAATTCACTTGGCAAATGAGTGATGAACAGTATAATTTTTAGTGAAAGCATCCTTACCATCGTAAGAGAAATTTAGCTGAATTTAACATGTGGGATGAATTAAATGAAACATTATTAATAGGTAGAAAAATAAAGCTGTGGCAGAACAAATAACCTAATCATTCACTTAATATTTACTTTGTGCCAATTCATTCAATATTTATTTTATATTTATTTTTAAGATGTTGTGTGTGAGGTGTCCTCAAATAGCGGTAGCTACTGAAAGTTAATGTAGAAATGAAGCTATTCACAATCTAAGTCCCCTCAAATACTCATCTCAATCTATGTGCTGACTGAGAGGGCAAAATACTTACATAGTCGGATGTTGCTCACAATAAAATAGCCAATGTAAAAAGGCACCATGAAAACCAGGATCAGCAGAATTACACACAGGTTCATTTTCCAGTGAAAATAACGTGAGCTGAAATAAATGTCAAAGACTGTCACTAGGAGGTCAGCAAATTTCTTTCTCTTTAGTCTTCCAAAGGGTCTTTTGCTCTTTGGACTCAATATTGAATATATCCTATCTAATCAGCCTAATCTTAAAATCTACTCATTTGTAGAGATTAAAAAACACAAATTTCTGAAAGGTATATATGACCATCTTAACCTCTGAAGAATTTCATATATTAAAATAAGAATGTTTATGTTTTTGATATATTCATGGGCAACATATACCACTAACATGTATCAACATAAGACATTGCTGGTAGAATGACTATTGTTTTATTCTCCCCTAGGAATCTTATTCCAATGTAAGAATTAAAGGAAAATAAATGTTAACAGTAATAAATGCTATAAAGGCTCAAAAATATTTCTTTTGTACTCTTGATATAAACACCTGATTTGCATGAATTACTTTTATTAATTTATAAGATGTATTTTGTTAAAACTTTTTGTTAGCAATTTTTATAACAGTTTTAATGAGATATAATTTACCCATTTAAAGTGTACAATTCAATGGTTTTCATATACTCAGAGCTGTGCAACCATCACCTCAATCAATTTTAGAACATTTTCATTAGGCCATAAAGAAATCCTGTACCCATTAGCAGTCACTCCTTTTCTCCCTAACCTCCTCAGCTCTAGGAAACCACCAATATACTTTCTGTTTCTAGAAAACCACCAATACATAATCTTTTATGACTGGCTTCTTTTACTTACCATAATGTTTGCAAGTATCTATCAATAATTGATATGTTGTAGTATCTATCAATAATTCCTTTTATGGCTGAACAATATTCATCCCATTATATGGATATATTATATTTTGTTTCTGGATTTATTAATTGAAGACATTGGGTTTTTGGCTATTATAAATAGAGATGCTATGAATGTGTGTGTATACATTTTGGTGTGGACGTATGTTTTCATTTCTCTTTAGGTAAAAATGGAGTGGAATTGTTGGGTCATATGATAAATCTATATTTAATCTTTTGAGGTACTCCCACTGTTTCCCAATGTGGCTGCATCATTTTACATTTTCCTCAGGAGCGTATGAGAGTTCCAATTTCTCCTCAGCCTCGCCAACACTTGTTATTGTCTTTTTTTTTGTTATAGCCATTTTAGTGTGTGTGAAGTGGTATCTCACTGTGGTTTTGATTTGCATTTCCTTGATGGTTAATGGTACTGGGCATCTATTTATATGTGCTTACTGGCCATTTCTATATCATCTTTGGAGAAATGCCTATTCAGATCCTTTATTCATTTTTAAATTGTATTATATTATTAAACTGTAAGAATTCTTTGTGTATTTTAGATACAAGTTCCAGTCCATTATCAGACAGGCAATTTATAAAAATGTTTTCTTGTTCTTGGAATGTTTGTTCACTTTCTTTTTTTTTTTTTTTTTTTTGAGACGGAGTCTCGCTCTGTCGCCCAGGCTGGAGTGCAGTGGCGCTATCTCGGCTCACTGCAAGCTCCACGTCCCGGGTTTATGCCATTCTCCTGCCTCAGCCTCCCGAGTAGCTGGGACTACAGGCGCCCGCCACCTCGCCCGGCTAATTTTTTTGTATTTTTAGTAGAGACGGGGTTTCATTGTGTTAGCCAGGATGGTCTCGATCTCCTGACCTCGTGATCCGCCCATCTCGGCCTCCCAAAGTGCTGGGATTACAGGCTTGAGCCACCGCGCCCGGCCTGTTCACTTTCTTGATGGTGTCTTTTGTATTTACTGATTTTAAATTTACTTAGGCCTTGTTTCAAAAAAGGCATAAGTGTTAAATGGCTTACAAAATAAATAAAATACAGGATGATGAAATGAACTATAAGGAAATATGAACAACAATGGTAAGAGATAGGTAAAATATTGGGCCAAGCCTGGTGGCTATTATAAAATAGAATTCTAGAAAGTTGCTATAGGTAGGTCATAAATTTAGCTTTAAGTTTTCTTTTTTTTTTTTTTTTTTTTTTTTTTTTTGAGACGGAGTCTCACGCTGTTGCCCAGGCTGGAGTGCAGTGGCGCGATCTCGGCTCACTGCAAGCTCCGCCTCCCGGGTTCCCGCCATTCTCCTGCCTCAGCCTCCTGAGTAGCTGGGACTACAGGCGCCCGCCACCGCGCCCGGCTAATTTTTTGTAGTTTTAGTAGAGACGGGGTTTCACTGTGGTCTCGATCTCCTGACCTTGTGATCCGCCCGCCTCGGCCTCCCAAAGTGCTGGGATTACAGGCTTGAGCCACCGCGCCCGGCCTAGCTTTAAGTTTTCTAATGGTCAATGTGAAATAAAAAATTTGATCAGTTAGATAAAATCATTGTGTCTGCAAGAAAATAACAAATTAATTTCTCAAAAGAAGCATAATTATCATTTATTGTTACTGAATTATTACCAAGATTACAATGAAATTTCTTCAAAGATTTCATAAAGAAGAAAATGCAAAGGCAATTAACAGTGTCTTCAACAACATCCTTTCAAGAGAAATATCAGTTTCAGAGGGCTGTTTCTAACTGTTCCTTCCTTAGTACAGATGGCAGGCATCACAAAACAAAGAGCCATTCAGTAAAAGCTACCCTATAGGGAATGAATACCATTTAGACTAGATACGTTGACAGCTTTTCGCTCCTCTAGGTTAACCTACTTTAGAGCATTTAGAGAAGGAAACAAGCTGGGCATCCTCCAGGCAATTCTACATAGTATTTCAGCTGAGCTTTTGAAAGATTCTGGGAGGCAGTGGGTTTGAAATAACAAGTGCAACTTTAATTGGCAGTACGGACTGCCTATTAAAAGTGAAGCACATGTTTTAACTATTTAAATATAGATTAAATCTATATTTAATCTTTTGAGCTGAGAGTAAAGTGATATTCTCTTGAAAAAATTAAGGATCCCAACAAGATTACACATTTGGATAGGAAGTCATACAATCTCTGCTCAAAGGCGAGTCAAAGGAATATTCTGGCCAAGATTTTCTTTTCAAAACGATTCTGAGTCCAGTCAATGGACAGTTATACTACATCATCAAGGTTCACATTTGTGTTCCATAATTGGGTGAAACACTAGCATGAAAAAACAGGTATAACTGAAGACATGTCTCAGACTGAACAAACCCAATCCTCTATATAACACACAAAGAAGAACCAGATTTCAGCAATGCTACTTCTTATTCTCTTTAACTAACTAAGAAATTTAAGAAATATACACCACAGTATGACTGATGTTTCTTACTATATGGGTTATTAACTAT
Organism: Macaca fascicularis; assembly: GCF_037993035.2. Taxonomy (NCBI): domain Eukaryota; kingdom Metazoa; phylum Chordata; class Mammalia; order Primates; family Cercopithecidae; genus Macaca; species Macaca fascicularis. Next base: position 113,795,500 of record NC_088375.1, read on the forward strand.
AAGTTAAAAGTTGGGGGACATCATCTACCAAAAACAAAACTATAGCTTTAGAATAACTGAATCCTCTGTATCTATATTTAGATGAGTAGTTGGCAAACTATGGCCTGGCAGCCACCTGCTTTTACAAATTAAGTTTTATTACAGCATGGTCATGCTCGTTTGTTTATATATTGCCTATGACTACTTTTGCTCTACAACAGCAGGGCTGAGTAGTTGCAATAGAAACCTTCTGGTCCACAGAAGCCTAAAATATTTACTATCTGTCCCTTTACAGAAGAAAGTCTGCCAACCCCTGCTTAAATAGCAGTGAAAGATGCAGGTTGTGATAATAAAATTTAATAACCATTATGTAAAATAATACTTGTCTATTCTGTATAGTCATAGGATCTATATCTAGCTCATCCAAAAAAAGGTTTGGATTATTAAAGTTTAAAAGTAGGAGAATCAGAACATACTTCTATTTTACCATAATACATGTTATTCATTGTTCTATCAAGAGACCATTATTATCAACTCTGATTCTCTCTGTCTCACTCTTTTTTTTTTAAGAGATGGGGTCTCACTGTCTTATCCAGTGATCACAGCTCACTGCACATTCTCAAACTCCTGGGCTCAAGGGATCCTCCTGCTTCAGCATCTAGTGTAGCTGGGACTATAGGTGTGTACTACTACCCTCTGCTAATTTTTAAAAATTTTTTTGTAGAGACAGGGTCTCACTTTGTTGCCCAGGCTGGCCTTGAACCTCTGCACTTAAGCGATCCTCCTGCCTCAGCCTCCCAAAGTGCTGGGATTATAGGCGTAAGCCACTGTGTCTAGCCCCTCTCTCTTTTTTTAACCTTTCAATGTTTTGTGATTAACCATTTGTACAGTAAGTTTTTCTTTTTAATTCAAATTTTGTTTTCAACTCTGATTATCAAAGGATTTGAGAGTACAGTCTCTCTACAAGTCTCAAGTGTCAGGGGTCTATAATGAACTTACCTTGGTGCTGAGTCCTAACTTTAGAGTGAAAGACTACTTTACTCTTAAAGGTTTTTCCAGGTAGTGATAAAAAAGTACAACAAAGCCTGCATAGCATAGTTGAACCCTACACATAAATGCCGCTAAAAAAATTCTCAAGCTTGCAGATTAACAAGCAAGAAATATTTCGGATAGACTGTCTAATAAACTAACAGGTCTATTATTCGGAAGGGAGTAAAGAGTTACTTTTAAAAAGTGTTTTAAGAAACACTTTAAATTCAACCAAACTTGACCATGACTGTAAAATCAATAAAAGTAACTAAGTTAAGTAAGAACTGGAGCTCAGTCTTCAGAGAGATCATTAAGTATCTCTGAGGAATTCTAACCTTTTCAGGTAGAGATTTTCAATCAGCAGAACAATGTGAAGGGCTGTTACTGGGATTCAGTCAGCGAGCAGTCCCGGAAAAATAAAGCTTCTAGGAGTGAAGCCTCGTCTGCGGCTTCACAGCCTCACTCCAATGAGTTTTTCAGAGTTAATGGTCAGATCTTTTCTTTCCTGGTTTCTCATAATCTTTGTCAAACCAGCTACTAGGTGGCTGTGACCCATATCTGCTATGATCATTGTAGTTACTGAGACTAAATTATTAACACAGTGTTTCTTTTTTATCTCAGTTATGAGATCCAGATAGCTTTTCCACCGTAAAGAATGTAGCACAGAACTCTTCAAGAGGAGTTATTCGTACTCTTACTCACCTGCTATTCAATACTCCTAAGATTTCAAAGATGATGAGCTCAAACATGGTGCAAGAAAATGCAAATGTCACAGAGAAGATCACCTGTACAACATACTGACGTATCTGTTAAAAGCCAAATAGAGACTAGAAGTTATTTCCGTGTTTAAAAACTGAACTGATAACCTCCTTCTGGTTACAAGTCAGAAAACTTATTTTGAGGAAATTCTGAAGTCACTGGAAGTAGGGCCACAATAGCAACTTGCCTGGAGCTAAAGAAAAAGACCAAAGTAGGTGGCACTTCTGAATCTTGAGTCACTATTACCAGCATCCTCTTGTGGATGAAGAATTTTGAGGACAAGAAGATGAAGTGACAAGGTCATAGGTAGCACTTAGAATTCCTGATGCACACTGACAAAAAACTGACAGATTCATATATAATGGTTAATGTTTAAAGGGGTTCTTCAATACTCTGCAGATCCTGGATCAGTTCTGGAACCTCCCCTGGGAGGCCTTAAAGTATTGGGCAGAAGAAAATCTCCAGAATTCCAGGCTCTTTCAGACAATAAACTCCCCGAGAAAGTTTAATGGAGAACATCCTAGAAGTGACCCAATGTAGACTATAACCCCTGATCTTATTACTAATTAGGAGAACTAACTAGGAAATGTCCAGTCTAGGATGGTGATCTTCTGAATCCAAAGCTTAAGATAAAAACACCAGCTTTGTGTTGCGGGAAGTCAGGGACCCCGAATGGAGGGACCGGCTGAAGCTGTGGCAGAACATAAATTGTGAAGATTTCAAGGGCATTTATTAGTTCCCCAAATTAGGACTTTTATAATTTCTTACACCTGTCTTTACTGCAATCTCCGAATACAAACTGTGAAGATTTCATGGACATTTATTAATTGTCCATTAATACTTTTATAATTTATAAAAGTATTAATTAATACTTTTATAATTAATTAATTATACTCCAAATTAATACTTTTATAATTTCTTACGCCTGTCTTAATCTCTTAATTCCGTCATCTTTGTAAGCTGAGGATGTATGTCACCTCAGGACCCTGTGATGATTGCGTTAACTGTACAAATTGTTTGTAAAGCATGTGTGTTTGAACAATACAAAATTAGTGCACCCTGAAAAAGAACAGAACAGCGATTTTCAGGGAACAAGGAAAGATAACCATAAGGTCTGACTGCCTGCGGGGTCGGGCAGAATACAGCCATATTTTTCTTCCTGCAGAAAGCAGGTAGGAGAAATATTGCTGAATTCTTTTCCCATCAAGGAATAACCTTGAGGAAGGAATGCACACCTAGGGGGAGGTTTATGAAGGGCTGCTCTAGGAAGTCTGTCTTATGCGGTTGAGATAAGACTGAAATACGCCTTGGTCTCCTGCAATGCCCTCAGGCTTACTAGGATTGGGAAATTCCAGCCTGGAAAATTCTAGTCAGACCAGTTGTCAGGTCTGGAACCTTGTTTCCTGTTAAGATGTTTATCAAGACAATGAGTGCACAGCAGGACACAGATCCTCATCTGTAATTCTAATTTTTGCCTCTGCCTTGTGATCTTTTATTGCATCTGAAGCACTGACCTCTGTGACCCACTTCCTATTCATACACCCCCTCCGCTTTTGAAATCCCTAATAAAAACTTGCTGGTTTTGTGGCTCAGGGTCGCTGTCACAGTCCTACCAATATGTGATGGCACCCCCAGAGGCCTAGCTATAAAATTTTTCTCTTGTACTCTTTATTTCTGAGACCGGTCGACACTTAGGGAAAACAGAAAGAACCTATGTTGAAATATTGGGGGCTGGTTCCCCTGATAGCCTTGGGATTTTGGTATTAACTTAGAATATAAGACTGGCAATTCAGGGCCAGATAGACAAATGAAAGGGAACATTTGTGAGACATTATGAATTAAATTCTCTCCTGCAGAATAACTATTTGCTATTGGTGCATATCCTGATATGACTAAGGCATAACATTCCTTTCTCCTAACTTCTGGGCTACATTTGGCTTGCCTTTTTTCCCCCCTTTTAAATCAATTAAGCCTAATTATATTCTCCAGTCTAATAGTTATATAGTACTTATTTGGTAACAGCTTCCTATCTTGGAAATGAACATAATGTTTCTTTAATGGAGACATTTTTCTTGTCAATCTAAATTCATATAGTGTAAGTATGACAAAATTATTTCTTCTCACCTCATAGTCTTTAAACAATTGGCGCATGAAGAAAAGCCACCCAAATCCAAAAAATAGTATCTGGAAGGGAAAGAAGATAGAATGTCAATATATATTTTTTCTGAGAAATGTTTTATAGAAACATTTCTATAAAACAGGTCTGCTAACTAGACGGTTAACTTATTTCAGGGATTAAAGATAAGATCCACTCTTATAAGACCTACTTATTAAAGCTCATGACATTGGAAATAAATGTTTAAATGTTCTTGGATGTTTGAAGTTATACATGTTACAGAGTATGCTTCAAGACAAAAATGGAAGTACATATTTTCCCATAATCTTATGATAATAATTACATGAGTCAGAGAAGTTCGCAAATAGAAAAGGAATCAGCGGCCAGGTGTGGTGGCTCACACTTGTAATCCCAGCACTTTGGGAGGACAAGGTGGGCAGATCACCTGAGGCCAGGAGTTTAAGACCAGTCTGGCCAACATGGCGAAGCCCCATCTCTACTGAAAACACAAAAATTAGCTGAGTGTGGACACCTGTAATCCCAGCTGCTCCCGGAGGCTGAGGCATGAGAATAGCTTGAATCTGGGAGGCGGAGGTTGCAGAGAGCCAATATCACGCCACTGCATTACAGCCTGGGTGATAGAGTGAGATTCGGTCTCAAAAAAAAAAAAAAGAAAAGGAGTCAGAGTGAGATTTGCTTCTTACGGATGATCCCTGACTGCAAGTATTTAAAAAAAAATACCAGCCTGGCCAACATGGTGAAAACCCGTTTCTACAAAAAAACACACACCCATAAAAATGAGCTGGGGGTGGTGGGGTCTGCCTGTAGTCTCAGCCACCTGGGAGGCAAAGGTGGGAAGATCACCTGAGCTTAGGAAGTTGAGGCTGCAGTGAGCCATGACTGCACCACTGTGCTCCAGCCTGCGCAACAGAGTGAGACCCTGTCTCAAAAAATAAATAAAAATAAATCAATTTAAAAAATAAAAACTTCACGGGAAAGGAGTTGAGACCAAAAGCAGACGAGCAGTAGAAAGCCTAATGTGTTTTATATCTGTTTCCTTCAGAGAGTTTTCTTAGCTTCTCCACCATCCTGCCTAATCTACATAAAGTGGTTTTCATCTCAGTGTAAAGCTGAGAGATTGCAGGATCCCTCTTTTGTCAGTTTTGTTTCAAACTGGCAGAGACCATAGCCACATGACAGCTGACAAAGCTGGTCTGTAGTAAGCAGAACTTTCTATACATAGACACACACTGACACGACTAATCTTTTCTTCTTAAACTGGCTAGGACCTTTATGAAGAAAATGATTTTATGTCTTCCTAGGGACTACTTTACTGAGCAAGTGTAAACTCAGTAGTTTAGCACAGACTACTTTAGCTTCTTATCGTGCCCCTGCTGCCTAGCAAACTCATGTGTTCAGCCCCCTGGAACTTCCTTTGGTTCTTTAGACCCATATTCTTTCACATTGAGACCTCTGTAAATGTCCTCTGACAGGAACTTCTCTCCAACCCTCTCCCAGTTATGCTATTTACTCCTTCTGGAAGGCCCTCGCTGCCCTCCCAAACACAGATAAATTGCTCTTTTTATATAATCTTATTCTACATCGTACTTCCCTCATCAAAGTGCTTACCATACGGTTTTGTAATGCCTGATTTAAATATTTTTTGACATTAGATTATAAGCTCTATGAGGACAAAAACCATGTTTGTCTTGCAATCTTTGTATCCTTGGCATCCAGCACAAAGCCTGGTACGTAGCAGGCTCTCCATAAGTGCTTGCTGAATGGCTAAGTGGTCTACATAAAAGATGGTTTATTCTTCAGCATTCAGTCTTAAATTTTCTGTAATAACTCCGATGTGCTATGCTAGGTGCTGAGGATACAAAGATAAGTAGGATGGTTACTACCCTCTACAAGCTCACAACATAGTGAAGACACTACATAAATAACTATAACATAATATGGATATGCAATGATAGAAATACATACACGATATTGTAAAACAATATGAAAGAGGGAGACCAAACCAATCTGTAGGGGCTTAGGACAGATTTTCTGGAGAAGATAATGCTTGAGCTGAAGGAAGTTTTAATTTGCAGTTACAACCTGATAATTGTGTGCAAATTTTGGGATTATGTGCATTTTTCTAGAGTGGTTGAAGGTATTCATCACACACTCAACGGTTTCCACCACTCCTAACATGTTAAAAACCACCCTCTCAAAGGATGAATAAGAATCAAGTAGGGAGGTTGGACACAGTGGCTCACGCCTGTAATCCCAGCACTTTGGGAGGCCAAGGTGGGTGGATCGCTTGAGCCCAGGAGTTCGAGAACAGCTTGGGCAACATGGTGAAACCCTATCTCTACAAAAAATACAAAAATTAGCTAGGTGTGGTGGTGCGTGCCTGTAGTTCCAGCTTATGGGGAGGCTGAGGTGGAAGGGCCACTTGAGTCTGGCAGGTGGAGGCTACAGTGAGCCGTGAGCACGTCACTGCATTCCAGCTTGGGTGACGGAGCGAAACCCTGTCTCAAAACAAAACAAATGAACAAAAAAAGAATCAAGTAGGGTAAAAACAGGTGGTAGGGGTAGGAGGACAGGGCTTTCCAGATAGCAAAGGGCATGAGTAAAGGCGCAGAGTGAAAAGCGTGGTATATGCCAGGAACTACACATGGTTTGGAGATGCTAGAAGATGAAATTCAAAGAAGGAAGAGGTTAAAAATGAGGCTAGACAAGAGGAGTGGATGTCCAACCACTGAGAGCTTTGAAGGCCACCCTAAGATTATAGTCTGTAGGTGGTGAGGGTTATTTAAGCAGGGAAATGGCATGGTCTGATTTGTTGTATATTATAGAGAGCAGTATGGTGACTGTGTGGAAGACACATTTGAAGGAAATAACATTGTAGGAAGAGAAGCATCATAGAAATGTGTTATGGGAGTTCAGATGAAAGATGATAAAGCCCTGAATTAAGACATTTGGTGACAGAAGAGGAGACGACAGATTTGAGAACTATTTAGAAGGTAAAATCAGCAGGGAGAAGTCAAGGATGATAATTTGGAATACAGGATGAATAGTGAAGCTACCCAATTTATATTAAGAATATTGGAGAAAGAAGAGGTTTAGGAAAGGGGGCAGAGGATGGGGAAAATGATGAGCTCATTTTGAACACACTAAGGGCCTGAGGGACAGCCAGCAAGATGGGTCAAGATATCCAGCAAGCACCTGAATAAAAGACAGATTGTGAAGGCAGGTCTAAGATATACTTATGAGTTGAAACCATCAAAGTACATGAGATCACCCGGGAACAGTATCTAGAGTAAGGAGAGCAATGTGCCAAGAAGAAAACACTAGAGGATAAGGAACACAGTTTGAATGGTGAGGTAGGGGCAGGAACCAGAGCGTAGCAGGTCAGAATGAATGGGAGCTAAACCAGTGGGGATAGTAAATGCAAATTACTCCAGGGAGGGCCAGGAATGAGAAAAAAAGAGAACACTAGATAATAGGCTAGAGAAGAATATGGAATAAAGGGACAGTTTATTGGCCAAGGGGAAAGAAAGCAGTCAAGTAAGGAGAAAAAGATGAGAAGGATGATGGAATGCTAGAGGATGAACTGATACTATTAATTTATTATTATTATTAGGTAACTTTTATTAAGCATTTACTATATTCCAGGCTCTCTAAGTAGTACGTAGCATTATAATCTTATAAAAATCATTAAAAACCCAGTAAGGTAAGTTTGATTGTCCTATTTTCACAGAGGAAGATGAGGTTTAGAGAAGTTAATCAATTTATAGTAAGTATCAGAATCAAGATTGAACTCAAGCCTGTTTGACTCCAAAATCTGTGCTTTTTTTTTTAAAATAATATGTTTTCAGCTCTTATTGACTCTGGCTGTTTAGAAAATCTGTGCTTTTAACCACTTCAAAATAAGCTACTCTAAGATCAAAGGTAGGGAGAATGGACTTAAACTGGAGTAGGGGAACCCCGTTTTCTGAAATGGGAGGAAAGGAGGTGAGAATGGTTGTGAACACAGATAACCTTTTAGATTATGCAGAAAGTACTCACAGTAGGAGATCATACCTTTTGGCTTCACTTTTGTTGAGTAAGTATGAGGCAAGGTTATCTGCTAAGAGTAAGACAGGTGAGTATAGAAAAGGGAGCTTTGACAAAGATTCAGACAAACTTTGAGGGGAATATAACCAGTAGCTGATTAAGGTCAAGAAAAGGAATAATTCAGTGAGCTGAGGGTTAAACTCATGGCGTTGGCAAACTACACAGCTGTGTGATTTTCTACAGTAGCTTTCAGGCCTCTGTATTAGTGGTAGACAAACTATAACAATGATCCAAGTATGGACTTATATATATATATATATGTATATATATGAAGGTAAACGAACAAGCAGGTGTAAGAAAGTAAGTTGGATCCAAGCATCTAGATCAAGTAGAAAAGGAAAGGATCAAACAGATTAGGAGAAAATGTCCAGGATATCCTTTGGCTATTATAAAGAGTTACCAATGGTAACTCTATAAAGACAGATGTAAATTCAGAGTTTAGAGACCATATTCATATGACTTATGAAGCCACAACTGAAGATAGAGAAGTTGGGCAGTTAGGAATGAGAGTAGTATGTATAGTGGAAATGGATGATTAAAAAAAAAAATCACCAAGATTGCTGTGAAATGGAACTTTAGACAAGTAAGAGAAAACAAGCAAAAATTTTAAGTTTATATGGTGGGGAGGGGAATGGAAGAAAAGAGAAACAGATATATACCTTTAATATTTTATTGTGGCCTCCTTTCACATTGACAAAGAAAGTGTAACAAGACTTTCAGAACAAAATTATGTCTTTTGCAGCAACACAGATGCACCTAGAGGCCATCATCCTAAACAAATTAACACAAGAACAGAAAACCAAGTACCCCATGTTCTCACTTCTAAGTGGGAACTAAATATTGGGTACTCACCAACATAAAGATGGCAAAAAAAGAAACTGGAGACTACTTGGGGACAGGGGAGGGGAGAAAGGGGAAGGACTGAAAAACCAATTATTGAGTAGTATGTACCTGGTACCTGGGTGACCAGATCATTTGTATCCCAAACCTCAGCTCCCACAATATACCCAGCACAAGTACCAAATCTACAATAAAATTAAAGTTGAAAAAAAAAAAAAAAGACTTTTAAACTACACACATACACAAAAGTAGCTGGAGAATTCATTTATATCCAAGATAAACACAAATTCTGGCAAGATTATAGAGGATCCAAAAAGAATGCAGAAGCAAAATGCAATTTCAAATAGCTTTGCAAATAAAATGGAAATAAAATAAGAAGCTTTGCAAATAAAATAAGAAGGTTGGCACATAGCTTCTTATTATAAACGAGACTTAATACTTTCAGAATTGTACAGAGTAAAATCTTGACCTTAGGACTTAAGAGTGTACTCTGGAACTGATAAGTCTTAATGACTGTACAGAGGGCTCAAAACATGAGTTAGATAACAGTTGCTTTTATAAAAGTGACTTCTGGGTTGAAAATTAGCTACTGTTAAAAAAAAAAAAAAGATGGCCATCAGCAGGATAGTTATTAAAGAATTAAGTATAAAAGACACCTTTCTTGGATCATTTGTTCACCCTTTTAATCATTTAACAAATATTTATTAGTGCCTAATATGTGCCAGGTCCAAGGGATAGAATGGCAAACAAGAGAGCATGAATGCTACTCTCAAAAGTTTATAATCTATGGAGGAGATAAACAAGTAATTACAAAACAATGTGGTAGCGTTGTTACAGGGGAAGTAGGTGAAGGGTACTATGGCAGTATGTATAGGGACATCTAGTCCAGTCTAGGAGAAGCTTCTTGGATGTTCAAGTTGAGATCTGAAAGCTGAAAAGGATATGAGGAAAAGGCCCAGAAAAAGAAAACACACTGTGTGGAAATCTGGAGGCACCACAGCATGGCCAGGTTAGGGAACTAAAAGAAGTTCAGGAAGTCTAAAGAATAAAATGGTGAAAGCCACAGCTGAAGAGAGAAGAGCCAGGGTCCCATAAATAAGGGACCTGATAAGGGCGAGGGTCCCATCAATAATGGACCTGAAAAGCCACATAAAGGAGTGTGAACTTCATCCTGTGGCGCAGTGAGCAAGATTCAATATGGGATCTCTAATTTCAGATTTCATTTCAAATAAACCTTTCAGTTAATACAACACAGAAAAATGAGTGGGGAGGGGTGCGGGGGGCAATGGTGGTGTTTCCAAGGTAACCGCACCTCTCTAGAGAAGTGCTTTTTATTAAATACATATTCACTACAACGCTACTGTGTGCCCGCAACTGATCTAGATGCTGGTGAATACAGGAAAGAACAAGAAAGACAGTGTCTTGGACTTCATGGACAGACAACAAACACATGAACATACAAATGAACTATAGTAATAAATGTCAAGAAGAAAATAAAACATGGAAATGAGGAAGAAGGCAGCCGGAATGGAAAGCTACTTTGGCTGTGGGCAGGGTATCAGGTAAAACCTTCCTAAAGTGACATTTTTACTAATGCCGAAATGATGATAAAGTAGCCACATAAATATGTGAACAGAGAACATTCCATGCAAAGGAATCTTTGGGTCTTTCTTCCACATTAGTTTAACAATTACTGCATATGGATACATGCGTGAAGTAAAAGTCTATGATTACAAGGCATACAAAATTAGAAAGCCACTTCCTTGGTTCAACGTATCAATTATATCCACGCTAAAAATCCTAGAGGCTGCAATGCAAAGCCAATTTTCTACTGACATTCTTATCTTTATTCTAAGTGAAAAGAAAAGCTAATTAAATATTGTTATTTTTCTTAAATTGGTACTAGGGTTAAAAATAACCCTGAGTTGTCACCAAGGGCACTGGGTAGTCTTAGAAAGGTTTTAAGCAGAAGAATTACATGTCCAGGTTTTTTAACAATACATTTGAATAGTACGCAGTCAATAAAAACAATTATGAAAACTATAGAAAGGTGGTAAATTAAAAAAATTTTTTTTAAAAAAAGATTGCATTAGAGTGGTAGGATCATGGATGGCTTTTCCTTCTTTCTTATCTTCTTAAACATTGTAAAAGTTTTTGAACAGAAAAGGACAATGCTCCGCTATACGGAGACGAGTATTAGGATGAAGCAATACAAAAATTGAATCAAAGAACAAAAATTCAGTTCACTTTAAGCTCCAAAAGGTAACTGTTTCTGTTACTTGCCGTTTGAGAGAAAGAACAAGTAAAAACAACCAAAAAAAAAAAAATCTTCAAATTATTGGAAAGACGAGGGGAAAAAGGTAAATAGGTAGTCTGAGCTTCACAAATATTAACAGTTGGCCAACAATTATTTATTGAATGCCTGCACTTAAAAGTGGAGATACAGCTATGAACAAGGCAGGATTTCAAAAAACAAAATCATAAACACATACATAAATGATGCCAGTGCTATGATAAATGCTAGGAAGAAACAATAATTAACAATGGATTACATGGTAAAAGCAAGAGGCTCACTAGACGAAGCTTCTATTGAGCACAGACAATGTCTTATATGTTTGTACGCTCAGAGCTTTATATAACGGTCGATAAATGTTTGTTGACTGTACAAACAAATGAAGGTGACCAATGGAGAAGAAATGAGGGTCAGAAAAACATCCGAAAAAGGTGGGTAAGTAAGCATAGGATAAAGGATGAGGTGTCAGTGCAAAAACGAAACTTTATACTTTTAAGCATACGTATAACCTTATATTGACACTCTGAAGCAGCAAATTTCTCCACACCTGGATGCAGATTTGACATCTAACAGCAAAGCCTACACTGACGTGTCCTCAGTATCCAGCCCTGATTGGCGCGCCGCACACCCGGTGCCCGGAACCACACAGGCTTCCCCAGCCCAGGGTCAGCGGCGCAGCCCGGAAGCTTCGAGGAGCTTCGAGGAGCTCTGAGGACCGCCGCCTTAGCTGGCGGCGCCGGCTCTAAGCGTGGAGGCCGGCGGACCCCTTCCAAAAGTGGACCGAAATTCCAGGGACGCATGCCGGGTGGGGCCGCGGACGGCCGCAGGCCAGCCTCCTGATAGCCGGGGTAGAGGGAACCGGAGGCAGCAAATCGCACACCCTCTTCGCGCTCTGGGTCCCGGAGTAACTGGCGCAGGCAGCTAGAGAGAGACGCCAGACCCCGGACCAGCCCGCACCGCGGAGGACCTGAGAGGGCAATTTGGGAAAGGGAGGCGGACGGGTATCGGGGAGGGAGGCGGTGACTCACCTGGGAGGTAATCATGATGCTGGAGTCGATCAGGAAACTCATGGCGAAGTGTAAGGAGGGCTCCTGCCTCCACTTCCCACTCCCCGAGGCCACGGCACGCTGGGGTCACAGGCCCCCTTACACAGTCCGCCTTCTCCCAAGTGCCGCAGCCGGGACTGCGGCTCTCCAGCCCGACGCCATCAAGCTGCGCCCCAGCCAGCCAATCAGCGGCTACATCCGGAGCCCCGCCTCGGGCTCGGCGTGGGTGGGGCAAACGCTAGGCTCCAGCCGCGGAGGGCCCAGGAGCGGGGCTTATTAGGGGCGATACTATAAGCATGCAGTGCAAGGTAACTTTAACATTTCGGAGGCTGAAGGAGGTAGGGCCTGAGACCTAAGTGGCAATTCTGTTTTGTAAAGATCATAAGATAATAATGGTAATTATAGTAAGTCAGGCATTGTGTCCTAAATGTTATAACTTTTACTTGACTCGGCAAATATGATTGCACAAAGTGAGGGAAGACTGGAAAGTCAGACGAGACGTTAACCAAATACATTTCTGTGACAACAACGAAAAGCACACCGTCTGTAGCAATTTAGTGATAATATTGTACTGCATATGAGTCAGGCCACAGGTGGAGTACTGCACTCCGTGTACCACACTTTTAAGAGATTTTACAGGCCCGGCACAGTAGCTCATCCCAGCACTTGGGGGAGGCCGAGGCGGGCGGATCACCTGAGGTCGGAAGTTCGAGACTAACCTGACCAACATGGAGAAACCCCGTCTGTACTGAAAATACAAAATTAGCCGGGAGTGGTGGCGCATGCCTGTAATCCCAGCTACTAGGGAGGCTGAGGCCAGAGAATCGCTTGAGCCCGGGAGGCGGAGGTTGCGGTAAGCCGAGATCGCGCCATTGCACTCCAGCCTGGACAACAAGAGCGAAACTCCGTCTCAAAAAAAAAAAAAAAAAAAAAAAAAAAAAGGAAAAAAAAGAGATTATATAGAGACATATTGGAGCTCGCTCAAATGTGAGTCACCAGATAAGGGCTGGTGGAAGGAGGCGAAGAAAGATGACTCAGAACATGACATCTGTCTTCATGTGAAAGAATGGGTAGAACTGATGTGGCGCTGACAGTTATCTGTAGGGCAAAGGACTGGAAGTTAAATGAAGACAGATTTTAATTCAAAACAAGGATCAGTTCTTTAAGAGTCTGAAGAAGGGTTATTTTAGGAAGTAGCTCCTTCTGCCCCCTTCCCACCTGTTGCAGTGGATCAAATATACACTGAATCACTACCTCATTCATTCAACACTCATTTCATGAAGGCTTAATGCATTGCTGTGGGGCTTACTCTGCCGCCGCCCTGGGGCCTAGCTAGTCTTTGTAGTTCACATAGTCTCATAGTCCTGCAAACTGGCTCCAGCCCAGGAAATCACCCTGTGTAGCAGTGGCTGCAGTCAAGACCCAGGAAGACAATCCTGAGGGCACCTGACATCCAGCGTCTGAGTTCAGACTACTACAGTTTGAATAAGTGACTTGCAGATTCATTACACACAAGGGACCGTGTCTTCCTTTCATTGGATTGAACTCTGTCATGCCAAGCAGTCAAAACTACCTGTTAGATGTCCAATCCCTGATCCAGAATTTCAAGGAGCTGTGGAGGCAGCTCTATTATGGGAATGTCATAACCAGAGAACTTTGTGTCCTGGCTATATCTATTAGGGAAGTAGGTAGATTCCCACGTAACAGCGCCTAACTGACATTCAAGACTGTATGTACTGCAGAGTGCTGAGAGAGACGATCAAGGCAAGCAGTTTACCTTGGTGGCTTACTGGGGTGCACAGTGGAGATTGGAGTCTCAGTAACCAGGAATAGCAGAGAAAGGAGTACAATGCCTGCTGGCCTAAGGCCTATGCAAAGCTTTGGGTGACACCATTCAGAATTCTCCCTACTGTACCACTTGTGTCCAGGTAAAGGACAGGCCTAGGTGATTCAAGGGACTGCTTTACCCCCTGATTTTGATTGAGGAATGTCTTTAGAAACCTTCACAATGCATTTAGTATCCAATTGACTCTCCTCTCAAAGCAAGTCTCTACTGCTGATGGTGGACTCTGACACTAAAATGGCTTGTCCTCCCATCTCTACTGCTGGTAATATTCTCCCGATCCACTCTAGCTGCTGCCATCCTCTTAGAATAGTGAGATCTTTTGGTTCTGCCTCCATGGACAGTCAAACCATCTGGGCTCCGAGTCCCCAGTTTGTGCTATTTTTCCAAGGGAGCTTTTCAAAATATGTCATGTTCATAACTAGTAGCCATTGTTTGCCACTCATCCAGAGACTGACAGCCAGTCCCATAGATGTGCTATAAAGAGTCGATTGACAAGATGATCAGTCTGTGTCCTTTGGACAAGTGTTTGCTCACACCACTTTACTGTCCTTTTTCATAGCAACTGAAGTGTTCATACCTACTGTACTCTCACACTTTCCAGCACCATCCACATACTGACAGCTAACTATTTCACCCCCTTCCTCCAAATTAATGCAAAGGACTGGGCCCAGGAGTTGACACTAACACTAGATCCCTGGGAAACACCCTAGTACCTCTTCTCCAGGCACATACATAGCACCTGCCCATGCCTGTGGCTGGATGATCTCTGTTAGGAATTTTCTTTTGAAACTTTTAACTTACTGTGATATAGTTGTAGATTCAAATGCAATTGTAAGTCTGGGATCTTTTGAGACATATCACCAATTCCGTGGCATCCTACTCTAGCTGTGTCCCTTCATGGATAGACATCCTATCTTGTAGTTTTGCCCACTGTGCCAGGTTCACTGAGTCTCTGAACTCCCCTATGTGCCCCACTAAGTCACCAGTGTAAGCTGGACAGGAAACCCCAAGTATTCAGAGGAAAAGTGTTTATTTCCCAATGGTCCCATGGATAGTATCTATACCTGATACCTAGAAAATGTATAGGTGCAGTTTTCTCTTTTTTATTTTTATTTTTTGAGACAGAGTCTTGCTCTGTCGCCCAGGCTGGAGTGCAGTGGTGCAATCTCAGCTCACTGCAAGCTCCACCTCCTGGGTTCACGCCATTCTCCTACCTCGACCTCCCGAATAGCTAGGAGTACAGGCACCCGCCACCATGCCCGGCTAATTTTTTGTATTTTTCGTAGAGGCGGGGTTTCACTGTGTTAGCCAGGATGGTCTCAATCTCCTGACCTCGTGATCCATCCGTCTCGGCCTCCCAAAGTGCTGGGATTACAGGTGTGAGCCACCGCGCCCGGCCAGGTGCAGTTTTCTCAAAGTGTGGTTCTCTAACGACTTGGGGAGCTTATTTAAAATGTAGATTCATAAGCCCGAATGTAGACCAGTGGACTTGGGATTTCTGAAAGTGACTCCCAGGAGGAATCAGGAGTCAATTAATTAATAAGTAGAAATTAAATACATTTATCATGCACAAAATAATGTCTTGAAATATGTATACATTGTGGAATGGCGAAATCAAGGTAATTATCATATGTATTACTTCAGATATTTATTTTTGTGGTGAAAATACTTAAAATCTACTCTCTCAGAGATTTTCAAAAATGCAATACTTTGTTATTAACTATAGTCAACATATTGCACAAATTCTCTTGAACTTACTCCTCTTATCTAACTGAAGTTTTGTATCCTTTGACCAACATCTCCCCAACCCCACCCGACCTGCCGCTCCAGCTGGTAATCACCACTCTACTCTCTGCTTTTGTGAGTTCAATTTTTTTTTAAGAAGGAACCTGCATTTTTAACAGCTTCCCGGGAGATTCTTATGCACACTGACTGGGGACTGGCTGTGAGACTCTGCTCCCCATCTCAGAACTTTCCTAGAGTGAGTGAGCACCTTCACACTAGGAAAATGTCAGCTCCAATTTGCCTAGAGAAAGGGGACTGAGGGCCAGAGTGGTGCTAGCTTTGCTCTTTGCTTTTTTCCACTCCCGCCCCGCTTTCTCTAGATATGCTCACTGCATAGCCTCAGGAAGCCTAAAGATATTTTCCAACCATTTGTGCTTTGACTCAAGAATTCCCCTTCATCTTCCTTGAGTCTACTTTGAACCTCTTGCCTAGTTGGTTCTCACTTTTCCAGACCTTCTTGGAGGTGCATTCCAGTCCTTTCCTCTTATACAATCTCATTTTGGATATATCGACCTTGGTGCTGACCTGGTATGCACCGCCCTGTCCAGGGCCTTGATTGGTTCATATGAGTTAGAGGTAACTCTGTATCAAGTGCTTGGTTGTTCTTGAGGCCGTGTTCCTGAGGAATAAAGAAGATTAAATATTGTGTGCTTTTATGCAAGTCACTAAACTCTCTGTACTTCAGTTTCCTCATCTAAAAAATAGAGATAGTAATAGTATCTTATCTCGTAGGTTATTATGAAGATTAAGTAATATACATAAAGCCCTCAGGAAAAGCAGCACTTTATAGTAAGTATGCAATAATTTTTACCCATTATTATTATTATTATGAGTTTATATTCAGTTTTCCTTCATTGTTAATTAGTTTCAATATATATTTATACATGTATATTTAAAAGTTTTGATTGTTGATTATTCAAATTATACTGAAAAGACTGATGATTGTAGAGCTCCCAAATTTGGAAAGATTCAGAGGCATTATCTGAAATATATAACACCAACTTTTTCCATTTATTAAAACTAATTTTGGGATTCTCTTAGTATAATTATATGCAGAATGAATTTGATCCATATATTTTGTGAACAAAGGGGAAGAATATGTAGAGATTAAATTTAAAATTGAATATATTAGTTGAAGTTCAAAGTAAAGGATGTTCGTATTCTTATTGTATGAACTGTTCCAAACCTCTGGTCGCCTGCCATCTGTACTCAGTCAGGCAGAGCAGAAAGCTCTCTCTACTGTCCCACCAATTCTTGCTCCAGGACTAACCACTTCTTGGGATAACTACCAGCGGGGACATTCACTTATTTTAAAGAAGTCCCCACCTTTACCACTGGATTGAGATTTGCCACCATGACGTTAAGACAGTTGCAAAGGAGTACAACACTGGCATATTTCCAAAGTCTGGGATATTCATTCTTATTCTTGGTTAACGTGATGCATACCCACAACAATGCACATATACCTTTTGATTTTCCCAAAATTGGATCACAAGGAGTGCTATGGAATCCTTGTGATCCAATATTGAAAAAATGGATCCTGTTCGTGTACCCCCAAAATGCATATGTTGAAGCCCTAGTTCCCGATGTGATAGAATTTGGAGGAGGGGCCTTTGGGAGGTGATTAGGTTTAGACGAGGTCATGAGAGTGAAGCCCCATGATGGGATTTATGCCCTTCCAAGGAGATGAAGGAACCAGCACGCTCTCTTTCTAACAGGTGAGTATCTGGTGAGAAGGCAGCCGTCTGTGAACCAGAACGAGGGCCCTCACCAAGAAGTGACCAGGCTGGCACCCTGATCCTGGACTTCTGGCATCTGGAACGGTGAGAAGTAAATATTTGTTAAATATATACACCTACTCTGCACCCACAAAACTTAAGAATAAAAAATTTTAAAAACTTTGTTGTTTAAGCCACCTAATGTACGGTATCTTGTTATAGTCGCTTGAACTAAGATAATGAGCATACTATTTTGTTATATAGTTTTCATTATATTTCATTTTAGAAATATATTATGGGGCTGGGCACGGTGGCTCACACCTGTAGTCCCAGCACTTTGGGAGGCCGAGGTGGGTGGATCACTTTCGGTCAGGAGTTTGAGACCATCCTGGCCAACATGGTGAAACCCTGTCTCTACTAAAAATACAAAAATTAGTTGGGCATGGTGGCACATGCCTGTAATCCCACCTACTCAGGAAACTGAGGCAGGAGAATCGCTTGAACCTGGAAGGCGGAGGTTGCAGTGAATTGAGATTGTGCCACTGCACTCCAGCCTAGGTGACAGAGCAAGACTTCGTCTCAAAAAAAGAGAGAGAGAGAGAAATACATTGTAGTATTATAGACCAGACATGGTGGCTAAAACTTGTAATCCCAGCACTTTGGGAGGCCGAAGTGAGAGGATCACTTGAGCCCAAGAGTTTGAGACCAACCTGGGTA
This sequence comes from Macaca fascicularis, assembly GCF_037993035.2. NCBI lineage: Eukaryota > Metazoa > Chordata > Mammalia > Primates > Cercopithecidae > Macaca > Macaca fascicularis. Next base: position 113,813,735 of record NC_088375.1, read on the forward strand.
ACATTTTGGGAGACCCTGTCTCTACCAAAAAAAAAAAATTAGCCAGGCAATGTGGTGCACACCTGTAATCCCAGCTACTCTGGAGGCTGAAGTGGGAGGATTGCTTGAGCTTAGGAGGTTGAGGTTGTAGTAATCTGTGATTGCACCAGTGCATTCCAGCCTGGGCAACAGAGTGAGACCCTGTCTCAAAAAAATGTGTATAGGCCGGGCGCGGTGGCTCACGCCTGTAATCCCAGCACTTTGGGAGGCCGAGGCAGGCAGATCACAAGGTCAGGAGATCGAGACCATCCTGGCTAACATGGTGAAACCCTGTCTCCACTAAAAATACAAAAAATTAGCCGGGTGTGGTGGTGGGCACCTGTAGTCCCAGCTACTCGGGAGGCTGAGGCAGGAGAATGGCGTGAACCCGGGAGGCAGCGGAGCTTGCAGTGAGCGGAGATCGTGCCACTGCACTCCAGCCTGGGCGACAGAGCGAGACTCTGTCTCAAAAAAAAAAAAAAAAAAAAAAAAAAAAAAAGTGTATAATGAATATTTTCTCGTGCCAAAGACTTTATAGCATTTTTATTGACTCAATAACATTCCATCATATGGTTATGTCATGAGTAACCTAACCAATCTACCTTTTGGATTTTTTTTTTGGTGGTGTTTACTATAATAAAATATGATGGTGAAGAATTTGGCCCACAAGAAACACTTATTCAAGCCTCCAATTTTCCCTGGGCAAGGGAAGGTCACTGTGTCTATGTCCCAGCAAATTCTGAGGACACACATCAAGCTCCTGCAAGCTTGGCTACTGTGGCAGCCGGAGGTGAACCTGTGAACTTCTGCAGACGAATAGACCGCTAATGACTAGTGAGAAAGAGGTCAGGCCTCCCTCCCAGCAAGTGCTTCCCAGAAAAGTCTCAGGGGTTTTCCTTGAGCCCCTTACTTGGAGGGGAGTGAGGGAAGGGGATGAGAAACACCACAGCTCTTTCTTCTAGTCTGACAACTCTCTTCAAAGACTGCTCCTATCGGTTAACCCTTAACTTCTCTTAAATAACCCAGAGGTGGATTGTGAGTTAGGAGTTGCAAGACCATTTGGGGGCTACTTCTTTTTTTAAGGAATTCTAGATTGTGCTTTGTACCACTTTTTAGAAAGTGTAGACATTGAGCATTTATTGTCCTTGGTTATGTAACCTTACTGAAACTCCAAGACATAGGAAATATTTTGTTTAACATTTCATTACATATCCATTAAATCAGACTTGTAAATTACATTGAGGTCCTCTTTATTTTTGCCTTCTATCAATTCATCAAGGACTGAAGTCTTATTGCTACTATTTTTCTGTCCATATCTCCATGTATTTCTGAGAGCTTCATGCAGTCCAGTGCCTTATTTTTGAGTGCAAAATGATTCATAGTATATCTTTGTTGCATATTATATTTTATATTAATAAAGATCAATATTTTGGTTTGGTTTAATGATTCTGCTCTTGTATTTTGTGTGTTTGGTCTTTATTTTTGCTTTTCTCCTGTTTTTTTTCTTCTTTTTGCTATATGGACTGTGTAGTCCTTGTTTCTTGTTTTGTTTCCTAGTAATCTGGAAGGCATGCATTTTGTTTTAAAATAACACATGCAACTTTATATTTTTCTTATTACTAACACAGAGAATAAAATAGTATCTTTGTAAGTTGAGAATACCAGGACACTTCTACTTTCTCACACTTCTCCTTCTTTGTTACTCCCTACACCCCACACAATACCCAAATTTATGTTGGTGTAATCTGGGATTTTAAACCTTACTTTAAAAATATATTTTTGTTAAGGATTATTTATGATATTTGTATTCTGTTTTGTAACTATACTTCAAATAGTTACATTTAATTCATTTTAATGACTATTTGCTTAAATGTCTTCAGTATTCATCATCAGCCTCTTTCATACTTTACCTTCTTGATTTCTTTCTTTTTTTTTCTGAGACAGCATTTCCCTTTGTTGTTTAGGCTGGAGTGCAATGGCATAATCACAGCTCACTGTAGTTCCTGGACTCAAGTGATCCTCCCACCTCAGCTTCTCAAGTAGCTGGGACTATAGGCGTGTGCCACCATGCCTGGCTAATTTTTAAATTTTTGTAGAGACACGGTCTCACAATGTGCCCAGGCTAGTCTCAAACTCCTGGGCTCAAGCGGTCTTCCCAACTCTGCCTCCCAAAATGTTGGGACTACAGGTATGAGCCTCTATGCCTGGTCTTGAATTCTTTTAAAAATATTTCTCTTGGGCCGGCATGGTGGCTGATGCCTGTAATCCCAGCACTTTGGGAGGCTGAGGCGGATGGATCACCTGAGGTCAGGAGTTCGAGACCAGCCTGGCCAACATGGTGAAACCTTGTCTCTACTAATAATCCAAAAATTAGCCAGGTGTGGTGGCGCACGCATCTAATCCCAGCTATTCGTGAGGCTGAGGCACAAGAATCGCTTGAACCCGGGAGGTGGTGGTTGAATGAGCCGAGGTTGTACCATTGCACTCCAGCCCGGGCAACAAGAGTGAAACTCCGTCTCAAAAAAACAAAAAACAAAACAAAGCTTGAGTGGGTTATGAAGTAAATTTTTCTTTAAAGAAGGGTTTGCAGGTATTTTGAGCTTTTGCATAATTGAGAGTGCCTTTCAATTGGCTTCACACATGAATGAAATTTGGCTTGTTGTGGAGTTTTCAGCTTAAGTTTTTCATCCTCAGTATTCTGTGGATAATCTCTTCTTTTCTGAGATTTAATGTGTTATGGAGAAGTATGGTGCCAGCCTGATGTTGTTTTTCCCCTAAATAACTTGGTAAACACTGTGTTCATCCACAGTTGGCACTGGAAGGACTAGCGCCACATTGAGAGGGTTGGCTGAAACTGAGAGCCGTGAGTTTTGGTTCCTTATGCTCACTCCAGCTTCTCTTTTCCTTTTGAGCTATTGCTCATCCCTATGACAAACAGCGGCCTCTGAGGGAGAGGAGGAATCTCTCTCTTTTACCTTCCAGATCATATAAACCCTTTTCTTAAATCTCTATCAAAGCTGAGTCTAAGGTGCATCATTTAATAATAAGACGAGGCCGGGCGCGGTGGCTCCTGCCTGTAACCCCAGCACTTTGGGAGGCTGAGGTGGGTGTCATGAGGTCAGGAGTCCCAGACCAGCCTGGCCAACATGGTGAAACCCTGTCTCTATTAAAAATACAAAAATTAGCCAGGTGTGGTGGCCTATGCCTGTAGTATCAGCTACTCTGGAGGCTAAGGCAGGAGAATTGCTCGAACTCGGGAGGTGGAGGTTGCAGTGAGCCGAGATTGTGCCACTAGACTCCAGCATGGGTGACAGAACAAGACTGTCTCAGTAATAATAATAAGGCTATGCTAAATTACAGTAATCATATCACATGGAATAATTATGGTGATAATAGCTAATATTTGTGGAGTACTTACTATATGCCAGGTATTGTTTTAAGATCTTGACTTGTATTAACTCATTAACTCCCCAACTTAGTTCCTAGATGCCTCCATATGGCAGATGCCATTTTCCCTTCTTTTTTTGGAAGCACTAGTGAGCATATTATGACTCTTTGGATCACAGCCTCAAGAGAATGAGGCTCAGAGAAAGGAATTCCCACTTGTTCCTGTTTAAGGTCCACCTTCCAAATTCTCTTTTCTCATCTTAGAATCTTTCTCTTTTCAGCAGTTGACATTTGAAATACCTACTATCTTCAAGGAAGCCTCACCTCCAATGAGAGAAGTATGACCCTACTCTGTGTTCACAAGCAGACAAGAATGTGAAAACAGCTGTTCAACAGTGGTACAAAAAACCATTGCAGGGGTTGTGTCATTACATTTCTAAATTATAGAATTATGTCTTTATACTTGCAAATTAAAATTTCTAGATATTTTTTCCCTGGTGCATGATAAGTCCCTTCCAATTTGCAATTTCAGGTCTTTTATCAGCTCAAGAAAATTTCCTCCTATTGTATCTTTAGGGCTTTATGGTTCACTTGTCCTGACTTTTCTTCAGGAGCATCGATATCTATGTGTTGCATTTTAATTGTCTTTCCTCCATATCTATTATTTCTTCTTTGATAATTTTCATCTCTTTGTCCTTTCTTTTGGCATTTGGGCAAATTTCTGATATTGGTTCTTCACAAAATTGATTTAGTTTTAGGTATTGCTAATTCTGCTCTTTATTCTTAAATTCTGCTGTGGCATTGTTTGCTAACTCTGCCTGCTCTTTTTACAGTTCAGTCTAGTACCTTATTATCTTGTGCTTCGTGTATTGTTTTATAGAGTCCATGTTTTCTTTAACCTTTTTTTTGAGAGTACAAAACAGATTTTAAATTAATTTTTATTTTTTTAAGTAAATATTTTTTGAAATTATGCCATTCTTTTACTTTTGGTGTTCATTGTTTTCTTCTCATGTTTCTAAAACCTTCCACAGACTCCAGGTTATTCTCTGTCTAGTTCTTATTTCCCCTATCTATTACTTATCTATAAAACTGAGAATCTCATCTGTCCCAGAATAGGAATAGGACCTGACTAGACACAGTAAAATTAGGTCAACAGAATTAATAAAAATGTAAAGAAGAATCCTCTTTGACTATTGGATAAGTGAATTTCTAAAAAAGATTTGAAGGAAGACAAGTAATCTATAATTCAAGAAAAATATAGAGGTGTCCTAGAATTTAGTGCCTCAGTCTGATACAATTATGAAAAAAACTGGAGAAAGTTGACCTTCAAATCTGAGAGATCTTAGAGAGATGAACAATTGTAATATCATAATGACATTCCCTGTCATAATGTTTGCCTTATAGATATTATTGAGTTTTTTAACTGTTAAGTTATATTCCATTGGCTCAGGTCACCTGTGTTTATCTAATCTCATCATTTTCTGTTGGTTACACCGATCTTACTCAATTTTGGAGGTACCTCATTGTTTCTTTCATCTACAGATCTAGCTAGTTTAAAGATGAAAACTGCAGCAGATGAGAAAGAAAAATACAGCTGGAAAACTTGGATGAGTTAGAAACACTAAACACTTTTCAGGAAAGCTGAGTGTCAGAGAAAAATAGATGCTGGAGGAAAAGAAAAAAAAACAGGTCACAAAAACTGACCTGGCCAAAGGGGCCATGACCACACATTATCCTCAGATGAGGGCTTCTAATTCTTTCTTCTGCTTGATCAATTCTACTGAGACCCACTAATGCATTTTCCAGCTCCAGGATTTGTTTGATTTTTTTCTATTACTTCAGTATCCTTGTTAAATTTCTGGTATATTTCTGAATTGTTTCTCTGTGTTTTCTTGAAGTTCATTGAGCTTTCTCAAAATAGCTATTCTGAATTCCCTGAGAGGTTACACATCTCCATCTCTCCAGGGTTGGTCACTGGGTGCCTTACTTGGTCCATTTGTTGAGGTCATATTGACTTCAATGTTATTGATACTGTCGATGTTTGTCAATATCCGGGCATTGAAGGATAAGGTATTTATTCCAGCCTTTGAAGTCAGGTCTTGTTTGTACCTGCCCTTCAGAGGACCTTCCAGGAATTCAAAGTAGGCTGATGAGTTCCCTAAGCCAGTGATCACTGCAGCCATGTTTGTACTACAGGGCACCCTAGGCCCAGGTACACTGCAATTCTTACAGATTCCTAGGTCCCCAGCCCTGTAGACTTGGGGGAGATCAGGGATTGTTCTCTGCATTCCCAGGTAAAGCCCCTAGCTTACTTCCCTTTCTTTACCCCAAGCAAAAAGAATCTGTCTTCAGGCTGCACTGCCTGGAGTGTGGGGCGCGGTGATACAGGCATTCCCATAGCTGCTGCAGCTGCTGTCGTCATACTGGCTCACACCTCAAGTCCAGGGTCTTCCAGATCTATGCAGCATCAGGGCTTGCCCAAGGACTGCAGTCACTACAGCCTGCCTGCCACTGAAATTTATTTGAAGCCCAAGAAATTTCCAGTGATAAAGCCGGCCAGAACATTGGTGGGTTCTTCCTGTGGGGGCAGCTGATTCCCTTGTGGCCCAGGGTGGGTCTAAATGCTTCTTTTGTGGGCACCAGCCTGGAATCAAGTGCTGTGGGGTTCTGTCCAGTGTCGTGTGTCACTATGGCAAGACTGGTACTAAGTTTCAATATAAAGCCCTACACTTTCCTCTTTGTCCCCAAGCCATTAGATTCTCTCTCGGAGATGCTTTCCTGTGGTTGGGGGAGAGGTGTCATAGGCAATGCAAGACTGTCCTTCCTCCCTTCTTCAATCATCTTTTCTTATTATCATGTTAAAAGCAGGTGCTGTGATCTCTCACCTGGTTAGCTCTTGTGAAAGTGTTTTCTTGCATAGACAGTTGTTCAATTTGATGTTCCTTCGGGGAGACCATTGCTGGAGAATTCTATACTACCATCTTACTCCACCTTCTACCTGTTTTTAGTTTTTACATGTTCTAGTAAATAATTGTGAAGTGATAGCTTTATTTAAATCTTGGGGATCAAAAGCATGTAGCTAAGAACGTTTCCCAAGGAATATTTTAAAATTTTTATATTGTTTATGGAATGACATGCTTTTTGATTCAAGGTTCTTAAATGTCGTTTTAGTTTTGATTCAATGTTATACAACACTGTTTTTTTAAACTGTGATCTGCAGCCCACATGTAATGGAATCACCTGGGGTGCTTATATATAAAAAAATGCAGATTCTAGGGCTCACACCAACTAAATCTCCTGGGATTGGAGACCAGCAGGTAGCTCCTATAATCTCCACAGCTGCTTCTAAGGCACACCAAGTTTAAGAAGCATTCTTTCATATTCTCAGACTGGGGATTCTGACAAAATGACAAAGAAGGAAAATCTTAATCTTTTAAAGTTAGAGTTCGGGCGTTAGACTGTGCACTTCTTCAACACAGTTTGTCTTTCCCATTTTCCCTTTCCAGTTCTTTATACTGTCAAGGGATTGGGGCAGAAATGGGAAACAAAGCAGCAAAAGAAAAACTATTTTTTTAAATACACATTTTGCTTTAATAATCACCAAAAACATTTTCATTTTCTGTCACCCACCCTGTCCACCGGTTATGTTGGCCTTCAATATATGGCAATAGCAACGTATATAAATCTATATCATACATTTATACACACACACATATTCTATCAGCACTGCGAAGACACAGACTAGGCTTTACTATGGCTGGGGGCCTCTCCCATGCCACTTAAAAATGAGCACAGGTTTGCTCTATGCAAGAATTTCAACAGAGTTGGTCTGGCCATCAGTCCCCAATTTCCCTGAGGTAAGATAGGCTGACAAAATGGGACAGCATATTTGAAGTGAGGTCAGTCCAATTTGGATACCATAGAAGAAAAGAAATTGGATGTGCTAGGTTAAGCCTGAGATGGTATCTGGGAAGTCACCACATTCATGATGTGAACTCAAAGAACACAGGTGCTACAGTGCAGACCAAAGCCCAGCCTGACTCGACCCAACAGGGTCAGGTATGGATCTGTGAGTAGTGCTCACTGAGCTCCGCCAGCAGTGTCCGGCAGGGCACCGCTGCTCAGTAGTGTGCTTTTAGAACCTGCCAGAGGAGCTCCAGCATTGGTACCACATGCCCCATTCATCGGAATCAGGGTCCTATATCCACTGAACTTTCCATCTCAGGACAGCTGATGAGGCAGAAATGTGCTGTTGCTAGTTCCCAAGCTGCTGGGGCTGTTGAGAAGCAGTACCACGAAACCTTCTATGCAAACTACGCATCTTCTGCTTAGTGCTGGGCCAGGTGGACCTTGGCTAACGGTATTCCATAGCTCTCAGAAAGGCTTTCTGGCTTTCTCCCAGCTCCACCAGGATACACCTCTGACTCCCTCTTCTGGACCCTCTGGTGGACTTGGAGGAACGAGGCCCAGGTGCTCCTCAGCAGATAGGTAGCTGCACAAAAGGAGGACAGGCCCACCTTTCCTGCTGTTTTAAGGACTTCTGGTGGCTGTGCTTCTTGCATGGTGCCTGGAAGGCAAGGGTCACAAGACTGGAGTACATGACAGAGCCCTTAGGGATTTCACCTGCAGATAAAAATAAAACAATCCAAATCAGTGTATATTGCCAGGCCCTACTGATGGCTACCTGAAGCTGCAGTGAGAGCTATGGGGTGACCAAAGCCAGGAGCATGGTGAGAACCAGTTAAGAGGATGAGCTAAGAGCATGCGCTACAGTCTGGAGAAGCAACCGGTGCCCGAGGTTACGGGGAGCCTCCCCACCTCCCTGTGTGCTGAGATCCCTGCTCCAATTCACTGCACACTGGGCGGCTGGATCCTACCACTGCCTCTTTAGGGGCCAGGTGACTCTCCAAATCACTTTGTCTCAGTAGAAAGAGGTCTTTGCCATCTCCACCCGAGAAAGAAGTGCTTAGCGTGAAACATGCACATATAGAAACAGCCTGTTGTAGGAAGAAGAGGACATTTTGTGGGGATGTCCTCTGTTAAGTTTATGTCCAGTCGCCATAATGAGGGTGTGGAGGGACCAAGTCCACAAGGACCTCAAAGCTCAACTAAGTCCAGTTCCATCTTTGACAGATGAGGGTGCAGCAGTCTCACAGAGACTAAGGGACAAGCTGAAGCCACACGCCCGTTAGTGATAAGCCAGGGATTAGAACCGAGGCCTCGGGTCCTTTCCAGTGATCTATGGGAGGTGGAGGGGAAAGCTTCCACACTGGAGAAAGCCAGTGGATACTAGAGACTTTTGGGTTACCTTTTCTGGCACAGGAATAAGGCTTTACAGAGGCAATCCTGTAAGTGTTGCTCTAAAGAGGCTCAGGAAAGTGAAGAATTATCAGAGAAAAACAAAAGGGAGTTAGTGAAAAAATAAAAAAAAAGAGCAAGTTAAACTGGCCCAAGCCATTTTCACACTGTGGAGATCAACATTCTCTCAGGTTACAATTTAGAAACATTTCTAGGAATGTGCTCAATTGCTTATGGCAAAGCTTTGAAGTCCAGGTTTAGTTTCTGATTTTTAAACCATTTCATATACCTCAAGTTTTTCTTCAAAGCACTTCCTAGGGAATGATTAACACTTAGTGTTTTAAGTAAACATAGATAATGTCTGGTACATTTGTAACATTTTTCTCCTGAAGATTCAGTTGTTATTTACTAACAAATTCTCTTTTAGACAAATGAGACCCAACAGATCTCTTTTGTCATGTTGCTTAAAGATACAGCAAAATCAAATTGCTGTTCTTAACCCAGGAGTGTGCAGTGAAATCAGTTTACTAGGTTGCAAATTGCTTTTACTTTTTCATGAAGAGTAGAACACATAACTGGCCTCAAGATCCCTCTATCAAAAGCTCATTCTGAGGCAGACTCCCGAATGTCTAATGACTTCAAGAGTCAGCTGAATTGCATTTCTCCAGATTCCTGACTCGGCATCAAAGAAGAAAAACTGGAGTGAAAAAGAGAGATGATGACAATGTGAGAGTGAACCAAGATACAGGGGCAGGAGCTGACGGGGTGGGAGGGTGATGGGAACAGAAACTAGCAGGACTCTCACTGAGGACCTGTGATGTTGCAAGCGGACCCAAAATCTTCTCCTGGAAGGCCAAAGCAGGCCAAGGTCGCCTACAAGATCTGCTAATGGATGGTGGTGGGTTGGGGACAGGCTTGGTGCCTCTGACTGGTGCAGTAGTTTCCTTCCGTCTAAGTTAGTCCTTGCCTTCTTTAAAACATCGTGTGTTCTGGTTACTGAAACAACAAAAGAGCACCACAGAGTAGAAATCACCAGCAGAAATTAACCCTACTTGCTTAGCTGAGAATTCTAAAGCATTTATTTCTTTCTGGCCATTCGGCTTGGAGTCTCCTTCTATCCACCCTGTCCTCCCCTCCCTCTTCATCCACAATTGCTCGTGGCACAGGAGGTTTGGGGACATCAAATCAGTCACCACTCCCAACATCTCCAAGCCCCCCGGTCACTGCTCCTCTGCAGCACAAGTGGGGCATCGGGAAGACTGCCCGTTTCTTCCCCCATTCCCTCTCAGGGAACCTACGCTGGCTGACGATGAACTGCTCCATGCTCTCCTTCTGCTGGTTCGCGGTCTTCAGACGCTCAGCTGTGCTCTGAAGGAGCCGCTCCTGTTTGGATACTTGGGTTCTCAGTTCCAGAAGTTCCCTTTCTGTTGATTCTCCCTGGATAAGAGGAACAGACTGTTACTGAACAGGCAGAAGGACTAAAGCACCCTGTGCTTTGTGGCTCTTTCCAATTCCAAGAAGGATTCTACAATCTTCTCTACCCTCCTGAACTGGATTTCCTCCTTCACAGCCTCAGATACCTCCAGCTGAGGACAGTTTAGGATGAGGCCATTAGGTAGAAATATTGAGACTCTGGAATTCCCCATGTAGACTAGCACAGGCCCACACACCTGTAGCTTAAGAGAATGTCACTTCAGGCTGGAATAAAACTCCCAGCTCTGAAGAGGACCTTGCTTTAGTCCTGATGTCAGTTCTGTCACTCTCCCTTCACAGGCAAGATTGAGAGTTCAGAAATGATATATTCGGGAGAGAGATCTGGATTCAGGAAAGTTTGCAAGTTTGTAAATACTTGTGCCAATATGGAGATGGCAAAACACCGTCTCCCTGGAATGAGCCTAGCTGGATCCCAAAGGTGTTGGTGACATTGATCTGGAGCTGGGATCCCTGGGGAGGGGATCCTGAAACCTGTCTCCTCGAGGGTCTGCCAATCAGAGTTAGCCTGAGCTCTGAGCAGATCCTGAGGGGTGGCTGACTTTCCCCAGGCCTGGTCCAGAGATGCCAGCTGAAGTGATATGCTGGAATTCCAGGCAGCGGCTGAAAAGGCTCAGTCTCATGGGGGCATTCTGTGATCATGTGACCGTGGGACCTGAGGGGTGGGAGGTGGGTGCTGAAGCTTTAACTGAATTTCAGCTCAGCCAAACTGCAGAGAGGTAAAGAAACTGAACCTTTATGGATTGCCAGGGTTATGATGTCTCCGCCTTTTCCACACCCCTTCCTCTTCTTCTTTGATTTCTTACCAGGGGCCAGGGGCTGGCAGGGAATGGGATGTATTCAGAGCTGCAATGAAAGCAGCCACCATGGATCAGAGATGTCCCTCCAGGGACACTCCTCTAAGGTCCTGTCTATCCCAATTCAGTATGTGGCTCCTGATTTTCTGTGAAAGCTGTGACAGTGAGGAGACAGAACAGTATTGGAGGGCAGGAAAACTGGGTTCGAACCAAGAAAGGACACTGGCATCTTACCACTTTGCCAGGCAGCACAGGGATGTGGGTGCTTGGCAGGGCCGCTCTCCAGAACACGGTGAGGAGGGAAGCCGACTCCTCTAGGGCGTGGTGCAGGGCACTGGTGCTGCTCCGAAGCTCACGAATGCCTTTGCTGCCCAGCACCTGGGGAAAGGTAACACCACAGGAGCGGAGAGATTACTTTCTTCCCCCTGCATGGGCTCCCGCTTCCTTTGTGAGTGAGGCACAGAACATGGGCCTGCTTGAACTGTGAAGCCCTCACACAACCATTTGCAGCTCTCAGAACTAAGGTGCTGATCCCTTTACCAGGTATGCCTCCCTCCACCTGCAGAACCCACAAGGCTTTCAAAACTCACCCCCCTTGCTGTGTCCTCTATGAACCTGTTACCTTCCTTGCCTGAGATAAATGACCACGTTTGCATTGGCGGCCTCACAGCACAGAGGATGGCTTCTCATGCTGTGTCTGTAGCCCCTTACTGTGCTGATCTACTTGTGTGTGTGTCTTGCCCTCTAGTGTGGGGTTCCGTGGAGGCAGGGCTGTCCCTACGCATCCATGGGTCTCCAGCAGCTCAGACAGCACAGCCCTGGTGCCTGGTCTCTCTCACTGGCAAGGCGCTCTGAGAAGCTTTGCTGACTGCCTTCCCTCCTTCTATGCAGTCTGCACAAGGAAATGCCATGGCTGCCAGGCTTCTCACCCCTTCCACATGTGGGGGCCATACACCTGCAAATCCTTCAGTTTCTGTCCACCCCATTGTGTCAACTCTGCCCACAGATGGTCATGTGCCTTCACGAGTGTGGTAGATAATAAGCTACCAAAGGCTGCTAGGCAATGCCACATGTTTCTGTGGGGCTGAGGGGAAATATCCAGTCAGCTACATCTGGAACAGAGCAGAACTGACAGTGAAAATAGAGAAGACAGGGCCTGGCTGCTATACATGGAAGAGGAAGCCTCAGCTGTTGAGAGATGCAAAGCATGAAAAACAAAAACCAAAAAACAAAAATGGTGGGAGACGGAGTTAACATCAAAGGAAGAAAGGGCACAAGGAAACAGTGCATCTAAAGCTACAGGTGTGATTACCTCTGTGCCTTGGGCTTCAAGGCCAGGGAAGCTGCACGCTGACCTCACAAGAGACACTCTTTTTGGCCAGCAGCTTGCCCTCCACAATCTGCTGTCTTAGGGCACTGTAGTCATCCATGTGGCCAATGACATGGCGGCCATGCTTATTGGCAAAGGAGCCATCAGTAGCATCACCCTCCAGCTTGGGAGGGCTCTTCATTACTGGAGAAGTATCCAAACCCAACCCTGAAAAAGAAAATAACAACACAACAGAATCTTCTGTTATTCATAATGATATTGTCAGTTTACTCCAACTCAAAAGAGGTAGGAGACAAGAAAAGGAAGAGGCTGGGAACAAGAAAGGAAGCCTTGGAATATACAAGGGTGGGGCAAAGTCCATAGAGATCTTCTGGCTTCTATACTTCTATAATGTTTCTTACATTATCTCTTGATAAATTTGCCAGGAGACAATTTTTTCCTTATTGGCAAATGAAATAGGACGAATCATAATAAATACACAGACACAGACAAGGAAATCAAGCTGGATACAGAGAGTGTTTTTAAGAATGGAGAGATTATGGTGCAGCAAAAACAGCAGTAGGTAAACTATAGGAGGATGAACAATGGCAAGAAAGGCAGCCACAGAAGGTGCAGTGAGTAGGGCTAAAGGCCTCGGGGCATGCAGAGAAAACTCTCTAAATACAGATAATATGTTTACAGACAACAAAAGGTTGCTTGCATTAATCACTTTCCATCATCAGTCCCTGGGCCCTTTCGTTGCCATATTTACCATTTGTTCTGTGGATTATGGCCGTTTCTGAGCCAGGAGTAGAGGAAGCAGAGCTGGGGAAGACCAGAGCTGGGGAATTGATCGCAACATCCCAGACTGGAGGGGACACAGCTGAATCTAGGGGGTAAAGGCAGCCACAGTTTTTAGGAACCCTGGAACACCCTGCTTGTGAAGCACATGCACACCTAGCCGTCCCCAGTGAGGCCTAAGGTAGCAGGACTCTCCTCTTACAGAATTATCCATACCCTACAAGCAAAAGCAAAAGCCAGTGAGTCACTGAGTTCAGAATGTTTCCATTCTTCAGAACAAAAAGATACTCCTTTGACTGAGGGGTGTTCCATGAGAAAGAAACCTCTAGTTTGAAAAATTATTAGGTGTATTTTAATAAACCGAGTGTTGAGTATAATTTGTGTGTGGTATCTAATACGATGCCCTGTAACTAAATGTAATATGTATAAATATACATAGCACATATTAAAATGTAGAATCAAGGAACCAAGGAATGAATGGATTTATGGAGGACTAAACTCAACATCGTAGTCATCATTCTGATGAGCCAATACTGAAAAAAATTGACTTGTATGAGAAGAACGGAGACAGAAGGCTTGGTGGGTTAACGTTGTCTTGCTGGAGACTAAAAAGCAACCGTATAGTGGAGGAATTGGAAAATATCACAAAGAAGGTAGAAAAGGTCCTGCTCAGGCAAGTGTGGCCCAGTGCCTGCTTTCCAGCTCAGGCCTCGGGGGTGCTGGAGAAAGCGGGCAGGGACGGTGCCAGTGGAGCTGAGTCTGGGCTGCTGTGTGGGAAGCCAGTGAGAGGGGAAGGCCTGGTTAGAAGGAAGAGTTGGAGACATAACTGAACACCACAACCATCAGGGCAGCCCAGAGGAGGGCAAGGCGTCCACCTAACGTTAGCTGAGAAGTTCCTGGCGGCCAGGTGGTTTGCTTGGCGGCCTATGTGTGTTTTTTTTAATTGAATTGCCAAAACAGCATAATCATGTTATTGTCACCTTCATTTGACAAATAAGGTTACTATCAGATAAATGAGCATCTACAAGAACCAGAGAAACATAAAGATTCACATGACCCAGAAATAGCTGGCAGGAGAGTTTGAAAGCTCAGCTTTAGAGAAACTGAACAGAAGTGGCTCCTGATTTGAATGAAATTGAAGGTGTGGCCATGGAGGTGAGTGGAGATGGTGTACTAAATAGTGTATTAAAAGGAAAAAAGGACAGAGGAAGTAGAAATTGAACGATTTAAGAGACTAGGGGGACACCACTGACATTTCTATGAAAACTGGGAGAAGTGAGATTGATGGGGGATGTTGAGAAGAGAAGGGGGACCTGGTCAAACACGCCTACCTGAAAAGGCAGGCAAGAGGTGGGGTAGAGAAAGCGAATGATGGCCACCCAAAATAAATCACCCACCATCCAGGACTTCCCCAGAGCCCTGTTTCCTTAGGTACAGGAACATTTTGCCACACACTGAGTTCCCCACCTGTGAGGGAAAGGGAGACTAGAGAATCTGGAAAGGTCGGCAATATGGAGACAGGGCACCATGAACTGGAAGGAACACAGACTGAAAATCACAACACCTGGTTCTGATCCTGACTTTGTCTATAACTTCTCTAAACCCTCGCTTGTCTGTTAATATCTCAAGACCTAAGTTTTCTTATGTGAAATACAGAGAGAGCAAAACCTGCTTTACTTCAGATGAAATTATATATGTGAAAACACTTGGCTAATATTAAGCACTAAGCAAATCCAAGAAAATGATATGAACATACATAGCTGCTAATTACTGAGCAATTCTTAGTGTGCCAAGCACTTGTAAGTGATTTCATTTAATGCTCAAAATCATATAAGGTATATATTATTATTATCCTCATCTTAAATATGAGGAAACTAAGGCTTAAACCTCTGAGACTTTAAACACCTTGCCCAAATCAAACGACCTCTAAGCTCAGAACCTGGAGCCTGGTCTGACCTAAATCCCATGCTTCACTCAGGCTGCTAAACTAGAACATTTCTAATTTCAACCTGACCCCAAGGAGCATGGACCAGGCAGATTGTACCTTCTGCCACAGACATCCTGGTGATCTCCCCACTGGCCGAGGGCTTTCTAAGTCCCTTTTCCTTCCTACCTTGGAGGAGCAGCTGCTTGCTTCCAGGGTCAACGCTGGCTGGGAAGTTCTGGTTAACGGAGGAGGGGCTGAGGCTGGCTTTGCCAGCACCACTATCCAGCTGCTGTTGCAGCTGCAGTCGCAGACAATTGTTTCCCTGAATCCTCTGCTCCAGCTGCCCTCTCAGAGCTCGTACCTCTGCCACCAGGTGGCTCAGGTCACTGCTCAAAGGGATTTGGTGACAGGCATCCAGGCTGTAAGCTAAGAGAGAAGAGGAGTCTGGTAACATTGACCCAAGTATTTCCAAGCACTTGTCAGAACCCTCCTCTGTGACATTCTTTTCTGCCAAGGATCCCACTATCATCTGAGTCTCATGCAACCCATCTATGATAGAGATGTCACCATTTCTGTGTGTGGCCTTGGGATGGCACTGAGCTGGCACACATCCAGTCTGAAACTTCCCTGCGGTTTAAGTTACACACATGCACCTATAGAGCATTTGATTGGCAGATGAGGATAAGTCCATATTTCATCTCTATAGTAACCTTAGTCCTGTAGGCTAAAGTACAGAATCCTCCAAGGTAGAAGGCCAGCACTGAGCTAGAGAAGGGTAGGGGATGAGGGAGAAAGAGATTTGACAGTCTTTACTCTCAGAAATGAAAGAGGAGAAGGAGGAGGCCTTTTGGTAGCGTATGAGAATGTGATTTGGACACCTTAGACCAGGGATTATAACTGAGTTTTTCAACTTGTATCTCTCTCTCTCTCTCTCTCTCTATATATATATATGCGTGTGTGTGTGTGTACATATATATACACACACCTATATACAGTGTGTATATATGTTGTGTGTGTATATAATATATATAGGTGCATATATGTACATATATATGTACATGTATACATGTATATATATTTACCTGCATTCACCACATGTAGTTTATGTCTTTGTATTGAGGATGAAGAGATATAAGAAATATTCTACAAGGCCACAATACCTTGTATGAAAACCTTAAGGCCAAATGTATTTTGAAAGGTAAAATATGTTTTAGTTTTTAGCAAGGCAACAGGGTGCATATATCATATATAACATGTACCCAGTTGCATGTGAGCCACAATCCTTAATAAAACATATAACTATCTCTGCAATCAGCTATGTGAATATTCTAAGTAGATAAATAAAGACTTATGAATATCCTCTTGTCAGTTCATCTAGATTTTGTCACTAAATGAGTATTTGAAAATTTTTAATTTGGAGATCTTACTGAATTTTGAAATTACAGAGAAGAGATTATGGAGCTTCAGTGGTTGCAGCTTTGAAACGAGTCCTAAAAAGCAGGGAGAAAAGCATGAAAGGAAAGGTAGCTCAGGATGAAGTAGTTTTAGAGACTTTGGTAAATAATCTACTCTTGAATTTTGCCCAAAGTTTTATGATGTTCCTCTCTTCTTCCTCAATCCAAGTTCTCACTAAATTTTACTTATTTTTTAAAGAGATGTTTTAAAATCTATCTATACCCTTTCATTTTCCCAGTAGCACCTTATATTAGACTGTCATCTCTTAATGTGCCAGAATAGCGCTAGACCCATCCAATAGGTTTCCCAGATTCTAATGTCTCCCAACTCCAGGACATCCCCTGAGACTTAGCATCTTAAAATTCTGTTTTCATCATATGCTTATCTTCTTTGAAAAAAAACAGACTTAATTTAATTATCTCTATACAGAATGTCAACTTCCACCCTGACCAGTGGGCTTTCAAGATTTGGGGACTCTGCTCCTCCATCCTTACTTCTCACTCCTCCAACCCGAAGCTTCTCCTGTGGGCAGGCTGGTCCCACTGACCCAACACTCACCATGACTTTGTATTTAAGCTATTCTCCGAGCCTGGTGAGCCCCCTGTATTTCTTCAAGTTCCAGTTCACCTTCTCTTTAGAAAATCAGGAAACTAAATCAGGATTTATGATAATTCGAATCTAAATTCCACTGCCCTTCACCTTTGCTTAGCCCTCTGGAGGGACATAAAATACATGAGTTTTTTTCACCTGACAGTTCTTCAAATATCCAAAGCCAGTTCTCATGTCCTCAAGATCTTTTGCAAGCCTAAATTTCTTTAGTTTCTTTGACCAGTTGGAGATTTCTGGGCCACACCATTGTGCGCCCTGTCTTCATTATGTTCCTTAGTGTGTCAATGCCCTTTTCAAAGATGGTGCCCCTTAATCTAACAATATTTTAGACATGGTCCCCACAGGTGAACATCACACTTACACTACCATAGCGTCAGATTGAGCTGGTATATCTAGCAACCTTTGGCCTGTACTTGTGTGAACATGTTTCTACCAAACCCCAAACCCTCAAGTCCATGAACGGCTGCCTGTCCTATATTTCTACCCTCATCCTGTATTTCTATCACTGATATTTGTAATTGAGCTCAGGATTTTGCTTTTTATCTTTGCTAAATTTCATGACATTGATGTCAGTCCTCTGTTGCAGCCTGCTGTGACTTATTAATATTATGTTTTGAGTACCCTTCTCCATTTAAAGAAGAATGAAAAGATATATCAAAATTCTCAAATATTAGATTATTATTTAAGCAGGTAGCAAAGTCTTCAATAAATGTCCTTAACATTTAAATCCAGGATTGAAATTTAGGTCCTATTAGTGGTATTTCTATAAGGTTTTTTTTTTTGTTTTGTTTTCGTGTCTTTTAATTTTCTCCTGTGGGCAGGCTGGTCCCCACTGACTCAACACTCACCATGGCTTTGTACTTAAGCTATTCGCCCAGCCTGGTAAGCCCCTGTAGTTCTTCAAATTCCAGTTCACCTTCTCTTTAGAAAATCAGGAAACTAAATCAGGGTTTACGAAAATTAAATGGAAGGGCAATAAGCTGAGAGCCAGATGTCACTAGGGAAAGGGTCACGGTGGGAGCAGACTGCCTGCTGCATTGGGCTGAATGGGTTGTCAGTATGTATTACTGACAATATTAAAGGCCTTTTTAAATTGTGATATCATTAGGACAGTTCTTTTGCTTTAAAAATGTTATAATCTAGACATTGATAGGAATGTTTTCTTAAAGTAATTAGGAATGATCAGGCTGGGTCTTGCTCATGCCACCAACCTGTCCCTTTGGGCTTTGTGTATGAGAGTTCCTACTGGGAGCCCCAGGCTTGGGTGGGGGTTTCTGAGACAGAACTCTGTAGCTTGATCTCCACAACTCCCAAAGGAAAGACCTAAGACCTCACTAGCATCCAATGCAAGGGTAAAAAGCTCATGGGGTGAGGGGAGAAGAACACATACCTTTCAGCCCCTTCTTGGAATTGCCATAAAGTGCCTCGTAGATTTGTAGCTCTGACTGGAGGGACTCAAAGAGCTGCTGTTTCTCTTCACACTGTTGCTGCAGGAGGACCAGCTTGTGCTGCAGTCTGACCAGGGAGAGGCAAGGCCCACTGAGATGGCAGAGCCACTCAGTCACACCAGAGCAATAAGCTGAGAGCCAGATGTCAACTCAGGGGGTCATAAAGATTACGGTTAGGGTTACATCTGAGCCCCAGATGTCAACTCAGGGGGTCATGAAGACCATCACTTTTATTTCGCAGATGTGAAAATGGAGGCTGAGGGAGGTCAAGTAACTTTGCTTGAAAACACACCATTACCTACATTAGTTCAGAGCAGAACAGACACACCAGCAGTCTCCTTACTGCTCCTACAGTGCTCTTTGCATTCTGACAAGCAGTTACAGGGCCTTTGCTGGGACCAAGCATCACAGGCAGTATAGAAGCTTCCTAGGTGATGGTGAGACTAATGTCCTATATCTAACTGGAAGCGTGGAAACCCTTCTTTTTCATGTCTCTCATATATTGAAAACTTCTACAACAGAGTTTTACTCTCTCAACTTGGGAGTGACAAGGCATTCACAGAGAAGTCCTTTCTTCTGCTCAAAGCACCCCCCCGCCCCAACACACAAAAATCAGGAATAGCAGAGGGAACATTGAGGTTTCCAAAAGAGGACACCAATTGTCTTGCCAATATCCCTTCTTTTAATGTAAGAATGAACGTAAGAATGAAGAATGCTTCCTTCTCTGTCAATGGGTCCCCTCTTACCTGGGGTCATTTTCCTGGAGGGAAAGACGTTCCTCCCTGAAATGCAAGACTTCTTGCTGCTTCTCCCTTAAGTCTTCCAAAAGCTGCTGCTTTCCATCTTCTCATGCTCCAGCTCCTTTTCCAGCTCTTGAAGGTGGGATCGAGAGGACAGCAGAGCCTCCCTCAGGCTTTCCGTTTCCTGGGAGTGCTCTGGTGAGAGGAACACAGGAGGATTGATTTATTATGATGGGGCCAGAGGGCAGCAGGAAGAGGACCCCAAGCACATCTGCCCTGACAGAGTTAAGGAGCAGGGAAGGAAGGCCTTATGTTGGTGGGCAAGAGCATACTGGCTCAACATCCCCCATAGCCTGGAGAATGTTGCATCTCTCTCTTTGCAAAACCCTTCATTCCACTTATTTAATCTGTCCTACCTTGCTCTTAGAGAAATTCTGGTTTCTAATGCTCACTATTTTCCAAGTGCTCACACAGCATCTGTTCGATAACCTATCCTGATCACTCTTATTCCACAAGACGGCCGAATAGAAAACCAAATCCCAAAGCAGCAAATTTAGGTGAACACAAATTTCTGTAATACCTATGTAAATAGAATAATCCATCGCATAGTGGGCAAAATGGTGATACATACCTCCAGAGCAACAGCTTTATCATGTATGTGCTGGCGAAGTTTCTCAAAAAACATTTCATTTGCTTTAAGGGTTTTGTCTGAGTTATCTCGATACTGTAGGAACTCCTGAAATTCCTGAGACCAAAACATAGTTTCTTTTATTCTTTTATTCAATATTAACCAAATTGCCAAGTAATTTGTTAGTTATTCAGGATAAAAGAGATGTGATCACTTTCCTCAAAAGTAACAAGTTTAGCAGAGATAACAGACATATAAATTGTAAACTATTCTGCAACATACAACAGACACAACACATAGAATTAACTGTTCTGCATCATACCTAGCTACCAGGGGAACACAGGATGCACTGCCTAACTCTGCCTGCAGGTGTCAGTAAAGACCTCACAGAGGAGGTAACATTTGCCGTGAGTCCTAATTAAAGGACTAGGATTTCCTAAGTGAAGAAGGGAGAGAGGACGGTATGCTAGAGAGAAAAAAAAAAAAAAAAAAAATGCACACTACACAAACAATGAAAAAATTGTACATTCAGTGAAATGTAGTGGATTCAATGTGACTGAAGCTTAGAGTAGGTGGCAGAAGAGATCAGTCTCTTCTTAATGCTCCATTTTCCCCTCAAACTTTCATTCTATCATCAAAATGACTCTGTGGAAGTTTCTGTACAGTTTTTTGTCTTCGTCTATTAAACTGAGAACAGTAGCCAAATATTTTGTCTTCCCAACACCCAGAAAAGTGTGTGACTCACAGAGGTGCTTAATGATTATTTTCTGAATATTAAGTCTTTATAAAAGACTTCATAAAAGACTGCTTAAATCAGGGCTATATGTACTGTTTCTTACACTTGTTAGTAAGCATCTTAATTCACAAATTATGTTTTCTATTTATTTTAAATCCTCTTGATTCCCACCTCTCAATGTTTTCCATATAGCGGGGACTCAACACAGGTGGAATAATATCTTAAAATTATATAAACAAATTTCAGAGTTCTATGAGCCCAGTTTTCATTGAAATCATGTAAACTCACCTGAAGCAAATGCTCCTTGTGACTCAGACTATGGTTGAGGTGCTGGATGTTTTGTTCCTGGGTTCGAATCTCATTGTATTTTTCAGCCTCCCGGGCACGAAGCTGTTGGCTCTTGTTCTGCATTTCTTCTTGTAGCTGCTGCAAGGCTTTCCGCAATTCCTGAATTAAACATATTATTTTTTTAAAGAGATCTAAAATTGTCACATGGTTATCAGACATTACAACTAGACTTGTAAAGCGCTTAAAAGCCATCACTCCCACTCTCACCAGAAAAAAAGCTTAACAAACCGAACATCAATAACTCTACTTATATGCAACAGAAAATAGAGGTCCTAAGACATGCCAATCCTATGAAACTTCGAGCCATGGGCAAATACAGAGAATCACAACTTACCTGAATCAGAAACCACCGCTGGAGCCAGCATTGGGTAGACATAATTCAAAGGGAATTGGCTAATTGCTGGAGCTGACAGCAGCCCAGCCTGAGAGGTAAAAACTCCTGGGGGCCTAACTAGTGGGAGCCTCCCATATCTTCATGAGTTTTGTCTCCAGAAGACTTAGGGTGAGAATCGGAGACAACTCCTTGCATGCTTCTGGAGGGGAAGGAGAGGTAACCATTGAAAAACATGCCCAGTGCATTCTGTTCTACTTAACAAACACGTGCCCTCCAAAGAAAATTGTGTTTCCAGAGTCTAACCAATGTGGGGAAAGGGAAAAACCCAACTCCAGCGACCTCTAGCCATCCTGTCTCACCTAAGAGGGAACAAAATTTGAGAAGCACTTTTGAAGGTCACAGCCCAGGGGCACAGGCCCACCACAAGACTGAGACCTAATCATAGGATTATAGAACACTTCCCTCCCCTACTCCTTACCACTGTATCAATAGGTCATATATATACATATACATACACACATACTATATATATAAAAATGCACACACACTACACACACACACACATATATATATATAGAGAGAGAGAAAGAGTGAGAGATTTATTACATTTGATCCTCCATATCTGTGGGTTCTGCATCCATGGATTCAACCAGGCCTGACTCCAAAATATTTTTTGAAAACTTATGATTGTGTCTGTACTGTACATATATGGACTTTTTTCTTTGTCATTATTCCCTAAACAATACCACATAACCATTATTTATATAGCATACGGGAGGATGTGAGTAGGTTATCTGCAAATTCTACATCATTTTGTATAAGGAATTAGAACATCCGTGGATTTTGTTATCTGCAGGGGGTCCTGGCACCGATCACCCAGTGATGTTGAGAAATGACCACACAGGAAATTGGTTCATGTGATTATGGAGGCTGGGAAGTTTGAAATCTGCAGTGTGGCCTGACAGGTTGGAGTCTCAGAAGAACTGATGGTACAGATGTATTCCAAAGGTCATCTGTCAGGGAATTTGCTCTTATTCCCTCTTGCTTGAAGACGCTGGTCTTTTTGTTCTAGTCGGGCCTCCTACTGACGGAATGAGGTTCACTCAAATCATGAAAAGCAATCTGCTTTTCCCAGATTCACCAATTTAAGTATTAGTCTCATCCAAAAACATTCTCCATGTTGACACATAAAACTAACTCTCACGGGAAGAAAAGAAGTATTTTTCCAAAATTAATAAGAGATTCCAAGCCATAGATCCAAGAAGTTCAGAGAACACCCAGCAGGGTAAATACTAAAAACTGTACACCTAGGCATGCAAGTCCTAGTAAACATTCTCTAGAGAAACAGAACCAACAGAAGATAGATAGAAATAAAGATGGAGAGAGAGAGAGAGAGAGAGAGAGAGAGAGAGAAAGAGATTGAGATTGATTTTAAGGAATTGGCTCACATAATTGTGGATGCTTGGTGAGATCAAATCTGATGAGGTAGACGAGCAGGCTGGAGACTTAGGGGAGAGAGTTGCAGTTCAAGTCTAAAGGGAATCTGCTGGCAGAATTCCTCCTTGTTAGGGGGAGGTCAGGTTTTATACTATTAAGGCCTTCACCTGACTAGATGAGGCCAACTCACACTATGGAGGGTCATCTGCTTTACTCAAAGTTCGCTAATTTCAATGTCTCATTTCATCAAAAAACACCTTCACAGAAACATCAGAATAATATTTGACCAAATATCTGGGCACCATGGCCCAGCCAAATTTACACATACAATTAAGCATCACAACATATAATATAGAAAATGTAGAAAATCAAAGACCAAAGAACATCTTGAGAGAAGCTAGAGAAAGGAAACACCTTACCTTAGAAGAACAAGGATGAGCATTACATTAGACTACTCTTCATAAACCATGCAAGCAAGAACAGCATGCAGCTGACATATTTAGTGTTGGAGGAAAAATAGTCCTGCTAACCTAGAATTCTGTAGAATTATCCTTCAAACGTGAAGGAGAAATAAAGACTCTCTGACAAACAAAAATTGAGGGAATTTGTCACCAGTGATTTTGTCTTCCGTGAGAGGTTAAAAGAAGTTCTTCAGAAAGAAGAAAAACTACAAAGGTCAGAGACAAATCTACACCAAAGAAAGAAGTTAGAGAAGAAATAAATGAAGATAAAATAAAATATTTTATTATTTTTATTCTTAATTCATATAATCGTCTGTCAAAATAAGAAAAATAGCAATAATAGATTGGATGATTATACATTATGAATACATCAAATGAATAATAGCAATGTTTTAAAGGGTGGTAGGAAAGGAATAAGGAATTTTGTTTTTAAGTTACCTGCGTGACCCATGAAGCATCATAGCATTACTTATACATTGACTTAGATTAGTTGTAAATATATATGGCAAGCAATAGGGTGAAAACAAAAACACTGTTTTTTTTTTTAAATGAATGAAATTCATATTTTAAGAAGAAGAAAAAAATGGGATCATATAACATGTTCAATTATAGCCAGAGAAGGTAGAAAAAGAGTAAAAGACACAAAAGAAAACAATGAAGAAAGTCAAAGAATACAAACAGTTACACGTACGGTACATATTAATCCAGTGATATCAATAGTCACTTTAAATGTGAATGGTCCAAATATACCAATTGAAAGGGACTGGAAGAATGGAAAGTGAGTCCCAACTATATGTTTTCTACAACAAACCTCCTTTAAATAAGAAGACACAGAGATAGTCAAAGTGAGGAGATGGAGAAAGATATACCATACTCATCGTAATCAAAAGAAAACTGGAGAAGCAGCCAAGCACCGTGGCTCATGCCTGTATCTCCGCACTTTGGGAGGCCGAGGCAGGTGGATCACTTGAGGTCAGGAGTTCAAGACCAGCCTGGCCAATATGGGGAAACCCCGACTCTACTAAAGACACAAAATTAGCCGACCGTGGTGGTGCATGCCTTTAATCCCAGCTACTTGGGAGCCTGAGGCAGGAGAATCGCTTGAACCTGGAAGATAGATGTTGCAGTGAGCCGAGGTTGTGCCATTGCACTCCAGCCTGGGGAACAAGAGCAAAATTCAGTCTCAAAAATGAAAACTAGATAAGCTATATTAATTTGAGACAGAGCCTACTTCAGAGGGAGGAAAATCATGGGGATAAAGAGTCATTACATTATGATAAAGAGGTCACTTCTCCAAGAAGATACGAAAATCCTTAACTGATATGCACCTAACAACAGAGCATCTAAATACGAGAGGCAAAAGCTGATAGAACTTCAAGGACAAATAGACAGATTCACTATTACAGTGGGAGACTTCAGCTTCAGTAATTGACAGATCCAGCAGGCAAGAAATCAATAAAGGTATAGTGGAACTGGACACCACTACCAGTCACCTGGATCCAACCAACTTTTTAGATTACTTCATCCAACAAGAGCAGAATACATATCCTTTTTAGGTTCACATGGAATGTTCACCAAGATCCACTATATTCTGGCCCATAAAACACACTTCAATACATTTTATGGAATAGAAATCATACCAAGTATGCCCTTCATTCAAAGTATGAAACTGAAGTAGAAATCAATAGCAGACAGATAGCTGGAAAACCCCAAAATTGGAGATCAGACAACACACTTCTAATAACACCTGGGCCAAGGAAAAGTCTTGGAACAAATTACATATTTTTAGCTAAATGAAAATGAGTGTATAACTTACAAAAAAATTTCTAGGTGCAGGAAAATTGTTGCTTAGAAAGAAATTCATAGATTCAATGTATATGTTAGCAAAGAAAAAATATCTACAATTAATAATTCAAGATTACAATTTAGGAAACTCAAAAAACAAGAGCAAATGAAACCCAAAGTCAGTGAAAAACAAGAAACTAAGAATTAGAGGAGAAATCAAGGAAACAAAACCAGAAATCAAGAGAGAAAAATCAACAAAACCAAAAGTCAGTTCTTTAAAATAATCAATAAAATTGAGAAACATCTAGCTGGTGAACCAAGAGACAATGAGAGAAGATACAAATTACTAATAAAAAAAGAAAAGAAGGTCCTCACTTCTGATCTCATGGACATTAAAAGGATAACAAATGAGGATTATCAACAATTCTGTGTTCACAAATTTGATAACTTGATGAATTGGACCAAGTCCTTGAAAGACACAGTCTACCAAAACTCACACAAGGAGAAGTAGATAACCTAAATAGATCTCTATTACTGAAATTGAAGCAAAGCTTAACAACCTTCCAGAACAAAGCACCAGGTCTAGATGGTTTCCCTACTAAACATTTAAGGAAGAAATGATACCAATTATCTCTAGAAAATGGAAGCCGAGGGAGCACATCTTAACTCTGGTCTAGGAGGCAAACTTTACCCTAGTAGCAAAACTAGACAGATGATTTTGAACCAGGATATTGAACTAGCCTGCACTGCTGAGCAGCTCCTGAAACTCAACCCTGGAAGAACTGTAGAAGCAAGAAGGAAACATGGTTTACCGGAACTGTGAAAAATGGTAAACCTCCTATAGAGACTAAGGCGGTTTTGAACCGGCGTGTGTGGAAGGTTGATGTTCACAGGTAGGAGAGAGAGAACGACATAGAGAAAAGCATTTTCGATTCTGCTCTTGCTTCTGACTCCATGGCTATGGGCCAAATGGGGCTCTTCCTGCTTTGGGGGAAGATTTGTCAGCGGCTCTTAATCCGCCAATGCCGCAGCTGCGATGTTACATCCTGGACCCATATAAGTTTCGCTGAGGAAAAGGGTAGATGAAAACAGGGGAGGACAAACCAGATGATCCTGGAGCATTCTTTTTCCAGGTTTGCTCCCCAAAGCTCCAGAGCTAGTGGTTGTCATGGCCTCCCCACCACGCTGCTTAAAGAGAAGCAATAAAAAGAATCCCTTGGACAGAAGATTTGCCTGGTGGCGTGTAAAACAAACGCGGGTGATAGAAATGAATTTTGGGGACGTGCTACTCTCCACTCGGGGTCCATCCTTCATTTTGCCGAGACCACCAAAGACTGGGCCTTCCTCAACAGGAAGGTCCGAGGCCCCTCTCTGCAGCTCCCCTCATCTGCAGGCGGGTTCCTCCCCACATACCTCCCTTTTCCCTGGGGCCCCTGTCTCACGTGTGTCTGCCCTACCCCACAGCTTCTCTCCTTTCGGGAATGTCATTTATTTCTTAAGCTGCACTCCATCGCGAGACATGGTCAAATGGTCTGTCCAAGGTCCAGGCAGTGAAATCTATGTCCAGGTGACTCTTTGTATTTCAGGGATCCGCCAGAAGAGACAATAAAAGTCCCTCCGGTTTTAGGGCCAAATATGCAAAGACCAACCAACCAGACACACTGGCTACTTCAAAGACAGTCTCTGCAAAGTACCTGCTTAGAGAAATTCCACTCCGGAAGGAACCCGAAAGCTATACAGTAGTTCCCTTTTTCTTCTCTTTATTATCGCGTCTGTAACCTACCTGAAGAACAGTTATGGTAACTAAATTTAAAAACTAGAGGTTACAAAACCACAGATTGCATTGGCCGGGAATCGAACCCGGGTCTCCCGCGTGGGAGGCGAGAATTCTACCACTGAACCACCAATGCCCGCTGGTCGCAAAACCTGTGGCGTTTCCCTGGAAAGAGGTAAAATACGGACTCAAGGTTTTCACCATTCTCTTTGGATAACTAACAAAAAAGACACTCAGAGCAAAGGCTTACAGTGGAGATTTGCATTAGGCACCACCACAAACTTATGGCTTCGCATTAAAAGAGTTGACTTAAAAAACCCTTATTTTGAAGTAGGCTCTGTGCAACTGGGTAACAAACCTCTGTAGGAAAACACCAGAAATTCACCTGGTTTCCTGTCATCCAACGTGGGCCTGTGGAAAGTTCTTGCCTCGCTTCTTGATATCTTCTCTTTGCCTTCGCGCCGCTTGGGGCCTTCCAAACCCTTTCCTCCCAACCTTAACACGAACATCAGTACTTTCCCCCAAAAGGCCTTCGGAACCCAGGGAACCGGGTTTGGAAAGCTGGTCTCTTGGCACTATACCTGGGATACTCCCGGAGACCTGGGTGATAACTGAGCTTCTTTCCTCATATACCTATTTCGAATTCCTGGAAAACTCCAGGGATCAGATCTTGCTTTTAACTTCTTAAGCCTTACAGAGACCAAAACAAGAGCGAAGAAATGGACGTTTCGCTTCAATATTTTTTTCCCTTCACCATGCCCTGGTCGGCCACCCAAGGAGGCCAGTTCAGGAAAAAACGGTCCCATTCGATTCCATTCAACTCTAGGTAGATGCTAGGATGTTACTCCTCTAGCTAATGTAAAGCGTTATTTTGCTGTTTGCCTTTGTCTGATATCCATGTTTTCACTCTCATTCTTTTGTTTCTGATAAGCCTGGTACAGGCTTTGCACTGCTCTCTTTGTTGTTGTTGTTGTTGTTTGTTTTCTTTTCTTTTTAAATGTTTCATTTCCAATTTTTACTTTAATTTCAGGGGTACATGTGTAGGATGTGCAGGTTTGTCTCATAGGTAAACCTGTGCCATGGTGGTTTGCTGCACAGATCATCCCATCACCCAGGCACTAAGCCCAGCATCCCTTAGCTCCTCTTTCTGATGCTCTCCTCTCTTCCCAGCCTCACCCTCTGGCAGGCTCCAGTGTGTGTTGTCCCCACCCCCATCCTATCTGTCCACATGTTCTCATCATTCAGCTCCTACTGATAAGTGAGAACATGTGATATTTGGTTTTCTTATCCTGCATTAGTGTGCTAAGGATAATATGCACGGCTTTTAATATGTAACCCTTTTCTTTCCATTAAACTGTTAGAGCCAGCATTTCCTTTTCTATCCAATCTGAGAGATTTAGATCCATTATAATTAGCAGTAATTAGTGTTATGTTGGAGATGACGGGCATAGTTAGTCTCATTCCCAGCATTTCATTGTATGATTTCCCTGTTTTTGCTTTTTTTTTGTTTGTTTGTTTGTTTGTTTTTGAGACGGAGTCTCGATGTGTCGCCCAGGCTGGAGTGCAGTGGCGCGATCTTGGCTCACTGCAAGCTCTGCCTCCCGGGTTCATGCCATTCTCCCGCCTCAGCCTCCGAGTAGCTGGGACTACAGGCGCCCGCCACCACGCCCGGCTAGTTTTTTGTATTTTTAGTAGAGACGGGGTTTCACCATGTTAGCCAGGATAGTCTCGATCTCCTGACCTCGTGATCCACCCGCCTCGGCCTCCCAAAGTGCTGGGATTACAGGCTTGAGCCACTGTGCCTGGCCTTTTGCTTTGTTTTTAAATGTCTCTTCCTGCCTTTCTTAACTAGACTGGTCTGTCTGGGTAAACTTTCTAAAAAACTTTCTGTTTTCCTATACTGTTTTTGAAATTCCATGTCCTTAGCTCAGGACATATTATGGTGGCCACTCTGAGCAAGGCCCATACTGTCTCTTCTTTCCTCTGTTTGTCCAATTCCTATTCCCTTGTCCACTGCTAGAAACTCGTTCTGAGAAGTTTAGTATATGCTTTTTTATCCCACACTTTCTCTGCATATTTCAATAAGGGGATGTCTTTGAAAAACACACATTGTTCTTGGATGGGGATGTTAAAACAACTATAAAATGTGAGTTGGTTCCCCAAAACCCATTCCAGCTTCTTTACTCCATTCTGTGTACTAGCTTCTCAATTTTTCTAGTCTATTCTATTTTTTCTATAGAATAGAAAAAATTTACACAAACAGTAAAGTTTGTGTAAAAAGGGGCAAGGGGAAAGAGTCAAGCCAATTTAAAATGAACAAAACACTTGAACAGTGCTTGTTCACAAAAGAGGCTTTCTTCATGTCCAAATGTCAAAAGAAAGAATTCTTAGCATCATTACTCATTCAGAAAACACAAATCTAAAATGCCATGAGACACCATTACATGCCCATCAGAATAGCCAACATTTAAGAGACAGGAGAAACCACTAGTCTGTAAGAATGCAGAGCAAATATATCCCTTGTTGCTGGCAAGAGAATATGATAGTGCAACCATTCTAAAAGACTGTCTGATAGTTTCTGATAAAGTTAAAAATACGCCTGCTCCATGACCCGGCCATTCCATTACTAGGTTTATACTCAAGAGAAATGAAGGCACAGGTCCATAAAAAGGCCCATAGTACAATATTCCTAAACTTTATTCACAACAGTCAAAAGTAGAAATATCCCAATTGTCCATCAATGGTATTGTATTCATCAATAACATCGAAAAGCTGAGATACATGCCATAAAATGGACGCATCTCAAAACCATCTTTGCATTAAAACAAAACAAAACAAAACAAAAAAAACAAAAAACAAAACAAAAAAACCCCAGCAAAGTCAGTATATTCCTTTATGTGAATTTCAAGAAGAAGCAAAAGTAATCCATGGAGACAGAAATCAGAATGGTGATTGCCTAAGTGGGGATGGGGTGAGGACTGACTGTAAAGGGGCTCTAATGACTTTTTGGGCTGGTGAAAATGATGTCCTGTAACTTGATCTGGGTGACGGTTTCTTTCATCAAAATGCACTGGGCTGTGCACTTAAGATTGGCACACTTTGGTCTGTGTGGATTATATTTCAGTCATTTACTGATAGCAAAAATAAACAAACAAATAAATAAAAACAGAAATAAAAATCGGGTGGTGGGCAATGACATTAAGTTTAGATTTTCTTGTATTATTTAGGCTTTACTTAAAATTCCCAGTTGGAGTGCGAACTCTCATGTCCTCTCACTTGTTTCTGATTTGACCTTAAAAGGCCAAACCGATGTTTGAAATATCTGAACCAGAAAAACAGTATGGCTATATCGTGTCAATAAGGCTGACTGAGAAGGAGCAGCTCACCTTTTGGGTGTTACATTTGCTCACAGAGGGAGCAAAAGCCGGGTCTTCAAGATGACTGGACCCCAGCGTGCAGGTTAGGGGTTCCTTCTATTCTCACCACTGCACAGAGCTCCGAAGGCACGGGTAAGTTCTAACCTCTCTAGTCGCAGCTAAAGAGCGCAGCCTAGGCAGAGGTTGCAGTCTAAAGGAAAGGAGGAGTGCCACGCCCCAGGAGGGATACTGCCTGGACTCGCACTTGACCCTTGGCCACGATGCAGAGTACTAACCAATATACGATCACAGGAAGCCGCCTGCTTTCTTCTTTAAATTTAATATAGGGCTGCTTCGGCCTAAGAGGCCTCATGATTTTCCTTCTTTCTTGGTGTCTCTCCATTTTTCCTCCCTTTCTCCCCACTCTGCTACAGGAGAAAAGATGAGGTTCGTCTCTCAAGGATCCGGTCCTTCCCGCTGAACAAAGCTACTGGGAAGTTTCCTCGCCAGGGTTCCCGCCTCTACCGACTTCCTTGCTCTCCTCCTTGCAGTTCCCCCTTAGATCCACCCCATGCCCCGCTCCCGCCCTGGTGCCCCAAGCACCCACTCAAAAACAGCGCAGCTGAGCCCCTGCAGCTCCACCTGGCAGAAGGTTTACTGGAGGCCTCGCCCGTTGTCCGCCCCACGGGATGCCAGGAAATCAATCGGAATAAACGCTTTTTAAAAAGAACTTACTTCCCCTTCGTGACCAGCCTGGGCAACACGGCGAAATCCTGTCTCTATAAAAAATACAAAAATTAGCCCGTCGTGTGGCTCACGCCTGTAGTCCCAGCTCCTTGGGGGGCTAAGGCAAGAAAATCGCTCTGTCCCAGGAGGTCAAGGTTGCAGTGAGCCGTGTTTGAACCTCTGCACTCCAGCCTGGGCGACCAAATCAGACCCTGTCTCACAAACAGAACAAAACAAAACTTCCCCATGGAAAAACAGTTCCTGATTTCTATTTTCAGAGCTCTTCAAAGGACTAAAAACTAAAGGCGACGATGGATTAATTCAAGTCCTAGTCGTGCGCCCTGGTGAGTGCCAGACCCTGTTTCTCGCGAAGGGACCCACAAGAGACCCTCACCACCATCCCTGCCCCGGTGGAGCCCCCGTGCGGGACACAGGATCCGCAGACGGCAGCGGAAGCTCCGCAGCAGCCTCAAAAGCGACTGGCCAGGGTGGGCACAGGCTCCCTCAGTAGATGAAGGCGGCGCAAAGAGGCATCCCGGGAGTCCACCGGGCGTCCTGCTTCCCTTGGGTCCCCGAGGCGGCCGCTCGGGCTCGGGTCGCGGACCGGGGCGTTTCCGGGGCTTCTGAAGCAGGCGAGGGGCAGGGCGGGCGAAGGCCATACGGCTGTCCTTCGTGCTCTAGAATGTCCCAACGCGCGCGTGTCCAACACCACAATTCACCGCTCTAATCTCTCCAGTTTTCCAAGGACCTGGAATTTACACAGTCATCCTGCCGGGAGGGCCCTGAAGATTGAGGGGTTGGGGAGTTTGGTGAGTGCACCCTTCCTATAGCGCCCAGAAGAAGGCACGGAACGTGTTTCTGTGGCGCAATTCGTCAGAGCCTTCTGCTGTTAACGGTAAAGGTTGGTGGTTCGAGTCGGGCCCTGGGCTTTTATTTTAACCTGTTTCTGTTGATTGGACAACCGACTCCTGATTGATCACAAGACACACGTGTCCCCACTTCCTATCCACCTTAAGTCTGAGGCTTAGCAAGGGCCACCGCACGTCATACCTGTCAAACTCAGGAATCCCATAGACCTTAGAAAGGATCTCGCTTGTGGTGTGGTAAAAATCTTCCTTGCTCCCATGGCTTGGGTCAGTAAGGTAGACATTTTGTGCTTCAAGTTTTTCATGTTTAATAATAGGAGGCCTATTACAGCAGTATCCTATCCCCAGGATGTGCCTGGGTTTACTGATTGCTCTATCAGTAATGTGACCAGTGGAATCAGTCATCCTCATGGTGATCCTCGCCATTGTTCGTCAAAACAGCCTTTCTTCCTCAGTTTGTGCATGATTTATTTAACCCTTTTCAAAATGTTTTTGAGGTGAGGTGCGTTTCACGGTTTTAGGATTACAAATGATGCTACAATCACCATCATTCTTGTACACATATCTTCGGTCACTCATGCAGATATTTCTATAGTGTAGAGAACAAGATGTGCCATTTTTACATTATAGAATTTATTTAATGCTTCTAATTTGAGTACATTCTGCAAATTAATCTTTCATGGGAGAGGTACCAAATCATATTCCAATTTGTTTCCCAATTCCGTCAATGTCTCTTTTGTCATTTACTTGCCGGCACAACAAACTTTCTACACATTGATGTATGATATTCCAGTCTTGGTCACCCAGACTGAAGTGCAGTGGTGCAAACATGGCTCACTGCAGCCTGGACCTCCTGAGGCAGAGCGATTTTCTTGCCTCAGCGCCCCAAGGAGTTGGGACTATAGGTGTGCACCACACGATGGGCTATTTTTTGTATTTTTTGTAGAGATGGGATTTTGCCGTGTTGCCCAGGCTGGTCACGAGGGGAGAGGCACCCTCCTGGCTTAACCGAGGGGTCATACAACAGAAGGACATGGTGGACATCACACACAGATACTCTGTGACATAGGATGAACTGCTAAACTTCTAAGATATTTTAAAGTCCTGCAACATCCGTGGTTGTTTTCTGTGATGACCAAGTCACACTGGTCAGGAGAAGATGCACCACAGTGACCTCTTGGAAAGATTTCTGTCAAATTCCCTTATACAAGGGGAGCAAAATCACAAAGGTCCCAGGCGATTTTTTCTTCTCCCCTTTCCTCTTTTCTTCATAAATCTTGGTTTTGCTTTTATTTGCCAAAACCAATCTAATGCCCATTCTCCCTCCTATACAATGGTAAATTAGCATGCAGATAGCTGTCCCTGTATTATTATTTGATAGATTTTTTTCAGGGGCTATGTCCATAACAATTAGCCTATCTGAGAAACATCACTGGAGCCAACAGAACCCTTCACCCTACAGGCATCTTGTGAAGGCCTGAACCCTCAGAGCTATTAGCTCCTGTTCCCTTGGTTCTTCTAATGAATATCATGAATAGAAATTGAGCTCTTTGGCTTTTACCCACTAAGTATGGCTATAGTACAGGTCTCTCTCTCCCTCTATGTCTTCTCTCTCTCTCTTACTGTTTCTTTCTCATTTTTGCACTATTATTTTCTGCCATCAGTGGCACCAGTGTGGGTTTCTGGTTTTGATGTTATGGAGTGAACTTCTGGTGACAATCTCTGTTAGGTGGTGGTTGACAAGGATCGATTCCCTGATTGGCAGTACGTGATAGCTAATCTAGTCTGCGAGTCTTTCTTGATTGTCCATTATCCTAAAGATTCTGGTCTTTCCTGACATTTGAGACTGCAGCAATGAGAAGTTTTTCATATTTTGTCTTTCTGATGTTTGGTAAAAGTCTTATGGACACAGTAGTTATCAATATCTGAAAGAATGGCATCTCTATAATAAGGATGATCTTAATACACAATGTGCCACACCCCATTTCATAGGACTCTTGGCTCCAGGAAAGTGCTATACCTAAATGGATCTTGGCACAGGAAGGAAACTAAATTCCTAGCATGGAGGGGCGGCTTTCTTTGATGGGCATATTCAGATTTTTCATAGCTGAAAAATATCAAATTAATCTCCTCTAAGGATTGTGTAAATTACAGTACAGGAAGGAGAAAAAAGACAATTATTACATCCCAAAGAAGCAACTGAGTCAGCAACATGAGCACTTCTGATAATTATACAAATCAAGACCTCATAATTTCCTGTAATTTAAGCAAGTCCAGCCCTTAGTAAAAATGGTAGAAAAGCAATGACCTGTAACAGTTGTCAGAATGAAAAATGGAGCCACTTATGCCAAATCCTAACAAAATTGAATCAGGAGATCACAAAGGAGGAGTGCTCACACACACGTGCCCATGACAAAAAACTATCACAAGAACTCTCTGAAAACCACAACTTTGCACAAAGGCCACCACAACCTTACTCAAAGAATCTCTCTGCAAGGACATCTGCCCAGCAACTGCCTATTCAGCCTCGGATTGATGCCGCCCTTGTGATTATTCCTTGTGGCCAAGGATAATGGTTTCTAAACAACTATGTGACCTTCCTCATTTCGGCTGTGAAAGGTTCCCCTTCTCAGCCTGCCCGGATGCGCCTATGGGTCCTCATACCGTAGTGCAGTGCGTGGATCCCGAATTGAAATCCTCTGTTTATTCCCAAACATTCATTTCTTTGGAGAACCACCCTCTCTTGGTTGTTATTTTAGGTTGGCAACTTCATCCTCTGGAAAAGAGAATAACCTGTTAGACTTAAAATTGTATCACAGAATTACTGAGATTTTTGGCAGTGAGGGCTCTCCAGGTATCTAAGGGTACCTAATGATTCCTTTTGTTTCCCTCACTGATAAGCATCACTGATAGAGACCACTGCCTCTGTTTCCACTTTAAAGGATGTTACTTATGACATGCTTTAGAATGCCTGGTACTTTAATGGATTTTTTTCATGTATAAATGCACAGTATTTTCTAACTTTGTCTTCCTCTGAATAGTATAGACAAATTAAGTATCTGATCAATATAAAGGAGGTACTGCCCCCATAGTCTTATTATTATTATATGATTATTATTAATTTTCAGAGACAGAGTCGCTATTCCTCACCCAGGCTGGAGTGCAATGGCATGATCCAGCTCACTGCTGCCTTGAATCCCTGGGCTCAAGTGCTCCTCCTGCTCCAGCCTCCTGAGTAGCTGGGACTGCAGGCACATGCCACCACGCCTGCCTAATGTTTTTATTTTTCATAGTTACAGGGACTCACCGTGTTGCCCAGGCTGGCCCAATTAGCTTAAGAACAGTAATAATCATGTGTTTAAATTTACAATAAGAAAACTAAGACTTTTTATGAAAAAAACTCACATTTTTCTACATATGCTTTAAATGTGATGTTTCTCTGAGGGAAAAATCCTGCTGCTGAGTTTCCCAAGAGGAAAAACAAGCTGCAGATCAGCGTAGACAGAGACCAGGTTGGGGTGATCCGCCCCTCTGCGGCCTGCCAGGGGCAGAGGGAAATTAATCTTCAGAGAGACAGAACATGACTCAGTCCTTTCATAATTTTTCACACAAAGACCCATCATTCAACCACAATATTCTAGGCATATAAAGTAGCAGAGGCAAGAGAAAACAAACCCAAAACAGGAAACAATAGGTTTCTCACAGATGACGGATATATCGAGGTTATCAGATAGTAACATTAAAATATGATTTAGATGTTCAAAAAAATGGAAGAGATGGTAAAATTTTTCACCGGAAAATAATAATCTATTTTGAAATAAAATGGAAATCATAGAAATAAAATATGGTCATGGTAGAAATAACATAGAGATATAATAAATACTTATAATTGGAAAGAAAATCTATTAAAGTTAGTAATAAAATGCAATAGTTATTATTTTAAAAAGTCAATAGATTGGTGTAATGGCAGTTTGGATCCGTGTGAAGAGGGATTACTAGCCTGATAAGTAACCGGAGACTTTCTAGACAAGCATAGAGAGCTAGCAGGAAGGAAAACTAAGAAACGAGTGCATATATATATATGAGAATATATATATGTGAGTTATGTCATAAACACTTAACATAATACGTCACTAAAGTCCTGGAAGCTGGAGGAGACAGAAAATGGGACAGAAGCAATACTGAAAGGAAGTAGTTCTTACCTATGGACAATTATGAGAAACAAACCCAACGAGGCATCAAGCCACATGTGCAAGAGGAGCTATGAACTCCAAGCAGCATAAGGACAAACAAAGCACACCCAGGCATGTCATCAGGACACTGCTGAATGCCCAAGGCACATGGGAAAACCAGAGCAGTGCCCAGAGGGGAAATTCCTATTGTGTCCAAAGGTCAGGTGCTAAATTCACAGCAGTGAAAAAGTAAGACACCACAGAGTTCTAAAATACTATCATTTTCAACTGACTGCTGGCCCCTAACCCAAGACTACAGATCTTTCAAGTGGAGGTGAAGTGCAGATCTTTCTGGAGAAGCAGCACATGCTAACTAAGGGAAACGCAAAAATGTGAAATGATCCCCGGGGAATGTGGAAAGAGAATGAAGGAACACAGAGCAATGCGTAGGTTAAATGCGTCGCTCAGTCAAATAGTACATTTTACTAATCCAACTATCATAGTGATATCCATGTGACTTAAAATATATGTTGCCATAAAATTAATGACAGTAACTTGAAAATCACAAGGAAGGTAAATGGAATTAAGATGTTCCAACTTCTAGCATTGTGTAGGAAGAGTAAAAAGTTCTAATTTACTCCAAACTTTATTGTACAGATTTTACAGTATGTATAAAAGTAAAAAATATATCTCAGGGTAAAATCAATACTAAAAGAAGTATTTATTTTAAGATTTCAGCAGTTTAAAAATAATTAACATTATTTTTATATTAAAAATGTAAATGTAAAAAGTGTACCGTGAAATTTAATAAATGTATAGACCATTTTAAGTATCAACCAGACCAAGCTATAGTACATTTCCATCAACCCAGGAAGTTTTCCATCAAAATATCTCAAAGAGGGAACCACTGTTGAGTCCTGATGCTTCCTGTAAATGGAATTACACAGGAATATCAGACAGGTACATTAAAATAAATTTGTTTTTGACATTCAAAAGATATTTTATAGACATCTTTTGCTAAGCATGGTGTTTGGAGGGTTTTACCCATGTTACTGTGTTTTTTCATGTTTTCCCTGCTTTTTAAAAAAATTTTTGTTTTGCTCGTTTTTGTTTGCTGTGCATGAGGTCATTTTATGACTATGTAACAGTAGATATTAAATTTTTCTGTTGATGAGGACTTGTGTTGTACCCAGTTTTTCCCTAGTATAAAAATAAGGTTTCTATGAGCATTTCTTGTAGAAGTCTTGTTGGATGTATGTGTTCATTTTTCATGGGTAATGAATGAAAGTCAATTTGCTTTCCTATAGGGTAGACTTAACTCTGTAAGAAACTGCCAAATATTAGAAAAGGTGTTGTGCTAAACTGCAGTCCAACCAATGTCACACAGCAATATCATACACACTCTGAATGAGGAAGAAGGAGAGGCAATGACTTTCAAAATCAGGTTTTCTATGTTTCCCTTCATTTTCTTGCAAGCATTTAATGACATTTTTGAAGGTGGCTATGGGGACACCAAGTGTTATCACCAGCCTTTTCAAGTCTTGCCACAGAGCCATGGAGAGATACCCCAGGGAAGCCCAGCCAAGTGTCAGGCTTATAAACACCAGGCGGGAATAGATGCCTATGAAATGAGAAGGGTCAAGTGACCCTCCTGTCATGTCTGTGCCTCTCTTTGTAGCTGCCTTGACACCAAAAATGATCACTCCACTTATTTTGCCAAAGATAAAGCCAGACATTAGTTAAAGTACAGAAAACGGATTTTATTCACTAACTACTGACAGTAGAGAATCTGGCTGAGCTGTGTTCCCATTTGTGCAGAGGTGATGGCATTATAGGGGGAGAGGGAGGAGAGAGAGAGGGCAGGGGGCAAGGCACAAGTGAAACATTACAAAAGGTTGCTCAGTGTAAACTTCTGCCTCATCAGGCCAGCTGTGTCTGCCAGCTGGCAATATTAGAAGATGGGATTCTAACCTCCCACAGAAACTGGAAGACAGACGCTCAGTCCTTCCTGAGAACTACAGCTCAAAGGAGTAAGACTTTCAGATCCTAGGGAAAGACACACTGGAGTCCCTAGGAGATACACACACATCTCAAAGGGATGCAGGAAGGATTCCCTTCTTAGTAAGTGCCATAAGAAAGGGAGATCCCGAATCTACCATCATCAGCAGGTATTGGCTAGAACTAAAGTAAGGTCCCCTGGCAGCCTCAAGCTTTCTGGGGTAGGCATTGTCACGGGAGCCTACAGTCATCCTCCAGACAAAGCCTTGTGTCCGAGAAGCCATGATAGTCTGGTCGTCTCTTAGCCCAGAGATTTAGACTGAGTCCTTGTGTGCTGAGTTTGGTTCTTCTCACTTTCCATCCCCCCATTACATGGCTTAGATTTTAGTTGACTCTGTTAGATGCAGAAGGCCACGGGCCATTTTCAGTGGCTTTCAGGCAGCCCAGGCATATCTATTGAGACTTGAATGAAAATAAAGAAAACCATGAGATTGAGAGTGGGCCCCACAATAGGTATCCATTACCCATATTCAAGGAGATGGACACGAATATTTCCAGGCTTTATCAAAATGGAAAGTGGCTTATGGAGTCAGGATGAAACTCAAACTTATATTAGCACTTCATATAGCTTATTGATATATTTTTTACATAAAAGCCATGACAAAAATGACAATCCACAAGTGGCAATGGTATGTAAGAGTTGGGGAGAGACTCCATAAGGTCAAAATTAACCTCACTTTATTTATTTATTTTTATTTTTTTGAAATGGAGTTTCACTCCTGTTGCCCAGGCTGGAGTGCAATGGTGGGATCTTGGCTCACTGCAACCTCCACCTCCCGGTTCAAGCAATTCTCCTGCCTCAACCTCCCGAGTAGCTGGGATTACAGGTGCGCACCACCATGCCCAACTAATTTTTTGTATTTTTGGTAGAAATGGGGTTTCACCATGTTATCCAGGCTGGTCTCAAACTACTGAGCTCAGGTGATCTGCCCACCTCGGCCTCCCAAAGTGTAGGTTTACAGGGGTGAGCCACCGTGCCTGGGCAACCTTACTTTCAATGAAACTCTCACATGTTGCTACTATAAGAGAAAGGAAGACAATGTTATGCTGGAATACATTAATTGTCGTGGGATAAACAGGCAGGACATGATGCTAAATTTATTAGTCACTTTTATTGAGAGTATTTGTGAAGATTAATTTTTCTGTCAGTTTGAATGGTCCATGGGGTACCCAGATATTTGGTTAAACAATATTTCTCACTGTGTTTCTGAGAGTGTTTCTGGATGAGATTGACATTTGAATTGGTAAACTGCGTAAAGCGGATTGCTCTCCCCAGTGTGAGTGGGCCTCATCCAACCCACAGAAGGCTTGAATAGAATGAAAGGCTAGAAAGAAGTCTTTCTGCTCCACTGTCTTTGAGCCGGGACATCAGTCTTCTGCCTTGGGCCTCCGACTTGGTAGAGAACTACATTAGACTCTCCTGGGTCTAGAGCTTACTCAGTGTAGACCTTGGACTTCTCTGCTTCCATAATCACATGAGCCAATGTAAACCCCTCTCTCTCTCTCTCTGTCTGTGTGTGTGTGTGTGTGTGTGTGTGTGTGTGTGTGTGTATCCTGCTTGTTTTCTTTCTCTGGAGAACTCAGACTAATGTAGTAATATGTG
The DNA here is from genome assembly GCF_037993035.2 of Macaca fascicularis. Classification (NCBI taxonomy): domain Eukaryota; kingdom Metazoa; phylum Chordata; class Mammalia; order Primates; family Cercopithecidae; genus Macaca; species Macaca fascicularis. The sequence goes on from NC_088375.1 coordinate 113,853,299, forward strand.
CCACTCGCCAGTCTTTGTCTCTATGCTTTTAAAAGGTATAAAATAAATAAGTAAACAAAACCCTGGAGGGTTCTCAAAGAAGAACAGCAAAGGAAGTGAATTCTGACAGGTTTTGCACTGAGGACATTCAGGTGTGAGGAAAACATGAAAACCACTATGCTAGGGAAAGCAAATGCTATTGAGAATGTCTCACAAACACAACTTACATGTCAGGAGGTAGGGTTGGCCCTCAGGGTGGGCACATTTTACTTTAATTGCACTTTCAGTGGAACTTAAGATGAATCTAGGACTTTCATGATGGATGTATCTATATCTGCGTGTGTGTATACATACACATAGAGGGAGTGTGTGTGTATATATATTACATATAGTTATGTATATTATATTATATATAGTATATATATTATATATACACACACAGAGAGAGAGAGAGAGAGAGAGAGTCTTGCCATCTTATTCAGGCTGGTCTCTAACTCTGGGCCTCAATCAATCGTCCCACCTCCCCCACCCAAAGTGCTCAGATTACAGGCATGTAATCACCCAGCCTCACCCAGCCCATTTTCATATTTTTAATTTAGTTCAACTATTGTGGAAGACAGTATGGCAATTTCTCAAGGATCTAGAATCAGAAATACCATTTGACCCAGCAATCCCATTACTGGGTGTATACCCAAAGGATTATAAATCATTCTACTATAAAGACACATGCACACATGCACTATTCACAATAGCAAAGACTTGGAACCAACCCAAAGGCCCATCAATGATAGACTGGATAAAGAAAACGTGGCACATATACAGCATGAAATACTATGCAGCCAGAAAAAAGAAAGAATTCATGTCCTTCGAAGGGACATGGATGAAGCTGGAAACCATCATTCTCAGCAAACTAACAGGAATAAAAAACCAAACACTGCAGGTTGTCACTCATAAGTGGAAGTTGAAAAATTAGAACACATGGACACAAGGAGGGGAACATCACACACTGGGGCCTGTAGCAGGGTGGGGGGCAAAGGGAAGGATAGCATTAGGAGAAATACCTAATGTAGATGACGGGTTGATGGGTGCAGCAAACCACCATGGCATGTGTATACCTATGTAACAAACCTGGACGTTCTGCACATGTATCCCAGAACTTAAAGTATAATAAAAGTTTTTAAAATTTAAATACACATTCCAAAAATTATATAGCAAGTACAGGAAGCCTCCTTTATGCCAGTTTTACAAAAACAGAAAAGATGATATGACAAGGCATCAAAGTGGCAACATATTAAAGTAGTGAGAGAGAGAAAAAAAGTTATTCTGGAATTCTAAGCCACAATGAAAAATCTTCCAAAAATGTGACTGAAATAAGGACATTTAAAGACATACAAAAAATGAGGCCAGGTGCGGTGGCTCACGCGTGTATCCCAGCACTTTGGGAAGCCGAGGCGGGCGGATCACTTGAGGTCAGGGAGTTGGAGACCAGCCTGGCCAACATGGCAAAACTTTGTCTCTACTAAAAATACAAAAATTAGCCAGGCGTGGTGGCACATGCCTGTAATCCCAGCTACTCGGGAGGCTGAGGCATGAGAATCACTTGTATCCAGGAGATGGAAGTTGCAGTGAGCCCAGATCATGCCACCGTACTCCAGCCTGGATGACAGAGTGAGACTCCATCTTAAAAAAATACAAATAAAAATAAAGACATACAAATAAATGAAAGCATTCACCGACCCACACTACAACAAACGTTAAAGGAGTACTCCAGGCCTAAGGATAAGGATATCAGACGGAAATCTGAACCTACACAAAGAAATGGAGACGCCTGGAAATCGCTATGTATGTACTTAGATGTTGGGGTTTAGAACACGTCTAAAATCAAAATACATGACAACACTAGCATAAAGGCCAGAAGAGGAGGTATAATGTCACTTGAGGGCAAACTGGTAAATATGTATTCTAGAAACCTTAAAGCTATCACTGATATAATAAAATAAAGAATTATAGCTAATAAGCCAAAAAAGGAAAGAAAATGGAATGATATAAAAAACCATGTAATCACTATGCTGGAACAACTGCTCTCCAGGCCTCTACCCTATAAAATACACCAGTGGCCAATGAGAAATGTACAACAATGACGACCGCAGCATTGTTTGTAATCATAAAGTAATGGAAACAACATAATTTCAAAGATACATGAAAAGGGTTTTATTTATTAAACAAACACAACAATTGAACAAACAAACAATGGAAGCAAGTCCTTTTGCCAAAAGGAACACAGAGGGTCATGATAATGCTACTGCTCCAAGGATTTCAGGTGTCCCAGACGCCTAGTTTTCAGTCTAATTTTTCTGGAAGATTTTATTCTTGGGGAGCTACAGATTCTCTCGTTTCGGGCTCCTTCAGGTTCCATCTCCATTTTCCCCTCAATTCCTCCCCATTCTGCTACAAAAAAAAAGCAATTCTCACCTCCGGAAGATCCCGCCTGTGCTTCCCCACGAGCCTTTCAGGAGATCTGCATGTCTGTTCCACCGCTCCCCGGCTTCTTTCCCTGCTTTTGCTTTTCCTTTCCCCCGCTCCCGCCCTCCCACCCCACCACCCACCACCGCCCGACCACCGCCCAGCTAAGATTCTCTATTTATTCTCCACCGCGTAGAAGGTGCACTGGAGGCCCCGCCCGTTGCCCGCCCCGCAAGGTACCGAGAAATCAACCTGAATAAACGCTTTGTAAAAAGAACTTCCCCATGGAAAAATCTCTCATGATTTCCATTCTCAAGCCTCTTCAAAGGACTAAAAGATAAAGGCGACGATGGAGTCATTCAACAAGTCCTAATCATGCGCCCTGGTGAGTGCCAGACCCTGCTCCCCGCGAGGGGGATCCACGAGCCACCCTCACCCCCATCCCTGCCCTGGTGGAGCCCCCGTGCGGAACACAGGATCGGAAGATGGCAGCGGCAGCTCCGCAGCGGCCCCGAAAGCGACTGGGCCGGGTGGGCACAGGCTCCCTCACTGGGTGAGGGCGGTGCAGAGAACGGGAAGAGCCATTCCGGGAGCCCACTGGGCGTTCAGCTTGCCTTGGGGCCCCCAGGCTGCTCGGGCCCGGGTCGCGGACCTGGGAGTTTCCGGGGGCTTCTGAAGCAGGCGAAGGGCAGGGCGGGCGAAAGCCATTCGGCTGTCCTTCTGGCTCCAGAATGTCCCGCGCAGGTGTCCAGCGAGACCAGCGCGATTCACTGCTCTGATCGCTTGGGTTTTCCAAGGCCTTGCTCTATCGTCTTGCCAGGCGGGCCCTGAGGCTGGAAGGGATAGGGGCAGTTTGTTAAAGGTGTCCTTCCCATAATGCACAGTAGAATAAGCAGTTCCTGTCTCTGTGGCGCAATCGGATAGCGCGTTCGGCTGTTAACCGAAAGGTTGGTGGTTCGAGCCCACCCAGGGACGCTTGCTCCCGCTTTTAAAGCATTCGTGTATTATCGATCACTAGAGAATCTCCCCCGTTCGTGTATTATCGATCACTAGAGAATCTCCCCCGTTCGTGTATTATCCATCACTAGAGAATCTGCCCTTTTTCTTCCCGTAGTCCTAAATCCTAAAGGTTGGTGGTTCCAGGCCAGCCGGGAATGCCCACTGCAGGGAGGGTTTTATCTTCCCAGGATTCTAGGCACAGTTAACAGAGATCCCTGTCAAGGGCCACTCTCCGGACCCCCCACATCCCCGCCTCACAGATCCATTCAGACAGAGCATCTCCTGAAATGTCATGCTGTCTTGTGCCTGTGTATAAGAAACAGAGACCAAACGAGTCACTTTTGGTGCCAATAAAATCCTCATGCTGCCCCTTATAGGCTTGGATGGGTTATATGCCAGCCTCAATTTTTTCATTTTTAATAGGAGGCCTAGAGAGATGTCCTATCCCCTAGATGTGCTGGATTTACTGATTGCTCTATCAATGATATGGATAGAAAATGGAATCATTCATCATCATAATAATCCTCTCCATCATTTTTGAAAACAGCATTTCTTATCTGTCAGTTTGTGCATGATTTATTTAACCCTTTCCAAAATGTGTTTGAAATGAAGTTGGCTTCATGGTTTTAGGATTTCAGAGAATCCTGAAATCGTCATTCTTGCACCACACATACCTTTGACCACAGATAGTTCTATAGTAGCGTAGAGAACTGGATGTGCCACTGCTATATTACAGGCTTTTTAATGTTTACTTTTAGTTTTTGTGACAGGGTCTCATTCTGTCTCTCAGGCTGGAGTGCAGTGGCCCGATCGCGTCTCACTGTAGTCTTGACTTCTCAGGCTCAAGCGATCCTCCCATCTCTCAGCCTTCCCAGTAGCTGGCACTACAGGCGTGGGCCATTATGCCCTGCTAATTTTCATATGTTTTGTAGAGAAGGGGTTTCACCATGTTGCGCAGGCTGGTCTCCAAACTCCTGGGCTCAAGCAGCTCCGCGGCCTTGCAAAGTGCCAGGATTTACAGGCACGAGCAACTGCAACAGGTCTTATGTAATGCCTCTAACTTCAGCACTTTCAGCAAATTTATCTTCTGCGGGAGAGGTACCAATTCATATTCCAATTTACTTCTCAACTCTAATACTGTCTCTTTCTTCATTTACTCGCTGGCACAACAAACTTTCTCCCCCTTCCCCCACATTTTTTAGACTAGGTCTCACTCTGTCACCCAGGATGGAGGACAGTGGTGTGATGTCAGTTCACTGCAGCCTCCACCCCCTGGGCTCTAGTGATCCTCTCACCTCAGCCGCCAGAGTAGCTGGATCTACAGACGTGCACCACCACATTCAGCTTTTTTTTTTTTTTTTTTTTTTGTAGAGATAGGGCCTTGCTGTGTTGCCCAGGTTGGTCTCCAACTCCGGAGCTCAAGAGATCTATTTGCCTCAGTCTCCCACATTGCTGGGATTTCAGGTGTGAGCCACTGTGCTGGCCATGAGCCCATGATATTCTAATAAGGGGACAGGTGCCTTCCTGGCTTAACTAAGGGGAGGGTACAACGGAAGGACATGGTGGACATTACACATAGATATTCTGTTGCATATGATGGACAGCGAAACGTCTAAGACATTTTCTTTTCTTTTCTTTTTTGAGACAAGGTCTTTCTCTGTTGCCCAGGCTGCAGTGCAGTGGCACAATCACAGTTCACTGCAGCCTGAACCTCCTGGGCTCCTGCGATCCTCCCACCTTAGCCTTCCAAGTAGCTGAGACTACAGGTATGCACCATCATATGTGGCTATTAAGAAAAATAATAATTCTGTAGAAATGTGGTCTCACTAAATTGCCTAGGCTGGTCTCCAACTCCTGAGCTCAAGTGATCCTCCTGCTTCGGCCTCCCAAAGTGCTGTGCTGAGATTACTGGCAGGAGCCACCATGGTCGGCCCTGTTTCTTTTTAAAATTTATTTATTTTGAGTCAATATTTTATTTTCTTTGGAAAGATAAAGGGAACAAGGTTTTTCCAGAAACAGGCGTATGGTATGGGCCCAATGATACTCTGATCCACCCCTTAAATTCAATTACCCTTTTTAAAGTAGTTCATAAGCTGACTTGTTGGAATTCAGACAAAATGATAGCATGGGGAAAGCAGTGTATTGAAAACCATTGACTACGATTGTGCAAAAGGTTTATTCTTGCTGTACCGTCTGTTCTGGCCCAAACGTAATCCTGGAAAACCCCTTCACATGTCACAGGGACATTGTACCTTTAGGACTCTTCGAGACATAGCAGTTAGACTTTACCCAGCTGTCTCCATCTCAGGATCACAGATTCCTTCTGGTGGTAATTTGCATATGCTCTCACTGGGGTAAATCATTTCCATGCCGATGAGCCACAGCCCAAGCAGCAGGCAGGCTGTGATGAGAAAAAAATCATTCCTCATGGGGAGTGCCATCTGATCTCCATAGCAACCGAGGAACACACTGTATCAGGCAGGTAGTTGGATCCATTTGCAACGTTTGGCCTATGTCCCAACATTTCCATTGTGCCTATCACCCCTAATCCTCTGGACTGGTGCAACTCAATAATGATACAATAAAAACCCAATCAACAAAACTAACAGAAGTTTTTAACCTTCCCTGGCCAAAGATCCCCCACTGTTTCTGGAAAACTTTCACTCTCTACCTTCGAAATTAGAAGAGGAAGACCCATGCAGTGGTTAGATGAAGGGGCTTATGAACCTGTACTGTACTTCTTAAAGGTAACATTCTCTGTCATTGCTAAGGTCTCACAAGACTCCTTACCAAGAGCTCCGAATTAATAAAGGATGCCTTTCATAATGAGCTGCTGGGAGATGAAAATATCAAAAATTGTGGCCTATAATCTGGAGATGTTGTTTACTGGAAACATCAAATAAAATATTCCCTCCAAGCCCACTGGAGGGCACCAAATATATATTATTAATATTAATGTTTTCCTTTCTTTCTTTCCTTCCTTCTTTCCTTCCTTCCTTCCTTCCTTCCTTCCTTCCTTCCTTCCTTCCTTCCTTCCTTCCCTCCCTCCCTCCCTCCCTCCCTCCCTCCCTCTCTCTCTCTTTCTCTCTCTTTCTTTCTTTCTTTCTTTTTTTCCTTCTTTCTTTCTTTTTCTTTCTTTATCTTTCTTTTTGAGATGGGGTCTCCCTCTGTTGCCCAGGCCTGAATACAGTGGGGCAATTATGACTCACTGTAGCCTTTCACTCCTGGGGTCAAGCCATCTTCCTTCCTGAGTCTCCCAAGTAGCTGGGACCAGAGGTGTGGGCCACGGCACCTGGCTCACATCAGGTATTATTGCCCAATCTCTGTGGCAGTAAACATAAGGGCGTTGACACACAGATTCATGTTTCTCGTGTCTGAAAGGCAGCTCTCCAGAGTGGACATCTGTCAGTGGAGGTTTTCACTTAAAGGTGACTTGCAATATCCCTGACCAAGATGTCAAGTAGCTGACATCTGTTGTAGCCCACTTCCACCCAAGATACTGGGCTGTATAACCAGTTATTCACAATTCCAGTGCTTACTGCAACTGAAAGGGTTGGTCTCTTTTTCTGTTGACTGGAATATGTACACCGTTAGGGCTCCTTTAAATTGTAGGGGTCCTCTCTTGGTGGTTTTGGTGAAATCACACTATATGCATATTCTCTAAAGATATGACACACTAGTCCTATTGCGTGTATGTGTATGTATATATACTTACACACATAGCAAAATGCCTGTGATCAGATTGTTGTTTTACTGTCCCTAATTAATTTGATTACAGCAGGGAGGGATAATTTTCTGATCAGAATCTCACAAACCATTGCCACTGTGGGAAATTTGACAAGGTGCTGGGTTTGCCACCTTAAACTAGCAACCACTTTTGGCCATAATGACCATTGGTACATCCTGTGCTAAATTTCACCAGTACTCCCCTTGATTGCACTCATGATGCAACTCGGGATCACAGCAAGCAAAACCTGTTTATCAAATCCGTCTGACTCTTCCTAACCTTCCGGCCCCACGTCCAGTTTAAATCATCATAATTGTACTGTCAAAATAACTGCCTGTAATCCCAGCACTTTGGGAGGTCGAGGCAGGAGGATCACTTGAGCCCAGAAGTTTGAGACTAGCTTCCTGGGCAAAATGGTGAAACAATGTCTCTACAAAATATACAAAAATTAGCCGGGCATGGTGGCACCCAACTGTAGTCCCAGTTACTCAGGAGTATGAGGTGAGAGGATGACTAGAGCCCAGGAGTTCGAGCCTGCAGTGAATCCTGATGACACTACTGCACTCCAGACTGGGCAAAAGAGTGAGACCCTGTCTCAGAAAGTAAATTAATAAGCTGGGTGTGGTGGTGTGTGCCTGTAACTCCAGCACTTGGGAAGCTGAGGTAGAATGATTCATTGAGCCCTGAAGGTCAAGAGGTCAAGACTGTACTGGGCTGTGATGTTGCCACAGCACTCCAGCCTGGGCAACAGTGAGACCCCAGCTGCAAGGAAAAAAAAAAAAAAAAAAAAATCGGAGACATCAACCAAACAAAAAATTGCTTCCTCACTCTGAAATGACAGTGGTGAACACCATGATGCTATTGGAAAGCTAAGACAAAAACACTCCCTCCTGCTATCAGGATGCAACCTGCCCTCTTGCTCTAACATGTGTGACCCATGGTTTAAATGCTGAAAGCTGATGTAGACAAATTATACTACACTTACCTGTTCTGACCAGCATTTATTTTGTCTCTGGAGGAGATCACCATCCATGGCCCTTAAATATCTAAAGACATGGAATGATGAAGTGCAATGTCTTTTAGGATATTTGGTCATGCCTATACATATATACCTCTGAAGAAACCCAACACTGCATGAGTGGGGAGGCCAAGGCGGGTGGATCACCTGAGGTCAGGGGTATGAGACCAGCCTGGCCAACATTGTGAAACCCTGTCTCTACTAAAAATGTAAAAATTAGCTGGGTATGGTGGTGTTCACATGTACTCCCAGCTACTCAGGAGGCTGAGGTAGGAGGATCACTTGAACCTGGGAGGTAGAGGTTGCAGTGAGCCAAAGTCATGCTGCTGCACGTCAACTTAGGAGACAGAGAGAGGCTCCATCTCAAAAAAAAAAAAAAAAAAATATTGGAAGAGTATCCTCAAACTTTTCACTAGGCATGTCCACTGCCTGGCCATTAAGAAGATAGCTCCAAACATTTTTGGGGGAGCACAGACCTTTTACTTTGATGGGATGTTGCCTCCCATGGTTAGAAATCCTTCTTTTACCTTAGGTAACATTGCTGATAAAAATTGAACATGGTGGCTCTGGCCTATAATCCTAGTGATTCAGAGGCTGAGGTGGAAGGATCACTTAAACCCAGGAGTTCCAGGCTGCAGTGAGCTATGATGGTGACACTACACTCCAGCCTGGGTGACAGAGTCACTCCTTCTCTCTGAAAGAAAAATAAAGAGTCCAGGCGTGGTGGCCTATGCTTGTAATCCCAGCACTTTGAGAGGCTCGGGTGGGAGGATTGCTTGAGCTCAGGAATCTGGGACCATCCTGAGCAAGATAGCGAGACCCTGTCTTTCAGCAAACAAACCAAACAAACAAACAAACAAAAACAAAATTAGCCAGGCATAGTGGTGCATGTCTGTAGTCCCAGCTACTCGGGAGGCTGAGGTGGGAGGATTGCTTGAGCGAGGGAAGTGGAGGCTGGATTGAGCCAAGACTGCACCGCTGCACTCTAGCCTAGGCAACACAGCAAGACTGGTTTTAAAAAAAAAAAAAAAAAAAGAAAGACAAAAGAAAGAAACAAATATTGCCGATGAAACTGTAGCCTCTTTCACAGCTCAACACAAAGCTATTTATTCACTGGCTAAGGTTGTACTGGACAATCGCATCACTTTAGATGATACATATTTTCAAAGACAATCTTATCTTTATTTAAAAATGGGTGGAACCTGGGCGCGGTGGCTCATGCCTGTAATCCCAGCACTTTGGGAGGCCAAGGCGAGTGGGTCACCTGAGGCCAGGAGTCCGAGATCAGCCTGGTCAACACCTCTGAGTTCATCTCCGACCTGACCAATCAGAACTACCAACTCACTGGCCCCCAATCACCAAACTATCCTTAAAAACTCTGGTCCCAGAATGCTCAGGAAGACTGATTTGAGTAATGATAAAACTCTGGTCTCCCACACAGCCGGCTCTGGGTAAATGACTTTCTTTATTGCAATTCCCCTGTCTAGATAAATTGGTTCTGTCTAGGCAGCAGGCAACGTGAACCCATTGGGCAGTTATACTCCCCCAAAACCCACTACACACTTTATGATTCAGTTTATATGAAAGCAAAGGACAGGAAAAACTTGCCTGATAGATTTGAAGTCTGTGGAGTATTGTCAGAGTTTGGGGTTGTATTCTACAGATTAACAGTAATCTGTTAAGCACCTCAAATAAAATTTCCCCCAAATATATATATGTGTGTGTATATATATGTCCGGAGCTGCGCGCCCCGGCCATAGCAAATAATAATTAATGATTAAACGCCCGAGCTCTATTCCTTTCCACCTTCTACCTCCTCCCTAGATTTGTTGTTTCTCTTTTGTATCAATACCTCATAATAGATGGCGCTCTTCCTGCTTCTTCTTCACTTGTTTTTCCCCCGCGGCTGCGAAAATTGTTACTTTGTAGCACAGGCACCATTCCGTGCCGGGAAAATTACCAACTGACAGCGCAGGTGCAACATGACGTTGGACCAGAGAAACCAATACCTACTTGGTCACGCCCTCTGCGATGAGATCATCTCCGCCTCTGGCCCAACCCCTTCCCCTCCAAGTGTATATAAGGCACTGCATTACCGGCATTAAAGGAGACTTGATCAGAGCACTGTCTTGTCTCCGTTTCTCGTGTCTCTTGTCCCCCAAATTCCCACTCCCTCCTCCAGGGCCTGCTTCGACGATCCCGCGGGCCGGGATATATATATATATATATATTTTCCCCCCAAATTTGGACCACTTTGTTTCTGTCTTTGCAGAGCATAAAGTGCTAACATGAGGTAAGCACTAAGGTCTAGAGAAGGCTGTGGAAGAGATGACACACTCCAGCACCATGCCTGAGTCCAGTGTGCTCTGCTGGCAGCATATTTGTACATTGCTGTATTTGAAAAAACCCTACACGATTCATGAAATTGGACCACCGTCTTTATAACAGTGCTAGTGGTAAAACAAGTAAGGATGGCTGGTTTGCAGTCATCTGAGCAGCCTCTCTGGTTTCATAGATCTGGTTTCTCTCTGATATTGAACGACTTGTAATTTCAAGTAGAATGCTACATCACAAGGATAACGATGTGAAGAGAACCAGTTTCCTGTGTAATCCTACATGTTTTAGTCTGCGCATTACAAGCCATTATTTGAAGAAGGGTGGACAGGTTCCAGCTGTCTGCCAAAGAGGTCCTCGGCAACACAGTCTTAAGAACCGGCTTCTGGGCGGGCGTGATGGCTCAGGCCTGTAATCCCAGCACTTTGGGAGGCTGAGGCCAGCGGATTACCTCAGGTCAGGAGTGCGAGATCAGCCTGGCCATCAAGGTGAAACCCGGTCTCTACTAAAAATACAAAAATTAGCCGGGCTTGGTGGCATGCGCCTGAAATCCCGGCTACGCGGAAGCCTTCGGCAGGAGAATCGCTTCAACCCGGGAGGCGGAGGTTGCAGGGAGCCGAGATCATACGACTGCATTCCAGCCTGGGCGACAGAGCGAGACTCGGCGCCAAACCAAAAACAAAAAAACTACAACAGAAACGCCCGCTTCTTTGGGGAAGACCAGGGACGGGGAAGGGAGGGAAAGGAGAGGCAGACGTCACTGTCCCCGCAGGCTGTGGCGGCAGGTTGTTCGGCTGAGCTGGCGCACGATGGGGCGGAAAAGCAGACGGGGACTGGGAACGCGCTGTCGGTGACATCACGGAGAGGGCGACTTCTATGTAGATGAGGCAGCGCAGGGGCTGCCGCTTCGCCACCGGCTGCTTCGTCACGAAGGAGTTCCCGTGCTGTAGGAGCGGGTTCAGGACCGCTAGTCGGACCTGAGAGTCCCAGCTGTGTGCCAGGGCCAGGAGAGCTCGAGGGTGCACGGGGCAAGTGACCGTGCGTGTAAAGGGTGAGGCGTGTGGAGCTGTGGCAGGGCGGAGGTACTGAAACTCATACTTACCTGGCAGGGGAGATACCATGATCACGAAGGTGGTTTTCCCAGGGCGAGGCTTATCCATTGCACTCCGGATGTGCTGACCCCTGCGATTTCCCCAAATGTGGGAAACTCGACTGCATAATTTGTGGTAGTGGGGGACTGCGTTCGCGCTTTCCCCTGCACTTTTCTAGTGGAAAAATAGACTTGACGCAAAGGGCTACTTTTTATTTATACGAGTTCGTGGTTTGGGTGGCGTGTTAAACGTTCTCTTCATAGTCGCAGTAATGGGTAACAGAAAGTACCGTGTTACCGTTCTTTCCGCCGCCGTGAGCTTGTTTAACACAAGCTAAGTGACCGCAGGGCTCTTCTCTTCCCTTTCTACGTGGGGCTGCGTTTTGCAGATTGCTTCATGGTCTCCAGTCTCTTGAGTTCTCACGCTCTGTGGAAACCTTCGTGTTTTTTCGTGGTCCCCAGTCACCCTTCACACAGCCTCTGCTTCTAACCGCAGCCCCCACAGGAGTTTGTGGGATTTCTGTGCTAGCGGGGAACGTGTTCTCACCTCATAGAGCCAGGTAGAAACTCTACGCAGTCGGGTGCTGTTCTCTGGGATGAAAGCAGGGCCTTTGGTGCTGTTCTCTGGGATGAAGGCAGTGTTCCCGTTCGGTTGTAGACACAACAGGCTTGCTTTCTGTAGGGGAACGGGAGGGCTCTCCCGGAGCCCAGGTGCCCTTGCTCACGTTCACCGAGGCCTGCAGGTCGGAACCGCAGTCTCACCTGTAGGCAGAAAGGGCTGCGATCTACCCCAGCTACCCGAACTACCCAGCAATAAAATGGGACACATTGCGGAAAGATGAGATAGCGTGGATAATCTCAAAAACATTATGGCGAGTGACGAAAAGAGCATTCTGTGAGGCGCCATCAAAGTGAATTTCTGGAACAGGCAAAACTAACCTGTATAGTGACAGAAACTACATCATTGATTGCTGGGGTCAGGCAGAGGGCGGGACTGACTGCAAAGGGCACGAGAGGACCTTTTAGAGTAATAGACACGTCACCAAACTTGAAATGGATGCGTTGTACCATAGTCAACTCACACCTTACTAAACTGGTTGTAAAATTGCATAAGAAAACCACTCCAAATCTTAATGTCTTCTACTTAATTTAGTGTATGTTTACCCTTAGAGGATTCCTTTAGAAAAATGTCTCTCTAAATGTGATTGGGAGTTCAGGAATTCCTTCATTTGTGTTTCCGTCTCTTTGTCTGCAGTTAAGTTCATGCACTATTAAATGGGATATTTGTAAAATAAAAATAGAGTCTAAGCTAAATTTTGTAAAAGCATACATATATGCATCTTTATTATTTTATTATTTTTTCAGGTATATATATCCTTATTATTTTTTCTTCTTTTTCTTTTTGGGGGCCTGGGGGGGGGATAGTCTAGCTAAAATATACATTCCTGTCTCTGTAGACATACCACAAGACCTTTACTCCAGTGTTGTCCAAACGTTATGAGAAATTATTTTTGAACTAAAGGTGATCAAAAATTTTACATATGTTTACATCTTCTCTACTGTTAGTATGATCTATGCTTAGCATGTATAATTTTTTTTAAAGACAATAGCTTAACAGTAATTTGGAAGAAAAATATGTACCTATGTTAAGAGTAGTTAATTCCAGCAGTTTGAATGTGGATGACCAGTTATCCTCCCCTTTATGAATTTTTTAAATTTTTAAATGGAAAATCCTCAATGATCTGGAAGTGAAAGAACAGATTAGATTTGGAAGGGGTGTGGGGCAGGTGAGAGGAAAATGTAAAGAGAAGGACAAACCCAGTTCTGGCAGGACCGTGTTTAAGTTGAAGGTTTCTGGGGAGCAGTTGTTGGGATAAGAAGAATATGGGGGAGGCAGGAAAATCATGAAAATATTTAGGACAGTGCATTGCCTGTCTTATTCCTCCTCCTTTTGTGTTTTTTCAAAAGAAATACACAGACTTACGTTTCTTTTCAAGCTTGCTTACCATTTGTGTTTCTCTTTTATTAGTGTAACTGCCCGGTAGGTTTATCTTGCTGGTTGCCCAGAAAAGCCAATGGAGCTGAGAACAGCAGGCTTTCTACAACGGAGAAAGAATTTAATAAAAGCAGAGGCAGCTGAGGGACCAGGACAGGGGTTTATTATTACTCAAATCTGCCAAAATTCAAAGACTAGGGTTTTTTGTTTGTTTGTTTGTTTTTTAGGGATAGTCTGGCAGGCAGGGGGCTAGGGAATGGGCAAAGCTGATTGGTTGGGTTGGGGGATGAAATCACAGTGTCAGAGCTTGTTTACTGCACTAAGTCAGTCCCTGGGTGAGGGCCACAGGACCAGATGAGCCAGTTTACTGGTCTGGGTGTGCCAGCGAGTCCATCATAAGGCAGGGTCTGAAAAATATCTTGAACACCAATCTAAAGTTTAACGCTAACAATGTTATATATAGGCACAGTTGGGGAGCTTAGGAATCATGTGGCTGCTGGCTGCATGGCTCCTGAGCCATAATTTCCAATCTCGTGCCTAATTTGTTAGCTTTGCTAAGGAGTTCTGATCCCCAAGATAGGAAGGAGTTTGTCTGGGGAAGGGGTAATCAGCTTTGTTTCAGACTTAGACTTGGAACTAAACTCCTCTTAGTTAGCCTGGCCTATGCCCAGGAATGGACAAGGGCAGCTCAGAGGTTAGAAGTAAGATGCAGTCAGTTAGGTCAGATTTCTTTCACAGTCATAGTTTTCCCATGTCAGGTTTTTCTCACTGTCATAATTTTTGCAAGAGTGATTTTGTTAGGAGCAGTATAAATGCAGTGGTTCTGAGAACGTCTTCTGGAGCCAGGCTGCCTTCACTTCAAATCCTCCTTTGCTGGCTGAGTGACCCTAGGCAGGTCACTTAACATCTTTGTGCATCTCAGTTATCTCATATGGAAGATGAAAGTGATGGTGTGACTTCGGCCTGAGGTAAGGACTAAATGAGTAAACATATGCACTCATCAACTGTGTGTGACATGTGGCACTTTGTGATTCAGGCACAGTTGATGATGTGCATATGTTACTCATATGCGTGTTAGCTCTTGTATTTTGCCTGCAACACTGCACAAAGAGCAGATGTGATGAAAACCGGTTGTACTGAAGTTACAGCAGTGATACTTTCCAGTGACCCTGCACCCTCCCAGGGAGACTTCAGCAATCCTCTCACCAGCAGTAACCTCCTGAGCTGGGAGGTTCTAGGAAGGCCCCTCAATCTCCAGCAGGTTTGACCTTCAAGGAGCTTCAGGGAAGGAGCTAGAGAAGTATTTCTATCTGGGAGGAACTGGGAGTTTATTAGCTCATCCGTACAGCTCACCCAAAGGGGAATAAAGATTCAATTTCTGGCTTCAAATCTGCCACAATAAAATTCTTATAGTTTTGACCGAGTGCAGTGGCTCACGCCTGTAATCCCGGCAGTTTGGGAGGCTGAGCGGGTGGATCACCTGAGGTCAGGAGTTCGAGACCAGCCTGGCCAACGTGCTGAAACCCGATCTCTACTAAAAATACAAAAAGTAACCAGGCGTGGTGGCGGGCGCCTGTAATCCCAGCACCTCCGGAGGCTGAGGCAGGAGAATCGCTTGAACCCAGGAGGCGGACGTTGCAGTGAGCTGAGATCACGTCATTGCACTCCAGCCTAGATGACAGCACAAGACCCTGTCAAAAAATATATATATATATTTTATAGTTTTATAGTGGAAGACATTTCTACATGTAGGGGAGGAAAGATGACTTTTCCTCACCCAGCCTAGGTTCACTGCTGAGACCCTTATAGCAAAAGAAACTAACAAGGGAAGAGCATGTGTATTTATTTAATGTAAGTTTTACATGACAGGAGCGCCTTTCAAAGGAAATGAAAGCCCATGGAAACAGCTAAACCTCAGTTTTGTTTTTTTTTTAACAGTCAGTTTATTGAAGAATGGATAGTCATGGAGACGTATCATTAAGACCATAATAGTATGACCTAACAGTAACAAACTGAGGAAAACGTAGCCAGGCCTCTGTGTTCAGGCTCTTGTGTGTGTCCCTGTGTCTTCAGAATCGAGGATGCACCTTTCCTCTGGGTACAGCGAGGGCACCTCTCACATAAGTGTCTTATAATCGACTTCAGAGAAGAAGGGCGGCAGGTGGTGGGGTGACAATGACCTTCCTGCTTCTGTTGTTTACTCAAATTCCTTTAGCATAAAATATTCAATACCCCAAGATGTTATATTTTGGAGTAGCATGTCCTGAGCCCCGTCATGCACATGCAACAAAACCCAGAATCTTTGAAGAGTGATGACTTCAAAATATTTAAATTCAAAATACAAATGATGACCAAGTAGGGTGGCTCATGCCTGTAGTCCCAGCAGGGAGGTGCAGGGAGGCCCAGGCAGGTGGATCGCTTGAGTTCTGGAGTTCGAGAGCTGCCTGGCCAATATGGCGAAACCCCATCTCCACTAAAAATACAAAAATTAGCCCAGCATGTGGTGCATACCTGTTGTTCCAGCTACTTTCAAGGGGTGGGGAATGAGTGGGCTGAGGATCAACTGAAACAATATCATATTTACAAATTATTTTTTTCCTATAAGGCTAGTCAAGAGAAGCAGTGGTCTTATGTAACAGGTCTTATGCAATAGGTCTTATGTAATGCCTTTAACTTCAGCACTTTCAGCAAATTTATCTTCTGCGGGAGAGATACCAATTCATATTCCAATTTATTTCTCAACTCTAATACTGTCCCTTTCTTCATTTACTTGCTGGCACAACAAACTTTCTCCCCCTTCCCCCACATTTCTTAGACTAGGTCTCACTCTGTCACCCAGGATGAAGGACAGTGGTGTGATGTTAGTTCACTGCAGCCTCCACCCCCTGGGCTCTAGTGATCCTCCCACCTCAGCCGCCAGAGTAGCTGGATCTACAGACGTGCACCACCACATTCAGCTTTTTTTTTTTTTTTTTTTTTTTTTTTTGTAGAGATAGGGCCTTGCTATGTTGCCCAGGTTGGTCTCCAACCCCGGAGCTCAAGAGATCTATTTGCCTCAGTCTCCCACATTGCTGGGATTTCAGGTGTGAGCCACTGTGCTGGCCATGAGCCCATGATATTCTAATAAGGGGACAGGTGCCTTCCTGGCTTAACTAAGGGGAGGGTACAACGGAAGGACATGGTGGACATTACACATAGATATTCTGTTGCACAGGATGGACAGCGAAACTTCTAAGATATTTTCTTTTCTTTTCTTTTTTGAGTCAAGGTCTTTCTCTGTTGCCCAGGCTGCAGTGCAGTGGCACAATCACAGTTCACTGCAGCCTGAACTTCCTGGGCTCCTGCGATCCTCCCACCTTAGCCTTCCAAGTAGCTGAGACTACAGGTATGCACCATCATATGTGGCTATTAAGAAAAATAATAATTCTGTAGAAATGTGGTCTCACTAAATTGCCTAGGCTGGTCTCCAACTCCTGAACTCAAGTGATCCTCCTGCTTCGGCCTCCCAAAGTGCTGTGCTTAGATTACTGGCATGAGCCACCATGGTCGGCCCTGTTTCTTTTTAAAATTTATTTATTTTGAGTCAATATTTTATTTTCTCTGGAAAGATAAAGGGAACAAGGTTTTTTCTAGAAACAGGCATATGGTATGGACCCAATGATACCCTGATCCACTCCTTAGGCTTCAATTACCCTTTTTAAAGTAGTTCATAAGCTGACTTGTTGGAATTCAGACAAAATGATAGCATGAGGAAAGCAGTGTATTGAAAACCATTGACTACGATTGTGCAAAAGGTTTATTCTTGCTGTACCGTCTGTTCTGGCCCAAACGTAATCCTGGACAACCCCTTCACGTGTCACAGGGACTTTGTACCTTTAGGACCCTTCGAGACATAGCAGTTAGACTTTACCCAGCTGTCTGCATCTTAGGGTCACAGATACCTTCTGGTGGTAATTTGTATATGCTCTCACTGGGGTGAAGCTTTTCCATGCCGATGAGCCACAGCCCAAGTAGCAGGTAGACTGTGATTAGAAAAAAATCATTCCTCATGGGGAGTGCCATCTGATCTCCATAGCAACCGAGGAACACACTGTATCAGGCAGGTAGTTGGATCCATTTGCAACGTTTGGCCTATGTCCCAACATTTCCATTGTGCCTATCACCCCTAGTCCTCTGGACTGGTGCAACCCAATAATGATACAATAAAAACCCAATCAACAAAACTAACAGAAGTTTTTAACCTTCCCTGGCCAAAGATCCCCCACTGTTTCTGGAAAACTTTCACTCTCTACCTTCGAAATTAGAAGAGGAAGACCCATGCAGTGGTTAGATGAAGGGGCTTATGAACCTGTACTGTACTTCTTAAAGGTAACATCCTCCATCATTGCTAAGGTCTCACAAGACTTCTTACCAAGAGCTCCAAATTAATACAGGATGCCTTTCATAATGAGCTGCTGGGAAATGAAAATATCACAAATTGTGGCCTATAATCTGGAGATGTTGTTTACTGGAAACATCAAATAAAATATTCCCTCCAAGCCCACTAGAGGGCACCAAACATATATTATTAATATTAATGTTTTCCTTTCTTTCTTTCCTTCCCTCCCTCCCTCCCTTCTTTCTTTCTCTCCTTCCTTCCTTCCTTCCTTCCTTCCTTCCTTCCTTCCTTCCTTCCTTCCTTCCTTCCTTCCTTCCTTCCTTCCTTCCTTCCTTCCTTCCTTCCTTCCTTCCTTCCTTCCTTCCTTCCTTCCTTCCTTCCTTCCTCTCTCTCTTTCTTTCTCTCTTTTTGATGCGGTCTCCCTCTGTTGCCCAGGCAAGAATGCAGTGGTGCAATTATGACTCACTGTAGCCTTTCACTCCTGGGGTCAAGCCATCTTCCTTCCTGAGTCTCCCAAGTAGCTGGGACCAGAGGTGTGGGCCACAGCACCTGGCTCACATCAGGTATTATTGCCCAATCTCTGTGGCAGTAAACATAAGGGCGTTGACACACAGATTCATGTTTCTCATATCCCTACCAGAGTGGACATCTGTCAGTGGAGGTTTTCACTTAAAGGTGACTTGCAATATCCCTGACCAAGACGGCAAGTCGCTGACATCTGTTGTAGCCCACTTCCACCCAAGATACTGGGCTGTATAACCAGTTATTCACAATTCCAGTGCTAACTGCAACTGAAAGGGTTGGTCGCTTTTTCTGTTGACTGGAATATGTACACTGTTAGGGCTCCTTTAAGTTGTAGGGGTCCTCTCTTGGTGGTTTTGGTAAAATCATCCTATATGCATATTCTCTAAAGATATGACACACTAGTCCTATTGCGTGTATGTGTATATATATATACCTACACACATAGCAAAATGCCTGTGATCAGATTGTTGTTTTATGTCCCTAATTAATTTGATTACAGCAGGGAGGGATAATTCTCTGATCAGAATCTCACAAACCATTGCCACTGTGAGAAGTTTGACAAGGTGCTGGGTTTGCCACCTTAAACTCCCAACCACTTTTGACCATAATGACCCATTGGTACAACCTGTGCTAAATTTCACCAGTATTCCCCGATTGCACTCACGATGCAACTCGGGATCACATCACGCAAAACCTGTTTATCGAATCTGTCTGACTCTTCCTAACCTTCCGGCCCCATGTCTCAGTTTAAACCATCATAACTGTACTGTCAGAATAACTGCCTGTAATCCCAGCACTTTGGGAGGTCAAGGCAGGAGGATCACTTGAGCCCGGAAGTTTGAGACTAGCTTCCTGGGCAAAATGGTGAAACAATGTCTCTACAAAATATATAAAAATTAGCCGGGCATAGTGGCACCCAATAATAGTCCCAGTTACTCAGGAGTATGAGGTGAGAGGATGACTAGAGCCCAGGAGTTCAAGCCTGCAGTGAATCCTGATGACACCACTGCACTCCAGACTGGGCAAAAGAGTGAGACCGTGTCTCAGAAAGTAAATAAATAAGCTGGGTGTGGTGGTGTGTGCCTGTAACTCCAGCACTTGGGAAGCTGAGGTAGAATGATTCATGGAGCCCTGAAGGTCAAGAGGTCAAGACTGTACTGGGCTGTGATGTTGCCACAGCACTCCAGCCTGGGCAACAGTGAGACCCCAGCTGCAAGGGAAAAAAAAAAAAAAAAAAAAAAAAAAAAAAAAAAATCGGAGACAACATCAACCAAGCAAAAAATTGCTGCCTCACTCTGAAATGACAGTGGTGAACACCATGATGCTATTGGAAAGCTAAGACAAAAACACTCCCTCCTGCTATCAGGATGCAACCTGCCCTCTTGCTCTAACATGTGTGACCTATGGTTTAAATGCTGAAAGCTGATGTACCCAAATTATACTACACTTACCTGTTCTGACCAGCATTTATTTTGTCTCTGGAGGAGATCACCATCCATGGCCCTTAAATGTCTAAAGACATGGAATGATGAAATGCAATGTCTTTTAGGATATATGGTCACCCCTATACATATATACCTCTGAAGAAACCCAACACTGCATGAGTGGCGAGGCTGAGGCGGGTGGATCACCTGAGGTCAGGGGTATGAGACCAGCCTGGCCAACATTGTGAAATCCCGTCTCTACTAAAAATACAAAAATGAGCTGGGTATGGTGGTGTTCACACGTACTCCCAGCTACTCAGGAGGCTGAGGTAGGAGAATCACTTGAACCTGGGGGGAAGAGGTTGCAGTGAGCCAAGGTTATGCTACTGCACTTCAGCCTAGAAAACAGAGAGAGGCTCCATCTCAAAAAAAAAAAAAAAAAAAAAAAAAAAATTGGAAGAGTATCCTCAAACTTTTCACTAGGCATGTCCACCACACTCTACTTTAGTAATAGTTGGAGATCCTATTTGGAGAAAACTTGCTAATTATCTGCCTGGCCATTAAGAAGATAGCTCCAAACATTTTTGGGGAGCACATTTTTGCTTTGATGGGATGTTACCTCCCATGGTTAGAAATCCTTCTTTTACCTTAGGTAACATTGCTGATAAAAATTGAACATGGTGGCTCTGGCCTATAATCCTAGTGATTCAGAGGCTGAGGTGGAAGGATCACTTAAACCCAGGAGTTCCAGTCTGCAGTGAGCTATGATGGTGACACTACACTCCAGCCTGGGTGACAGAGTCACTCCTTCTCTCTGAAAGAAAAATAGTCTAGGCGTGGTGGCCTATGCTTGTAATCCCAGCACTTTGAGAGGCTCGGGTGGGAGGATTGCTTGAGCTCAGGAATCTGGGACCATCCTGAGCAAGATAGCGAGACCCTGTCTTTCAACAACCAAACCAAACAAACAAACAAACAAAAACAAAATTAGCCAGGCATAGTGGTGCATGTCTGTAGTCCCAGCTACTTGGGAGGCTGAGGTGGGAGGATTGCTTGAGCGAGGGAAGTGGAGGCTGCAGTGAGCCAAGACTGCACCACTGCACTCTAGCCTAGACAACACAGCAAGACTGTGTCTTTAAAAAAAAAAAAAAGACAAAAGAAAGAAACAAATATTGCTGATGAAACTTAGCCTCTTTCACAGCTCAACAAAAAGCTATTTATTCACTGGCTAAGGTTGTACTAGATATTCGTATCACTTTAGATGATACATATTTTCAAAGACAATATTATCCTTATTTAAAAATGGGTGGAACCTGGGCGCGGTGGCTCACGCCTGTAATCCCAGCACTTTGGGAGGCCGAGGCCAGTGGGTCACCTGAGGTCAGGAGTCCGAGATCAGCCTGGCCAACTAAAATACAAAAATTAGCCGGGTCCAGTGGCATGTGCCTGTAGTCCCATCAAGTTGGGAGGCTGTGGCAGGAGAATCACTTGAACCCAGGAGTCAGAGGTTGCAGTGAGTGGAGATTGTGCCACTGCATTCCAGCCTGGGAGCCAGAGAAAGAGTCTGTCTCAAAAAAACAAAACAAAACAAAACAAAAACAATGGGTAGATATAGCAGCACTTACAAGAGTTCATAAAAGGAATGTACATTGTCAACTGATAGTGTGGAGAGAGCAGCCCCCTGCCCACCTGGTTGTGATCTCTGCACAACGCTTGCCCACACCTCCTCTTCCACTTAGTACAACACAGCCCAGAACACACAAGGGGAGAGCCGCAGCCACAGCAGCCTCCGCAGCCCGCTTTAGATGATAGATTTAGCTGATCAGGGAGGTGGGATGTGTGCTGGTTACAACGTCTTGTTGCGTATCCATATATAAATACTTTCCATGAAGTAGAACTTCATCTGGAAAAAAATAGAAGTCATTTGGCTACAAGAAATCATGAAAGAAGAACTGGGATGTGACGTTTTCCCTGATGTTTTTAGTTGGCTCCCTAATGGAATAGGAATAGGTTCCCTTACTATTCTGGCATACAGATCCTCTTTGTGATTCTCATTCTTGTGTGCATTATATGTGTTCTATTCAAATTACTAATGTTATATATTTCCTGTTTTACTTCTGAGAAAACTGATTTTATGGTTTCTGAAGACTAGAGATGATTAAACAAGTGACAGCTGTAGACTTAACTGAGGTCTCTCTCTCCTCTTTTCTTCTTTTTTTTGTTTTTCCTACTCTGTGACACCCTTTCAACTGGGCTTTTTGGCGCTCTTAACAATTCCTCAGTGAGGCGGCTCCTTTCCTCTCCTGCCCTCAGTGTGGGAAAGACCATCTGGGAATGAGCCTTCCTGGCAAAGAGGGACACCTTGCCTGAGCTTTTGATCATCAGTGCTTTCAAAAAGAAATATATATATATATAAAACATATATATATATCTTCTTTATATATATATTTATAATATATATTTATATATATATACACACATATTTTCCCCCCCCAAATTTGGACCACTTTGTTTCTGTCTTTGCAGAGCATAAAGCGCTAACACGAGGTAAGTGCTAAGGTCTAGAGAAGGCTGTGGAAGAGATGACAAACTCCAGCACCATGCCTGAATGTCCAGTGTGCTCTGCTGAGGCAGCATATTTGTACATTGCTGTATTTGAAAAAACCCTACAAGATTCATGAAATTGGACCACCATCTTTATAACAGTGCTAGTGATAAAACAAGTAAGGATGGTTGGTTTGCAGTCATCTGAGCAGCCTCTCTGGTTTCTCTCTGATATTGAACGACTTGTAATTTCAAGTAGAATGCTACATCACAAGGATAACGATGTGAAGAGAACCAGTTTCCTGTGCAATCCTACATGTTTTAGTCTGCGCATTACAAGCCATTATTTGAAGAAGGGTGGACAGGTTCCAGCCGGCTACGCGGAAGCCTGCGGCAGGGGAATCGCTTCAACCCGGGAGGCTGAGGTTGCAGGGAGCCGAGATCATGCGACTGCATTCCAGCCTGGGCGACAGAGCGAGACTCGGCGCCAAACCAAAAACAAAAAAACAACAGAAACGCCCGCTTCTTTGGGGAAGACCAGGGACGGGGAAGGGAGGGAAAGGAGAGGCAGACGTCACTGTCCACGCAGGCTGTGACAGCAGGTTGTTCGGCTGAGCTGGCGCACGATGGGGCGGAAAAGCAGACGGGGACCGGGAACGCGCTGTCGGTGACATCACGGAGAGGGCGACTTCTATGTAGATGAGGCAGCGCAGGGGCTGCCGCTTCGCCACCGGCTGCTTCGCCACGAAGGAGTTCCCGTGCTGTAGGAGCGAGCCCAGGACCACTGGTCGGACCTGAGAGTCCCAGCTGTGTGTCAGGGCTAGGAGGGCTTGAGGGTGCGCGGGGCAAGTGACCGTGTGTGTAAAGGGGGAGGCGTATGGAGCTGTGGCAGGGCGGAGGTACCGGAACTCATACTTACCTGGCAGGGGAGATACCATGATCACGAAGGTGGTTTTCCCAGGGCGAGGCTTATCCATTGCACTCCGGATGTGCTGACCCCTGCGATTTCCCCAAATGTGGGAAACTCGACTGCATAATTTGTGGTAGTGGGGGACTGCGTTCGCGCTTTCCCCTGAACTTTTGTAGTGAAAAAGTAGATTCCACGCAAAGGGCTGTTTTTGATTTCTACGGTTTCGTGGTTTGGGTGGCATGTTAAGCGTTCTCCTCACAATCACAGTGAGGGGAAACAGGAAGTATCGTATTACCATCCTCTCCGCTGCCGTGAGCTTGTTTAACACAAGTTAAGTGGCCGCAGGGCCCTTCTCTTCCGTTTCTACACGTGGGGCTGCTTTTTGCAGATTGTTTTATGGTCTCCAGTCTCTTGAGTTTTCACGCTCTGTGGAAACCTTCGTGTTTTTTCGTAGCCCCCAGTCACCCTTCACACAGCCTCTGCTTCTAACCGCAGCCCCCACAGGAGTTTGTGGGATTTCTGTGCTAGCGGGGAACGTGTTCTCACCTCATAGAGCCAGGTAGAAACTCTACGCAGTCGGGTTGCTGTTCTCTTGGATGAAAGCAGGGCCTTTGGTGCTGTTCTTTGTGATAAAAGCAGTGTCCCTGTTCGGTTGTAGACACAACACGCTTGCTTTCTGTAGGGGAACGGGAGGGCTCTCCCCGCGTCCAGGTGCCCTTGCTCATGTTCACGGAGGCCTGCAAATCAGAACCGCAGTCTCACCTGTGGGCAGAAAGGGCTGCAATCTACCCCAGCTACCCGAACTACCCAGCAATAAAATGGGACACATTACGGAAACATGAGAGGGCATGGATAATCTCAAAAACATTATGCCGAGTGACGAAAAGAGGGCATCCTGTGAGGCGCCATCAAGGTGAATTTCTAGAACAGGCAAAACTAACCTGTATAGTGACAGAAACTACATCATTGATTGCTGGGGTCAGGCAGAGGGCGGGACTGACTGCAAAGGGCACGAGAGGACCTTTTAGAGTAATAGACACGTCATCAAACTTGAAATGGATGCGTTGTACCATAGTCGATTCACACCTTAATCAACTTGGTTGTAAAAAGGAATAAGAAAACCACTCCAAATCTTAATGTCTTCTACTCAATTTAGTGTATGTTTACCCGTAGAGGATTCCTTTAGAAAAATGTCTCTCTAAATGTGATTGGGAGTTGAGGAATTCCTTCATTTCTGTTTCTGTCTCTTTGTCTGCAGTTAAATGGGATATTTGTAAAATAAAAATAGAGTCTAAGCACTATTAAATGGGATATTTGTAAAATAATAATAGAGTCTAAGCTAAATTTTGTAAAAGCATACATATATGCATCTTTATTATTTTATTATTTTTTCAGGTATCTATATCCTTATTATTTTTTCTTGTTTTTCTTTTTTGGGGCCTGGCGGGGATAGTCTAGCTAAAATATACATTCCTGTCTCTGTAGATATACCACAAGACCTTTACTCCAGTGTTGTCCAAACGTTATGAGAAATTAATTTTGAACTGAAGGTGCTCAAAAATTTTACATATGTTTACATCTTCTCTACTGTTAGTATGGTCTATGCTTAGCATGTATAATTTTTTTTTTTAAGACAATAGCTTAGCAGTGATTTGGAAGAAAAACATGTACCTATGTTAAGAGTAGTTAATTCCAGGAGGTGTGAATATGGATGACCAGTTATCTTCCCCTTTATGAATTTTTTAAATTTTTAAATGGAAAATCCTCAATGACCTGGAAGTGGAAGAACAGATTAGATATGGAAGGGGTGTGGGGCAGGTGAGAGGAAAATGTAAAGAGAAGGACAAACCCAGTTCTAGCAGGACGGTGTTTAACTTGAAGGTTTCTGGGGATCAGTTGTTGGGATAAGAATATGGGGGAGGCAGGAGAATCATGAAAATATTTAGGACAGTGTATCGCCTGTCTTATCATTCTTCCTCCTTTTGTATTTCTTCAAAAGAAATACACAGACTTACGTTTCTTTTCAAGCATGCTTACCATTTGTGTTTCTCTTTTATTAATGTAACTGCCCGGTAGGTTTATCTTGCCGATTGTCCAGGTAAGGCTTTCTGCAATAGAGAAAGAATTTAATAAATGCAGAGGTAGCTGAGGGACCAGGACAGGGGTTTATTATTACTCAAATCTGCCAAAATTCAAAGACTAGGGTTTTTTGTTTGTTTGTTTGTTTGTTTGTTTAGGATAGTCTGGCAGGCAGGGGGCTAGGGAATGGGCAAAGCTGATTGGTTGGGTTGGGGGATGAAATCACAGTGTCAGAGCTTGTTTACTGCACTGAGTCAGTCCCTGGGTGAGGGCCACAGGACCAGATGAGCCAGTTTACTGGTCTGGGTGTGCCAGCGAGTTCACCATAAGGCAAGGTCTGAAAAATAGCTTGAACACCAATCTAAAGTTTAACGCTAACAATGTTATATATAGGCACAGTTGGGGAGCTTAGGAATCATGTGGCTTCTGGCTGCATGGCTCCTGAGCCATAATTTCCAATCTCGTGCCTAATTTGTTAGCTTTGCTAAGGAGGTCTGATCCCCAAGATAGGAAGGAGTTTGTCTGGGGAAGGGGTAATCAGCTTTGTTTCAGACTTAGACTTGGAACCAAACTCCTCTTAGCCTGGCCTATGCCCAGGAATGGACAAGGGCAGCTCAGAGGTTAGAAGTAAGATGCGGTCAGTCAGGTCAGATTTCTTTCACAGTCATAGTTTTCCCATGTCAGGTTTTTCTTACTGTCATAATTTTTGCAAGGGTGATTTCGTTAGGAGCAGTATAAACACAGTGGTTCTGAGAACGTCTTCTGGAGCTAGGCTGCCTTCACTTCAAATTCCTGCTTTCAAATCCTCCTTTCCTGGCTGAGTGACCCTGGGCAGGTCACTTAACGTCTTTGTGCATCTCAGTTTTCTCATATGGAAGGTGAAAGTGATAGTGTGACCTCCGGCCTGAGGTAAGGACTAAATGAGTAAACATATGCACTCATCAACTGTGCATAACATGTGGCACTTTGTGATTCAGGCACAGTTGATAATGTGCATATGTTACTCATGTGCATGTTAGCTCTTGTATTTTGCCTGCAACACTGCACAAAGAGCAGATGTGATGAAAACCATTTGTACTGAAGTTACAGCAGTGATACTTTCCAGTGACCCTGCACCCTCCCAGGGAGACTGCAGCAAACCTCTCACCAGCAGTAACCTCCTGAACTGGGAGGTTCTAGGAAGGCCCCTCAATCTCCAGCAGGTTTGACCCTCAAGGAGCTTCAGGGAATGAGCTAGAGAAGTATTTGTATCTAGGAGGAACTGGGAGTTTATTAGCTCATCCGTACAGCTCATCCAAAGGGGAACAATGATTCAATTTCTGGCTTCAAATCTGCTCTAATAAAATTCTTATAGTTTTGACCGGGTGCAGTGGCTCATGCCTGTAATCCCCGCACTTTGGAAGGCCGAGGCGGGTGGATCACCTGAGGTCAGAAGTTCGAGACCAGCCTGGCCAACATGGTGAAACCCCATCTCTACTAAAAATACAAAAAGTAACCGGGCATGGTGGTGGGTGCCTGTAATCCCAGCACCTCCGGAGGCTGAGGCAGGAGAATCGCTTGAACCCAGGAGGCGGACGTTGCAGTGAGCTGAGATCACGTCATTGCACTCCAGCCTGGATGATAGTGCAAGACCCTGTCAAAATATATATATATTTTTTATAGTTTTATAGTGGAAGATATTTCTACATGTAGAGGAGGAAAGGTGACTTTTCCTCACCCAGCCTAGGTTCACTGCTGAGACCCTTACAGCAAAAGACAGACTAACAAGAGAAGAGCGTATGTATTTATTTAATGTACGTTTTACATGACAGGAGTGCCTTTCAAAGGAAATGAAGGCCCATGGAAACAGCTAAATCTCAGTTTTTTTTTTTTTTTTTGTTTAACAGTCAGTTTGTTGAAGAATGGATAATCATGGAGAAGTATGATAAGACATTAAGAGTATGACCTAGCAGTAACAAACTGGGGAAAACGTAGCCCGGCTTCTGTGTTCAGGCTCTTGTCTGTGTCCCTGTGTCTTCAGAATCGAGGATGCACCTTTCCTCTGGGTACAGAGAGGGCACCTCTCACATAAGTGTCTTATCATCGACTTCAGAGAAGAAGGGCGGCAGGTGGTGGGGTGACAATGACCTTCCTGCTTCTGTTGTTTACTCAAATTCCTTTAGCATAAAACATTCAATACCCCAAGATGTTGTATTTTGGAGTAGCATGTCATGAACCCCATCATGCTCATGCAACAAAACCCAGAGTCTTTGAAGAGTAATGACTACAAAATGTTTAATTTCAAAATACAAATGATGACCAAGTAGGGTGGCTCATACCTGTAGTCCCAGCAGGGAGGTGCAGGGAGGCCCAGGCAGGTGGATCACTTGAGTTCTGGAACTCGAGAGCTGCCTGGCCAATATGGCGAAACCCCATCTCTAGTAAAAATACAAAAATTAGCCCAGCATGTGGTGCACACCTGTTGTTCCAGCTACTTTCAGGGGGTGGGGAATGAGTGGGCTGAGGATCAACTGAAACAATATCATATTTACAAATGACTTTTTTTCCTATAAGGCTAGTCAAGTGAAGCAGTGGAAGTGGAGAAGGAACAATGAAACCTGTAACTGGTTGTGATCAATTATTTGTAAACAGGAATGAATTTTTATGCACTATACACTGTTGTCAAATTTACATATGCTGCAAAACTGGAGGTGAACAGCAGTGCCCCAGTCACGTTCCTACACTTATCTCTAGGGATAACAATTTTTTTTTTTTTTGAGACGGAGTCTCGCTCTGTCACCCAGGCTGGAGTGCAGTGGCCGGATCTCAGCTCACTGCAAGCTCCGCCTCCCGGGTTTATGCCATTCTCCTGCCTCAGCCTCCCCAGTAGCTGGGACTACAGGCGCCCGCCACCTCGCCCGGCTACTTTTTTTGTATTTTTAGTAGAGACGGGGTTTCACCGTGTTAGCCCGGATGGTCTGGATCTCCTGACCTCGTGATCCGCCCGTCTCGGCCTCCCAAAGTGCTGGGATTACAGGCTTGAGCCACCGCGCCCGGCCTGGGATAACAATTTTTAACGCGTGCAGCCAACCTGTACATAAATATTGTTACTCTTTGTCCAATTTTCCTCCCCAGGCCCTGCAGTCCAGCCTGCAAGGGGAAACAGAGTTTGTGTGTTTCCTTACCTTCTAGTCCACTCCAAGGAGCCAAGAAGGCGTCATCTCACCCCCCTCAACCCCGGCTCGTCCTCCAAACTGAGCCCTTCGAAGGCTGCGGTGATTTTCAGTCCTTCGTAATCGCTCTCAGTCCCAAAACATGAAAATGAGAGCGATGGTCCTGAGCGCCTGGAGCGACATCTTAGTTCGCTCCCAAGAGCCATCAGGAACCTCATTCCAAGTGCTCTGAAGAGCAGGAGAGAACATTTTTAACGCTGGTAGCGTCCTAAGGCGTCTTCTCCTTGGGGTAGGGTTCTGACGGGACGAGGGGGAGCCCCACCATCAGGGACTCGCCCCTCAGAGCTGCTCAGGCTCCTCTTCCCCGTGGTGCCGCGGGAGCTCGGCCGGGGCGGCGGAGGATCAGAACCCGCGCTCCCAGACCGTGTGCTTGAAGAGGCCGCCGGGAGGATTTCTCTTTCCGACTCAGATCTTGGGATAAAGAAATGAGATTTCCCGGAGTCAGGTTCCGAAGCTTAGTGAAACAGTGACTTTTAGGGTCCGCAATAGAGACGCAGGCGCTAAAGATTCGGCATAAAAATCTTAATATGAAGAAGTGAATAAATTAACATTTGGAATCAGATGGACCATGTGAATAAAGCAGTCCTACTCCCAAGTTAGGTCTCCAACCATCCATCCTAAGCTGAGACACAATCTCCAATGACTGAGCTAACCCCATCAAAATTTCCCACGTTACCATTTACTTACCAAAATGACAATGGGTGACATTACGAGATTTTCCGGGTGAAAGGAATCTCTGGGTCTAGGACTGAGGGGCGGCAGCCTTTTTAGTGGAGGAGACCTCTCACCCCGAGGCGGGGGAGCGGGAGGTCCGGGCCTCCGATTGCTGGGTGCCACGAGGCTCGCCCAGGAAGGGGACCCTGCAGGCTCGGTGATCCCGACTGGATGATTCGGCAATTTCCCTGTGGTCCCGGCCACTGGAAAAACCCGGCTTCTGGGACCCCGAACACCGAAGACGGAGACGAAGAGGGGACAAGGAGCGCGGGGGACATCGCGAGGCTTAGACAGCGGGAGCAGAAGGGACACGGAGGCCCGCAGCTCAGAGCTTGTGGACGTCAGTGGAATCCCCATTCCATTTAGGGAGTAAAACACGGCACTACCGTCCTAATTAAAGAGAAAGGTACACACACAAAGGTTCCACCGAGACTCGAACTCGGATCGCTGGATTCAGAGTCCAGAGTGCTCACCATTACACCATGGAACCTCACAATGCAAATTTGCTGGTGGTGTCTGAATTCCTAATAAGTGGCAATAGTTCCCACGCACCCATGTCAAGGCATTTCTATTACCCACAAGCAACACTCGAGGAAGGTGGATCAGTAGGAAGGAGCCATCCCTCTTGCTTTCTCTCTGCCCTCTCCTTTGATCGGCTCCTATGATTGCATTTGTACCTCGGAAAACGAGGCAACATCCACTGTGGGTTTAGGGCCAGAGAAGAGCCCTTGAAGCCTCGGTCATAAGAGTTTCCTGTGCCGAGGTGAAATTCCTTCCTTCCTTCCTTTCTTCCTTCCTTTTCTTTCTTTCTCTCTCTTTCTCTTTTCCTTCCTTCCTTCCTTTCTTCCTTCCTTCCTTCCTTCCTCTTTCTCCCTCCCTCCCTTCCTTCCTCCCTCACTTTTTTTTCTTTCTTCCCTTCCTTCCCTTCTTTCTTTCTCTTTCTTTCTTTCTTTCCTTCCTTCCTTCCTTCCTTCCTTCCTTCCTTCCTTCCTTCCTTCCTTCCTTCCTTCCTTCCTTTCTTTCTTTCTTTCTTTCTTTCTTTCTTTCTTTCTTTCTTTCTTTCTTTCTTTCTTTCTTTCTTTCTTTCTTTCTTTCTTTCTTTCTTTGCATTGAGATAGAGTCTCCTTTGTTACTCAGGCTGGAGTGCAGTGCAGTGGCAGTGGGCAATCTCCCCTCACTGCAACCTCCATCTGTTGGGTTCAAGTAATTGTAAACCCCAGTAGCTGGGATTACAAGCGTGGGCCACAATGCCTGGCTAAATTTTGTATATTTAGTAGAGATGAGGTTTCACCATGTTGGCCAGGCTGGTCTCAAATTCTTGACCTCAAGTGATTTGCCCACCTTGACTTCCCAAAGTACTGGGATTACAGGTGTGAGCCACCGCGCCCAGCCCGGAGATGAAATGTCTGCAAAATTTCTGTTATTTTCTTTATGCTTTCCCTCTTTTCTGTTTGCCCAAAGAGGCTAGATGATTGTCAAAACAGGATAAGGGACTTCCTGGGCGCCTTGCCCCCTTCCTCCCTGTAGTATATAATAGAAGACAGCAATCAAGTGAGATTGGGAAGCAGGGAATCCTTCATTTTCTTCTTCATATACATCTATGTTTGGTTGGTTGGTTTTAACAAAATTTTCTCACCAGAAATGGAGATTTGTTGGATTTAAAATAAATGCAATCTGCCATGTTTTATATTTCTATAAAACACTCAAACCAGGCCATACTCACCTGCTATGACTCAAAATCAACCATATACTGTCGAGGTCAGGAGGCAGAGCCCTGACATTTAAGCTCAGGGTGTTTTCTCAGAATTGGCCAAGTTGATGCCATTCCAATTTCTCAATATCTCATGATCCATTAATTGCAGTCTGTAAAAGTTTACATGTATTGTTACTGAAAGCCCAGGAGTTCGGTCTAGGCCCTACTGCTTAGCTCACAGAAAACCAATCGTTGAGACATTGAGTGTTGCCGAGGAAGAAGGATTTAATTGGGTGCTACAGCTGAGGAGCTGGGAGATGAGTCTCAAATCAATCTCCCAGATCAACTAAAGTGAGGGGTTTATTTAGCAGGGAAGAAACATAACTGTGTGTGGGAAAAGAGGAACTAGGGAAGGGTGAGGAAGCATTCATGATGAGTGAGGGGGCTGACATCTTATTGTCTGGAGGCTGTGATCTGCTGAGGTTCGGGTCTATGATGCTTTTTGAGAGGCCTGAGGGTCCTTTCCTGAGGAAGGAACTCAGATAAAACAAATGTAAGTTTCAAGCTTTAAGACCAGAAGGGTCCATTTCTATGTCCAAAAACACTGTCTATGGGACTATTGGATCGATTTCAGTCCCCACTTTCTATTTGTCAGTTCTTCAATCATGGGGAATCTGGTCATCCAGCTTCCTGGCTGTGTCATGTGGAGAAGGGGCACCCTGAGCAGCTCCACACCATGGGTGACCGCATGGCCACCCAGGAATCAAACGTTCATCTAATACTGTAGTTTCTCCTGAAACACAATCTTCCTCTCTCCAGTTCCCCATTTCCACTAAAGACAAAACACAGCAGGACCAACCTACCTGCAAAAGAAGCTTCAGTTCCGTATACTTGGCCTGATTACCCACACAAAGTGCAGCAAGAATCATTGTTCATATAGGCTCTCCTAAATGGACTTTGCTGGAACATTTCACAACGCCATTTCAGGCAAAGCCCTGGGAAAATTATCCATTCCTCCACCTGTGTCAGGTTATAAAAGAAAACAGAATCTTATTGAACTTATGCAAACAAACACATGGTCATGAGTTAAGAATATTGAGTTTACAAATTCTGGAGAAATTTGACAGAGAGAAAAATATGCCTCAAATTCTGTTTAGAGGACTATTCTACTCAATTGTTGCAGGCTATAAATAGCTCAAAAGGAAACAAGTTCTCCAGACTCTGAAGAATCAACAGTGTTTCAAACAAACAAACAAAGACCATAAAAACTTGTTTCAGTCCTCTGTTAGTCCAATCCATGCAATCATCTCCTGCTCTGCTTCATACTGGGCTAGCAATCTCTATGAACACATCAGCCTTTCTATTAGTGCCTTGGAAATTTTCTCTTTGGTTCAATGGCATGATCTCCAAGTTATCAGAAACCTGCCTCCAAGAGTCCTTTTCATGGACTTCCCCAAAGAACCAAGGCCTGGACTGTAACTGATTATAAGTAACTTTTTTAAGAAGAATCAAAGCAAAACAACAATTGTGGATGACAAAAGCCTTAAGACAGCCATAGTTATAGACACAGTTGACAAGGGAATTCTGTTGCTTTTGTGGCACCCGACAATTTAACATAATAATCGTAATTATCACTGACAGCATATCAGAACTCTAGGAATCTCATACAATCCTGGAACACACATTAACAACACATCTGTGTCATCAGAACCCAAAGGAAGTGAAGCACCACCTCAGATTTGACAATGCTTCTTGCATAATTCTAGCATAACAAATAAGCCTAAGAAGCCTAATATATCTCTCTTGGACTTCAAGAACTTAGTATCCAAAAAGTTAATTTGAGGTCCAAAAGGCTCAATATGGAAATTTTACTCTTAGAAAGTTTGCCGAAGTTTTGAAAGACTTGATATCACAAAATAGGATCACAGGTCATCTTAAAATAGTCAATCATTTAGCCAAAAGGTAAAAAAAAAAATTGTATCTATTATTAATATTACACAAACATTTTGATGAAGAGAAAACCAAATTTTACCTTTGTGTGGTGTATTAAAATGTTAAAGCTAATTGTAATAAAACCTTATACACAAATTTAATTATAATCAGTTTGACCATAAGGTAAGAGTTTCAAAAACCTTTCATGACCTTTTATACTTTTCTATGAAAGAGCAGATGAATGCTCTAGAAAACCCTGTTATTCCGATATATGGGCCTAGTTGCTGGCCTTGCATCAGGGTGCTTCTGAGTGTAATGTCTAATTTATAGAAAATCTCTGAATTTGAGAGTCCAGGGTGGGTGGATCGCTTGAACTTAGGAGTTTGAGACTAGCCTGGGCAATATGGTGAAACATTGTGTCTACCAAAAATACAAAAAAAAAAAAAAAAAAAAAAAAAGGAAGGAAAGAAAGAAAGAGGGAGGGAGGGAGAGAAGGAAGGAAGCAAGGATGGAAGGAAGGAAGGAGAGAAAAGAAAAGAGAAAGAAAAAAAAATTTCTGAACTAAAGTTCTCCCTCAAACTCCAGCCTTACAATTCTCATGTGCCCACCTCTTCTGTCTAGAGGAAGAGGGGGTACGAGATGGAAAAGGGGACATGTGGGATTGTTGGGTGTAGAGGGATTGAATGGTTTCAATTTCTGGTTCTGTCTCTCATGAAAGCAGTTGGTTTTGATTGTCATCTTCCCCAGGGTCTGAAGATGAGGCATTGATTGGTGTCAATATTCAAAATTTAGCAGGAGAAAGTGCCCTTTTCAGACCCAGGAGTCAAACCTCTGTAAGCTAATAGCACAAGGATTAGTTAACAGGACATTTGTACTGCAGAAAGTTCTATTTCTGTCTCTCACGTAACCAATAAAAACACTGTGATCTGCTGTCAAGTAGTTACTGCCTGCAGCGCTTCAAACGACCGTATTAAAGTGGTTAGGATACTCCTTGCATGGCAACATGTAGTTGCCAGCATTCTAATGACAGAACTGTGATCAAAAGCATCAAAAATGTGACAGGACCTATGCCAAACTTTTCAAAGTAAGGCAATTAAATTTTCTCTCCATCATTTAACAAAATGCTAAATGCATATATCAGTTTTGGAAATTCCGTATGAGGATAAATAATCTCATTTTATTTAAATACTAAACAACAAAACAAGAACAAAGTGAGAATAAACACACACTCATTTCTTTTCAGCTATTTTACTTATTTATTTTGAGACAGATCTTCCTCTGTCACCCAGGTTGGGGTACAGTGGCAGGATCTCAGCTCACTGTAAACTCCACCTTCGAGTCCCAGGTTCAAGGAATTCTCCTGCCTCAGCCTCCCGAGTAGCTGGAATTACAGGTGTGCACCACCATGCCCAGCTGATTTTTGTGTTTTCAGTAAAGACAGGGTCTCGCCATGTTGGCCAGGCTTCTGGCCGTGAGCTCCTGGCCTTCAGTGATCTGCCCACCTCGGCCTCTCAAAGTGCTGGAATTACAGGAATGAGCCACCACACCCAGCCTTCTTTTCAGCTATTTTAAAAGAGCATAATCACATATTTCCAAGATTGGTTTCTAGATAGAGTACTGATTACTGATTAGGTCGCTTTCACCATTAAAATCTTCAAAACAGTGCAACAATTGTACACGTTTTCTTTTCTTTTCTTTTCTTTTTTTTTTTTTTTGAGACGGAGTCTCGCTGTCACCCAGGCTGGAGTGCAGTGGCCGGATCTCAGCTCACTGCAAGCTCCGCCTCCCGGGTTCACGCCATTCTCCGGCCTCAGCCTCCCGAGTAGCCGGGACTACAGGCGCCCGCCACCTCCCCCGGCTACTTTTTTGTATTTCTTAATAGAGACGGGGTTTCACCGTGTTAGCCAGGATGGTCTCGATCTCCTGACCTCGTGATCCACCCGTCTCGGCCTCCCAAAGTGCTGGGATTACAGGCTTGAGCCACCGCGCCCGGCCACACATTTTATTTTCAAGTACACACATGACAGCCCAACTGTGATACAAGGCTTGAGATCAAAAATCACTAGAAATTCTCACAACCTTTTTTTTATTACCACTTCATCCAAGTGAATGTCACTTAATTTTAATAATGCTAAACACAACTTAAGGAGGTTGAGAGAAATCCAATCAATATAATATCCTTAAGGACAAGGCCAATCTTTCTGAACATGGAAACTTTGTATCCACATCACAGTTTTTCGTCATTAAAGGAAAGGATCTGCAACCAACTCAAACAATTGATTGAAACCACCTCACATTACTGATTGCATTGAAAGTGTACCAAACCTCAGGCCATGGGTGCCTGAGTCCTAGTGTTCCTGTGACATCCCCTTGGGGTAGCGGAACTCTACCTTTCAATGATGGGGAGTCTTGGGCAAAAGCAAGTCTCCTCCCCTTGTCCAGTATAGACAGATTTTGTGTCTAACCCTACCTCAGCAGTTGGCCTACCCCTGGGGCCAAGGGTTGGACAACATCAGTGGTAGATGCCTTTTGTTTTATGTGAGAGAAGCAACCAGGTTTTGTGCCTGTACTCTGGTGGTGGTCGATCATGCGATCATGACTTCTATGCCTACACCACTGTGGCAAGCTCGAGAAATTCTCTTTCCCTGCCACATGTGTCTTGTCAGCACTAAGGACGTGGGAGGAAAGACACAGCAAATGGGCAAAAACATGCTATGTGTCTGGAACTCTCAGAGATTCTAAGCTGTCACAATACTTCACACTTGGCTTTTAAGAAATGATGAACACTTCAGTGATTTTTCTCCAACCAACATTTATGGCTGCTGTCTTTTCCTTCCATTATCTGTCAAAGATGAACTGCTTCATGTGTTTGTCCTTCTATAGGGAAGTTTCTCATGCTTTGGACTTCAGTTGACTCAGGGGCCTTGCAACTTCAGCTCTCTGGTGGGATCAAAACACATGATTTTGCAGACCATACAGCTTTTTCTTGTCATTAGAGTGGGAACAGCTGTCTCTTGCAGCTTTCTATATTTTAAACAACTGTTGAATCACATGTCTGTTTTATACAATCCTTATCTTTTCCTCTATTTCTGGGCTCTTTTCCCTTCAAGATAGTACACAAATTCTTTTAGCCAATCACTTCTTTTGAGGCTATGAGGTAGACATAGTGAGCACCTTGACGATCCCTGCAAATGAGCCTGTTCATTAGGTGATCACGGGAAACCTCGGCCCAGACCAGTACTGAAACCCACAACTGTCACCCACAGCTATAGTTGAATTTTTGTCATGAGGCTCTTTCTCCTCAATCAGCATACTAGTTTTAGAACAAGTTTGATTTTGGGACTATCTTAAAATAGGCTTCCTGAGCGGCTACTAAGATTTGCTGGGGCTCCAGTTTCTGGTCAAATGTGAGCCAACAGAGTAAAGACAACATTCTTTACCCAGAAGAAGGCAACAGTACATGGATACACTGTATTTTTCATCAACCTCAGAACAATTATATCCACGAATATTTAAATTAGTGATTGAAATACTTGTTTCCCAAAGCACGTGATGCTGAAAGTTGGAAAAGTTGCCTTGGTTGTCTAAATGATTGTGTGCTCAGATTGAATTTGAGGGTACACAAGTTGCGCCTCCAGTGGAAAAGATTCTAAGAACTGGATGTGGGTAGAGGATGCAATTATGGAACTTGGTATATGTTTCCCCCTTCTTTTCTTTCTTCCCATTTCGACTAGTCTTGTAATGCTAGGCCCAGGCATCAATATACATACAACTAAAAAAGGCAGTATCAGTGCCTTTTTAAAAATCTATACAATGAAATTAGATGGTGCCTATTGCTAAAGTTACTTTAACTCCACATCATGTAGCCCAATAAGGTGAATGCCACCCACTTACCAAGGGCGTTAGTCAGCTCAGGCTTCCACAGAAAAATACCAAAGGTTGGGTGGTTTAACAACAGACTTTTATTTTCTCAATGTTCTGGAGGCCAAAAGTCCAAGATCGATGGGCTAGCAGAGCTGGTTTCTGAGGAGGCCTCTCTTCCTGGCTTGCAGAAGGCCACTTTCTTGCTTTGTGCTCCCATAGCTTTTCCTCCGTGCCTCTGTGGAGAAAGAGAGAGATTCTTTGATGCCCTTCCTCTTCTTATAGGACACCATTCTGACCAGATTAGGGCCCCACTTGTATGGCCTCATTAACCTTAATTACCTCCTTAAAGCTCTATCTCTAAACATAGTCAAATCTGGGGTTAAGCTTTCAACATATGAATTCAGGGGAAAACTATTCATTTTATAACACCAAGTAATAGGGACAAGCCTAAGATTCTTTTTTTCTTTTTTTTTTTTTTTAGACAGAGTTTAGTTCTTGTTGCCCAGGCTGGATGGCAGTGGCATGATCTAGAATCACCGCAACCTCTGCCTCCTGGGTTCAAATGATGCTCCTGCCTCAGCCTCCCAAAGTGCTGGGATAACAGGCATGCACCACCATGCCTGGCTAATTTTGTATTTTTAGTAGAGATGGGGTTTCTCTATGTTGGTCAGGCTGGTCTCCACCTCCAATCTCAAGTGATCCGCCTGCTTCAGCCTCCCAAAGTGCTGGGATTACAGGCGTGAGCCACTGCACCCAGCTATCTTACGATTCTTTACCTATTAAATCCTATGGCATTTAGGCCCCTGGTGGTGGGGCCAGGAAGAAGTTGTTAGCAAGGCTGCTATTATTGCTAATTCTATGATTAGGAAAGCACACCTGAGCTCTATTATTGCTAATTCTATGATTAGGAAAGCACACCTGAGCTGAAGTGCCTGGCTTATGGGAAACAGTGCAGGTCAAACAGGCATGAAATCAAAATAGGGGGAAATTGTAGTAAACAAAAGCAGTGCTCTTATGTGAGTCATGCATCCAGGAAGGATTAAAATTGTGCAATTTCATGGAAATCCTGTTGTCTTTATCAGGAGAATTACTTTACAAGGTTTATTAACTGGGGGGAAAGGATGGTGTGGATTAAGGACCACACCTGATTGCTCATCTTAATGTGAATTCTTGACTAAACAGCTATAGGGTGTGAAGGAAAGATCAGCAGTCAAAGAAAACTCAAAGATTTTTCAACTGAGCATGTGGAAGGATGCAGTTTCCATCCACAGAGCTGAGAAAATACCATGTGCGGCAGGTTGTAGGAGGGAAAACAGAGATCAGCTCAGGGCCCCAAAACCTTGCTTGAGTTTTCCATTCACCCTGTTGCCATTTCTACATCCCCTTGAGATTTTTGTGAGTCTTAATGCAGAGTTGCTTGGCCACTTCTCCCCCTGGGCACCAGTCCTCTCACCTCCTCCCAACAGTGTCTTCCATGGCCCTGGCTCTGATGACCATCTCCCAACACGATGTCATCCTGTAAAGGTGATCTGAGCCATAACTGGGGCAAGGCCATCCACTCTTTGACTTGTGTGGCATTGGTGGGCCCCAGGAGTACATCACTGTTTCTCAGGGTAATAGGTCTTTTGTATGGAACTCTTCTTCTGAGGAAAACAGGGAGGAAACAGCCTGAGGGGTGGAAAGCCAGGGCTGTACCAGGGAGCCTAGGAAAGCTGAGCCTAGGCTCTCAATGCAAAGAACATTTATGACCTGAGAAGTTCTACTCAGTTACTATTGTTAGTTTAGAATCTCATCAATGAAAATGGTATAGAAATTTGTTTTCTTCCTGGTTATATGTGCACCTACCTAATATCCTTAATTTTGCCTCTTGGCTCACAAGCCTACAACACTTCCTATCTCCCTGGCCCGTTGCAGAAAAAGTTTGCTGAAGTCTACAGACAATAATGCCCCATGCTTTACAGAAAAAGACACCCAGGAATCTCTTTTACTAATTTTCATTTGTTGGACATTTTTTCCTGGTCACCAATAAGTTCCCTTTGTTGGCTTGTAATCATTAGTCTCTGGTTGGTTCTCATTTGCAATGACACTATATACTGGGACCTCAAAGCAGAAAAACCATAGAAGAAAACCTAGGAAATATAATTCTCAATATCAGCTGTGGCAAAGAATTGATGGCCAAGTCCACAAAAGCAAATGTAGTAAAAACAAAATTCACAAGTAGGACCTAATTCAATGAAAGAGCTTCTGCACAGCAAAAGAAACCATCAACAGAGTCAACAGACCAGCTACAGAAGGGGAGAAAATATTCACGAACTGTGAATCTGACAAAGGTCTAATGTCCAAAGTCTGTCAGGAACTTTAAAAAATCAACAGCAACAAAAAATAATCCCATTAAAAAATGGGCAAAGCGACATGAACAGGCACTTCTTAAAAGAAGACATACAAGCAGCCAGCAAACACAGGAATAAATGCTTATCATCACTAATGATCAGAGAAATGCAAATCAAAGCTACAATGAGATACCATCTCACACCACTCAGAATGGCCATTAATAAAAATTCAGAAACCAACAGATGCTGATAAAACTGGAGAGAAAGCAAATAAACCCTTGGAGTGAATGTAAATTAGGTCAGTCACTGTGGAAAGTAGTTTGGAGATTTCTCAAAGAACCTACAACAGAGCTGCTATTCAACCAGTAATCTCATTACTGGTTATATACACAAAGGAATGTAAATCATTAAAACAAAAAGACACATGCACTCCTATGATTATCACCAGGCTATTTACAATAGTGAAGATGTGGAATCAAACAAAGTGTCCATCAATGGTGGATTAAATTAAAAAAAAAAAAGTGGTACATACACAACATGGAATACTACACACCCATAAAAAAGAATGAAATCATGTCTTTTGCAATAACATAGATAGAACAGGAGGCCATAATCTGGAGGAAACTAATGCAGAAACAGAAAACGAAATACCGAATGTTCTTACTTAGGAATGGGACCTAAATATTGAGCTCACATGGACATAAACATGAGAATCATAGACACTGTGGACTACCATGAGGTAGGAAGGGAGGGAGGGAGGGAGAGTGGGCTGAAAAACTAGCTATTGGGTACTATGCGAACTACCCGGACCCGACATACCCATGTAGCAATCCTACACATGTACCCTTGGTACATAAAATAAAACTGAAATTTTAATAAGAACAAAATTATATTACACTAAAAAAATTACTGCACAGAAAGTAAACTAATCATGGATTTAAAAAAATTAAATATTACAAATAAAGGTCTAAAATCAATAATCCAAACTTACACTGTAGGAAACTCAAAGAAAACAAGAGCAAATCAAGTCCAAAGTGAGTGGAAGACAAAAAACAATGAACACTGGAGCAGAAATCAAGGAAATCGAAAACCAGAAATCAACAGAGAAAAGTCAACAAAACCTGGAGAGTGTTCTTTGCAATGACCAATAAAATTGATAAACCTTTAGCTGGTGAACCAAGAAACAATGAGAAAAGATACAAATTACTAATATGAAAAAGAAAAGAAGGACTCTCATTACTGATCTCGTGGACATTAAAAGGATAGTAGAGGACTATTAAAAACAATTCTCTGCTCACACATTTGATCACTTCGATGAATTGGATGAAGTCCCTGAAAGATAAAGTTGACAAAACTTCATACAAGGAGAAATAGATAACCTAGATAGGTCTCTATCTATTAATGAAATTGAAGCAACAATTAACAACTTTCCAGAACGAAGCACCAGGTCTAGATGGTTTCACTACCAAACATTTAAGGAAGAAACTGTACCAGTTCTCTCTAGAAAATAGAAGCCGAGGGAACACGTCTTAACTCCGGTCTAGGAGGCCAGCTTCACCCTAGTAGCAAAACCAGACAAACGGTTTTGAACCAGGATGTTGAACTCGTCTGGACTGCTGACCAGCTCCTGAAACTCAACCCCGGAAGAACTGTAGAAGCGAGAAGAAAACATGGCTTATGGGAACTGTAAAAATTGGTAAACCTCCTGTAGAGACCGAGGCAGTACTGAACTGGTGTGTGTGGAAGGTTGATGTTCACCGATAGCAGAGAGAGAACAAGAGGGAGGAAAGTATTTTCGGTTCTGCTCTTGCGTCTCTTTCCATGGTTCTGGGCCAACTGCCCTTCTTACCCCTTCGCGAAAGAGATTTTCAGCGGCTCTTAATCCACCAATGCAGCAGCTGTGATGTGACATCGGGACCCATACAAGCTTCGCTGAGGAAAAGAGTAGATGAAAACAGGGTGAAACTGGATAATCGCCGGGCTTTCCTCTTCAGAGGCCTCCCCAGGCCTCCAGAGCTAACGACTGCCATGGCCTCCCCACCACGCTGCTTCAAGAGAAGCATTAAAAAGAATCCCTTGGACAGAAGACTTGCCTGGTGGAGTGTAAAACAAACAGGGGTGATAGAAATGAGTTTTGGGGACGTGCTGTTCTCCACTCGGGGCCCATCCTTCATTTTGCCGAGAACACCAAAGACTGGGCCTTCCTCGACTTGAAGGTCCGAGACCCCTCTCCGTAGCTCCCCTCATCTGCACGCGGGTTCCTCCCCACACGCCTCCCCTTTCCCTGGGTTCCAGTTCCCCATCACTGCGTGTGTCCGCCCAACCCCACTGCTTCTCTCCTTTCGGGAATGTCATTTCTTGAGCCGCACTCCGTCGCGAGATGTGGCCCATTGCTCTATCCAAGGTCCAGGCAGAGAATCAGTGACCAGGTGACTCTTTGTACTGCAGGGATCCAGCAGCAGAGATGATAAAAGTCGCGCCGGTTTTAGGGTCAAATATGTAGAAACGCAGAGACCAACCAGACCCACTGGCTGCTTCAAAGACAGTCTCTGCAAAGTCCCTGCTTAGATAAATTCCGCTCCGGGGAGGGGCTCACGCCTGTAATCCCAGCACTTTGGGAGGCCGAGGCCGGTGGATCATGTGAGGTCAGTAGTACAAGATCAGCCTAGCCAAAATGGTGAAACCCCGTCTCTACTGAAAATACAAAAATTAGCAGGGAATGGTGGCACATGCCTGTAATGGCAGCTACTTGGGAGGCTGAGGCGTGAGAATCACTTGAGCCCGGAAGGTGGAGGTTGCAGTGAGCCAGAACTGTGCAACTGCACTCCAATCTGGGCGACAGACTGAGACTCTGTCTCAAACAAACAAACAAAAATAAATAAATAAAAGAAAAATAAATTCCGCTGCGTAAAGAACCCAAGGAGGGCTACACAGTATTTCCGCCCCGCCCCCCCGCCCCCGTCCACTTCTGCCTCCTTTTTTTCCTTTATTAGCGCGGCACAGTAAGTAAATGTAAAAACCACAGGACACAAAGACAGGACGCTGCATTTGCCAGAAATGGAATCCAGGTCTCCCGTGTGGGAGGCTAGAATTCTACCACCGAACTGCCAATGCCTCCTGACCCGGAGCTCTGCAGCCTTGGAAACAGTTAAGACACAGACTTGTGGACAGGAGTCAAGATTTTCGCTGTTCTCTTTGGAAGATGCGACTTACAAAAGAGACACCCAGAGCAAAGGCTCGTAGTGGAGATTTGCATCAAGCAACACCACAGAGTTATGGCTTCACATTAAAAGAGCTGACTTGAAAAAGCCTTATTCTGAGTAGGCTCTGTGCAACTGGGTAACAAACCTCTGTAGGAAAACATCAGAAATTCACCCAGCTTCTTGTCTCTAGTCCTGTATCCAGTGTGAACCTGTGGAAAGTTCTTGCCTCGCTTATCGATGTCTTCTCTTTGCCTCCCCCTTGCTTGGTGCCTCCCAAACCCTTTCCTCCCAACCTTGACACCAACATTAGTACTTTCCCCAAAAAGGCCTTCAAGACCCAGGAGTTTGAAAAGCTGAACTCCTGGGACTGTGCCTGGGATACTCCAGGAGACCAGGGTGATAATTGAACTTCCCTTCTCCTACACCTCTTTGGAGTTCCTGGAAAATGCCAGGGACCAGATCTTGCTTTTAACTTCTTATGCCTTACAGAGACCTAAACAAGAGGGAAGAAATGGACATTTCATGCCAAGATTTCTTCCCTTCACCTCACCCTGGCCGGCCACCCAAGGAGGCCAGTTCAGGGAAAAACAGTTCCATTTGATTCTAGATAGATGCTGGGATATTCCTCTAGCTAACATAAAGCATTCTTTTGCTATTTGCTTTTGTCAGACATTCATGTTTTTACTCTCATTCTTTTGTTTTATAACGAGCGTGGTATAGATTTGCACCGCTCTTTTTGTTGTTGTTGTTGTTTGTTTTCTTTCCTTTTTACATTTTTTGTTTCCAACTTTTATTGTAATTTCAGGGGTACATGTGCAGGATGTGCAGGTTTGTCTCTTAGGTAAATCTGTGCCATAGTGGTTTGCTGCACAGATCATCCCATCACCCAGGTACTAAGCCCAGCATCCATTAGCTACTCTTCCTGATGCTCTCCTTCCTCCCAACCCCCACCTTCCAACAGGCTCCAGTGTGTGTTGTCCTTACCCCCCAACCCCATGTTTCCATGCATTCTGATATTCGGCTTTCACAATAAGTGAGAACACACGGTGTTAGGTTTTCTGTTTCTGCGTTAGCTTGCTAAAGATAATGTGCACTGCTTTTGACCCAGTGTGGTGGTTCACATCTGTAATCTCAGCACTTTCAGATGTCAAGGCGGGTGGATCATGAGGTCAGGAGTTCGAGACCAGCCTGGCCAATATGGTGCAATCCTGTCTCTATTAAAAATATGAAAATTAGCTGGGCATGGTGGCGTGTGCCTACATTCCCACCTACTCGGGAGGCTGAGGCAGAAGGATCCCTTGAACCCAGGAGGTAGAGGTTGCAGTGAGCCGAGATCGGGTCACTGCACTCCAGCCTGGTGACAGAGCGAGACTCTGTCTCAAAATAATAATAATAATAATAATAATAATAATAATGTGCATTGCTTTGAATATTTAACCCTTTCCTGCCATTAAACCATTAGAGCTGGCATTTCCTTTTCTATCCAATCGGAGAGACTTAGATCCATTATAATTCAGAGTAATTAGTGTTATGTTGGAGATGATGGGCATAGTTAGTCTCATTCCCACCACCTCATTGTGTGATTTCTGTGTTTCTGCTTTGTTTATAAAATCTCTTCCTGCGTTTGTTAACTAGACTGTTCTGTTTGGGTAAGTTTTTTGTTTTCCTGTAGTGTTTTTGAAATTCCATATCCCTGATTTGTTAATATATTCTCTTAGATCTCAGGTGCACAGGAAGAAGGTAATCATGTACCTTAGCTCAGGGCACATTATGGTGGCTGCTCTCAGCAAGGCCCTTACTGTCTTTCCTTCTTTTCTCTGTTCATCCCACTCCCATTCCCCTGTCCACTTCTAGACACATGTTCTGAGGAGTTTAATATATGCTCTTTTATCCCACACTTTC
This sequence comes from Macaca fascicularis, assembly GCF_037993035.2. NCBI lineage: Eukaryota > Metazoa > Chordata > Mammalia > Primates > Cercopithecidae > Macaca > Macaca fascicularis. The sequence continues at coordinate 113,897,612 of NC_088375.1, forward strand.
TCTGCATATTTTAATAAAGGGATGTCTTTGGAGAACATGCATTGTTCTTTGGGAGTGAGGGGTGTTAAAACAACTTTAAGGTGTGAATTGGTTTCCGAAAACCCATTCCATCTTCTTTACTCCATTCTGTGTACTATCTTCTCAACTTTTCTATTCTAATACAAAAGTTTGCGTATAGGCCAGGCGCAATGGCTCACGCCTCTAATCCCAGCACTTTCGGAGGCTGAGGCAGGCAGATCATGAAGTCAGGAGTTCGAGACCAGCCTGGCCAACATGGTGAAACCCTGTCTCTACTAAAAATACAAAAATTAGCCAGGCATGGTGGTGCACTACTGTAATCCCAAGTACTCAGGAGGCTGAGGTAGAAGAATTGCTTGAACCTGGGAGGCGGAGGTTGTAGTGAGTGGAGATCCTGCAATTGCACTCCAGCCTGGGCAACAAAGCAAGACTCTGTCTCAAAAAAAAAAAAAAAAAAAAAAAGAGAGAGAGAGAGAGAGAGAGAATACAATAGTGCCACCATTCTAAAATACTGTCTGATAGTTTCTAGTACAATTAAAAATACACCTACTTCATGACCCAGCCACTCCATTACTAGGTTTATACACAACAGAGATGAAGGCACAGGCCCATAAAAAGGCCCATAGTAGAATATTTGGAAACACCTTATTCACAATAGCCGTAACTAGAAATATCCCAAGAGTTCATCAACTGTAGTATATTCACATGTTGGAATAACACTCATCAATAACACCAAAGAGCTGAGATACATGCCATAAAATGGAAGCATCTCATAACCATTGTTGTATTAAAAAAAAAAAAAAGTCAAAATCAGTATAGTCCTTTACGTGATTTCTACAAGAAGCAAAAGTAAATCATGGAGATAGAAATCAGAATGGTGATTGGCTAAGTGGGGATGGGGTGAGGATTGACTGGAAAGGGGCTCCAAGGCCTTCTTGGTCTGTTGAAAACGTCCCATAATTTGATCTATGTGGTGGTTTCTTTTGTCAAAATGCACTGGGCCACACACTTAAGATTGGTGCACTTTGGTCTCTGTGGGTTATACTTCAGTCATTTACTGATAGCAAAAAATAAAATAAAATAAAAATATACAAATAAATACATACATAAAAACAAAATTAAAGATTGTGGTTGGGGAATGTCATTAACTTTAGATTTTGTTGCATTCTTTCGGTTTTACTTAAAATACCCAGTTGGAGTGCGAACTCTCCTCTTCTCTTGTTCATTTCTGATTTGGCCTGAAGGGGCCCCACGGATTTTTGAAATATCTGAGCCAGAAAAACGGGTAGGGCCACATCATGTCAACAGCAAAAGATTCTGATACGGTTGACTGAGAGGGGACACCTCACCTTTTGGGTGTTGTATTTGCTCAGAGAGGGCATAAAAGTCTTTCAAGATGACCGGACCTCTAGGCATGCAGGGTAGGGGTTCTTTCTATTCTTGTCGCTACAGAGAGCTCCGAAGCCACAGCAAAGTCGTGACCTCTCTAGCCACAGGTAAATGGCGCAGCCTAGGCTGAGATTAGAGGCGAAAGGGAAAAAAGAGCACTACACCCTAGGAGGGACATTGCCGTGATTCGGCTCCCAGCCAAGGCTGCTGCGGCCACAGCGCAGAGGACTGACCACAATACTATCACCGCGAGCCATAGGAGCTGAAGCGCGCTGGGCTCCTTCTTTAAACTTAATGCAGTGCTGTTTCCGTTTTGGAGACGTAAGGGTCCGCGTAGATTTTGTTCTTCCTTGGTGTCTCTCCATTTTTCCTCCCTTTCTTCCCCATTCTGCTACAATAGAAAAACACTTCTCATCTCTCCCTTGTGTAGTCCTTACCGCTGCACAAAGCTACTGGGAAGTTTCGTCTCCCTGGTCCACGCCTCTGCCGCCTTCTTTGCCCTCCTCCTCGCAATTCCCTGTTGTATTCACCCCTTGCCCAGCTCCCGGCCTCCTGTCCCAGAGAGGCACCCAAAAACAGCGCAGCTGAGCCCCGGCAGCTCCACCGCTCAGAGTGGCAAGAGTGGCCACTGGAGGCCTCGCCCCTTGCCAGCCCCACGGGATGCCGAGAAATCAATCGGAATAAATGCTTTCCAAAAAAGAACTTACTTCCCCTTCGCGACTAGCCTCCGCAACATGTGGAAATCCTGTCTCTACAAAAAAATACGAAATTAGCCGGGCGTGGTGGCGCGCGCCTGTAGACCCAGCTACTTGGGGGCTGAGGCACGAAGATCGCTTGACCCCGGGAAGTCGAGGCTGCAGTGAGCCATTTTTGCACCGCTGCACTCCAGCCTGGGCGACCAAGTGAGACCCTGTCGCAAAACAAAACAAAACAAACCTTCCCCATAGAAAAATAGTTCATGATTTACATTCTCAGGATTCTTCAAAGGACTAAAAGCTAAAGGCGAGGATGGATTCATTGGACAAGTCCTAGTCGTGCGCCCTGGTGAGTGGCAGACCCTGCTCCCCGCGAGGGGACCAAGAGCGACTCTCACCACCACCCCTGCCCTGGTGGAGCCCCTGCGCGCGGACACAGGATACGAAGACGGCAGCGGAAACTCCGCAGCGCCCTGAAAGTGACTGGGCAGGGTGGCCATAGGCTCCCTCACTGGGTGAGGGCGGCGCAAAGAACGGGAAGAGCCATCCTGGGAGCCCACCGGGCGTTCAGCTTCCCTTGGGCCCCCAGGCGGCTCAGGCCCGGGTCGCAGACCAGGGCGTTTCAAAGCAGGCGAGGGGCAGGGCGGGCGAAGGCCATTCGGGTGTCCTTCTGGCTCCAGAATCTCCTAACCCGCGGGTGTGCAACGTGATCAGCGCGACTCACCCCTCTCATCTCACCGGTTTTCTGTCCTGCCAGGCGGGCCCTCAGGACAGAAGGGATGGGAGGAGTTCGATGAGTGTGCCCTGCCTATAGCGCTCCGTAGAAACAGCAGTAGCGCTTTCTGTAGCGCAGTTGGGTCCCACCTAGGGGCGAGTCGCTTTGTGTTTTAACTCGTTTCAGTTGATGCACAATCAACTCCAGCCTAATCAGGAGACACACATGTCCTCTTCCCCGCCTTCTTAAGTCTGAGGCTTGGTAAGGGCCATGGTGCCTTATACCTGTCAAACTCAGGAATCCCAGAGACCTTAGACAGGAACTCACTTCTGGTGTGATAAAGATCTTCTTTTCTCTCATGGAAGGCTTGGGGGAGTAAGGTGCCTCGAGTTTTTCATGTTTAATAATAGGAGGCCTATTACAGCAGTATCCTATCCCCAGGATGTTCCAGGGTTTACTGATTGCTCTACTAATAATGTGACCAGTGGAATCAGTCATCCTCATGGTGATCCTCACCATTGTTTGTGAAAACAGCCTTTCTTCCTCAGTTTGTGCATGATTTATTTAACCCTTTTCAAGATGTTTTGAAATGAGGTGAGTTTCATGATTTTAGGATAACAAATGATGTTGCAATCTCTACCATACTTGTACACATATCTTTGGTCACTCCTGCAGATATTTCTATAGTGTAGAGAACAGGATGTGCCATTTTTACATTACAGCATTTATTTGATGCTTCTCATTTGAGTACATTCTGCAAATGTATCTTCCATGGGAGCGGTAACAGATTATATTCCAATTTGTTTCCCAAGTCTATCAATGTCCATTTTGTCATTTACTTGCCAGCACAACAAACTTTCTACACATCGATATATGATATTCCACTGAGGGGAGAGGCATCCTCCTGGCTTAACTGAAGGAGTGTACAACAGAAGGACATGGTGGACATCACACAGATATTCTGTGGCATAGGATGAACTACTAAACTTCTAGGATATTTTAAAGTCCTCCAACGTCTGTAATTGTTTTCTGTGGTGACCAAGCGCCATGGGTCCAGAGAAGACGGGCCACAGTGACCTCTTTGAAAGCTTTCTGTCAAGTCTCTTATCCAAGGGAAGCAAAATCACAAAGGTCCCAGGTGAGTTTTTTCTTCTCCTCTTTCCTTCATAAATGTTGGTTTTACTTTTATTTGACGAAAACAATCTAATGCCTCTTCTCCCTGCTGCACAATGGTAAATTAGCATGCAAATAGCTATCCCTTTATTATTCTTTGATAGATTTTTGCAGAGGCTATGTCTGTAAAAATTAGCCCACCTGAGATACATCACTGGACCAACAGAACCCTGCACCCAACAGGCACCTTGTGCAGACCTGGACCCTTAGAGTTATTGGCTCATGTTCCTTTGGTTTTTCTAATGAATATCATGAGTAGAAAGTGAGCTCTTTGGCTTTTACCCACTACTATGGCTATACTACATTTTCTGTCTCTCGTCTCTCTCTCATTTTTGTATCATGATTTTCTGCCATCAGTGGCATCAATGTGGGTTCCTTGTTTTGATGTTATGCAGTGAACTTCTGGGATCATTTTATGACTACATAACAGTCGGTATTAAATTCTTCTGTTGATGAAGATTTGTGTTGTACCCAGTTTTTCCTTAGAATAAAAATGAGGTTATTAAGGGCGTTTTTGGTAGAAGCCTTGTTGAATGTATTGTTCACTTTACAGGGGTAATCCATAAACATAAGTGTGCTTCCTTATCACGTAGGCTTAACTCGAGGAGAAACTGCCAATTATTAGAACAGCTGTCATGCTAAATTGCAGTCCAACTAATATCACACAGCAATATCATACACACTCTGTATCAGGAAGCGGGAGAGGAAATATCTTTCAAAATCAGTTTTTCTATGTTTCCCTTCATTTTCTTATGAACCCTTAATGGCATCTTTGAAGGCAGCTGTGGTCACATCAAGTGTCACCATCAGCCTATTCAAGTCTTGCTGCAGAGCCATGAAGTGATACCCTAGGGCAGTCCAGCCAAGTCACAGACTTATAAACACCAGGCAGGTGTTTATAACAGCTGTTATAGACTTATAACACCATGCCTATGAAATGAGAAGTGTCAGGTGATCCCTCCCTCTCCTGCCATGTCTGTGCTTCTCTTTGCAGCTGCCATGTTGCTAAAAACAATCACTCTCACTTATTTTGTCAAAGATAAATCAGACATTAATCAAAGCAGTGAAAACAGATTTTATTCAGCAACTACTGACCATAGAGGAAGGGGCTGAGCTCCTTCGCAGTTGTGCAGAGGTGATGGCATTCTAATCAGAGAGTGAGGTGGGGAGAGGGCAGGGGTCAGGGCACAAGTGAAACATTACAAAAGATTGGTCATTTTAAACGTCTGTCTCATCAGGCCAGCTGTGTCTGCCAGCTGGCAATATTAGACGTTAGGATTCTAACCTCCCACAGAGACCAGAAGACAGAGGCTCAGTCCTTCCTGAGGACTATACCTCAAAGGAATGGCTTTCAGATCCTGGGCAAAGACACACTCGAGTTCCTAGGAGATACACACACATCTCAAAGGGATAGAGGAAGGATTCCCTTCTTAGTAAGTGCTGTAAGAAAGAAAGATCCTGAACCTACCATCATCAGCAGGTATTGGCTAGAACTAAAGTAAGTTCCCCTGGCAGCCTTGAGCTTTCTTAGGTAGGCATTGTCATCATTGTCACGGGGGCCTAGGGTTATTCGTGGGACAGGGTCTTATGCTACTAGAAGCCATGATAGAGTCTGATCATCTCTTAGTGCAGAGATTTAAACTCAGTCGTTGTGTGCTGAGTTTGGTTCTTCTCACTTTCTAGCTCCCCATTCCATGGCCAGGATTTTACTGGACTCCGTTAGATGGACAAGGCCACGGGCCATTTTCAATGGCTTTCAGGCAGCCCAGGCATATCTATTGAGACCTGAATGAAAATAAAGAAAACCATGAGATTGAGAGTGGGCCCAACAATAGGTATGCATTACCCATATTCAAGGAGATGGACACAAATATTTTTAGGCTTTGTCAAAATGGAAAGTGACTTATGCAGCCAGGATGAAATTTAAACTTACATTACCAAAGTATAGAGCTTATTGATATTTTGTAAAAGAAAGTCATGGCAAAATGACAATCCACAAGTGGCAATGGTAGATGGGGTAGGGAGAGACTCCATAAGGTCAAAATTATCCTCACGTTAAATGAAACCTGTAAGTGTTGCTACTATTAGGGAACGGAAGCCAATGTTGTGGTCTATTATATTAATTGTCATGGGATAAAGAGGTAGGACGTGATGCTACATTTAATGGTTAGTTCTATTGAGAGTACTTGTGAAAATTAATTTTTGTGTCAATTTGCCTGGGTCAGGGCGTGCTCAGATATTTGGTTAGACATGATTTCTCACTGTGTCTCTGAGGGTGTTTCTGGAGGAGATTGACATTTGAATCAGTAAACTGAGTGAAGCAGATTGCCCTCCTGAGTGTGAGTGGGCCTCATCCAACCCATGGACGGCTTGAATAGGATGAAGGGTTAAGAAAGAAGTTTTTCTGCTCCACTGTCTTTGAGCTGGGACGTCAGTCTTCTGCCTTAAGCCTTGGACTTGGTCTTGAACTATATTCGACTCTCCTAGGTCTAGAGCTTACTCAGAGTAGAACTTGGGCTTCTCTGTTTCTCTCTCTCTCTCTCTTTCTCTCTCTCTGTGTGTGTGTGTGTGTGTGTGTATCCTGTCCTCTGGAGAACTCAGACTAATATAGTAATATATGCCAGTTGCTGGTTTTTGTCTCCATGCTTTTGAAAGGTGTAAAATAAACAAATAAAACAAAAACCTGGAGGGTTCTCTTTTTTTTTTTTTTTTTTTTTTTTTTTTTTTTTTTTTTGAGACGGAGTCTCGCTCTGTCGCCCAGGCTGGAGTGCAGTGGCGCGATCTCGGCTCACTGCAAGCTCCGCCTCCCGGGTTCACGCCATTCTCCTGCCTCAGCCTCCCGAGTAGCTGGGACTACAGGCGCCCACAACGGTGCCCGGCTAATTTTTTGTATTTTTAGTAGAGACGGGGTTTCACCGTGGTCTCGATCTCCTGACCTTGTGATCCACCCGCCTCGGCCTCCCAAAGTGCTGGGATTACAGGCGTGAGCCACCGCGCCCGGCCTTGAGCCACCGCGCCCGGCCTCTGGAGGGTTCTCAAAGAAGAATGGTAAGGATTAGTAGAAGTTGTAACCTTTTAGGAAAAGCCCTAAGCACAGCTTTTGTTAAAACTGTCTTCAAGAAAATAAAGGGTGTTGGGAAAATTATTGTTACCTTAATGTTTTCTAAGCAAAGGCAAGATCAATCTAGGAGAAATATACTTAGGTTTTTTAAAATTAATTTTTATATTTTAATAATTCACATAGAATCTTAAGAACTCGAGAGAAAAAGGGAGGTCCCTTGTACCTCTTACTTTGTTTCCTCCAATGGTGACATCTTGGTAATATTTCCAAAATGGTAATATTTGCAAATATAGCAGATGTATTGCAAATGCCGTACTACCAGGAAATTGACATTGATACAAGCAAGGTAGAGAACATTTCCATCAACATCAGGATTCATCATGTTGCCTTTTTATAGCCACGACCCTGCCTCTTCAGTGCTGCTCCTCCTTCCCTCCTTAACCCCTGGCAACTTCTAATCTATTCCCCATTCCTATAATTTATTCATTTCAAGAATGTTACTTAAATGGAATCCTACATGTCACCTTTGGGATTACCCTTTGTCCACTCACCGTCATTCTGTGGAGATTCATCCAGGTTATTGTAGGTATCAGTAGTTTGTCGTCGTATAAAAAAAAATTATTGAGAACTATTCGATGCTATGGATATATAACACAGTTTGTTTAACCATTCACCTCATGGAAGTCATCTGTACCCTGTTTCCCCAGTTTTGGCTATTAAAAACAAGGCTGCTATAAACTTTAAGTACATGGGTTTTGTGTGAACATAAGATTCCATTTCTCTGTGATAAATGCAGGGAATGCAATTCCAAGGTGGTGTGGTAGTTGTACATAGAGTTTTGAAAGTAAAAACTATACAGATATTCTCCAGAGTGGGCTGTAATCTTTTACATTCCCACCAGCAATGTATGAGTGATCCAGCTTTCTCTGAATCCTTGACAGCACTTGATGTGGTCACACTTTTATTTTGACCATTCTGATAAGTATGTAGCAATTTCTCGTTGTTGTTTTAATTAGTATATCACTAGTGGTTAATAATGTTCTGATTTCAACATATGAATTTGGGGGGGCTGGGCACGATGCATCCCATAACAATGTATATTCTGGTGTGGTTGGGTGTTCTAAAATTGTCAATTTAAGTCCTGCTGGTTGATCGCGTTGTTGGGTTCTACATTCTTGTTGATTTTCTGTCTGGTTGTTGTATAAATTGTTGAGAAAGGGGGACATTGAAGCATACAGCTGTATTTGTGGATTAGTCTAGTTCTCTGTTAAGTACTTTCAGTTGTTGTTGCAAAGACATTTATGAATTTGTCAGAGGAGGAGTTGGTGGATTGGTCCTTTCCTCATTAAATAATCTCCCTCTCTGTCTCATTAGTTTCTTTTTTCTGAAATATACTGTATCTGGCATTAATATAGCCAATCTTGCTTTCCTTTGGCTAAGGTTTGCATGATATCTTTTCCCATCCTTTTGATTTCAACTTGCTTGTATCATATTTGAAGGTAGTTTCTTTGTAGCCAGTATGTAGTTGGCTCATGTCCATTAACCTACTCTGCCAGTGTGTATCTTACAATTGGTGTGCTTAGGCCATTGATATTGATATTTAATTGTGATGATTGATATAGTAGGGCTTAAGTCTGCCATTTTATTTTTCCTTTTCTGTTTGTTCTCCCTGATTTTGTTTTCTGGATGTACTTTCATTTTCTTACCTTCCTGTGGTGACTTGAACATCTTTGAGAATGGTGTTTGGCCTTATCTATAGCGTTTTTGAGTATATCTGTTTGAAAACTCTTGGATTTTCCAGACATTCATATGTCTGTGCATCTGTATTTTACCACACAGTATACTGGTGTAATTGTTTTACCAGTTTGAGTGAATGATAGATGAGTTACTTCCCTTGCAGGTCTCTTTACCCTCCCAGCTTATAACTGTTTCAAACATTTTCTTTATGAAGAGTTAGAACCACATTGAATGGTGCTATTATTTTCTCTGAAACCATCAAGCATAGTTTAGAAAACTCAAGAGAAGAAAGGCCTATTTTGCTTACTGTTTCCTTCCTTCCTTCCTTCCTTCCTTCCTTCCTTCCTTCCTTCCTTCCTTCCTTCCTTCCTTCTTTCCTTCCTTTCTTTCTCTCTCTTTCTTCCTTCCTCCCTCCCTTCCTTCTTTTCTTTCTCTTTCTCTCTTTCTTTCTTTCTTTCTTTCTTTCTTTCTTTCTTTCTTTCTTTCTTTCTTTCTTTCTTTCTTTCTTTCTTTCTCTCTCTCACTTTCTTTCTTTCCTTCTTTCTTTCTTTTGTCCTAAGGTTCCTTCTTTAATCATTTCCTTTCTGTCTACAGAACTCCCCTTAGCCTTTCTTTTAGGGTAGAACTGCTGGTCAGAGATTCACTTAGCTTTTTTTAGTCTGAAACTGTTTTGATCCTCCCTTTAATTACTGAAAGATGTTTCTGCTGGAGAGAGGAGTCTGGGCTGACAATTATTTTCTTTCATGGCTTGAAAAGCACTGCGCTGTAATCTCAGCACTTTGGGAGGCCAAGGTGGGCCAATCCCTTGAGCTCAGGTGTTTCAGACCAGACTGGGCAACATGATAAAAGCTCATCTCTACCAAAAAAATACAAATAATTAGCCGGGAGTGTTGATGTGTGCAGTGGGAGGATCATTTGAGTCTGGGAGGAAGAGGTTGCAGTGAGCCAAGATTACACCACTGAATTCCCTGTCTCATGAATGCAAGGAAGGAAGGAAGGAAGGAGCGAGGGAAGGAAGGAAGGAAGGAAGGAAGGAAGGAAGGAAGGAAGGAAGGAAGGAAAGAGACAGGTGGGCGCAGTGGCTCATGCCTGTAATCCCAGCACTTTGGGAGGCTGAGGCGGGTAGATGACAAGGTCAGGAAATTGAGACCGTCTTGGCTAATACGGTGAAACCCCTGCCTCTACTAAAAATACAAAAAATTAGCTGGGTGTCACCCGTCTCTACTAAAAATACAAAAAATTAGCTGGGTGTCATGGCACACGCTTGTAGTCCCAGATACTCCGGAGGCTGAAGAAGGAGAATGCTTGAACGTGGGAGGCGGAGGTTGCAGTGAGCCAATATTGCGCCACTGCACTCCAGCCTGGGTGATAGAGTGAGTCTCCTTCTAAAAAAAGAAAAAGACAGAAAGCAAGCAAGCAAGCAAGCTAGCAAACAAGCAAGACAAAACCAAAATATCAGAGATGATAAATTCGTTGATGGGATTAACAGCAGATTAGATGTTGCAGAAGAAATGATCAGGGAACATGGAACCATGAGTAATTGAAAATATGCAAAATGAAACTCACAGACAAAAGAGATTTTTTTTTAAATGAAAAGATTATCAGTGAACTGTAGGGCAGACTTAAGAGGCCTAATTTATGAGTAACGGGAGTCCTTGAAAAGGAGCGGGAGGAAAGGAAACATTTATTTTCTTTCTTTGTTATTTTTGTTAGGAGTGGGGTCTCAGCATGTTGTGCAGGCTGGTCTCAATTCCAGGCCTCACTCAACATCTCCCGATTCGGCCTCCTGAAGGTGTGAGCCACTGTGCCTGGCCAATTTCTGAAGAAACAATAGCTGAAAAGTTCCCAATCATAATGAAAATTATAAATCCAGTGACCCAAGGAGCTGAGGAAACCGAAGCACAAGAAACATGAAGAAAACCACTCCCGGATCCATCAAAATAACATTGCTCAAATCCAGCCAGAAGAAAAAGACATTGTACATACACAGGAACAAAGATGAGGATTGCGTCAGTTTCCTTTCTGCTCCTGCCGGCCTCTACCAGGAGCAGCAATGCACGCGAGCAGAGAAGCAACATCTTTAAGGTACTGAGGGCAGGGGAAGTTAGCCTAGAATACTATGCCAGAAAAAATAAATTCCCAAAACTGGAAGTGAAATAAGGACATTTAGAGATGTACAAAAGCTGACCGAATTCACTACCAGCCCGCCCACACTACAAGAAACATCAAAGCAGTCCTCCAGGCAGAAGGAATCCAATACCAGATGAAAATCCAGATCTACACGAGGAAATGAAGAACAGCAGAAATGGGTAACTATACTAGGTATTTTCTCATTTTGTAAATTTCTTTTGTAAAAATTTGACCTTCCAAACAAAAGCAATAACAATGTGTTGTGGGGTTTATAATATGCATAAAAGCAAAGTGCATGTCAGCAATAGCGTCAAGGCCAGAAGGCGAGGTGTAATATCACTTGAAGGCTGACTGTGATCAGTTAAAAAGGTTTGCTCTAAGCCCTAAGGCAATTACTAAAATAACAAAAGAAAGAGTTATAGCTAATAAGTCAACAGAGGAGAAAGAATGGAATGATATAAAAACCGTGTGAACACTATGATAATTGCCCTTCCTATAGTAATTGCACTTCTGTCCAGTAGAAATACACCAGTGGCTGAAAATGCCCGTATAAGAATGACTAGAGCATTATATGTAATCGTAAAATCATACAACCAATTTAATTTCAAAAGTGTATGGAAAGGGCTAAATGAATGGCAGTTAAAATAAAAATAGAGAGAGAGAGAGGGCCCGGGCACGGTGGCTCAGGCCTGTAATCCCAGGACTTTGGATGGCCAAGGCAGGAGATTGAGACCATCCTGACCAACATGGTGAAACCCTGTCTCTACTAAAAATACAAAAATTAGCTGGGCGTGGTGGAGCGTGCCTATAATCCCAGCTACTCGGGAGGCTGAGGCAGGATAATAGCTTGAACTAGAAAGTCGGAGGTTGCAATGAGCCGAGGTCGCGCCACTGCACTCCAGCCTGGTGACAGAGTGAGACTCCGTCGAGAGAGAGAGAGAGAGAGAGAGAGAGAGAGAGAGAGAGAGAGAGAGAGAGATCCCAGAACCTTAGCAGACCTTGATTTACGTTCTCATGTCGTATGGGAGACATGGAGGAGAGGAGGGTAAAGTTGGTCTTGTTCTGCCTTTCCATGAGAGCATGTGCTGGATAGAAGAAAGTTGCCAGCGGTTTAAGCATTTTTAAAATGCAAGAAACGCTCCATAGAACTGGCTTGAACTAGCCAACTTTAGACTTGGAAGCAAGCACACCACCCGACTGCGACACAGGGACAGTCGACCCTCACTCCCGCATCACCATGCCGAACACACGCCCATCCAACACGAGGCGGAGCCACCGCCTTTTGTAGAACTATTGTGCAGGCTCCAAAGCCTCGGAAAACCGGAGAGACGCATCTTGCCGGCTACGGTGGACACCCGTGCATTGGGTGATTCTGAAGCTAGAAGGGCAGCCAGATGGCCTTCGCCCCGTCCTGACCCTCGTCCACTGTAAGCTCAGGGGAGAGCGGGAGCCAGGGAGGTGAAGTGCACAGACTCGGCAGAGGCGGCGGGCAGAACCGCTGGGGTGAGAGGGCGCGGTGGCTTCCGGGCGGGAGCCGCCGCTGAAAGGAGGCCTGGGTTGTCCGGAGGGTGACTGTCAGTGGAATCTTTGGCGGAGAGTGGTTTGGAAGAATGGCGAGGGAAGAGCAGAGGGGAAGGTGGTGACCCTGAGCGCCCGGCCAGGGGAGAGGAGGCTGTGGTGTCCCTCCTCTCCCCTTACCTGGCGGAGGACAGACAGTGTTAGGAAAGGGGTTCTCCCTGGACTAGGCTAGTCCACCGCACTTCGGCTGCGCTGACCCCTGCGATTTCCCCACACGCGGGGCCCTCGTCTGCGGTGCTGTTCGTGCTACCCTGCGGCTGGGTTCGCGCACTCACTCTCCTGACATGCCTTGGCTCACCGCCGACGCGGATATCGCCGCCACAGACCCTTCCCACCCTCCTAGGGATCTTGAGTGCGCTTCCTTAGATGTGAGCTCTCTTTTACACGCTGAATTTGGCTATAGCAAAAAAGCCCTGACCAAGACCTTGGGTTTCCTTCGGACCTGCACACAACTCCCCAACTCCCGCCTGCAACCGCGGCTCTTGGCTCGCCGGCTGGCAGCGTCCACCGAGCGTGGAACCGCGGCAGCTGCATCCCCTGCAGGCTGGCGGGCCGCCACTGGCAGGAGAAAGGACACAAGGCCTGCGTGGTGGGAAAGCATGGGAGACGTCGCCTTCCTACGGGGCGAGAAGGTCTCCCTACAGTCTTTGGAGACCAGATGGATGGAGGTATCCGTTTCAGGAACAAGGCGGCTGCTCCTGAGGCCTGGCTCCGCACGGAGGCTCCTGGGTCCCGCGCGCCCTCTCCCTACCCGCTGTAGCCAGAGCTGCTTCACACATCTCAGCTGGCTTCCTCTTCCGCCTCTGCCTCCTCTTCCTCCCCAGCCGTCCTTGGAACAACAAGGCCCCCAGCCCGTGGGAAAGACCTAGCCTCCTCTACAGCACTTGTAGAGGGAGTCGGATAGACGTCTCTTAACACCAGGAGGACAGAGACACCTTCCCTTGCTGCTTCTCTTGGCGCAGCCGGTCCAGGGGGCTGGCTCAGGGCCCAGGACTCCTCGCTCCTCCTGGAGGGCCTGGGTCGCGTGGCCCAGGAGCTGGCCACATGGGCATCTCCCACACTGCTCCTCAGGGAACGGGAGGCATTATCCTGCAGGGCCCACTCTTACCCATGAAAGACGCTCGGGAAATGCTCCCGCGGAAGCCGGAGCTCTGCGCGTTTGACCACTTCGGGGTTAAGTTTCCGTCCGCCCATCCTTCCTTTGGAGGGTCTTGGGGGAGAGGAGAAATGCTCGAGGACGATGCGCTTTGCAGCGTCTCAACCGAGACCAGAGGAAAGGAGGGTGCGTCTTCCTGGAAGAAGGTGGCCCGAGGCCTGCGATCGCAGGGAGGCTCGCGGAGCGGGAGCGCCCTCTCTCCGCCGAGCTATCCAGCGGCTTGCAGCATCCCACCTGGCGGACTCCTCTTCCTCTCGCTTCTCCTACTGCGGGTCTTCTATCCTGGTGTTCATTGAATGCCTATCTTCCTTTTGTGCCTCGGAACCTCTCACGCCCGCCACAAGTTACTGATTTCCTTGGTTGTTCTGAACTTTAAATAAGGTAATGCATGCAAGAGTGCCATAAATGCTCAGTAATTGTCATGTTATTATTTTCATCAGTAACATCATCTGAGTCATCAGTATTGTCTTTTTAACGCTGCGTTTTTCATCGTCCGTATATAGTCACATACATTTGAACACTTTGTAATTATTGAGTAATAAATTCGTTCTGCTATTTTACAATAAAAAATAATGCCGCAGAATGTATTCTTACACATATACCTTGGCAGATGTAGGACAGAGGCTTTTCTTTTACCCATCCTGTGGCTAACCTATCAATGTATACACCTTTAATGAGATTTTGCCAGCAGTCAAAGCCTTCAGGGAAAATGTCCCTAGCTCTTTACCACATCGGATCAAGGACTCTGGACAATTGGCACAACATCCTGGAATCGCTGAAACGGAGATATTATTCTCTGCTCTCCTCTGTTGACTGTGTCTTTTCACGACGTCTTAATGACAGTGCTGGCGACAAGAGTGTAACCATGTCAGTGTTCTCCTGCTGTTCTTGCCTGTGTGGGTCTTCTCCCAAACCCGACTTTCCTCCAGCAGCTGCACTGAAAAAGGGGAGGGGGCTGCGGGGTGGGGGGTGGGGCGGTGGGAAGGGGAGGGGAGGGGAGGGGAGGAGGAAATAAACTGAATAGGGAGGAAGCTTCTCACAGGCCAGGAGAAGGTAAGGACGGGAGTCAAAGACAGAATTTTCTTCAGCAAACAGTAAAAGGGGAAATTTGCAGAAGCTAAGAGTTTTTAAACCCTTTGCTCCATCACATAAGTAATCCCTGATTTTCTGTTACACAAATCAGCACTCCTAGTCCTCCCTCCCTCCTCACCCCCAATTCTGATTCCTGTTTACAAAGAATGTTCAAAAGCAAGGAATTATGTATAACAGTTCCCAGTTTACTCAGGAAATTCTCAGATTACAAAGAGACATTACAAATAAACAAGTGAAGAGAAGAACCTTGGTGGGTCCAACATACTATGGCCATCATTTTATACTCAAAATATAGAAAGACAACCTCAGAATAAGAAAACTTTTAGAATTGAATAAATCAAGTTTATTATTAAAACGCAAAGGAAAAAAACCTCTCCAAATGCTGCTGATTTTCTGTTTTAAACTACTGTTAGACTGGGGAGCCGGAGAGTGGGAGAATCCGCCAAGGATTTTTGGATGAAAATTAATCATCCCTTGTCTACCATAGTCACACCCCAGTGCCCCTCAGATCCAATCCTTCGAAGGAGTGTCCAAGAGGTATAAAGCAAAGCCGGAAAAACAGTTTCCAAATTCTGGAGTTCGTTTTCTCTCATTGAAAATATAAATATCAGGCTAACACCTGTTGACACACAATAACAGGGACACAGAATCCCTCCCGGAAGACCGACGGCCCCACAGACCCTGTGGATGCCACAGTGGTTGATGAGGTTAAGTAACTTGGTTCAGGGTGTCTGGGCACACCTGTGCATGAGACTCTGTCTCTGCTGCTCCCCTCATCTCCAGGCGGATACCTCCTCACAATCCTCCCTTTCCTTGGGCCACTGACGCCTCTCTGACCAAGGAAGAGTCTCCCCGGCCCCCGCAGCTTCTCTCCTTTCCGGACCTTTACTTCTTGATCCTCACTCCATAGTGAGATGTGGTCTAAGGTAGGGGAAAGCCCAGCATGGGAATCCATCTGATGGCCTTTGGGTTACCCAGGGATTTGCCCGGAGACTAGATGAAAGTAGCAAAGGCTTTATTTAGTTCCCAGTATTCCAAACTGCAGCAACCCACCAGAAACACCCCCACTTTCAAAGACAGGCTTTGAGCAGAGGAACTTTAAATTCAAGATTAGATCCAGCACAGAAAACACTCCAGAGGTGGCCCGCCACTTGGGTTAGCTTCCAGCCACCAGGACCCAAGGCCCCTAAATGCTGTACAGCCTGTGTAGTACAATAACTTTGGTGGGTAGACATGTAACAGCCCTTCGAGCATGAACTTGGAGCATGAAGGGTAAAAAGGCCTGCTTTGGCCGGGAGTTGAACCCAGGTCTCCCATGTGGGTAGGGAGAACGCCACCGCTGAACTACCAATGCGGGTGCGGCTTCACTAGATCTAATTTTGAAGAGTCTCTGGAAGGACTTTGGTGTTTCTAAAATAGGTTTGTATAGGACTCTTGAGTAGACACAGCGAGCAAACAGAAAGGACACCCAGAGCAAAGTCTTGCATAGAGGACGTATGTCAGGCAACATTATCAAGTTATTTATAATGCATTTAAATCAACACACAGGATTTGAAAGAGCCTAATTGTGAAACAGGCTCTATACAACTAGATAACAGACCTCTATAGAAATACACAGGAAATTCATCCAGGCCTTTGTCTCTGGTCCTAGATCTGGCAAAAACCTCTGGAAATTTCATTTCCTCACTGATGATGTAATCTTTTTGCCAACCCATGTCTTGGTGCTTCCCAAACCCTTTCCTCCCAACCTTGAGACAATCACCAATTCTTTCCCTAAACAGGCTTTCAAAGACCCAGGAGCTAGAGATTTAGGGATGTGTTCAGGTTACTCCAGAAGATCTGTGGGATGTTCGAGCTTCTCTTCATCTACACCTCTTTTGAGTCATGTGAAAAAGCCAAGTATCTTGCTTCTAAACTCATGTTTTTAAGAAATCTACAAAAGTGGGAGTGAGTGAAAATTCACTCCAATATTTCTTTTCTTAACCACACTGTCTTTGGCCACTCCAGGAGGCATGTCGAGTGGCACATTTATCCCAGGGACCCAGAGCTTTTCTCCTCAGATGCGTCTTTTGAGTCTCTAGAAAAGTCCAGGGATCAAAATGACTGTCTTCCAAACTTTTGTGTCTTACAGAGATCTGCACAAGAGAGAAAGTGAAAATTTCACTCCAAGATTTCTTCCCATGGCAAACAACAGGAGGTTTAGGACAAGCCTTTGCTTTAAGTGCCTGTTGCTTTGTTAGCTCTGTTTTCCAAAGACATCTGTGTAAGCCTACTATAGAACATTCCCACCTCCATCCCCCCTGCCCCTTCATGTCTGCTCATAACACTAGAGTTTTTTTTTTTTGTTTTTTGTTTTTTAACCCATGAGAGGTTATACCACATGGAACACTGATGGTTCAGTAATAGAATTGTCAACTCCCACGCTGGAGACCCAGGTTCACTTCATAGGGTGAATGCATCTCATGTCTGAATCTGCTCTAGCCCCCTTCCCCTTTCTTTCCTCCCTCCTGAGCTTACACACCTTTGTTACCGGCTGGTGTTCTGAAGTCCCAGGTTCTCGGTGTCTCAAACAAAGAATTGGACATGACACACACATGTAGCAAAGCAGCAAAAGACTTATTAAGCACAGTAACACTCTCAGAGAGGGGAGAATGGGCTGACCTCTGCAAATGAGATCAATGTAAGTTTGGTGAACTTTGGGCTTTGAGTCTTTCTATACTTTTTTTTTTTCTGCTTTTCCTGGGGCTGCCTAATCTCTACCCAGCATGTGCCTTCTGATTGATAGGTGGGTTGCTTAGTTACTTTGGCGCCTGTGCACTTCCGCATCATTTTCATCCCATAATTTTAAGTATATCCATGATATGCAGTCTATATGCATTAGCTTTAATGAGCTGATTATCACACGGGATCATTTTAAGGCTACTTTTTCTCTCTCATATGCATGCCTATCTCTGAGGAGCTGCCCTTACTGGTTTGCTCTGGATCTTGCCAGCCATAAGCTTTTGAGTCACTACTTTTATCTCACTTTCGTTTTCGCTGCTCAACTTCTGCTTCCGAGTAACTGGGATTACAGGTGCGTGCCACCACGCCAGGCTAATTTTGTATTTTTAGTAGAGATAGGGTTTCACCATGTTGGCCAGGCTGGTCTTGAACCTCAAGTGATCCACCCACCTTGGCCTCCCAAAGTGCTGGGATTACAGGCGTGAGACACTGTGCCCAGCCGAGACTCAGTCTTTAAAATAATGAAATAAAACAAAAACATAAACCTCAAACAAGCAAAAAGACAAACTATGATTTCAATCATTGTGAAGCTCTTGATCTAGTGTGTGTGTGTATATATATACACACACACACCAAAAATACTATAATTTCAGAGAAGTGCTATAGGGTCTAATGTTTAACAACTCTGGCATTTGACTGATGGTGTTTAAAGCTCTTCCACCATTTTCCAGGGGTATAAATCAAGGCAAGTTATTTGGTATTTACTACATTTTGGCTTCTTCATATGCAAGGGGGTTATGACAATAATACCTACCCCATGAGGACGGTATGAGGACTAAACGAAATGGTGTATGTATAGCCTGGGCTAATACCCATAGACACTGAATACTCAACTAGGTGGTAGCTAGTAGATTTTGAATTTGTATTTATTCTTACAGTTTTTAAGGTAAAATTTACTTTCATTGAAATGTTACCTGTATGTTTTTTGACAAATGAATACACTTATGGACTCATATCCCTATCAAGACAGAGACCATTTTTACCACCCAGAAATTTCTCTCATGTATCTTCCCAGTCAATCCCCTGCCAGAGGGAACCACTGTTACGATTTTTTTCACCACAGATTAATTTTCCCCTTTTTAGAATTTCAAATAAATGAGAAGGTATGTGCTCTTTTGTGTCATTTATCTTCACAGACTTTAAAATAAAAAAGTTACAATTTTAAACCTTTTGGGCATGTCGTAAAAATCTTTCCACCAGTAGCCACCAGTCACCAGTCTTCATTTCTCTCTCTCTCTCTCTGGTTTTTTTTTTTTTTTTTGAGACAGGATCTTGCTCTGTCGTCCAGGCTGTAGTGCAGTGGCATGATCATGGCTCACTGCAGCCTCAACCTTCTGGGCTAAAGCAATCCTCCGACCTCGGCCTCCCAAATGGCTGGGACTACAGGTGTCCGCCACCATGCCCAGCTAATTTTGCTTGTATTTTGTGTAGAGACAGGGTCTCATTAAGTTACTCAGGCTAGTTTCAAACCCCTGAGCTCAAATGATCTCCGGGCCTTGGCCTCCCAAAGTGCTTGGATTACAGGTATGAGCCACTGTGCCTGGCTCAGTCTTCCTGTCTTGAAGCAACCAATGTTATTAGTTTTATGTGGGCCATCCCATGGCTTATCATTATTAATTCAGGTGTTTATACAAGGCTCTTTGAGAACTCAGTTTTAAAGGTTACTGTAACAACCCAGCCTAAAATGATATAAAATCAGTTTTAATATAACTGAAGTTTCTACATTCTGACTCCAAATGTCAGATTGTGACATTTTACCTTTCTCGGACTTTATGCCAAATTTACTTCAACTTCTGGCATCTGTCATTCTCATTTATGAACAAATATGTATCTAACAAATGTGGAAATACAAACCATGAGCCAAACAAAACCAAATCCTGGGCTTACCTAGCTGATAGTAAAAAATTCCCCAAAATAACCACCCGATTACAGTTTCATGCAATGTGATAGGAGTAAGGCACAACTGTAGGGAGGTCAGAAGGTGCTTTTCAGAGGTGGAGACTACAGCTGTTCTCAGAAGGATAGAGGTTAGAAGAACCTTCCAGGCACAGAGCAAAGCACGAGCAAAAGCTCTGTGGAGGCCAGGAAGCTGGTAAATAGGGAATAAAAGAGGCCAGTTTGGCTCGAGCAGAGAGAGCAGAATGGAATTGGTCTGAGTAGTGAGAAGAGATGGAGAAGTGGGCAAGGTGCCTGGCCATTCAGGGCTTGGTTAGTTAGGAGGTTTTGTCTAAGAGAATGGGAAGGTGTTGAAGTGGTTTGGGCTGGGAAGTGACAGGGTCACATCATATTTTGAAAAAGCCACTCTGCCTGTTGTGTTGAGATTAGAGAAGTGATAAAGGGAATATGGGTAAACCACAAGGAGACTAGGTCAGTAGTCCCTCCACCCCCACTCGCCAGGTGAAGGTAGCCTAGACTAGGGTGGTGATGGAGGAGATAGAAGAGGACAGATTCAAGGAAAATTTGGAAAGTAAAAACCAGTAGGATTTGCTGATGGATGGAATATAGGAGGGGTGAGGTAGATTATCAGGGATGTATCTTAGTTTTCTTATACAAGATGAATTCAGTTGCAATGAAATTGTTAATTGAAATTGACTTTAAATAATGGCATGACCTAAAGTTATGCAAACATTTGCCTTAGATAAAATTCCAAGTTTTCAAAGTTGTTAGCTGGGTGGACGGCATGGCTTTACTTCCTATTTCTTGGTATTTCCTAATCTTGTTGGAAAAAAAGTTTTTCTTTTTCTCAAAGGCTTATTTCAGTGGAAGCCCATCTGCAAAATCTGTTATAAATTTAAGTTAGAAAATAATTACAAGTGCCATTGACACGTTGGTTATTGTTTTAGCTAGTGACCTAAGGCCACCTCTCGGGGGAGCTGGGGGCTGCCTTCTGAAGCCTGCGAGTCTGCACCGCGTGCCCGGGCGGGAGGTCAGACTCGGGCCGGTGCGGCAGCGCCAGGCCTGCAGTCCTAAGCGCGGGGTCGCCCCGGGCCCCCGAGGGAGTGTGTCTTCTGCCTCTTTAACCTGGCAGGGGCGGTTCAAGTGGCCGGGGAAATCAGCGATTTGCAGGGTCGCGGGCTGTTGCTTTGAAAGAGAGGCGGAGGGGAGAGAGGGATTTCCCGGTCCCGCTGCACTCGGTCCATTCCCTCAGTTAACTCATTTTCTTGGTCGACGCGGCCGCTAACCTGCTGGAACCCCTTGTGCGGTAGAGGCAGCTGGGTCCCGTTAAGGCCCCGCCGCGCCTGCGCCTTGGACTCTCCTGAGGCTGCAGAGCCGAACCCTGAGGAGCAAGCGGGCCGCAGGCGAGGGGCTGGGTGGCGGTTGAGACAGCGGCGGTACTGGCAGGAGTAGGTGAGGGTCGCGAGGCTGCCTGAGCTTCTAAGTGAGCGCGGTGCTTTTGGGAACGCGGGACAGGGGACCCGCGGCGCCAGGAGCGGGCCGGAGCGCAGCGGCGGGGCTGCCCTCTGGATGGGAAGTTAAGGTTTACCGCGACGTCCACCCAGGGTTTCCGAGGTGAGGGCGCTGCGCCAGGCCGGGCAGGCGGTGAATCCGGGACCCGCAGGCGCACAGCTGGGTCGAGGCGCGGCCGCCATGGCGCGTGAGGGGCGGGTGTGTGCACGCGGAGGCCTAAGTTCCCTGCGCAGGATTCTTCGCCTGCTGCTGCCGCCCTGCAGCCCACATCTCCTGGGCGCTGGGGAAGAAACTCCCTGGCGGTGTTCTGTGGCATCCCAGGGGGTGGAGGGACGGAGCAGCTTCGAGGGCACGTCCTCGTATATCATATGGAGGACACTGACCCCCCCACCGCATCTTGGAGGCCGGAAGTCGGTTCCCTCTGCGGACCTTAGAGGCGAGAGGGCTCGTGCCCCTGACTTGTAAAATTGGGATTTTTATTGGCCTCCGGGATTCTGCTCCTGGCGGTGTCTTCAGGCTGCTGATGGGCAAGCCAGGTGTGCCAGGTCCAGGATGCACATGAGGAGCGTTTGTAGCCATCACTGAATCACCTCACGACTAGCGGGGCAAGTCTCAAATTAACCGCAGGATTTCCAGTAGGTTGGATTGTGGGGTTGGTGTTTGCAGTCCAAAGAGTTGCTGTGATTTCCCTGTGTCTGTCTGTCTGTCTTTCTAGCTTCTTAGATCATCTCATTTGGCGTCCTTTCACCGAAGAGTTAAGCAAGACGTTTGGCGTGGTTTCCTCGCTTTCCTCCTATCTTTTGCTGCTAGAGCTGCTTTGGAAAAGAAGTCTTTTCTTGCAGTGGTATCTTTTCTTTGGGTTCCAGTGTTGTTCATCCTTTCTTTGCTGAAAGAATGAATCCCAGTGCTTCAGGAAGTTAAAGAAAAGTGATCTGCTGGTAGTGTTTAATCTTTGTTCTGAGTTGATGTGTGTTAGCACCTTTCTTTTTGTTTTTAAATTGTATTAGTAAAATTTCACCAGTGAACCAGAAGCTCTTTTTTTCTATTGTGACATGCTAGCTTTAAGATTTCTGAGAACTTCCTGTCAAAGAAATCTTCGAAAAGTTACTGAAGTATACAGAAGAAGTTCACAATTTTAAATGTGCAGGTGGTCCGGGCGCAGTAGATCACACCTGTAATCCCAGCACTTTGGGACGCCAAGGTGGGTAGATCACTTGAACCCAGGGTTTCCAGACCAGCCTGGGAAACGTGGCAAAACCCTATCTCCACTAAAAATACAAAAGTTAGCTGTGTGTTGTGGTGTGTGCCTGTAGTCCCAGCTACCCCGTAGGCTGAGGTGGGAGGATCACCAGATCCCAGGATGTTGAGATTGCAGTGAGCCGTGATCATGGCAGTGCACTCTGGCCTGGATGGCAGAGTGAGACCCTGTCTCAAAAAAAAAAAAAAAAAAAAAAAAAAAGTACAGGTAACGAATTTTTACCAAGTGAACCACCACAGATCAAGAAATAGAACATTACTAGACTGGGGTATATTTGTAGGAGTGGCATTGTTAGTTTTAGAGGCATATGAATGATAAAACTTTAGTATTACATATTGTTGAACATTTTCCCAAAGTGGTTGTACCATTTAGTAGGGATATTCTGGTTACCCCACATCCTTGCTGATGCCTGTCAGTTAAAAATTATTTTGCCATTTTAGTAGGGGAGCAGTAATATATCAGTGTGGTTTCATTTTGTGTTTTCCTGGTATTGAGTATCTTTTATTGCCATTTATATGTCCTCTTTTGTGAAGTGCCTGTTAAATCTTTTTATCCAGTTTTCATTGATATGCTTGTTTTTCTGTTGATTTGTGATACTTTATTCTGGATATACATCCTTTCTAGGATATATATGTATTGCATTTCCCTTTTTTCAATCTGTAGCTTGCCTTTTCACTCTTTTAATGGTGTTTTTTCATGAATGGAGATTCTCTAACTTTTTTTTTTCTTTTTGAGACAGGATCTCACTCTGTTGCCCAGGCTGGAGTGCAGTGGCACAATCACAGCTCGCTGCAACCTTGTCCTCCCAAGGCTCAGGTGATCCTCCTGCCTCAGTCCCCAAGTAGCTGGGACCTACAGGGAAGCACTACCAAACTCAGCTCTTTTCTATATTTTTAGTACAGATGGAGTTTTGCCACATTGCATAGGCTGGTCTGGAATTCCTGGGCTCAAGTGATACACCTGCCTTGGCCTCCCAAAGTGCTAGGATTACAGGCATGAGCCACTGCACCCAGCCTGAGATTCTTAATTTTAATGAAATTATACTTTATCAGTCTTTTCCTTTATGGTTACTGCTTTTTGTGTCCTGCTTAATAAGTCAATGCCTAACTTAAGAGTATGAATACATTTTTCTGTGTTGACCTTATAGCAATTTTATTTTAGTTTTTGTATTTTTTTTTTTTTTCATACAGGACCTCACTCTGTTGCCCAGGCTAGAGTGCCGTGGCAGGATCTCAGCTCACTGAAACCTCCACCTCCTGGCTCAAGTGATCCTCCCACCTCAGCCTCCTGAGTAGCTGTGACTATAGGTGTGTGCCACCATGCCTGGCTAATTTTCATATTTTTTGTAGAGATGGGGATTCAACATGTTTCCCAGGTTGGTCTCAAACTCTTGGGCTCAAGTAATCTTCCTGCTTCAGCCTCCCAGAGTGCTGGGATTACAGGTGTGAGCCACCCCACCTGGCTATGATTCACTTTTTACTACATGGATGTGTCTGCTTCATCCGGCACCATTTATTGAAAAGATCATCCTTTTCCTTCTGCACCGTGTGGCACTTTTTTTCATAAATCGAATGGCTGTATGGTCATCTGATTTATGAAATTAGTGTGGGTCTGTTTCTGTTTCTGAACCAACCTGGGCAAAATAGTGAAATCCCATCTCTACAAAAAATAAATATAATAAATAAATGAATAAAAATTTAAAAATAAGTGCATAGAGCAGATGGAGTCATAGATGATAATTTATAAATGTCAGTTTCTTGGCTACATACAGGTGCTGGTAATTCAGATGTGTTGGGTGTTCAGGCAAAATGTATTAAGTGAATTATATGGTATTCAGAATGATTGCTAGATGTTCATTGTGACTTGAATTAGATGTTATTTGAGCCCCACAGAGCTACAGTTTTGACTCTTTTATTTATTTATTTGTCTTTTTAAAATTTTTACAATCTTCCTGTCAAGGCAGTGACTCTTTTATACTTAATTGTTCTTAGGTATTTAATTACCAGGAAAACTATAGATCGTACCTAAATAAGTGTTAAGCCATTTAAAGGGCTGATGTGATGTGATGTGAACAATAGTATTCTACATAAGAGTTTTTGGACTACATCGAATAATTTTTTTTTCTCTTGAGACAGTGTCTTGCTCTGTCGCCCAGGCTGGAGTGCAGTGGTATGATCATCGCTCTCTGCAGCCTTGACCTCTCAGGCTCAAGCAGTCCTCCCACCTCAGCCTCCTTAGTAGCTGGGTCTATAGGCATGCACCACCATGCTGGGCTAATTTTCTATTTTTTGCAGACAGGATTTTCCTGTAGTGCCCACACTGGTTTCAAACTCCTGGGCTCAAATGATCCTCCACCTTGGCATCCCAAAGTGTTGGGATTACAGACCTGAGCCATCACACCTGGCCATTTTAGTTTTAATAATTTTTATATTTTCCTAATTTAAAAGTTTTACTAAAATCTCTTACAGCTATTATTTATGAATATAGTATTCATTGTTGTTATGATTATTTTGTATGTGGTTAATCTCATTTTCAGTATAAGCTCCTGGAAATTAGAGATTTTGTCTCTTTTATTCACCACTGTATTCTCAGTACTTGACCTTGCCTGGCATGAAACAGATATTGAATAAATATTTGTGAAATGAATGAACGAATGAATGAACATACTAATACCATATTCAACAATCTCCAAGTATCACAGTTTTCACCATTTAACAAATAAAATAGCTGGTATAGAGCAGAGTCATGGTCAACCTACCATAAAAGGAAATGTCAGTGAAAAATAAACCTTTGTATGTGTAGCTGCTGAGATTTGGGTGCTTTTGTTACTGAAGCATAACCTAGCGACAGCTCAGTGAGACAGTGTATAGAATATACGTGTGCAGATAGACCAGACTGACCAGTAGATGAGATTCCAAAGATAGTTCAATAAGCATTAACTAACTACACCCACACACTCTTTTCTAAATTATTTTTATTATTTTTTATTTTTTATTATACTTTAAGTTCTAGGGTACATGTGCACAACATGCAGATTTGTTACATAGGTATACGTGTGCCATGTTGGTGTGCTGCACCCATTAACTCGTCATTTACATTAGGTATATCTCCTAATGCTATCCCTACCCACCCCTCCCCACAATAGGACCCGGTACACCCACACACTCTTAATTCCCTAACAGAAAGAATCGAATTCTTGTTCACTAAGATCTGCCTCAAATATTACTTACTTTGTGAAAACTTCCCTGGCTACTCAAGTATTTAGTAAGGACTCTATTTTCTCCCCCCAAGGCTGGAGTGCAGTGGTGCCATCATAGCTCACTGTCCTCTAACTCAAGGCTCAAGGAATCCTCCTGCCTCAGGCTCCCAAGTAGCTGAGACTACAAGTGTGTGCCACCATGCTTGGCTAATTTTTCATTTTTTATTTTCAGAGACGGGGTCTTACTGTGTTGCCCAGGCTAGTCAGGACTGTTGATTACATATGACAGAAACCCAACCAAGTCTAGTTCCCCACCGCCTTTCAACCTGCTCCTCCCTGGGTCTTCCCAGTCTCCGTAAATGGCAGCTCCGTCCTTCAAGTTGCCCAAGCCCCAAATTTCAATGTTAACCTTGATTTCTCTCTTTTATCTCATAGGCAATCTGAAGGCAAATGCTGTTTAGATGCAGGTGAAGGTTCCTGGTGACCCAGGCTCTCACCAGCAGATTGTCCCTTACCGTCCTCCTGAGGGTGTCTGGAGCTTCAGTGCTGTGTGCTCTTGGCCTCCATGCTGGGGTGCCACCAACTCCCACTGTCCAGGGCTTCCAGTGGACTCTCCGAGGCACTGATGCAGAAACGTCCCCATTCGGTGCACCAAGAGCAGCCTCACATGGTGTGGGCCGTCAGGAAGAGCTGCCAGATCCAATAGGTAAAAGTCCCGAGGCATTGCCAGCCCGATGGGGTCAGAGTCCTCTTTCTATTATGACTCAGATGTGAAGGGAAGATGCCAAGGGCCCTAAACATCGCAGGGCCTTGCCTGGCATGAAACAGATATTAAATAAATAGTTGTTAAATGAACGAACAAATATTCACAGCGTGTGCCGCCCACAACCTGCAGTGCCGTGGTCAGGTGGAAGTGATTTTACCTCGGGAGAGGACAGTGTTCTCTCCAGGACTTTTCCTCAGTAGCTAGATCTGCATCCCTCTCCTCTCTCTTCCCCTTTCACCCCCCATTCTCTGCCCCCATTTCTCTCTCTGTTTCCACCCTGCCATCCCCTTTCACCTGCCTTCTCCCCTTCAGCTCTCATGGCTCACCCCCTCCCTGTCCACCCGCATCCCCCAGGCTAAGGCCCCTGCACTGTCCTGGGTGGGGAGATGTGTCTGGTTTTAGGCACTGCCCTCTAGATGTGTCCAGGATGGGGAAACATGGCTCAGTTGCCAGTATAATGGGTTAAAAGAGTGGCCACTCTTGAAGGCCTTTCCCGTCTCCCATTCCAGAATCCTGTAGGACATAGAATTTATGGGCCACAGTGGAATTCTTGGTTCCCAGGACCGTGTGGTGGACGCCTTCTTTCACTGAGCCTTCATGGGGTGACTGTTAGGTACCAGGCCCTGGTCTGGGCTAGAGGCCCCATAATGAGTAAATCTCTGGTCACTACCCCATGGAACCCAACACTGCAGGCATTGAGGGGGGAGAAAGAAAGGGGCATGGCCTGTTTGTGTCCTTCTCACGTGGCCGCCCACCAGGTCCTGGGACAGTAGGAGCCAGTGCAGGGAGAGAAGTCCAGTGAGAATGGCAAATGGACGACGTCAGACCCAGGGGCTGAGGCCCCCACCTGCAGCCGGGCAGCTTCTGGAGTGGACAGGGAGCAGCAGGGAAGGTCTGGCCTGGTGTTCTGGGGTCCACTGTCTCATTTCATTCTTGTGGGCACCAGGACTTATCCAAAGACAAGACTCAGTATTTCTGGGAACAGTGGGCCAGAGACAGAATGTGTTTCAGAGGAGGAGGAAGGGGTTGTACCCCATGGAAACAGTATATGGTTTTACAGTAGTGTGTCTTTCTCTAATAACTAGTTAGCATGTTCCTGTTAATGGAAAATGTTGATGGTGTAAGTTCCCCTGGATGTTCTCATCTTCATGTAAATTTGTTCATTTCCTGCCTTCCTTCCCTCCCACTCTCTTTCTCTCTCTATTCTTTCCCTCCCTCCCTCCCTCCCTTTCTTCCTCCCTCCCTCCCTCCCTTCCTTCCTTCCTCCTTTCCTCCCTCCCTTCCTTCCTTCCTTCCTCCTTCCCTCCCTCCCTCCCTTCTTTCCTTTCTTCCTTTCTTTTCTTTTTCTTTCTCTCTCTCTCATGCTGTCTCTTTTTCTTTCCTTTTCGTTCTCTCTACTTTTTTGAATAGACCCCACTGTACTGAAGCCTACATTATTTACCAAAATCTCTGGAGCTGCTTCTATCTTGCAGGCAGGGAGCTCGTCCTGTAGCCCTTAGCTCCTCCCAGCCCCCTCCTCCTTTGATTTGTGGGTGCCACTAGGGCAGCTGCTGAGTCTCAGTTGTTCCTAGTCTTCACCAAGTTCTGCCCACCCAGATGGTTTGTACCTGTCCTTACCAGAAGCCTGCACTGTCCAGATCACTGAGTCTTCTTCTACCTAACTGACCTGCTATCTGTGTTCTGGGGGCACCCCAGGGTTAGAGGTAAATGGCACAGGCGTTGAAATCTCCAACTGCTCTGACTTCAGGTGGGTGAACTTCAGTGCGAAGTACTAACCACACAAGAGCAGGATGCAACCAAAACCTTGGTATGGGGCTGCTGCATCCTCATTTAAAAAAATTAATAGACTTTATTTTTTAGAACAGTTCTAGGTTTACAGAAAAATGGAGTGGATAGTACAGAGAGTTCTAGGCTCCCCTGTCCTCCAGCACACAATTTCCCCTATTAGTATGTTGTATTAGTGTGGTCCATTCGTTACAATTGATGAACCACTATTGATACATCATTATCAACTAAAGTCGGTAGTTCACATTAGAGTTCATTCTTTGAGTTTCACAGATTATGGGTTTTGGCAATTACATAATGTCCTAAATCCCCAATACAGCATCATGCAAAATAGTTTCACTGCTGAAAATTCCCTGTGCTTCACCATTTCTTGCCTCCTCCTCTCCTCCACCCCTGACAACCACTCATCATTTTACTACTTCTATCTTTTTGACTTTCCAAGAACGTCCTAGAGTTGGAATCGTACAGTATGTAGGTTTCCAGACTGGCTTCTTTCTAGCATTATGTACTTAAAGTTCCTCCATGTGCTTTCATGGCTTGATAGCTTGTTTTTTAAAATCACTGAATCAGATTTCATTGTATGGCTACAACAGTTTGTTTATTCATTCACTTGGTGAAAGGTATCTTGGGTACTTCCAAGTTTTGACAATGGTGATAAAATTGCTGTAAGTACTTATGTGCAGGATTTTGAGTGAACTTAAGTTTTCCAGAGTGACTGTACCCTTTTGATTTCCACTAGCTATGGAGAGTTCTGCTTGCTCCTCATCTTTGACAGCATTTGGTGTGTTCACCTTTTTGCATTTTAGCCATTCTACTAGGTTTACAGTGATATCTCATTGTTGTTTTAATGTGCAATTCCCTCATGACAAATGATTTTGAGCGTCTTTTTCATATGCTTTTTGGCATCTGTATATCTTATTAATGAGGTGTTCAGATCTTTCACTTTTTTTTTTTTTTTTTGCTTTGTGTTCTTTAGTTCTCAGAATTCTTCATATATTTTGGACAGCAATTTTTCCATCAGATTATTTTGTAAATATTTTCTGCCACTATGTGACTTGCTTTTTCCATTCTCTTAACAATGTCTTTCACAGAGCTGAAGTTTTTAATTTTAATGAGGCTCAACTTAATTTTTTTCATTAGTAGATTGTGGTTTTGGTTTTGTATCTAAGAAGCCATCATCGAACCCAAGATCCCTGAGATTTTCTCCTGTGTTATCTCCTAGGATTCTTATGGTTTTGCACCTTACATTTACGTGTAAGATTTATTTTATAAAGGGTATAACATGCATACCTGGATTTATTTATGTATTTTTTTGCATGTGGTTGTCCAGCTGTCCTAGCACCACTAGTTGCAAAGGCTATTTTTGCTGTTTTAAGTTGTCTCTAAACCTCCATGGAAGATCAGTGGACTGTATGTAGGCCTGCTTCTGGGCTCTGTATTCTTTTCCATGGATCTATTTGTGTGTGTTTTCTCTTTTTACCAGCTTCACACTATTTGGGTTACTGTAGCTTAATGTAAGTCCTGAAGTTGGTAGTGCCAAACCTCAGGGGGTTTTCTGAACTTCGTCATGAGAACCTGGTTGAGATCATTGTAGTAAAAATTGGAAATGTGTAAGATTCCCCCTTAGTCTGGGTTTCAAGGAGTTTTTAACGCTCTAGCCAGACCACCTTCAGCTTCTAGTAATCTGTTAATACTATTTAAGTGCTCCTTCCAGTTGCTGTCCCCAGTAGCTTCTCTTCCCAGTGAGCTGTGACTCCTTGTATGTTAGCCTGTCTTTCTCATTTTTAGGGTAGCAGTTTTCCCTGTGACCTTAGTTCTCTGGTCCATCCTAGAAGGGTTGACTTTCAGTTCATTCAGCCTTTTTTCTAGCTGTGAGGACAAGTGATGACTGCGTAGCTCTTTCCATGTTGGAATAGAAACCCAAAAGTTCGTTTAAATAAGTACTTGTTATAAAAGTCACCCCTTGTCAATGTACAACTCAATGATTTAAGTTGATTTATAGAATTGTGCAGCCATCAGCAGAGTTCAACTTTAGCACATTTTGTCACTTCCCCATGTTCCCTTGAACCTCCTTGTAATCATTTCCTAATCCCTGGTCCCCATGACTGAGTCTGAATAGAATAAATATTTGGAAAGCAGACTTCATTATATTTACATTTTCATGTGTTTGGGACTTTATATAGTGGACTGTTGTGTTTGTTTTGTGACAAGTAGAGAATAGATTGCATTCTAGGGATGGTTTTTTGGGGAACATAATAGTGGTCCTGTTTATGGTCCTGTTTATGGCTCTCCTTGAATTGGTTCATCTGTGTTGGTGACTGTTATTTGGTACCAAACCTTGTCTGGTGAGCAGAAGAAAAAGAATTATTTATTCATTTACTTAATTAATTAATTAATTAATTTTTGAGATGGAATTTCGCTCTTGTTGGCCAGGCTGGAGTGCAATGGCACAATCTCAGCTCACTGCAACCTCTGTCTCCTGGGTTCAAGCGATTCTCCTGCCTCAGCCTCCCGAGTAACTGGGATTACAGGCATGCGCCACCATGCCCGGCTAATTTTATATTTTTAGTAGAGATGTCGTTTCACCATGTTGGTCAGGCTGGTCTCAAACTCCCGACCTCAGGTGATCTGCCCACCTCGGCCTCCCAAAGTGCTGGGATTACAGGCATGAGCCACTGCACCCGGCCAGGAAAAGGAATTTTTAAAAATCTGCTATTAAAATCAAGATGATACATTTTCACATAATAATATGTGGAGTTAAGTACTGAAGCATCTTTATTTTAATTTTATTTTTTTGAGATGGAGTTTTTGCTGTGTTCCTCAGGCTGGAATACAATGGTGTGATCTCAGCTCACTGCAACCTCCACCTCCTGGGTTCAAGTGATTCTCCTGCCTCAGCCTCCTGAATAGCTGGGATTACAGGTGCCTGCCACCACGCCCGGCTAATTTTTGTATTTTTAGTAGAGACAAGGTTTCTCCATGTTGGCCAGGTTGGTCTCTAACTGTTGATCTCAAGTGATCCACCTGTCTTGGTCTCCCAAAATGCCAGGATTACAGACATGAGCCACGGCCGGACCTGAACCATTTTTATTCTTTCAGAAATGTGATTGATAACAGTAGAGCCACACTCCTCACGTGCCTGAAATACCCCTCATTGTCTTCTTCAGGTGTCAAGGGCTCTGGAACAGCCACATACAGGTGAGGGCAAGATTTTTACTGTAGTTCTTTCATTGATTGATTGATTGATTGATTTTCTCTTAGAGGGGTTAGCATCCATGTATCTGAAATTGAAACTCAAGAGGAGAGACAGGCACCTGTACTAGTTTTCTCTTGCTGCCTATTATCACATTACCACAAACCAGTGGTTTGAAACCACGGAAGTCTGGAATGAAGCGGCTGGGTTCTCTGATCAGAGTCATGTGAGGCTAAAATCCAGGATTGGGCTGGCTGTGTTATGTTTTCTAGAGCTCAAGCTGTTTTTCCAAGTCCACTACAGATATTGAAAGAGTTCCTATTCTTGTTTGTGGGGGGACTGAGGGCCCTTTTTCTGTGCTGGCTGTCAGCCCGGAGACACTCTGATTCCAGAGGCCAGGAAAGCAATTTCCTCCTTACCTGTCTTTTCATCTTTCAACCAATAACAACTCAAGGAGTTGTTCTCAAGCTCCTACCTTCTCTGTCTTCATCTTCTCCAACCAGCCACAGGAAGCTCTGTCATGTATGGAGTGATGTGATTAGATCCAGTTCATGCAGGCAACCTCACCATCTTAAAGTCACATAACTGGCATATAACAACATAATCACAGGAATGATGTCTCATCACCTCAACAGGCTTTAGAGACAAGGGTGTGGCATGTTTGGGGACCATTTCAGAAATTCCATCTACCACAGTCAGACACTTACATTCCCCCATCTGCAAAATGCATTCACCCTCTCCCCTAAGGTTTCCAGCTTTCATGTCATTAAAGCACTAGTTCAACATGAAAACTGTCATGTAGACCACATCAGATCAAAAGTTTAAAATCCCAACTAAAACATCCACACCTGGTGTTGATGAGGCTTCTGAGGGTGTCCATTAAGTACAGATCCTTGACATAATTCCCTTCCCTCCGTCGAACTGTGAAACTGAACAAACAGCTTATCTGCCCCTAATGTGAAATGATGGGACAGACAGACATAGAATAACAACTACAGGGATTCTCATTCAAAATGAGGGAACATGGAGGCGATAAAGAAGTCACTGACCCAAAATAGTTTGGAAATGGAGCTGGGCAAAATCCAGCAGGAGTTTCTTAATTAGGATCCACAACCTGGGACCGACCCACTGTCCTGTGGGTCTTTGCCTCTGGGCTCTCTGCTCTGCATTTCTTGAAACCATTATTATTTATCTTTTTTCTCACACTCTTTTGCGTATGGCTCCTATTGCACTCAAAATGTTTTTGAGATTCATCCATGTTATTTTGTGTGTCAACAGTTTGTTCCTTTAGGCATTCCATGGAATGAATGTATCACAGTTTATTGATCCATTCTTGTATTGACAGATACTTGAATATTTTGAGTTTTTCCTATTATCAATAAAACTGCTATGAACATTCTTGTATAAATCGTTTTCTGGACATATGTTTGAATTTCTCTTGGATAAATGCTTAGGAGTTACTGAGTCATAGAATAGGTAGTTGTTTAGTTCTGTAAGAATATGCCACACATTTTTTCCCAAAGTGTGTATACTATTGTACATTCCAACCATTAATGTCTGAAGGTAAGAAAGCTTTTGCTACTTCCAAAGAGGCCTCTCAACCATATACATGTAATTTTTTCTAACTGGAGACAGGCTGATGACTTCAGGGATATGAGCACGGGATACAGGACACCTGTCATCACCACCACCATGAAGTTGGGATTTGGGAAGGAGGTTAGTCATATAAGAAATCCTGTGACCAGCATGAGCTCCTGTCAGACCACACAGGGCACTCGAGTGAACAGGGCACAGGGGGCCCTGGGGTCATGGTAAGAAAGTGTCTCATTGGTAAAACCTTTTCCTTTGGGGAGGTAAATAAATTATTTCTTCCTTCTTGGTAGCCCTTGAAGATAAGGATGGTCAAACAAAATAATATCATACCTGGAGAAATTCAGATCTTGCTAAGATTTACTGGTTGGGAATCCAAAGTTAATGTCAAGAAGCAGCCGCCAGTTGGGATCAAACGTGAGCCTATGGATCAAGGTGCGTACTCAGACACAGAGAGCTTTCTGAAAGATGCTACCAGTAGTTTTTCCAGGGCAGATATGGGTCCTTTATTTTTCTCTCTAATCTAGCCCATATGCTTAGCTGAGAAGGTTTCTTCATATCACTTTAAATGATGATGTCCCTTGTTCAACAGTTTTCTAAGCATTCTTTAGATAAGAATTTTATGGGTATTCTTTATTGCATTAGGCTTAAATTTAATGCATCTTAAGGTTTTATTGCAAAGTGTTGCCTTGTTTCCTTTTTAAGATGATACAATTTATAACATGCAAGTTTGCTGTCTGTCCCCTCCCTTTATATACATATAAGATGAGCAAACATGTGGCCATGAAACAGATGGTCATAGAATTGGTTCAGTGGTTGTGAGTACAGCAACCCAAGAGTGTCTTATCTGAAATACTGTGAGGAATGCCTGGACACAATAGACAAAGGTGGTTCAACCGGACGCCTTAGGAAACATGCTTCCAAAAACAAAGTAGCCAGAAAGAAACCAAAATAACAGACCATCAGAGCCAGAGGAACATTTGGAGGTAATTCAGTACCTCCTCCTTTTCAACCTACAGGGGAGATGGTGGAACAGAAGCAGGGATGGGCCTGCCTGCTGTGCCCACAATTCATTGGAGATTGTTGTGGTGAAGAATTTCATTTATGATGAAGGAGAAATAAACTCCATCAGCTTAAATTCAGGCAGGTTTGTTGAAAAGCTGAAGAAGTATCTTGCAGAAGCAAAGCATGGCTGAGGCTTGTGGGCTCTGTCTGGGAAAATGAGCAGCTGACAGTGGCTGACGCTGCCCCTGACTCTGGGGCCATGTGGTCTGTTGTTCCCTGAGAGCATCTCTTCTCTTCTCTTACATCTTCCCTCAGCCTGGCAGTCTCTGTATACTCTGTATACAAA
Organism: Macaca fascicularis; assembly: GCF_037993035.2. Classification (NCBI taxonomy): domain Eukaryota; kingdom Metazoa; phylum Chordata; class Mammalia; order Primates; family Cercopithecidae; genus Macaca; species Macaca fascicularis. Next base: position 113,931,687 of record NC_088375.1, read on the forward strand.
GCTGTTCATAGCAGCATTATTCATAATAGTTAAAAAGTGGAAACATCTTAAACCACCATCAGTTGATGAATAAACAAAATGTGGTATAACCATATAGTGGAATATTATTTGGCCATAAAAAGGTTGAAGTACTGATGCAGGCTGAAAAGGATGAAACTTGAGAACAATATGGTGAGAAGCAGATGTAAAATGCCACACTTTGTTATTCCATATAGAGGAAGTGCCCAGAATAAGAACATCTGTGTATAGAGAAAGTAGATCAGTGGTTGTCAGAGACCGCAAGAAGCGGGGAATTGGAGAGTGACTGCCCGTAGATACAGGCATGCTTTCTGGCATTATGAAAATATTCTGGAATTAGGTAGTGGTGATGATTGCAAAACTTTTGGAATATGGTAAAAGACACTGAAATGTATGCTTAAAAATGGTGAATTTTGTGATATATGAATTATACTGTAGAAATAATAATACTAATAACAACAGTAATAAAGCAAGGTGTCTTTCCACATCTCCATGTCTTGTATTTTCATTAAAAAAAAAAACATTTCAGGGCCAGGCTCAGGGGCTCACTTCTGTAATCCCAGCACTTTTGGAGGTCTAGGTGAGAGGATCGGTTGAGGCCAGAATTTCAAAACCAGTCTGAGCAACATAGCAAGACCTTGTCTCTAGGAAAAATAAAAAATTAGCCAGAAATAGTGATGTGTGTCTACAGTTCCAATTACTTGGAAAGCTGAGACAGGAGGATCGCTTGAGCCCAGGAGTTCGAGGTTGCAGTGATCTGTAATCACCACTGCACTCCAGCCTGGGTGACAGAACAAGACCCTGTCTCAAAAAAAAAAAAAAATCTCACTTTAATAGTAAGTAATCAGAATATGATGCTGGCAGCATGTTGTGAGGAAATGTATTAGATGAAAGAAGTTAAATTCCAGTTTTCCTTTTTTCAGAAATGAGGTATAGGGGAGAGAAACACATACTTGGAAAGAACTGACCCAGCTGAATTGGAAAATGTGGGAAGGGGATGGGAAGAGGCTGCTGCACCTGAGATCTGGCTCCAGGACTTACAGCAAGGGGAACTTGGGCAAGTTACAGACTCTCTGTGCCTCAGTTTCTTCATCAGCAAAACAGAAGGAATCATCCCATAAACTGTAAGGTCGATGCTATCAGCGGGTCCCCAGATTGACTGCGCATCTGAGTCATGTTAACAAACACATTCCAGGCTCCACCTGAGTCTTCTGAATCAGAATCCCCGCAAGGAGGACAATGAACTTGTATGTGCACTGACTTTCCCAGGTGTTTCTTACTCTAATCAACTTGGGCGTAGCTGCATCACATCATTCCAGAGCCAAAACACAGCAGCAGAACAAGAATATTTTCAATGCAGTCTCTAAAGCAGAGCAGAAACTGTTGAGGGAACCTAGAAGTAAAGGAGACCTGGCTTGCTGGGCTCCATTTAAACTTTATTTTGAGTACAGCAGAGACAGGAGCCCTTCGGGACACATACCTGAGGCAGTGACAGTCCAGCTTTGGAACAGTGGAAGCCCTAGTTTCAAATTCAAGCATGCTTTGAGTAGAAATTAAGTTTACCTCTTTAGCACAGCAACATGGCCAATCTTTCCTAAGCTGCTCAGCTTACAAAAAAAGGAATCGTCCTGCTAGGAATTCAAACTTCAGCAGTCATGGGTAAGTAAGGAAGTCTTATAAATCTATTCTAGCCACCTAACAAGAAACCAGAAATTTAGCAAGTTCTTTCACTTTCAGGACAGTTGTGTTCACTAGATCAGAGGCATTGAGACAAGAAGAACAGACCCCTAAAAAGGGAAAGTGTTCCTTGCAGTTTTAGGACATCACTGGAACATTAGGGAAGTGGGAACACAGCTGCCTGCTCTACAGTATGGGTTGCCTTTGTGTCTGGAATGTGTCTGACGTCCTGATCCCTGTGCCCATTTCAGGAGCCTCGGGAGGAGCCCAAATCACTGATGGAATTGGACAGTGCTGAGGAGATGGCTCAGCAGGACGAGGGTAAGTGCAGGGCAAGTCTAGGTCATACTGAGAGACAATGAGTGGCGCTGATGGGGACAGGCAAAGATAAAATCAAAAGTTTGTGCTTCATCTTCAAAAACTCAAACTAATAACAAACTTGGCCTTATGAGAAATAATAAGTATTTTTCTATTTATATGAGAGTATAATCTCAAAACAGAAATCAGAAAAATATTAAGTCCAGGACATGAAACCTAAACCATTGCTCATATTTATTCTTTCTAAATAGAGCAAAGTGTAAAATCTTCTCCATAAAATGTACATTGTGGTTATAAAAAGCAAATGTCTTAGAATCATTGGTATTCCTTAGAAGAGTGAATTAAACACAGCCAAGGGAAGACCCAAGTCTCATACTTCTCTTGCATATTCCAAAGTTCCAGGGAAATTCCAGGTGATAGAGGTTATTTCCCATACTGTTAAAGCAAGGTTGCAGACACTTGGGAATTTTGGTCCCAGTACTCTAGGAGGGCACACCTCTGTCCTGGAAAATAATTCAGGAATGAATTCTCTTCCTGTGACTCATTCTGCTCATTCTTCCAGCATCACAAGAACCAAAAAATGGAAATATGGCCAAATACATGATTTGCTATCCCTCTTCTTCAGGTTTCTTAGCTGTTACTTATGGATAATAGCATTACCTTAAGGATTATGATGAAGATACAATGTCCAAATATGAGCACAGTTTTGAACAAAATGCCTTGTACAAATTGGTCAATGAATAATTACTAAATAATTATGTGAATATTTACTGAATTATATGGATCCTATAAATAATTACTGAATAATTGTTGTGATTGCTTTTATTGGCAGTGCTGAAAACTCATCCCTGTGCTACCTCAAGAAAGCCATGTAACTTTGTGAACCTGCAGTTTTATCATTTAGAAACTTGAAAGATTTCGTTCTGACACAGAATGTCAGGTCTCCCAGACCCCAGAACATACAGTGACTTAAAGCCTTTGATAGATCTCAAAGCAGTATCCTTACAGTGTCATTGGAGGATGATGTGGGCTGCAGAGATGGATGCTTTCAAATGGGCTGCAGAGATGGATGCTTTCAAATGCAGTCCTCCTTCCTTCACTTCCACATGAATGCTGGGCAGCCCAGGGTCACACCCACTGCACCCTCAACTTAGGCAAGTCCACCAGCCAATCTTAGGAGACCTGGGCTACAGTACAGTCTCCCAAGTTCTAGGCTCACAAAACCTAGGTGGGAATGAAAGCTGAGAAAGTGATTAGGTGGTTCAGGGGATCACTCTTTCCTACTCGTTCCTCTCACCTCAAACTCACCTTCTATTGCACAGCAACACTGAGGATCACCAACCAACCCTAACCAGAACCTTGATCTTGCCATGTTCTGTTAGTGGAATGCAACAAAAAATCAATGGTGGTGTTAGTCCAACTCAACAAAATATACATCAAACCATATTCCACAAGAACTGCTTGTGGCCCTGTTCTTTTCAGTATATGGGAAAACAAAATAGCCTCAGGTTTACAAAAATTCCCAAGATAGATGGTCACACATGTTTTCAGGAGATCTCTATATAAATTATTGTGATCACTTGATACCTTGAAAAGAGGTCTTGTGGCACTAGAATGACATCCATAAGTGACAAATATAAAATGTAGTGCTCAGTGACATTAAAAACCAAATCAACCCACATAGAAGAAGAGCTTTGGACGTAGGGATGCCGAACTGGTCTAGAGTGTAATGAAAACCCAAGATGGTGCCCCACTGAGAAAAAGAAATCAACATAACAATGGGATGCAGCAAGAAGAATACTGAGAAAGGAAAGAAAACATTTTTTAAAAATGAATTATTCATTCACTTTCTAGTGGATACAGAAAAAACTGCAGAAGACCCAGAGGATTTCAGGGCAGGTTAAAAGTTTGGTATCTTACACCTGTGGAAAAGCCTTAAACTCTGCTTTAACTTAGAGCAGGTGGGGTGACTTCATGACTACCATTAAGAAAATATAACCTGTTGGGAAACTGTTTCTGCCTTGATGATTTTGTACAGACAAGAGCTAAACAGTGAGGAATATGCTTAGATGTATTGGGAAAGAGATGGGTCTGTGCCATTGTCACAAGGGTACACGAATACTGAGAGTGAATGCTGAAGGAATGATCCCCATTGGTGGTGACCCTCAGGTGAGACCAGGGTGCCTGTGTTTCAGCAAAGCCTGGGCAATTGGAATGCAGGGCTCCTAAGATTCCATGACACCCCCACCTTCTAATTCTGTTATTGCAACTGCAGACAGTTACCTGGCACGCTGGCGACAGTCTTCCTCACTCTTGTCAGACTCTGAGCCACTGGCAGTGCCTGCAGCTCTGAGCTCAGGCACCTTGAACCTTATTTTTGTGGTTAAGGATCCTAAAGTGTTGTGGGGAGTGATCACATTTCTCTCAACAGTAGGTTAAGAATTTCAGTTACTGACATCCCTCAGTCCTGACTAAACCTATTTGATTTCACCAATTTTTAACCAATCACGTGTTGGCGTTTCTTCTCCCCAGTCCCTGGCTCCACCTCTTCTGCCACAAATGTCAGCATGGTGGTGTCTGCCGGCCCTTAGTCCAGTTAGAAGGCAGAGATGAACATTCTAGAAATCAACGAGAAATTGTGCCCCCAGCTGGCAGAGAAGAAACAACAGTTCAGAAACATAAAAGAGAAATTTATTGTAACTCAAGTGGCCTGCTTCCTGGCCAACTGGCAGAACAAATACAGTAAAATCTCTAGGCTCACCATCATGAAAGTGATGAATGATATCTATCTTCTCTTTGAGGAACTAAATGCTCTCTCCATCAAAAATAATTTCTTCCTTCCTGTACTTGTAAGAAAACAGAAATGGGTATTTTAACATTTTGTTAAAGTTGGAAGACAGAGGTACCAAAGTATTTAGTAACTTTCCTGTTTGCAGTCAGGTGGGGGTGGGACTGGAGTTCAAATCCCAGTTGTTGATTTTCTGACACAGGCACAGAACGACCTGTTTTCTCCAAGAGGCTCAATCATGTTTTCAAGAATCCTGTCTGTACCATATAAGATCCTGCAGACAAGTAACATCTAGTCTGTTGTTCTAAATGTCTGGGACTAGTGAACTTTTATTCAGTTCAAGCTTCTGTTGAGGCCCAGTGGGCAAAGCTCTGTTCTAGGGACCCTGAGAGAAAGTTGGTGATAGTACCCAGTACCCGCTCTGAGGAACTTCAAGAGGTGTCTGCTCCTAATAGAACCTGTGGTATCTGTAAGTGACAGCATCAAGAGCAGGGAGTAGGGGCTGTGCACAGTGGCTCACTCCTGTAATCCCAGCATTTTGAGAGGCTGAGGCGGGCAGATCACGAGGTCAGGAGTTTGAGACTAGCCTGGGCAACATGGAGAAACTGCATCTCCACTAAAAATACAAAAATTAGCTGGGCGTGGTGGCAGGTGCCTGTAATCCCAGCTACTCCGGGGTCTGTGGTAGGAGAATCTTTTGAACCCAGGAGGCAGAGGTTGCAGTGAGCCAAGATCACGCCATTGCACTCCAGCCCTGGGTGACGGGAAGATTCGTCAAAAAACAAATAAATAAATAAAAAAGCAGAGAGTACCCTGGTGAGAGGAACTCCTGCTTCCTGGGGCACAGGCTCTTGTTCCTAAAGAGGAAGAAAGATCGCACCCGACAATGTGTGGAAGTAGTAGTGCAGTGGGCAGAGCAGGGACCCTGGGCCTCTATCCTGGACTCCATCCAAGTTGCTTGTCTTGTCTGTACCTCAGTTTCCTCATCTGTTCATAGGGTACTACAATAATACCTACCTCTGTAAATTGCTGCAGTGAATTACATGAGCTATTTCTTGTCAATCTCCTAGAACGTTTATTGGCACAGAGTAAACACTATCTATTAGTTCTTCATTCTACTGTTTCTAAATTAACACAAACTTTATTAGTATTTGGGCATATTTCCTTCATGGCCTTATGGTCTTATGTCTCATACTTTATGTTTCAGATATGATTCCTAAAATATTATCTGAAGATATGATTTAAAAATCAAAGATTTAAAAATCTTTGACATACTTGTCCTTGGAATTCCCAGTAAAAGGGAAACCATCAGTCCCATAGTCCTAGGGGCCTTCCCGACTTACAAGAAATCACTGCTTCATGGCCCAGTGCAGTGTTTTAGAGGAGAGGCTGAAGGCTTGGGAAAGCAGCCCCGCATTCAGACTTGGACCTCAGGGGCTGTGAGTTCTGACTCCACTTCGTTGTGGTTGAATCATCTTGTCAACTTCCTTGATGTGCCCTTGAGTTTCTCTTTCTTCATCTCTAAATTTTGGAGGATTCGACGCCAGAAAGTCGGGAGACTGAAGAGTAAAGACGTGGAAATCCCTGCCTAGAGCCTGGTAGTTGGGACGGTTTTGTCCTTTGGATGGACCTGCCTCCTGCCCTGTAGGCAGTGACCACAGCAGCATGTCCAGCCTTCCACTGAGGCAGGCGTGTCTGTCTTTTCTCAGAGTATGAAGAGTGCAAAGAACTCATAAAATCTATGCTGAGGGATGAGCTGCAGTTCAAGGGGGAGAAGCTTGCAGAGCAGCTCAAGCAAACTGAGGAGCTCAGGTGAGGGGGCCCCGTGGGGGCAGGCAGGTGGGCAGGTGTGTAAATCTCTGATGTACAGCAGCTCGGCGGGAGAAGTAAGAGCTAAGCTGGGTCAGGGAAGGGAAGGAATTGCCATGGCAGGCTCACGACACACAAATATTTATCAAACAGAGAACAAGGATAAGTTATGGGTTGCAGTTGTTTCTCAGAGCTTTGTTTTCTCTTTTTCAAACAAGTAATTGTTGAGGTGAAATTTACATAACACAAAATTAACCAAAGGAGTGGGAACCACCCAACAGCATTCAGTATACTCAAAATGGTGTGTCATCACCACCCCACTTACCCTTAGTCAGAATCACCTCCTGAGTGGCTGTGCCATCTCATTCTTTCACTCAATCAATGTTGCCTTCTCGACCCTGTCATTCTTTTCTTCTTTCCTCTTTTCAATTCGCCCCATCTGCACCCGGCCTCATTTCTGTACATGGCTTTGTATCTATCGCCGCAAGATGCACTATGCGTATTTCACATGGAAATAAATGTCCGTGGCCAGGGTGAGGAACTGAAAGGATGTCTTTTTGAAACGAATTAGGAAGACACCTACTTTTGTTTACAGAAGAGAAAGATGAATGGAACATCATCAAGGATCTTACAGGAGCCCTCTCTGATACAGAGGAAGCCTGTAAACCATTTTCTATTCTTTCTCTTGGCCACAGACATTCCTTTAAACATGTGCTGACCTTCTGCTTGGAGGTCTCCTCAAGGACATTGTCTCAGAAATCTCTGTTGCAATATTAGAACTGATTACTCATCCCTTTCCACTGCTAAATGTTCTCTACCCTCTCACCTTAGGCAATATAAAGTCCTGGTTCACTCTCAGGCACAAGAGCTGACCCAGTTAAGGGAGAAGTTACGGGAAGGGAGAGATGCCTCCCGCTCATTGACTCAGCATCTCCAGGCCCTCCTCACTCCGGATGAGCCGGACAAGTCCCAGCGGCAGGACCTCCGAGAACAGCTGGCTGAGGAGTGTAGGCTGGCACAGCACCTTGTCCAAAAGCTCAGCCCAGGTAAGATGGCCACAGGCCCTCATGACCCAAAACCCCAGGCTTATGAGAGACTCCAGACCTCCACACTTCCACAATGACAGTTGTATCAGTGGGGTTTTTTCACTAAACATATGTGGCCATGACATGACCAGGACTTCCTGGGTAAGAACAGAGATGGGAAACCCATGGGGTTGGAGGTCACAGTATTGCAAATGTCCCTCCTTCCTTGATGGAAGGTGGTCTTTGGAGCAAGCATCTCTCTAGTTTTAAAGGACAGGAAGGAGGCTGTGACAGGAGGACGCTTGTTATAGTGAAAAGAACTCTGGACTAAGAATGAAGGTTCCCAGGCTGTCTCTTTGGCAATGTTCTTAGTAACTGTCAGTGAGGGAGTGATTTATCCTTCCTGAGTTTCTCTCTCTCCATCTGCAAAGGCAGCCAAATTGTCTCTTGCAAGGGTCTGAAGCATCCAAATGTGGGAACACTTACGACTGTTTTTCAGAATGAGATGAAGCCCCTCGCCGTGTGGTGTTGGAGAAGGCACTTGATGTGGGGGCATTTGGTGGTAGGAAGGGCTTCAGACTGGAGCACTCCCCACGGAGAGAATGTCCCTGAATAACACAGCAGAAGCCACGTGGAGGGCCTGTGCAGTCTCCTGATGTATAGAGGACTGTGGGACAAGTTTGTCTTCTCTTAAAAGAAAGAATTAGGTTGGAAATGCGAACTGTGACAGGACACCAAGCCCGTGCCTGGGAATCAGATCTGTGGCGGGATGGGGGAGACAGCTGCCAAAGGCCGGAGAGAGGCTGCACAAGCCTCCAGTGATATGGGGACCAAAAGGTCTTTTCAATATTTGGCCATATCTTGATGGTGGCCCTCCAGATCAGAAATGCATTGCCTGATGGATCAGGAAACGACGCCAGGGCATTTTGTTAAAGATAAAACATGAGAGCTTTCAGTTGAACGGTGACCCACACCTAGATGTTCATGTCTCTGTGCTCATTGGGCTGACTGTGCTTGCAGAGTGTGAAGTGGGAAATACCTGAACTAACACTTCTGTATTTACAGAAAATGGCCAAGGTGAGGATGCAGATGTTCAAGTTGAGGAGGCTGAGAAAGTACAGGATTCATGTGTGCCCAGGTAACACTGAATACTCAGGAGCAAGTAGTGGGTGGTAACATATGAAAAGGGTCTAGGAGGCGCACCCTCTCTGGCATCTAGGATGGGCCCAAAGCCTGCATTCCCTTGGCCAGAGTGTGAAATTCAACCCAGCTTAGACACAGGGTGTGGCCGCTGTTGTCTCTCTGTGTGCGCCGAGTGTCATGTCTGTACTGTACAGGGAGAGCTGAGTCTTCATCCTCCTCAGCTCCTGTCTTTCCAGTGCAGTGAACATGAGTTGTTCTCTTCCTCTCTGGCTCCCATGGCAGCCATGCTCTGTTGCAGAGAGAAGAGGATTGCCTGTCACTTCTTAAAGGGAACCTCCTGTTTGCTTTCTGGGGCCTCTCTCTTAATGCCTCCTGTCAAAACCAGCTAGGATTCCCTGGGGTCCAATCCCCCTGTGTTTAATCTTCTTTCTTCTCTGTCCCACCTGGCTCATCAGGGAGGTGCAGAAGGCTGAAGAAAGGGAAGTCCCTGAGGACTCACTGGAGGAATGTGCCGTCACTTGTTCAAATAGCCACGGCCCTTATGACTCGAACCAGCCACACAGGAATACCAAGATCACATTTGTGGAAGATGAAGTCGACTCAACTCTCATTGACTCATCCTTTCATGATGAGTGGAGGATGCTGTACATATTATCCCAGGTAGCCTCTGTTTTCCTTGTGTCTCCTACCTCTGTCTAGGCTGAGGAAGATAAACTCTGAAGACAGGCTCTATACACACAAATTGGTTTGAATAAAAAAACTGCGATGGGATTCTAAAAAGATATCAGGGAGTTTTTTTGTCCTTCTCAGCTCATGTCATGCCTTTGTCTGCCAGTTCCCAGTATGAACTTTCTGGACCCCATGCCAGTTTGACAATCTCATAGTCACCTAGTGCAGGAGGTGCACAGGAAATATCTGTCGGGCCTCCTAGCTTCGATTCAGTATCTCTTGTCATCTTTGATTAAGTCACTGGTCCCTGAATAATGTTCATGGAGTTTCTATGCCTTTTTAAGGAAGCTGGCAGCCTTGCCTTTGTATCACTGCTCTCAGCTTTAATCTTGATCTCCTTTTAGTCAGCTTGCTTAGCGGCACAGTCACCCTGAAATCAGGATGGAAACTTTTCTTCTTTACTTTGCTGATGTATTTCCATAAAGCAAGGCTGGACCCCGTTTCTCCACCCCATCAAGGCAATGGCTGATCTAATGTTTCTTTGTAGCATCATATACACACACACACACACACACACACACATATATGTATACACACACACACACACACACACACATATTGTTTTGCAGTGGAGTCTTGCTCTGTCACCCAGGCTGGAGGGCAGTGGGACCATCTTGGCTTGGTGCAACCTCTGCCTCCGAGATTCAAGTGATTCTCCTGCCTCAGTCTCCTGAGTAAATGGGATCACAGGTGCACATCACCACATCTGGCTAATTTTTGTATTTTTAGTAGAGACGGGGTTTCCCCATATTGGCCAGGCTGGTCTTGAACTTATGACCTCAAATGATTCACCTGTCTTGGCCTTCCAAATCACAGATTCCTTTCAAAGCAAGAATTGTTCAAATTTATCTATCAGTCGAGTTTCATGTATAGATGCCTCTAAACATTTAATGTCCATGTTACCTGGTAATATAAGTCAGTATTGCGGCGACACTCCTAGAAAATTGACCAATTTCTGGAGAGTTTTTTGGGAAAAATTTTGTTTAACTTTGACTCAGGCAGGGAATTATGGCATTATGGTCTACATGTAGAGGGAGATTTTGGCCTGTGGGTCTGGAAAGCAGGGTCATCTACTTCTCACCAGACTTATTCTAGGGCATCCTAGAATATTCCTGTCAGAATCCATATTCTTGCACTGAGAATAGTTATGTCCTTGTGCTATGACTGGACAGTGATTTGGTCATATGTGAAGTGTGAATTGCTTAATGTGACCTGTTTCTCTGAATTTATTTACAGAAAGTGAAACTGATGATGAGGAAGAGGAAGAAAAAGGGCCAGTGTCTTCCAGGTAATGCTGTGGAATTGTGGGCTGTTACTTCAGTAGTGACACCTGGAGATTGTAGATTGAGGGAAAAAGGGGAGGTGATGAATAGAACTATTTCTTCCCTTCACCCAGCTACAAATGGTCCTTATTAACAATGTTGTGTGTTATTTGTGGCACTTGTATTTGTTTTAATTTCATAGTCCTCTCAATATAGGCACTTGCAATCAGATCAGCCTGATGAATGAGACAAACAGGGATTTCTTGTTGATCTTTTCAAAAAAATCATCTACTGGATTCACTGATTTTTTGAAGGGTTTTTTGGGTCTCTATCTCCTTTAGTTCTGCTGTGAGCTTAGTTATTTCTTGTCTTCTGCTAGCTTTTGAATTTGTTTCCTCTTGCTTCTCTAGTTCTTTTCATTGTGATGTTAGGGTGTCAATTTTAGATCTTTCCTGCTTTCTCTTGTGGGCATTTAGTGCTATAAATTTCCCTCTACACACTGCTTTAAATGTGTCCCAGAGATTCTGGTATGTTGTGTCTTTGTTCTCATTGGTTCTAAAGAACATCTTTATTTCTGCCTTCATTTCGTTATGTACCCAGTAGTCATTCAGGAGCAGGTTGTTCAGTTTCCATGTAGTTGTACAGTTTTGAGTGAGTTTCTTAATCCTGAGTTCTAATTTGATTGCACTGTGGTGTAAGAAACAGTTTGTTGTGATTTCTGTTCTTTCACATTTGCTGAGGAGTGCTTTACTTCCAAATATGTGGTCAATTTTAGAATAAGTGTGATGTGGTGCTGAGAAGAATGTATATTCTGTTGATTTGGGGTGGAGAGTTCTATAGATGTCTATTAGGTCTGCTTGGTGCAGAAATGAGTTCAAGTCCTGGATATCCTTATTAAGTTTCTGTCTCGTTGATCTGTCTAATGTTGACAGTGGGGTGTTAAAGTCTCCCGTTATTATTGTGTGGGAGTCTACATCTCTTTTTAGGTCTGTCAGGACTTGCTTTATGAATCTGGATGCTCCTGTATTGGGTGCATATATGTTTAGTTAGGATAGTTAGCTCTTCTTGTTGAATTGATCCCTTTACCATTATGTAATGGCCTTCTTTGTCTCTTTTGATCTTTGTTGGTTTAAAGTCTGTCTTATTGGAGACTAGGATATGAACCTCTGCTTTTTTTTTTGTTTTGTTTTCCATTTGCTTGGTAGATCTTCCTCCATCCCTTTATTTTGAGCCTATGTGTATCTCTGCATATGAGATGGGTCTTCTGAATACAGCAAACTGATGGGTCTTGACTCTTTATCCAGTTTGCCAGTCTGTGTTTTTTAATTGGGGCATTTGGTCCATTTACATTTCAGGTTAATATTGTTAATGTGTGAATTTGATCCTGTCATTATGATGTTAGCTGGTTATTCTGCCCATTAGTTGATACACTTTCTTCCTAGCATTGATGTTCTTTACAATTTGACATGTTTTTGCAGTGGCTGGTACTGGTTGTTCCTTTCCATGTTTAGTGCTTCCTTCAGGAGCTCTTGTAAGGCAGGCCTGATGGTGGCAAAATCTCTGAGCATTTGCTTGTCTGTAAAGGATTTTATTTCTCCTCCACTTATGAAGCTTCGTTTGGCTGGATATGAAATTCTGGGTTGAAAATTCTTTTCTTTAAGAATGTTGAATATTGGTCTCCACTCTCTTCTGGCTTGTAGGGTTTCTGCCGAGAGATCCACTGTTAGTCTGATAGGCTTCCCTTTGTAGGTAACCGGACCTTACTCTCTGGCTGCCCTTAGCAGTTTTTCCTTCATTTCAACCTTGGTGAATCTGACAATTATGTATCTTGAGGTTGCTCTTCTCGAGGAGTATCTTTGTGGTGTTCTCTTTATTTCCTGAATTTGAATGTTGGCCTGCCTTGCTAGGTTGGGGAAGTTCTCCTGGATAATATCCTGTAGAGTGTTTTCCAGCTTGGTTCCATTCTCCCTGTCACTTTCAGGTATACCAACCAAATGTAGATTTGGTCTTTTCACATAGTCCCATATTTGTTGGAGGCTTTGTTCATTTCTTTTTACTCTTTTTTCTCTAACCTTCTCTTCTTGCTTCATTTCCTTAATTTGATCTTCAATCACTGATACCCTTTCTTCCACTTGATAGAATTGGCTACTGAAGCTTGTGCATGCGTCAGGTAGTTCTTGTGCCATGGTTTTCAGCTCCATCAGGTCATTTAAGGTCTTCTCTACACTGTTTACCCTAGTTAGCCATTCGTCTATTCTTTTTTCAAGGTTTTTAGCTTCCTTGCAATGGATTCACACATCCTCCTTTAGCTCAGAGAAGTTTGTTATTACTGACTTTCTGAAGCCTACTTTTGTCAACTCGTCAAAGTCATTCTCCATCCTGCTTTGTTCCGTTGCTGGCGAGGAGCTGTGATCCTTTGGAGGAGAAGGGGCACTCTGGTTTTTAGAATTTTCTGCTTTTCTGCTCTGGTTTCTCCCCATCTTTGTGCTTTTGATCTTTGATGATGGTAACCTACAGATGGAGTTTTGGTGTGGATGTCCTTTTTGTGGATGTGGATGCTTTCCCTTTCTGTTTGTTAGTTTTCCTTCTAACAGTTGGGTCCCTCAGCTGCAGGTCTGTTGGAGTTTGCTGGAAGTCCACTCCAGACCCTCAAACAGGGATTTCTTGGTGTTGCCTGTTCTCTCCCATGTGTTTAAATCCAGAGAGAGATGTATATATGCTTTCTGCCTATTTGTTGTTAGTATGTTTGCTAGTATTTGTGCAAGAAAAGAAATTGGAAAAATAAACATATTATATCAAAATATTGGAAAAATGGGGCCCTTAATACACAAGCTGTGTGTCTGCACTGCCTCAAGAGCTCTGTTCACTTGAATGTCGCATGCAAAATTCAACCCAATTTATGCAAAGTAGTTGAAGCCCTGTGTTAGTTCTCTGTGCTGCAAGTCATGATGGTAGTTTACAGGGAGAGTCTGGGTGCCTTGCGTTGGCTCATCTGTGGCAAATATATTGAGCATGTGCTGCCCATTTTTGTTCGGTCCCCAAATCAGTCACCCTCCACCCTGCATTTAGAAGGATAGTTTTATTTCTCTTGAAGGAAAAATGCCTTTGGTTTCTGTGACCACTCCATTCTGTCTCCCATCAGATCATCTGGGGGGTTTTGTTGTCTAATCTCTGTTGGTTTAATCTTCTGTCATCTCTGTCCTGCCTGGCTCATCAGGAATCTGGAGGAGTCTGAAGAGGAGGAAGCCCCCAGGAGTCTTGGGATGAAGAGTTATTCGACTCTCTCAATTCCTCCTGATATGTCTGCCTCGTACCAGTCTTACAAGAGCACCTTTCCCTCATTAGAGGAACAGCAGGTCGGCTTGGCTCTTGACATAGGCAGTGAGTACTCCATTGTGAAGGTGATAAAGCTCCAGTTCGTGTCCCAGGTGGACCCCATAATCTTTGGGCCTTGTACCCCTGGCTGAGCTGAGAGTTGCCATCACTGTGGCCCAAACCTATATATCAATGTAGATTTCAATCACTCTGGAGTTGAGTCTGAAGCACAGGCATGGGGTGGGTCAGTGAGCTTTGCTCTCTTCCTGGTCTCAGGCCATGCCCTTGCCACCCTTGACCGACTGTCAAGACATTGAACTCAAGGCAGGTGTGGCGAACTCACACCAAGCTCTGCAGCACATGCCCAGGAGTTGTCTGTCAGATCAGCTCATCTGAATTAAATGTCTCTTGCCAGCTACAAAGTTCCTTATGAGTTTTGTTCCCAAAGCATGTCTGTGTGGTTCTTTACCTGCCCAAGGCCAGTGTCACCCTTGTCTACCTCTCAGTGGAAGATGTGACCCAGGTTTCACTGAATTTATCCCCATTTTCTGTGTCTTCTAAGTTGGCTTGTTTTAGCTCATCTGTCCATCTTCTTGCTGGTATGTTTTCTAGATAAATGACTGACTTTTCACCCGCAAAACCGTAATAGCTGATGCTTCTGTGTAGAACCAAGTCTTATTTTGACTCAAGAGCTGGTACATTGCACTCCTTCATAAAATCTCAGTGTCCCCAATCTCGTAAAGTATCAAATCCTGGGTATTTGATGAGAGAAGCCTGAATATTGTAGTATTTCTACTACGAGGTCTTAGAACTATTTGCCTAAAATCTACTGGGAAAGACATTGCTCATTTGTACACACACCTAGGACAGAGCACATTGGAAGATAACGTTCCAAACAGGGGAATTTTGCCCAAGGCTCATGAAAGGAACGAAGTTAGTTCTCTCAAGACTTGACCTCAGGCCTTCTGTTATATTTCTCTCAAAGTCTCCTGTTCTCACACTGAGAAGACTGATGGCCCTGTGTTAGGATTGGACAGAGGAATGTTTCTGTGTGCAAGGAGGAACTGCTTAATGTAAGAGGCCCTATCTGAATTATTTGCAGGGCATCGGTGGGATCAAGTGTAAAAGGAGGACGAAGAGGCAACATGTCCCAGGTGAGTCTGAGAAATTGTGGACAGTTAAACTGATGTTGACATCTGGAGACGCCAAGTTCAGGGATAACAGAACATGCTGAAAATAATGATTTCATCTTGTCAGACAAGTCTGAATTACACCTACTCACATTGCTTTTGGTTCTTATTACAGTAAGTGTTTAGGTTTCCATTTCTTCCTACCCTTATCATTTACTAACCTAGTGAAGGTTGACCATACCTCTAAAGCTGTATTCTCATGGTGACTGCCAGGAAACGAGCACATTTTATGCAAAATTATTGAGCCCACTCTTTTCATCATCACTGTTCACTGTGTGTCCTGAGGGCACAAATACAGAGTGTCCTTGACTCCCTCATCAGTGTGTCACCTGGCCAATTCACTGAGCTCTCTCTCTCTCTCTCTGTGTGTGTGTGTGTGTGTGTGTGTGTGTGTGTGTGTGTGTGTGTCTTTCTGTTTCATCCTTTTTTACCTGGCCCTGGTCTATCCCAATATAAAGGCAATAGTTTGTTACCTCATTCATGGATCTGTCCTCTTTCTTTTCAAATACTTCCTTATATTACCCATGAAATCTAGCTGGCACTGTGTGGTTTCTGATTCCCCCCTGGCTTATTCTTTACTTTTTCCTACTTTTCCAGGCTCAGCAGGGAGCTGCTGGATGAGAAAGAGCCTGAAGTCTTGCAGGACTCACTGGATAGATGTTATTCGACTCCTTCAGGTTATCTTGAACTGCCTGACTCATGTCAGCCCTATAGAAGTGCATTTTACTCATTGGAGGAACAGCACCTTTGCTTGGCTCTTGATGTGGACAGTGAGTACCTTTCTATGAAGGTGATAAGGCTCCACCTGGTCTTCCAGATAGGGGTGATATTCCTGTTCTAAGTGGCCCTTACTGACCTGAGAGATGTCATTGCCGCAGGCAGGACCTATAGGCACATATGGGTTGTAATGAAACTAGTTTCAGTTGGAAGCCCAGACATGAAATGAACCAGTGAGCATGGCTCTATTCCTAGTCTCCAGCTATGCCTGTGGCAACCTGAGCCCATTCTCAGCACACTGGACCCAGGCAGATGTAAAAAATTCACAGAACTGTGATTTGGACTCAAAGGTTTGTAGATTTCCTCCTTCATTCTAATTTCAGTGTCTAAAATTCTTGCATCCATGAACGAGCTGGGCATTTGATGAGACAGGGCTGAATACTGCAGTTTTCCTCCTAGAAATAATCTGGGACATTTTCTTTGAATTTATGGGAACAATAAGGCATAACTGTGCACAAACTTGGGAAAAATGATTTTGGGATAATGATCTACCAGAATAGGGATATTGCACCCTTGGTTCAGCGATGCAAACCAAAGAACCTCTATCATGACCGGCTTTCAGGCCTCCTGAAGTATGTCTCTCACATTGTCCTGTTCTCATGCTGAGGAGCCTGAGGTCCCCGTGTGGGGATTAGACAGTG
Organism: Macaca fascicularis; assembly: GCF_037993035.2. Classification (NCBI taxonomy): domain Eukaryota; kingdom Metazoa; phylum Chordata; class Mammalia; order Primates; family Cercopithecidae; genus Macaca; species Macaca fascicularis. Next base: position 113,948,379 of record NC_088375.1, read on the forward strand.
GACTGTTATGGGTGTAGGTAAATTGGCTTATTTTGTTTGTCCTTGTCTGAATTTATTGCAGGAATTAAAAAGGACCAAGAAGAGGAAGAAGACGAAGGCCCACCATGCCCCAGGTAACTTTGAGCAATTGTGAACAGCTAATTCTGTGTTGACACCTGGAGACTCCTGGTTCAGGGAAAACAGAGCAGGCTGACAATATGGATTATATCTTTTCAACCAAGCCTGAATTATTCCTACTAACATTGCTGTTGGTTTTCATGACAGTAGATATTTAGGTATCCATTTCTTCCTCCCGTTATCATTTACGAACCTACTGTAGGTGGACCATACTTCAAAAGCTGTATTCTCATGGCGACTGCATGGAAACTTGAGCACATTTTATGGAAAATTATTGAGCACAGTCTTTTCATGATCGCTGTATGCTGTGTGTCCTGAGTGCACTAACTCAGAGTGTCCTGTTACTCCCTCATCAGTGTGTCACCTGGACAATTCACTGAGCTCATTTTTTCTGTCTCTCTCTCTCTCTCTCTCTCTCTCTGTCTCTCTGTCTCTCTGTCTCTCTCTCTCTCTGTCTCTCTGTCTCTCTCTCTCTCTGTGTGTGTGTGTGTGTGTGTGTGTGTGTGTGTCTGTCTGTCTCTTTCATTCTTTTCCATTTGGCTCTGTTGTGTCCCATATTGAAGGCAATAATTTGTTACCTCATTAATGAATCTATCCTTTTTCTTTTTTAACCACTTCCTTATGCTACCCATGAAATCCAGTTGAGGCTCTGTTGTGTCTGATTTCCCCTGGCTTGTTCTTTACTTTTTCTACTTTTCCAGGCTCAGCAGGGAGCTGCTGGAGTTAGTAGATCCTGAAGTCTTGCAGAACTCACTGGATAGATGTTATTCAACTCCTTCCAGTTATCTTGAACTGCCTGACTCCTGCCAGCCCTACAGAAATTTCTTTTACTCACTGGAGGAATAACACACTGGCTTTTCTCTTGATGTGGATGGTGAGTACCTTTCTATGAAGGTGATGAGGATCCACTGAGTCTTCCATATAGAGATCATATTCCTGTTCCAAATGACAGTTACTGAGCTGAGAGATGTCATTGCTGCAGTGAGGACCTGTAGGCACATGTAGGTTGAATGAAACTCTAGTTCTACCTGGAAGCCCAGACATGGGATTGGTCAGTGAGCATGGCTGTCTTCCTAGTCTCAGGCCATGCCTGTTGCACTCTGATTCTACTCTCATGACAATGGACCTGGGCAGATGTGACAAATTCAGAGAACTATGATTTGACTCAAGGGTTTGTAGATTTCCTTTTCCACTGTAATTTCAGTGTCTAAAATCCTCACAACCTTGAACAATCTGAGTATTTGATGAGACAGGGCTAAATATTACAGTTTTTCTCCCAGAAATCATTGGAGGGCATTTGCTTTAGATTGATTAGAAAAATATGGCATAACCATTTGCACAAACTTGGGACAAATGATATTGGGATAACGATCTACCAGAATAGGGACATTTTACCCACGAAGTTTCTGGGACAAAAACCAAGGAGTCTCTATCATGACCAGCCTTCAGGCCTCCGGAAATATGTCTCTCACAGTGTCGTATTCTCATGCTGAGGCGCCTGAGGTCCCTGTGTGAGGATTAGACAGTGGATTGTATGTGTGTAGGGGAATCAGCTTAATGTGTCTGTCCATGTCTGAATTTATTGCAGAAATTGAAAAGTACCAAGAAGGGGAAGAAGATCAAAACCCACCATGCCCCAGGTAACTTTCAGCAATTGTGGATGCTTAGTTCTGTGTTAACACCTGGAGACGACAGATCCAGGGAAAACAGAGTGTGTTTGATTTCATGTTTTCAACGAAGGCTGAATTCCTCCTACTGACATTGCTGTTGGTTTTCATTGCAGTAGACGTTTAGGTTTCCATTTCTTCCTCCCCTTATCATTTACTAACGTACCACAGGTTGACCATACCTCAAAAGCTGTACTCTCATGGTGACTGCATCGAATTTTGAGCACATTTTATGGAAAACTATTGAGCTCATTCTTTTCATGATCACTGTTTGCTGTGTGTCATGAGGGCACCAACTCAGAGTGTCCTTCTCCCTTATCAGTGTGTCTGTCACCTGGCCAATTCACTGAGCTCACTTTCTCTTTCTCTCTCTGTCTCTCTCTGTCTCTGCCTCTCTCTCTCTCTCTCTCTCTCTCTCTCTCTCTCTCTCTCTCTGTCTTTCTCTTTCATTGTTTTCTACCTGGCCCTGTTCTATCCCAACATAAAGGCAATATATATATATTTTTTACCTCATTAATGGATCTATCCTTTTTCTTTTTTAACCACTTCCTCATGTTACCCCTGAAATCTAGTTGGGGCTCTGTGGTGTCTGATTTTCCCTGGCTGCTTCTTTAGTTTTGTCTCCTTTTCCAGGCTCAGTGGCGTGCTGATGGAAGTGGAAGAGCCTGAAGTCTCGCAGGAGTCACTGATAGATATTATTCGACTTCTTCAACTTACTTTGAATTACCTGACTCATTCCAGCACTACAGAAGTGCCTTTTACTCATTTGAGGAACAGTACATTGGCTTGACCTTTGACATGGACAATAGGTTTTTTACTTTGATGGTGATAAGGCTCCACCCGGTCTTCCAGATGGGAGTCATATTCCCACACTAAGCAGCCCTTACTAAGCTGAGAGATGTCATTGCTGCAGGCAGGACCTATAGGCACGTGTAGGCTTGAATGAAACTGTAGTTCCATTTGGAAGCCCAGACATAGGATGGATTGTTATGCCCAGACCGTTTGTTCCCCAAAGAAGACCACCAGAGTCCAGAGTCAAAGCCAAGCGGCAAGGATCTTTTACTGCAAGTTCGAGCTTGGTCCCTCCATTCCACGGCATACAAGAGGGCCCCGAACAATGTGAGTGCTTGCTTTTTTATAGCCTGAAAGTTACAGGGGAACAAAGGAATTCTTTTGGTTCCCACGCTTTCAGTAAAACTTCGAACGGCTGTCTCCTTATCGGAGACTTTCCAGGTGGTGTTTGTACTGGGCCCAGGAAGTTTGAGAGATATATGGAGATATGTGGTGGGATGGTTTGTGTTTGTACTGGGCTCAGGAAGTTTGAGAGATATATGGAGATATGTGGTGGGATGGGATGTGTTTGTACTGGGCTTGTTTGTTTTGAGCCCGGGGCTGAGGAATGTGCCTGATTCCTTTCATTCCCCCCTTCTTTTCAGGTATCTCTAGAGCCAATCTTGGGTCTTATAAGTCTGATTCTGTTTCATCGTTTACAGGTTGGTATTGGGCTCTGAGGACCATGAGTTGTATGGTGTCAAGCCTTTCTCTAATGAACCGCAAAATTCTGTTAACAACACAAGGTCCTACGGTAAGCAGAAATAGTAGACTCAGCAGGGGCCCAAGGAAGGGGGCTAACAGAGAGAACATAGATGAATTCCACCATTGGTCTGCAGCTGAAGCAAACTGCCGTGTTCTTACTTCTGTGCTTAACTTGCGTAACTGTTGGACCCGGTCCTCTACAAGCCCTGATTCATTTATGTAGAAACAACAGTCTTCCTTTAGAAACATACATGTACCCCCTTTTTCAGCAGTGAGTAGGTCTAAGGCCCTCCGGTTCTGCAAGGTTACCTGTGCTAGGGTTGTGAGCTGCCACTGAAGGGAGGCAAGGGACTCAGCTGACTCCTCCATAGCAACGGCAAATTGTTGGTACAGCTTGTTACTTTCTATGAGGGTGTGACCTAGGGCTCCCCCCGCCAGTCCGGCCGCAATGAAGGATGCGGTGAGGGAAATTCCTGCGATGAGGGGGAGAAATATGGCTCGTGCAGGTCTCGGTCTAGGGACTGGGCGAATAGCAGTACTGGTCCAGTTACCGGTGTACCCTAGGAACTCGCCGGCAGTAAGTAGAGTCAAATGGGGGACTGATGTGACAGGAAGACACAGTAGGTTGGTAACAGAGGGACTAGATAGGTTCTTAGATAATGTTCCATTACACCAGAAGAATATGCCTGACGGAGCCCTTAGGGTGATATTAGGGGGCGTTGCAGTGATGCTGCAGAGGCTGGAATTAGTTCCTGAGAAACAGTAGGGAAACTTTTCTTGACTGGGGTTTAGGTATAGTGGCACGTTAGGGATAGGGACATATGAGAGGTTTCGGTGGTTGTTAGCTTGGGCAGAGGTAGAGGATCCCCATGGCAGGGGGACAGCGGTTAGCGGTGGACGCCCTAGAGTGGCACACAGAAAGCAGCCAGACAGGCTGTGAAGTCCTGTAAGGTTAGCAAGTTCTAATCCTTCTTGTAATAATTTTAACCAGGAAAAAGGACGTAAATCTTGTGTCAGGTGATTTTCTTGTCGCTGGATATTTCCATGGACCAGGGGCCATACCTGCACTAGACCCCGCCACAGATAGAGGTGACTGCTAGGCCACGTGGAGGCGGAGGAGTGGTATACAGCCCCGTGTTGAGGCGTGGTCCAGTGGGAGTTTCAGGGGTCTCTAATTATCCATGTATATGAAAGGTCTTCATCTCGTCTATGATGGAAAGACCATCTGGGATCTAACTGTTCTTTCCCTCCCCACCATTGGAATTTATGGACGTTACAATAGTTATAAGGGCAGCCGGCATTTTGGTGCCACCAATAGTGCTTACAATGGTATTTAGTCTGATCATACTCGAAGCATATCATTGGTGCCACTGGTTTGGCTATTCGGAAGTCGGTAAAATTTAGTAAAATTGGGCTATTGCACCCTGAGGAGGGGCAATCTGCACTGGCCACTAATTTCCCGGGCTTATGAGGTTGCCCAGGGTGGGTTTGGTTTTCATAAAGCCAGAATCTCCAGACAAAGGGATTAGGAGCTGGTTTTATGTTTTCCCCAGCGGCCACTAGGGCGACTAACGTTAGAGTCAGACTACCTAACTGCATGTTTGCAGTGAGCTATGCTGTCGGTGCAGGGTGAGTTTTAAGGGGTTGTTCTTAGCTCTGTCCACAGTCCACGTGTCCGGTGTTTCAGCCGCCGCCATGATTGGCCCCAGAAGGTCGGAGGTTGGGTCCACTGGCTTGACGTGGGTGTAGTGGATCCACGACGCGATGCCTTCTACCTTCAGGGTAGTGGGTGTGGTCAGGAGTACCTGGAGTGGTCCTTTCCACCTGGGCTCTAGGGTCTCTAGTCGGTGTCGCTTAACCAGGACCCAGTCTCCCGGCTGGTACGGATGGGGTGTCGGTGGGGGACTGGTCTCATATAGCTCCTTCAGCTTGGGCCAGATTTCTTGATGAATTTTCTGTAAGGCTTGTAGGGAAAATAAGAGTTCAGAGACATTTTCTGTTTCAGACTTGAGCAGATCATCTTTTAGGCTGGGAACCAGGGGTGGGGGTCTGCCATACATGATTTTGTAAGGGGTAAGGCCTAGTCTGTAAGGGGTATTACGGGCCTGGAACAGAGCATAGGGGAGAAGGACTACCCAATTAGCGCCAGTCTCCATAGTCAATTTAGTTAAGGTCTCTTTTAAGGTCCGATTCATCCTCTCTACCTGTCCTGAACTCTGGGGCCTGTAAGCTCAATGTAGTTTCCAGTTTGCCCCAAGGATGGAAGCCAAATCCTGACTTACCTTAGCGACGAAAGCGGGCCCATTATCTGGCCCTATCTGGACGGGGAAGCCATACCTGGGAAGGATATCTTCCAGAATTTTCTTTGCTACGACCTGAGCAGTTTCTCTTTTGGTTGGGAATGCTTCAGTCCACCCTGAAAAAGTATCTACAAAGACAAGTAAGTACCGGTACCCATACTTCCCTGGCTTTATTTCAGTAAAATCTACTTCCCAGTAGATACCGGGCCTGGTTCCCCTGAGCCTTGTTCCTGTTGCAGCCTGAGATTGGGGGTAGGCGTTGTTAAGCTGGCAGACTTTGCAACTTGTCACGATGCTGCTGGCCGTCTCAGCTATGTGTCTGATTTTGAGCTTGGAGCATCTGATCAGGTCTATCATCCGCTGGGCACCCAGGTGGGTGGTTCGGTGGATGTGTTCTAACACCTGTTGTCCTAATTTTTCTGGTAGGATGGTTTGGTCATTAGTATCAGTCCACCACCCATTCTGGATCTGTTTCAGGGGAAGTTTGTCAATCCACTGGAGATCTTGTTCTGAATACTCAGGGAAATATGGCAAGTCCCGGGGGCCCGGGTCAGGGAGCTGGAGTGCAAGGAGTTGGCTGGGAGCCTTTGCCACATTCCTTGCAGTTTGGTCTGCCAGAAAGTTGCCTTGAGCAGTTGGACTGGTTGGTTTCTGATGCCCTGGGCAATGCACAATGGCTAACTTTTCTGGCCTCCATAGGGCTGTTAACAGGGCTAGGATCTCTTGCTTGTTTTTTATCTCTTTTCCTTTAGCCGTCAGTAACCCTCGCTTCCTGTAAATGGCCCCATGTATATGCGCCATTGCAAAAGCATATCGGCTGTCTGTATATACTGTCAGCTTCTTCCCTGCCCCTAAGGTAAGAGCTTGGGTGAGCGCTATCAGTTCGGCCTTCTGGGCCGTTGTCCCCGGGGGCAGGGGTTCCGCCCAGATTACCTCAGTCTCTGAAGTCACTGCCGCTCCAGTGTACCTCTGGCCTTGATGCATGAAGCTGCTCCCATCAGTGAACCAGACGAGGTCGGTGTCAGGGAGTGGGCGGTCCTGCAGGTCTTCTCGAACTCCGTGCACCTGAGCTAGTATCTCGGTGCAGTCATGGAGGGGGGCGTCCAGGTGCGGGTTGGGCAGCAGTGAGGCAGGGTTTAAGGTCGTTGGGGGCAGGAAAGTTATCCTGAGAGGATTTAGTAGTAGTCCTTGGTAGTGGGTGAGCCGGGCGTTACTCATCCATTGATTAGGTGGCTGTTTGAGTACACCTTCGATGGCATGTGGAGTAACGACCCGCAATTCTTGACCCATGACAAGTTTATCAGCATCTTGCACCATTAGAGCTGTGGCCACAATCATTCGGAGACAAGGGGGCCACCCGGCAGCTACTGGGTCTAACTTTTTTGACAGGTAGGCAACTGGCCTCCGCCAGGGGCCTAAGTTCTGAGTTATTACCCCCTTGGCGACACCCTTATTTTTGTCCACGTATAAGTGGAAGGGCTTGGTAACATCGGGTAGTCCCAGTGCAGGCACAGAGAGTAGGGCGGTTTTAATCTGTTGAAAAGCCAACTCGGCTTCGTCTGTCCAATTAAATGGCTGCTGCCCCCGTGTTGCCTGATACAAGGGTTTAGCCAGTTCTGCAAACCCAGGTATCCATAGTCTGCAAAATCCCACCGACCCCAGGAATTCCCTCACTTGTTGGGTGGATTGTGGCCTGGGGATCTGCAGAACAGTCTGCTTCCGGGCATCTGTTAACCAGCGCTGCCCTCCTTTTAGCAGGTACCCCAGATATGTTACTTCTGGCTTACAGATTTGAGCTTTCTTTGCCGAGGCTCGGTAGCCTAGATTCCCCAGAGCTTGTAAGAGACCCTTGGTCCCTTGGATGCAAGCTTCTTGGGTCTCAGCAGCAATCAGGAGGTCATCAACATACTGTAGTAAAGTTATTTCAGGGTGTTTACGTCGGTACTCACCCAGGTCTTCATTGGAGGGCCTCATCGAACAGGGTAGGAGAGTTTTTGAATCCCTGCGGCAGCCTAGTCCATGTCAGTTGGCCACTTATGCCCCTCTCAGGGTCATTCCACTCTAAGGCGAAGAGCTTTTGGCTCTGAGGGGCTAAAGGCAAACTGAAGAAAGCATCTTTTAAATCTAAAACAGTGTACCATTGATGTTTAGGGTTTAGGGTACTCAGGAGGGTATATGGGTTAGGCACAGTTGGGTGTATGTCCACAACCCTCTTATTGATTTCTCTTAAGTCTTGTACAGGTCTGTATTCTCCACTATTAGGTTTTCGTACCGGCAACAATGGAGTATTCCAGGGCAAGTGACATGGGTGAAGGACCCCTTGGTCGAGGAGCCGGTGGATTTGTGGGGCAATCCCTTTCTTGGCCTCTAGGGGCATCGGATATTGGCGTACTCGCACGGGGTCCGTCCCAGGCTTAAGTTCGACAAACAAGGCAGGACGGTGTTTTGCTAGTCCCAATCCCCCCATTTCCGCCCAAGCTTCTGGATATTGTTGGAGCCAGGTTGCTATGTCCTGGTCAGGGGCCGCTTGCTCCTGGTGGAGCCGGTATTCATCTTCTAGGGTTATAGTCAAGACGGACACAGGCTGATTTTGGGAGTTGGTCACGACAGGCCCCTCAGGGAGGAAATGGATCTGTGCTCCCATTTTAGTTAGCAGGTCTTTCCCTAATAGGGGACAGGGGCTCTCAGGGATGACCAGGAAAGAATGGGTTACATTCCTGGCTCCGAGGTTTACTGTTCTTTGTGTTGTCCATGGTATTTCTTAACTCCTGTGGCCCCTTGTACCCACGAGGACTTAGAGGATAATTTCCCATTAGTTTTAACTAGGACGGAGTGCTGTGCTCCCGTATCGACCAAGAACTGGACTGGGGACCCCTCCACTTGCAAAGTTACCCTAGGTTCGGGGAGGGGGTCCGAACCCCATCTTCCCTAGTCTTCGTCTTGAGTGACTAGTACGGGTGTAGACCTAGGGGGTCCCTGTCCTCGTTGTTTCTTTTTGGGGCAGTCTCTTACCCAGTGGCCAGCCTCCTTACAGTAGGCACATTGGTCTTTGCTCAGATTACCATACCTGGGGGGGCCGCCTAGGTTGGGTGTTCTCTGGCTGTAGATGCTCTTTCTGTACTACTGCTGCCAGGACCTTGGTCATTTTTTCAGTGGCCTTAAATTGCCTTTCTTCTGGAGTATCTCTGTTATTGTGAACCCGCTGGGCTATCTGAAGGAGGTCCTGAATCCACTTTCCCTCCAAGTCTTCTAATTTCTGGAGTTTCCTTTTAATGTCTGGGGCTGCCTGATTTACGAAAGACATTACAACAGCTGCCTGACTTCCTGGAGCCTCTGGATCTATGGGGGTGTACTGTCTAAAAGCTTCCATTAATCTTTCTAAGTAGGTAGCTGGGCTCTCTGTCTTTCCCTGCAGAATAGAGTATACTTTAGCCAAATTAGTGGGCTTGTGAGCAGCTGCCCAGAGACCCGCCATTAGAGTCTGGTGATAAAGGTGTAGCCATCCCCTACCTTCTGCCGTGTTGTAGTCCCATGTTGGCCTGGTCAGAAGAAAGGTCGCGTTTATGAGGTCGGGGTTGGCAGTCGGTTGACCGTTAACCCCCGGGACCAGCTTTCTAGCTTCTACCTGTATTCTCTCTCGCTCCTCTGTGGTGAACAAGATTCGGAGGAGCTGCTGACAATCATCCCAAGTGGGCTGGTGGGTGAACATGACACTATCCAGTAATGCCAGTAAATCTTTGGGGTTGTCTGAAAACTGAGCACTCTGAGTCTTCCAGTTATACAGATCACTGGTGGAGAATGGCCAGTACTGAAGCCTGGGGATACCTGTGTCATCTGGGGGTCCTATTTCTCGAAGGTGTAGGGCCACCATAGAGTCAGGCAGCTGGTGGGGGCTAGTCCGCGAAGTGCGTCCTCGCGTCCTCCCCACCGGCCCTTCAAAGTTACTTTCCCTTTCAGCGGGCCCGTGTGTGCCGGCCGCCTCCCGTCCGCCTGCTCCTTCTCGCAGCTCTGCCCGGGGGGCTGGGGCCTGGGGCCCGGAGGGGTACGGAGGGCGTTCTGTGAACAGTGGGTCCCCGCTATCAGGTAGAACAGGATGGGGGGGGCAGTCGGTTGCTTGGATTTTAGTGGTCGAGCAACCAGTGCCTTACAGGGTTCAGGGGCTAATCAGAAAGGGGACAGCCAAGGAGGCGGGTTCTCAACAAGGTCCTGCCATATGAGGATATATGGGATTTGATCTAAGTGGCCCGCACGCCCAGGTAGGAAAATCTTGGACTTTACCCTAGTGATGACAGCAAGTCGGAATGTCCCTTCGGGTGGCCACCCCACATCAAAGGCAGGCCATTCGGAGCGGCACAGAGCAATTAGCTTTCCTTTCCTGATTTCTATACCAAGATCATGTCCCCTTGCTCTTACTTCTTTGAAATTACTTGTAAGGAGAGATAGAGGAGTGCTCTGGGTATTACCCATCCTGTAATAATTTGTAGCCTCTTCCTGTAAAGAAATGTGGGTTAGAATCCCTGTAAAGGAAATCTGATCTGACTTATTAATGATGCACTTTGGCAGCCCGGGTCAGAAACAGCTGCTGCCCAGATCGTGATCGCGCTCCGGCAGCCCAGATCGCGGGCGTGCCCCGGCAGCCTGGGTCAGAGACAGCGGCTGCCCAGATCGCAAATGTGCTCCGGCAGCCCAGATCAGAGACAGCTGCTGCCCAAAACGCAAACGCGCTTTGGCAGCTCAGATCAGAGACAGCTGCTGCCCAAAACGCAAACGCGCATCAGCAGCTCAGATCGCTAGTGCGCACCGGAAGCCCGGGTCAGAGTTAGCTGCTCGGATCGCGATCGCGCTCCGGCGGCCCAGATCAGAGACAGCTGCTGCCCAAAACGTAAACGTGCTTCTGCAGCTCAGATCACTAGCGCGCACCGGAAGCCCGGGTCAGAGTTAGCTGCTCGGATTGCGATCGCGCTCCGGCAGCCCAGATCAGGGACAGCTGCTGCCCAAATCGCAAACGCGCTCCGGCAGCTCAGATCGCAAGTGCGCACTGGAAGCCCGGGTCAGAGTTAGCTGCTCGGATCGCGATCGTGCTCTGGCAGCCCAGATCAGAGACAGCTGCTGCCCAAATCGCAAACGCGCTCCGGCAGCTCAGATGGCAAGCTAGATCAGACGAGAGCCAGGGGACCTCTCCCACCGGTCTCCGCTGGCTGTCCTATAGCGCCTCCGCCAGGACTGTGCCAGCTCCAGTTTCAGACCTCGTGAGTCACAGATTCAGATTCAGAACAGACACAGACAGACAAACTGAGACGAGCGGGCTCACGTATCAGTAGATCGATCCTAGTAGATCCGTTGACCAGGGGTCTGGTGGGCTTGGGGAATCCCGGATGAGCCCCCAGATGTTATGCCCAGACCGTTTGGTCCCCAAAGAAGACCACCAGAGTCCAGAGTCAAAGCCAAGTGGCAAGGATCTTTACTACAAGTTCGAACTTGGTCCCTCCATTCCACAGCATACAAGAGGGCCTCGAACAATGCGAGTGCTTGCTTTTTTTATAGCCCGAAAGTTACAGGGGAACAAAGGAATTCTTTTGGTTCCCGCGCTTTCAGTAAAACTTCGAACGGCTGTCTCCTTATCGGAGACTTTCCAGGTGGTGTTTGTACTGGGCCCAGGAAGTTTGAGAGATATATGGAGATATGTGGTGGGATGGTTTGTGTTTGTACTGGGCTCAGGAAGTTTGAGAGATGTATGGAGATATGTGGTGGGATGGGATGTGTTTGTACTGGGCTTGTTTGTTTTGAGCCCGGGGCTGAGGAATGTGCCCGATTCCTTTCAGGATCAGTGGGCATGGCCCTATTCCTACTCTCAGACCATGCCAGTGGCAACCTGTGCTCAGTCTGAAGACATTGGACCCAAGTTGGGTGTGACACGTTCACATAACTATGCAGCACATGCCGGGAGTGATGTGTCAGACATTCTAATTTGAAAGATATACCTACATCTCTCTGGGTAGCTACAAAGTTCCTCAGGGATTTCATTTTGCCGGCATGTCTCTGAGCTTCTACACCTGCTCAAGGTCAGTGTCATCTTTGTGTTTAGCTCATCCAAAGGTGTTGTCCTGGTTTCAATGAACCTAACCCCATTCTTTCTATCTTCAGTGTTGGCTTGTTTTAGCTGATCCATCTGTAACACAGGAGGGATCCTTGGCTGAGGATTGTATTTCAGAACCACTGACTGCACTTGACAGTTGTTAACCCACTAGGCTCCTTTGGCTAGAGAAGCCACAGTCCTTCAGCCTCCAGTTGATATCGATACTTAGGAAGACCACAGCTAGATGGACAAACAGCATTGAGAGGCCTCAGCCCTGCTCCTCTCAATTCCATCCTGTAGAGAATAGGAGTCAGGAGCCGCTGGCAGGAGACAGCATGTCACCCAGGACTCTGCCGGTGCAGTATCTGGAGAACTCACTCCCAATGTTTAACGTGGGTTCTTTTCTATTTCCTAAGTGTCTCAGCTGGGTTGAATAAATAAAGGGAAAGAGCACAAGAGAGAGAAATTTAAAGCTGGGTGTCTGGGGGAGACATCACATGTCGGCAGGATCCATGATGTTCCCCGAGCCAAAAAACCAACAAGTTTTTATTAGCAATTTTCAAAAGGAGAGGAGTGTACGAATAGGGTGTGGGTCATAGAGATCACATGCTTCACAAGGTAATAAAATATCACAAAGCAAGTGGAGGCAGGGTGAGATCACAGGACCACAGGATGGGGCAAAATTAAAATTGCTAATGAAGTTTCGGGCACGCATTGTCATTGATAACATCTTATCAGGAAACAGGGTTTGAGAGCAGGCAACCTGTCTGACCAAAATTTATTAGGTGGGAATTTCCTCGTCCTAAGCCTGGGAACGCTACAGGAGACCGGGGCTTATTTCATCCCTTTGGCTTCGACCATAAAAGAACTTCTAAGGGGGCCATTCATAGGCCTACCCTCAGGGCGCATTGTTTTTCTCAGGGATATTCCTTGCTGAGAAAAGGAATTCAGTGATATTTCTCCTATTTGCTTTTGAAAGAGGAGAAATATAGCTCTGTTCCATCTGGCTCACCGGCAGCCAGGGCCAGTTCAAAGTTACCTCTCTTGTTCCCTGAACATTGCTGTTATCCTGTTCTTTTTTAAGATGCCCAGATTTCATATTGTTCAAACACATGCTCTGCAAACAATTTGTGCAGTTGACACATTCACAGGGTCCTGGGGTGACATTCATCCTCCTCAGTTTACGAAGAAGATGACGGGATTAGGAGATTAAAGTAAAGACAGGCGTAGGAAAACATAAGGGTGTTGATTGGGGAAGTGATAAGTGTCCGTGAAATCTTCACAATTTATGTTCAGAGATTACAGTAAAGACAGGTGTAAGAAATTACAAAAGTATTAATTTGGGGAACTAATAAATGTCCATGAAATCTTCACAATTTATATTCTTCTGCCACAGCTTCAGCTGGTCCCTCCGTTCGGGGTCCCTGACTTCCCGCAACAGTGCAGAATATGAACAATGCCATGTTCTTGCAGAAAACGCTTAGCCTGAGTTGCATAGGAGGTAATCACCAGACAACTGCAGAATGTAGAACACTCAGCAGGACAACTGACCTGTCTTCTTCACGTAGTCCATGTCACCACGAATCACATAGCAAATAGGGGAAGAGATATTTTGTGTTCAAAAAAAAGTAAAATGATAATGTAGCTACATTTCTTCAGTTATTTTGAATCCCAAAGATTTCCTCATCTTTTTGTTGTTGTTATCGACAGTGGTGACAAGGACTTGTTTGTAGAGGACAGGTCAGCTGTCTGGCTCAATGATCTACATTCTGAAGTTGTCTGAAAATGTCCTCGTGATTAAATTCAGCCTAAACGTTTTGCCAGGAACACTGCAGAGTCAACGCTGTGTTTCCAACCTCAGCCCATCTGCGGGCAGAGAAGGTCTAGTTTGTCCATCACCATTATCATCATATCAGGACAGGTTACTTGGTTAAAGAGGGGTCTAGGAGATCTGTCCCTTTTAGAGATACCTTATTTGTAATGAAGTATTTGGGAAAGTGGTTTTTAAAAGTATAAGTGTCCTGTATTCTAATGATCATCCTCTAAACATTTTATCATTTATTAATCATCCCTGTCTGTGTCTACTGTTAGATTCATATCTCTACACTGGAAATTTTCTTTTTTTTTTCCTACACTGGAAATTTTCTGTGTCAATTTTTACTGTGCCTTTGTTTTTGCTAGTGTCTGTTGTTGAAAAAAAAAAGTTCTCTGCCTGAGTTTTAATTTTTGTCCAAAGTTAATTTTTATCTATATAATTAAAATCTTTTGCCTGTCACTCTGGACTGTTGGACCGTTTTTTCATTCAGTGTTGGAATCTTTCATTATGCTGATTGGTATTCATGGGTACTAATGCGAATTAATAAAAATATTTTCATTTCCCTGTTTTTTTCTTTCTTTCTTTTTTTTTTTGAGACAGAGTCTCGCTCTGTCGCCCAGGCTGGAGTGCAGTGGCACGATCTCGGCTCGCTGCAAGCTCCGCCTCCTGGGTTTACGCCATTCTCCTGCCTCGGCCTCCTGAGTAGCTGGGACTACAGGCGCCAGCCACCACGCCTGGCTAATTTTTTTTTGTATTTTTTAGTAGAGACGGGGTTTCACTGTGTTAGCCAGGGTGGTCTTGATCTCCTGACCTCGTGATCTGCCCGTCTCGGCCTCCCAAAGTGCTGGGATTACAGGCTTGAGCCACCGCGCCCGGCCTCCCTGTTTATTTTCTAATCTCTTCCACATGGTAGGCTATGTTTACCATATGTAGCAGAATGTATTTACTACATTTCTTGGTTCTAGTTATTTGTATTCTTTGTGAGTGTGAGTGTGTGTGTGTGTAGGTCTGTGTGTGCCTTTGGCATTTAGGAAGGGTTGTATAGCTCATGGTTAATATTGCACTAAAAATGTTTTTGGTAGTTTTCCCCCCTTTGAACTAGACACACTTCTAATATTTAGTTTATATGTTTTAAATTATAACTTTCAATGTCAAATATTTCCATACAACAGTCAATTACATGATGTGGTTTTTTTTTTCTACCTTCTTTACCTGCCACTTCTCATAATAGTATTTGAACCTAAACATATACCAGTGACATTCTGTGACTGTCATCTTGTCCCCACTTTGGTTTTGGTTTAGATCCACAATGAAATGTATTAATGCTCATGAGCTATTCAAAAGTGAATGTCACGGTCATCACTTGCTAAGTGGTACTCATCCTTAACAGGGTCCTCATGAGCAAATCAGGTCTTGCTGAGTTTAGCATGTTTAATAATCTTTTCTCACGATCTTGATACATGGATCGTATTACTGGATATGAGGTGCTTGAGTTTTTAGGAGATACTGTCTTCCTTGGGGGACATACATGGTGTGTGTTCTCATTGTGGGATTCTATTTTGTTCTACCAGGACCTCTAATTTCTGCCAGTTACTTCATTCATTTGTTCTCTTCACCACGAATCTCCAGAGGATGCTTCCTTTGTCCACGCCTCCCCATCTTCCAGCAATTCTGCGTTTCCAAGATTGGCACCTCCGGTCCTCTGCACGGTGAAGCCCCTTCCTTTTGATTCCCCAGTAGCCAGTGCTCTAATCCACCAGGTCTCAGGCATGATCTGTGTTTCTCCACACTCACTTTCCGAGGATAGTTTTGCCTGTGTTCTGTCATGAACAGCCCCTCCCTGCTGTCCTGGCCTCTATTTGCATAGTGTTTCCTGCTCCCTCTGCCGTTGTGTGGCTCCCAGACCCGGCTAAATAAAATCACCTGAGGGCCACGGTGTTCCCTAGCCCTGGTGTTTAGGGGCAGGATTATGGGTGAGATTTTTGATTCTCTAAGTTAACCCCTAGGGCTTTGAAGTGTATGTTGAGAAATTCAGCTGTTATCATCCTAGGTGGCCTTGCTCTCTCCTATCCTCCTACTTCAAATGCAGAACTTCAATTGTGTACAAAAGAAGACTGAATCATATAATAGAACACACCCTTATTCATTGACTGGCTTCATCATGGCTGAACTTTTAAAAATACAATCTTAGCCACATACCTATGAAATGCATATGTGTGTGTGTATATATATATGAATTTGCTTCTGAGATTATGGAGGCTGAAATTCCCAAGATGGAAGGAAAGCTGGATACCCAGGAAAGCATTTTTTTCCCATTAGGCCTCTTAATTCTCTCCTGGCCTTTGATTGATTGTATGAGTCCCACCCCCATTAAGGAGGACAATCTGCTTCACTTAGTCTGCCCACCCCAATGTTACTTGTATCCGAAACACTCTCTGGAACACAACCAGAATCATGTTTGGCCAAATGTCCCGGCACCTGGTGCTTGGTTACAGTGACACGTACAAGTAACTATCACACATGCCCTTTGTCATATTTGTGATTTCCACTGTTTTTCTCCCAATCTGCAGCTTATATTTGTTCTCTTAATACTACCTTGTGTTGACCAAAAACTTTTAATTTTTATAAAGTTGAATTTATCAATGTTTTCTTTAATGGTTTGTGTTTATTGATAACAAAGATCACTTTGCCTAACTCTGTATCGTGAAGATTTTGTCTTGTATTTTCTGCTATACTTTCTCTGGTTTTATAGTTTATATTTAGCTGCATAATCCATTTTGAGTTAGTTTTTGAGTCGGTATTGAGATTCAGGTGAATTTTTTTCCTTTGGGGATATGCATGTCCAGTTGTTTCTACACAATTTGTTGACAAGAGAATGCCTTTTCCACTGAGTCATATTTGGACGTTTGTCAATCCATTGGGTGGTTGAGGCTGGTGAGAGGACTGTCCTGGTGTTTGGACAGAGAGACAGGGCATGAAGTAGGGTGGTTCTTATGGGAAAAATTAAGGAAGGCACATCTTTCCATGAGGCATAGGAAAGCCCCAAGCACAATTGGGGTACCCTCTACTAGCATGTTGTAGCACACTCATCTCTGCTCTCTCTTCCTCTCCTGTTGCAAAAGCCTGGGTGTGCATAGACACTGAGGTCGAGTGGTGTCTTTGGGCACTTTTGAGCATTGACACCAAAGCTTTAGCATCAAATCTTAGAATATAAAGCAGCCAGGTGGATCACCTGAGGTCAGAGGTCATGACCAGCCTGACTAGCGTGGTGAAACCCCGTCTCTACTAAATACAAAAACATTAGCCAGGCATGGTGGCGCACACCTGTAATCTGAGCAATTGGGAGGCTGAGACAGGAGAATCGCTTGTGTACCTGGGAGACAGAGGTTGCAGTGAGCTGAGATCACGCCATTGTACTCCAGCATGGTCAATGAGAGTGAAATTCCATCTTCCAAAGAATAAATAAATAAAAATAAAAGAATATCAAGCAGCCAAAGAAGCAGGAAAACATGACACATAATGAAGAATCTAATAATCCAGTTGAAATTGCCACACATGTTGGAAATAGAAGAAAAGGACATTAGAACAGTTAGTATAATTGTATTTTAATTAAATGGAGAGGTTGAAGATTTTTTAAATATCAAATTCTACAGATAAAAACTGATTTACAGTCTGAAATGGAAGAAGGCACTGGACTAAACATTGCAGAAGAGAAGATTATTGAACTAGAAGGAATAGAAGTTGAAACTAACATAAATGAAACACACAGTAACAAATGACTTGAAAACTAAAAGGACCATCAGCATAAAAACTTTAAACACCCTAGTATAGGGCTAAATGGAATCCCCGAAGGGCGTGTAGTGGAGAAGAGAGACAAAGATATTTAAAACATACTGGATGAAAGATTTAGAAGCTCCATGGAAACCATAAACTTCAAATATTACAGAAATATGATTATTCTAAGAACAAGAAACATGAAGAAAACTTCACCAAGGAACACCTTAATCAAATCCATCAAAATCAGTGATAAGGAGGAAATCCTAAAAGTAATAAAAGGGGAAAGAACATGTTACATACAGAGCACTAAATATAAGGATGGCATGAGATTTTTCATAGGAAACTTTACAAACAAGAGGTTTGCAATAAAGTACTTAAGAAAAACTGTCACCTACAATTCTACACCTGGCCAAATTATCTTTCAGAAATACACATGAGAAAAAGTATTTTTGAACAGAAAACAAAATGATCTCAATTTGCAGATGGTGTGATCGTATATATAGAAAATCCCAAATAATACATACAAATGCAAACACACACACACACAGACAGACATACACATTACTAGAGTTAATAAGCGAATTCAGCAAACTTTCCGCAAACAATCAGTTGTGATAGCAATGAACAATCTGAGAAGAAAATTGACACAATGATTTCATTTATAATAGCACCTGTAAGAATAATATGCCTGGGAATAAATTTGTTCAAGAAGGTGCAGTACTTGTACACAGACAACTACAGAACATTGCTCGAGGAGATTAAGGAAAACCTAAATCAATGGAAAGACATCTTGTGTTCATGGGTTGGAAGTTGTAACATGGTTAAGATAAAAATACAACTCAAAGCAATCCGCAGATTCAATACAATCCTACCAAAAAAAGTGGCCTTTTTTACAGAAATGCCTAAGAAGAACTTCATATTCCTAAAAAATAGCAAGTGTCCCCCCAAAACGAAAGCAATCTTGAAATGCAAGGAGGAACATTCTCTATTCCAAAGGTCTTTAACTGCTCTCAGCAATACTTGGTAGTCTTCAATATATAGGCTTTCACATCTTTTTTCTTCCTTTGTTTCTAGACACAATCTCACTCTTTCACCCAGGCTGGAGTACAGTGGCACGATCACAGCTCACTGCAGCATGGAATTCTCAGGCCTGTGACATCCTAGGGCCTCATCCACTGAGTACCTGGGACTATAGGCTCACACCACCACACCCGGATAATTTTTCTGATTTTCAGTAGAAATGAGGTCTCACTATGTTGCCTAGGCTAGTTTCAAGCCTCTGAGCTCAAGCGACCCTCCTGCCACAGCCTTCCAAAGTGCTGGCATTTGAGGCCGAGCCTGGCTGGTTTTCACATCTTTTCTATGTAGTTTATGTTTCTTGATGTTATTGTAAATGTTTATTAAAGGAATCTTTTAAAAATTTTGTGTTAAAATTATATATTTAAGGAATTACATGTATATATTTAAGGAATACAACCTGAGGACTACATATACATATACATATACATATACATATACATATACATATACATATACATATACATAATGAGCTAATGCCTACTAGGTGAGGGCCTTGTGAGTAAACCCAAGGTCCCTGGCTCACGAAGCCTTTGTCTAGAAGGATGGAGGGATCAGCAAGGTGGGCACACAGCAGGTTCTGTCTTTGGTGCAGGCACCTGCCCACTCGGGTTTCTGGCAATACTAACCAGGCTTCACGATGGGTGAGGTGAGCTAGGAATGGGAAAGTGGATGACCTCAGATCCAGAGACTGCAGTTGTCACCTGGGGACCTGGCATGTGCGTGGAGGAGTCTCCCACGGATTTGGCCCTGGGTCAATGCCCAAACATGCACAGGGACAGGACTCTCGGCCTCAATGTTTTAGGAGCCCCCGGTCTTCTAAAGAGGGTTTGTGGTGGGGAAGAATGTTCAACAGAACAGTTACGAGTACTCTAGCTTGGCAATAGAGAATACTTCCTTGTGCTACTAAATGGCAATATTTGACAATTATGGATGACACAATTGAGAACAGCTTTCACTCTTTAACAAGCAGTGTCTCTGGAACCCTAGGTTAGTGCTATTAGATGTTGACTGAAAAGTCAGTGGTTTGAGCCCATCCAGTCACATTAATGTTTCTAGCTGACGTGACCTTCCATCTGAAGAGTCTCTTCCTTGGACCAAATAGATCTTAAAGCTTCTCTTCTTCCTGTCTCTTGTTTATTTTCCAAGGTGCCTCTTTGTTGCTTGGGGCAAAAAAAGTCCATTTTTAATCCACACGCAACAAACGTCTACTCAATCTTATCCTGGTTTTTAGGGTTTTGAGTTTGTTTGTTTGTTTGTTTTCTCAGCTTCTCATATTTGGAATACTGTAAATTCCTAACGTGGAGAATGACAGAACCTGAATCACACCTATGGTGAAGCCACAGGCTCTGGGTGAAAAACCTAATCTGCCAGGGTTTGAAGTTAAACACATTAATCTTCTGTGCCTCCATTTCTATTAAATGGGCTAAATCAGAACACTTAGGTTGTCCAATGTTTAAATGAGCAGTGCAGGAAAAGCGTGGAGCCAATGCCTGTCACATAGTAATTGGTCAACACGCGTGAGCTCCTATCAGCGTCAGGGCCTCCAGCATTTCCATCAGGCTTTGATCCTTGAAATTTCCTTCTTGATGTGAATGAATCATTCTTCAAACATCCTCTAACCCATGGCCATGAAATTGCTCCAGTGTGTATTATTACAAATACAACTGCAGGGACCAGACTGACATATGCATCTGTCATGCATTGCTTGTCTATTTCTCTGTAGACACCTGAGGATGGAATTGTCAGACCAAAGTGTTTATACATTTCAGATTTTCTAATTTCTTTCTAAATTACTGTGAAAAGAAGATATAACAAATCATACTTTTAACATTTTATGAGAATTCTTTTTCTCTCCATCTTCTGGCCAAAACTGGGAAGTACTTGCCTACCATTTGCTCTGAACTTACTTTTGCCAACATTTCTGTAGTCATACAGTGGGATCACATTGTATGCATGACATCAAACTCAAATCCTCAAATGAAAAGAAGGATTAACATGATTGTATAAAAATTTATACTCAAAATACAATGAATGCAAATATATATGTGTATATAAATACATATATACACACATACATATATGGAAAAGGAAATTTTTTATTTGGTTACTTTATCAAAGTTATGTATACTTGAAAATTTGTTTAATAAAACAGCAGTCCCCTTGTGTACTCCCAGAGTTTCATCACATGAAGCAGTTATTTATTTCCTTATGTCCAAACAGATATTATAATATTTTTGATTTTCAAGTTTAGGCACTATCTCTCCTTCACATACTTGCTCATCACCACTCCCCACCCAAACATGCCTCTCACTACCTCACCCTCTAACATGTTTGTGTCCTAGTTTGCTGGGTCAATTACTGCATTGTTATAACTTGTACATTTTATTCAGAGTTCAGTCACATTGGATGTACATAGCAGGAATGAAAGGCCAGTATCTTCAGGTTCTCTCTCTCAAGTGGATAAGCTTCAGAGATTTTTGTAATCTTTGGTCACCAGCACCGTCTTTTTCCTATTCCAGGTAAGTACTGGATCTGATGGGCCCAGCTGAGGTCAGGCACTCACTCCTTTGAGGAGGGGAGAGCAGGACATCTTCATGTGTAGTACCAGGAAGACACTGTCCAAAGAGGGACAGGTAGTTCTAAGACAGAAAAGTCAATCTGGGGTACAGGTAGGCAAAACAAGGACACGAAAAAAACGGTGTCTGTTCTGTGAGGGGAGCATGCAGTAGAGGGTGGATTCAGAGTGGGAGGGGAGAGTTTTGAGAGATATGGGCCATGGATATCCCTCTGTGGGCTGGAGCCGCACAGGACTCTTGGGGTCTCTCAGGGGCAGGGAGCTGAGGAAAATCTGCCCTCCCCAACCTCGGAGACTGGTGAGGGGACTGTCCTTGTCACCAGACAGAAATGGGGTCTAGGCCAGGGCAGTTCTGGTGGGAAAGAAAGAACAGGACATCTCCTTAAGGTAAGGTCCTGAGTTCAAGTCTTGCTAGGGAGGGAGGTTACCTTGGGCATTGGCAGCTGAGGATGGTTGGCCAGATGAGGGCACTGAAATCTATGTACTATAAACTTCTAGTTCTAGTAAAGGAATAGCTGCAGTAAAGGGTCTTTAGGAAGAGGAGGTGGAAGACTTGATTTTGGTTGGGGGTCCAAGAAGAATGTCTGCCTTGCTGTGCAGAAGCCTTCAGCATAACCTCCCTGGTCCCCTTGCTCAGTCTCCTGGCCAGACCCCCAGAGTCCCTGCCCTGTGTGCCCTGGAAGTGCACAGTCAGCTCAGCCAAGGCATCTCCAGCCGGGACTCATCCCTGGGCATTTCTGCGGCCTTGGGTGCCCTGGCCTTCTCCAGGCCCTGTCTTGCAGCCAATTGGCCTGCAAGGGAAGGGCGAAAGGAGGCTACTTGACAGTTAACTCTGAGTGGCTGCACAAAGCCCTGACTTAGCTCCTAGTCACTTGCAAACCTATATACCCCCATCTCATCCCCCAAACGATGAAAAGAAACTTTGCCGGGACTCATGCCAAATAGGGTGGGACCGTTCCGTAGAGCCGAGTTCTTAGGACACCAATAAGAGATGGAAACCACCTGCTGGAAGGTGCCACAGTGGGAACCTTGGGGGCAGGGAGCAGTCACTGAACCATCAGGGTGAATCCTGGTTCCTGGCCCCCATACACCCTTTCTCCCCCTCCCTCCTTCTCTCCTCCCTCATATCTGCTCTTTCTCCTCTCTCCCCTGCATCCCTCAGGTACCTTCTATGGGCCCTCACCCCTCCTTTTCAGAGGCTCCAAAGTGAGCCCTCAAAACACTTGGAAACCTTGGACATTTCCAGAACTGGAGAGATTTGGCCACACCATTTTTATGAGCTAGGAAGGTCCACCAGAGCTCTTGCCTAAATTTTTCTGCTGAGAAGAGAACAAAAGAGTTCTTATCTGATCTGGTCCTAAGGCAACTTCTCCTTGGAGCAGAGTCTGGGCAGGAAGAAGGGGGTTGCCCAGGGCCCTGGACTTGCCCCTCCCAGCTGCTCTGCTCCTCTGCCCTTCACTGCGGGAGAGCTGGCCAGGGATCAGGAACCTCTGTTCTCCACAGATGCTGGGATCCCAGGCTCAAATCTAAATAGTGGCTGATTTAGGAGGCTAAGGGAGGCAATTCATTGGAGAGAGGATTTGGGACAAGAGCAGGATCTAGTGTCCGTCCACAGAGACCCCAAGGACAGGAATCCACTGGCAGCTGGTTGGAGGGGATCCCATGAAAACAAAATGAAACGCACACATTCGTACTGGACCCAAGATCAGGAGATTAAAAACTGTGCCGTCCTCAGGGATGAAGGGATTAGGGAATCCTGGAAGTAAAATTTTTCATATGGGTCATTTCTTCCAAAGAGACACAGGGCAGCAGCCCAATGACATGAGTAAAAGAAAACTCAGGGTCTAGGATTGAGGGGAGGCAGCCTTTTTAGTGGAGGAGACCTGTCACCTGGAGGCCCAGGGTCACCCTGAGAAGGGAGGGGTCTTGCTGGGTCGCTGGGTCTGGGACTCCAATTGCACACAGCCAGTGGCCTGGAGGGTCCATGACCACGATTGGGGCAATTTCCCCCATTCCGCTTAGGGAGCAATAGAGAGGAACCTCACTGGAATTATACAGAAAGGTCCCACTGAAATCTGAAGTCTGATTACTGTGTTCAGAGTCCACAGCGCTCACCATTACACCGTGGACCCTCCATAGCTGGAGGTAACTGAGCTCATACTTAGCAGCCATAGTTCTCACGCACCTATGTTAAAGCATTTCTTCTGATCCCTCAAGCAACACTGAGGAAAGTGGACCTGCGAGGGAGGAGTTGTCCTTTTTCTTTCTCTCTGCCCTCTCCATTGATCAACTTTTATCATTTCATTTGCACCTCGGAAAATGAGGCAAAATCCAGTTGGGGCTTAGGGCCAGAGAAGAGCCCTTGAGGCTGCCCTCATGGAAAACATACTCTCTCAGTTTACCAGAGCTTCCTGCACCAAGGGGAAATTTCTGCAAATAGTAGTGTTATATTCTTTTTGCCTTCCCTCTTTTCCCTTTGCCCAGGGAGGCCAGATGATTGTCAGAACAGGTCTTGGGACTTCCTGGGTGCCTTGCCCCCTTCCTTCATGTAATAAATAATGGCTGACACCAAGCAACGGTGATTGGGAGGCAGGGAATCTTTCATTTTCTTCTTCATATACTTCTACGCATTTGTTTGGTTGGTTTTGGCAAGATTTTCTCACCAGAAATCAAGATTTGTCGGATTTAAAATAAAAAGTAATCAGCCATGTTTTACATTTCTATAAAACACTCAAACCAGGCCATACTCCCCTTCTCCCAAAATCACCATATACTGTCAAGATCAGGAGGCAGGGCCCTGACACTTAAGTACGGTGTGTTTTCTCAGAATTGGCCAAGTTGATGCCATTCCAATTTCTCAATATACTACAACCCATTAATTGCAGTTTTTAAAAGTGTACACGTATTTTTACCAAATCCCCAGGGGTTCAGTATAGGTCCTGCTGCTCAGCACACAGAAAGCCAATGATTGAGACATTTAGTACTGCTGAAGAAGAAGGCTTTAATCAGGTGCAGCAGCCAAAGAGATGAGAGATGAGTCTCAAATCTGTCTCCTTGATCTACTAAAGTGAGGGGTTTATGTAGCAGGGAAGAAACATAACTGTGTGTGGGAAAAGAGGAACTGGGGAGGGGTGAGGAATCACTCATGATGAATGAGGGGTTTGGCATCTCATTATTTGGAGGCTGTGATCAGCTGAGTTTCAGGTCTATGATGCTTTTTGAGAGGCATGAGAGGCCTTTCCTGAGGAAAGAACTCAGATAAAACAAATATAAGTTTGTTTTATCAAATGGCTTGACCTCAGGAGTTTGAAACCATCCTGGGCAATATGATGAAACCCTGTCTCTACCAAAAATGCAAAAAAAAAAAAAAAAAAAAAAAAAAAGAGGGTTGCTTCCAAGATAGCCGAATAGGAAGAGCTCCAGTCTACAGCTTCCCCCAAGATCGATGCAGAAAGCAGGTGATTTCTGAATTTCTAACTGAGGTACCTGGTTCATCTCATTGCAACCGGTTGGACAGTGGGTGCAGCCCATGGAGGATGAGCCAAAGCAGGGTGGGGTGTCACCTTACCCGGGAAGCGCAAGGGGTTGGGGGACTTCTTTTATCTAGCCAAGGGAAGCTGTGAGTGACTGTACCTGGAGGAGAAGTACATTCCTGCCCCAGTACTGCGCTTTTTCCACTGTCTTCTCAATCGACAGACCAGGAGAATCCCTCCCATGCCTGGCTTGGCAGGTCCCATGCCCATAGAGCCTTGCCTGCTGCTAGTGCAGCAGTCTGAGATCAACCTGGGACACTGGAGCATGGCAGGAGAGGGGGTTCTGCCACTGCTGAGGCTTGAATAGGCAGTTCTATGGTAACAGTGTAAACAAAGTGGTAGGGAAGCTCAAATTGGGCAGAGCCCACTGCAGCTCAGCAAGGCCTACTGCCTCTCTAAATTCTACCTCTGGGGTCAGGGCATATCTGAATAAAAGGCAGCAGACAGCTTCTGTAGACTTAAACGTTCCTGCCTGACAGCTCTGAAGAAAACAGTGGTTCTCCCAGCATGGCGTTCAAGCTCCAATAATGGACAGACAGCTTCCTCAAGTGGGTCCCTGACCACTGTGTAGCCTAACTGGGAGACACCTCCCAGTAGGGTCCAACAGACACTTCATACAGGCGGGTGCCCCTCTGGGACAAAGCTTCTAGAGGAAGGATCAGGCAGCAATATTTGCTATTCTGCAGCCTCTGCTGGTGATAGCCGGGCAAACAGGGTCTGGAGTGGACCTCCAGCAAATTCCAACAGACCTGCAGCTGAGGGGGGCCTGCCTGTTAGAAGGAAAATTAACAAACAGAAAGAAATAGCATTAACATCAACAAAAAGGACATCCACACCAAAACCCCATCCATAGGTCAACAACATCAAAGACCAAAGTAGTAGATAAAATCACAAAGATACGGAGAAACCAGGGCAGAAATGCTGAAAATTCCAAAAACCAGAACACCTCTTCTCCTCCAAAGGAACACAACTCCTCACCATCAAGGGAACAAAACTGGATGGAGAATTACTTTGATGAGGTGACAGAAGTAGGCTTCAAAAGGTCGGTAATAAAAAACTTCTCCGGGCTAAAGGAGCATGATCTAACCCATCGCA
This sequence comes from Macaca fascicularis, assembly GCF_037993035.2. Classification (NCBI taxonomy): domain Eukaryota; kingdom Metazoa; phylum Chordata; class Mammalia; order Primates; family Cercopithecidae; genus Macaca; species Macaca fascicularis. Next base: position 113,973,951 of record NC_088375.1, read on the forward strand.
AGGAAGCTGAAAACCTTGGAAAAAGGTTAGATGAATGGCTAACCAGAATAAAGTGTTGAGAAGAGCTTAAATGACCTAAAGGAGCTGAAAACCACAGTATGAGAACCTCGTGAAGCATACATAGGTTTCAATAGCTGATTCGATCAAGCGGAATAAAGGATATCAGTGATTGAAGATCAAATTAATGAAATAAACTGAGAAGACAAGATTAGAGAAAAAAGAGTAAAAAGAAATGAGCAAAGCCTCCAATAAATATGGGACTATGTGAAAAGACCAAATCTACATTTGGTTGGTATACCTGAAAGTGACAGGGAGAATGGAACCAAGTTAGAAAACACTCTACAGGATATTATCCAGGAGAACTTCCCCAACCTAGCAAAGCAGGCCAACATTCAAATTCAGGAAATACAGAGACCATCACAAAGATACTCATTGAGAAGAGCAACCCCAAGACACATAATTGTCAGATTCACTAAGGTTGAAATGAAGGAAAAAATGTTAAGCACAGCCAGAGAGAAAGTTAGGGTTACCCACAAAGGGAAGCCTATCAGACTAACAGCGGATCTCTCAGCAGAAACCCTACAAGCCAGAAGAGAGTGGGGACCAATATTCAACATTCTTAAAGAAAAGAATTTTCAACCCAGAATTTAATATCCAGCCAAACGAAGCTTCATAAGTGAAGGAGAAATAAAATCCTTTACAGACAAGCAAATGCTCAGAGATTTTGCCACCATCAGGCCTGCCTAACAAGAGCTCCTGAAGGAAGCACTAAACATGGAAAGGAACAACCAGTACCAGCCACTGCAAAAACATGCCAAATTGTAAAGACCATCTACGCTAAGAAGAAACTGCATCAATTAATGGTTGAAATAACCAGCTAGTATCACAATGACAGGATCAAATTCACACATAACAATATTAACCTGAAATGTAAATGGGATAAATGCCCCAATTAAAAAACACAGACTGGCAAACTGGATAAAGAGTCAAGACCCATCAGTGCGCTGTATTCAGGAGACCCATCTCACGTGCAGAGACACACATAGGCTC